>NW_028256296.1:1334168-2001253 GCF_971803275.1 Cyanistes caeruleus | reverse complement strand
AGGAGGAGGAGGAGTAGGAGGAGTTGGAGGAGGAGGAGGCGAAGGATGAGGATGAGGCCGAGAATGAAGAGAAGGAGGATGAGGAGAAAAGGTAGGAGGAGGATGAGGAGGAGGAGGAGGAGGAGGAGGGGAACCAAGAGGAGGAGGATGTGGAGGAGTACAAGGAGGGAGGAGGAGGTGGAGGAGGACGAGCAGGGGCAGAGGAGGAGGACGAAGATGAGGACGAGGAGGAGGATGAGGAGGAAGATGAGGAGGAGGAGGACGAAGAGGAGGAGGAGGAGGAGGAGGACGAGAAAGAGGAGGAGGAGGAGGAGGACGAAGAGGAGGACTAGGAGGACGAGGATGAGGAGGAGGAGGAGGAGGATTTCCGCGGCGACGGAAAGCCTGGTGCAGTGCGACTCCTCTAGACACAGCCTTGAGAAAGGCTGGCCCGAAGCGCATGTGGGCAGCTTCGAGCAGTTGA
This sequence comes from Cyanistes caeruleus, assembly GCF_971803275.1. Lineage (NCBI taxonomy): Eukaryota > Metazoa > Chordata > Aves > Passeriformes > Paridae > Cyanistes > Cyanistes caeruleus. Next base: position 2,000,790 of record NW_028256296.1, on the reverse strand, counting down.
GTGATTCCAGGTCAGCTCAGTAATTATAGAGTGATTTCAGCTCAGCTCAGGGCAACTCGGCTCAGCGGCGGCGGGCAGGCGACACAGGAAGCAGGGACGAGAATGCTGGTCCAGCGTTCCACCGAGGCACAAGCCTTTATTCAGGCAGAGCTTCGGCAAAGGGTACCGGCAACAGCGAATCCACTCGAACTGGGGGAAAGGCCGGAGTATTTATGGGGAAGGAGAGGTGCTGGGGGGGGAGCCCGAGATACCTGTACCGGGGTTGGACAGCAGGGGAGAACACCAGTGAAACACAACAGTTTAACATATCTGACTCAAAGAGCCCTGGGAGCGACACACTGTGTCTGTCTTACAGAGAAGTGTCTCCTCCCCACGGGAGAGCCAGGATCTCGGGCCCAGTGGGCTCCTGCTCACCCACAACTCCCTTCTTTACTTATTAAAAAGGCATCTCCTAGAGAGTTAGCTGATAGCTTCCTAAAATATGAAAACATACTTAGGAAGATAATAACAATCAAGAAAACTCAAAAAATGTTCTTGAGGATGGAGGCAACCCATCTCTCGAGTCCCCAGCTCACAAAAAGGTCTTCAAGCCACTGGGGCTCTTTTTCATTCTGGAGTTTTTGGACTGCCTGTTGGAGTCTCTGGATGCGGGCGTGGATGCCTTCACTGGGGCTGGAGAGGTTAAAGCAGCACAAACCATCTGATTCCTCGCAGCCGTGTCCATGGGCCAGGAGTAGAAAGTCTATGGCAGCTTGGTTTTGTAGCGTGGCATGCCTAACAGTCTCTTCGTCTGTCAAGAGGTCACTCAGGACAGAGGAGGTCCAGTTGGCCTGCTTACCATGCCAACACTCCAGGTGAGAAGGCTCACCAAGGGCTTTAGCAGCAGCTGCACACTGGAAAAATGCTGACATCACCACCCTCTTCGTGTAGGACCGATCTTTAATTTGGCTATCACAATTTTCATCTAATTGGGCGAGATCTTTTGGTGGGCCAATTCATTCTTTTTCAGCCAATCATGTATTAGAGTTGAATTTGGAGTGAGGATGGTAAGCTGTCCAAATGTGCAAGGACCTCCCCGGAGTCGGGAAGGGATTCCTGCCCACACTCTATCCCCACAGATCAAGAACACTCCCCGGGGCAGCACTCTGGGATAGTGAGAGGAGGTGGATCGTGTGCTGCTGGTGTAATTGCACCATTTGGACTGACTGTAAATTTTACTGTTGGGACTCACATTTTTCCTTGATTTAATTGCCTTTTGGTATTTCGAGGCAGGCCATGCATTGGCTACTGGGTGATAATTAAAATTTATGCAATAGCTTTGGAGGATCCCAAAAGCTCTAATTCCTGGGGTTCCTCTGGTGCATGGGGCAAGATCTTTGTCCACTCATCCCAGGTGTCTACTGGGTTGGGTTCTTTCCATGTGAAAGGATATTTATGGGGCTTTAAAGAAATCTCTACCAGGCAGGATGACAGAGGGTTGGTGGCGCTGCCCATGGACAAGCACATGTGTTCTTGTTGGAGCGTCTTTGTGAGGGTGATCCACACATACTCCTGGGGCTGTGCTACTAGCCAGGCATCCACAGCTGATGTTTTCAGGAGCATCCAGATAAGCAGGAACATCAGGAACTCAAGGATGGTTTTGCTCTCCATTTCTAAAATAGGACATAAACGATTAGCTCTGATTTTTGGAGGGGGGGGGGAAGCTATTTTCTTTCTCCCTTTCCTCTCCTGTCTCCCCCCTCTTTAAAAAAAAAACCAAGAAAACAAAAAAAACGAAACAATTATAGGCGAGATTATTCTGTGTACTGGGGACACATGACCCGACACCAGCAGCAGCACAGAGGTGCACTTTGCTGCAAACTAACAATTTGGGCTAGGCAATGAGGGCAAGAAGGGGAAGGGGGAGGGAGTTAAGAAGACTTGTGTACTGTCACGGTGTCAGGCGTGACGTTGGCAGTTGTCTCGTTGTGGCCCTGGCAGCAGGACAGTTTGGCCTCTGTCTGGTTGTTGGTCTGGTGGCAGGTCAGTTCGGTAGACTCCGACGACGTCTCCGTTTCCAGGCTGCAGTGGGCTGCTGTTTTTCTGGACCTGTGTGGGTCTCAGGAGACTTTGAAAGTTCTGAATCTGGTGCAGGGTTTGTAGGGCCTAAATAAGGTTTCACATTTTTCCCTGGGAGCCACTTAGGTCCTGATGGTGTGGACACACATGCGTACCCTCTCCCCCAGGTAATCAGTGGGAAAGGTCCCGATGTCAGTTGTGATTCAGGATCCTTGATCAGCACTGGCGGCTGCTCTGTGAGTTTGGCATGAGTTGAGTTAGAGAAGTGCCGAATTACAGGGCGGTCAGGCTCTGTAGGCGAACAATTTAGAAAGTTCATGACATACAGAGCTTTACAGAGCCTCTCAATGGGGGGAATGATTTCTGTTCCTCCCCGCTGGTGATCAAGGACTCTTTTTAGGTTTTGGTGGGTTCTCTCTACTATTGATTGCCCTGTGGGGGAATGAGGAATGCCCGTGGTGTGTTTCACCCCCCACTCATTGAAAAAGTCTCTTAATTTGTGAGAGGTGTAAGCAGGTCCATTGTCTGTTTTAATTTGTTCTGGGACTCCCAGGGTTGCAAAAGCAAGGAGAAAATGTCGGATGGTGCGCTTGGCATTTTCTCCTGCATGGGCTGAGGCAAACACTGCACCAGAGAAGGTGTCTACGGAGACATGTACGTATTTGACTCTCCCGAAGGACGGGACGTGAGTGACATCAGTTTGCCATATCTGGCAGCTGTTCAGTCCTCAGGGGTTAACCCCGGAGTTAACGACCGGTATTTGGAACGATTGGCAATTGGTGGCAACTATTGCTCTAGCCTGGTCTCTGGGTAGTCTGAACATTCTCATCAGTGCAGGCACGTTCTGGTGGAAGAACTGGTGGGACAATTTCACTTCTGCGAAAATGTCAGGGACATTGGCTGCTCCAGCAGGCATGGCTAAGGCGTCTGCCCTCCTGTTTCCTTTGGCAATGGCACCTGGGAGGTCAGAATGTGCCCTCACATGCATGACATAGTAAGGTTGCTTTCTGTGGGAGATAAGATATACTAATTCAGAAAGCAATTTGTATAAATTTGGGTTAGAGACCTCTTTTAGAAACGCATGTTCTGCTCTCATAGCTATTCCAGCCACATAAGCCGAATCAGTCACCAGATTGAAAGGTTCTTGGAATTTCTCAAAAGCTCTGACAACGGCTGCTAACTCAGCAATCTGTGGTGATCCTTCGACCACTTGGACATCAGACTCCCATTTCTGTGTCCTGGGGTCCTTCCAAGTCATGACTGACTTGTGGAACTTCCCTGAGCCATCTGTGAAAACCGTCAGGGCCTGGAGCGGTGTTTTGCTCTGTAATGATTTGGGGACCAAATTAAATGTGGTTTTGAAAAGTCTGTGGCCAGGTGGGTGTATAGAAATTTGGCCTGAATAGCTATCGAGAGCAAACTGAAGGCTCTCATTGGTTTGGAGCAAAGGCTCCAAACTTCCAGTTGCCAATGGGAGGAAGATGAAGGTGAACTCACAGGCTGCAAGAGTGTGGAGGCAGACTCTAGCTCTTTTAATGAGTTCAGCCATGATTTCCTGTGGGGTGGTAATAGTTTTAGTGGGCTAGTTATGTGTAAAAATCCACTTGATGATAAGGAGAGGATCCTTCAATGCCGTGTCCCATTGGAAAATGAGCGCGTGTAAGCGTGGGGCCTTACCCAGGATAACCAGCTGGAAGGGCAGGCTGGGCTCATAGCAGTGGGCTTGCCGTGAAGACAGGGCCTCCTGGACCTTGGTGATGGATTCCCGGGCCTCCAGCGTGAGGGAGCGTGGTGAATCGAGGTCCTCGCTGCCGTGGAGCAGGTTGAAGAGGGGTGCAAGGACTTCTGTTGTTACCCCAAGCAGAGGGCGTACCCAGTTGATGGACCCGCAGAGCTGATGTAGGTCCCGCAGGGTCTTGGGGTCGTCTTTGATGGTCAGCTGCTGGGACACGATGGTCTGCTCGCGGATCCAGAGTCCCAGGTAGGTCCAAGGGCAGGTGTGCTGGATCTTGTCCTCACAGATCTCAAATCCAGCGTCCTCATTTGTCTGCATAGTTTTTTGTAAAGTCCGGTGCAGATAGTCATCGTCAGCAGCACAAACCAGGATGTCATCCATGTAGGGGAGGATGACAGCATCTGGGAACAGAGTCCTCACAGGTGACAGGATGTGGGCCACGTACCATTGGCAGATGGTAGGGGAATTTTTCATCCCCTGAGGAAGGACCAGCCAATGGTATCTTTTTAAAGGTGCTTGTCTGTTTGGAGAGGGAACCGAGAATGCAAATCTGGGAGCATCCTGAGGATGGAGTGGTATGTTGAAAAAACAGTCCTTCATGTCAATGACAACCAGCTTCCAATCCCGGGGGGAGCATTGAAGGGGAGGGCATACCGGGCTGAAGGGGTCCCATGTCCTCAATGACTTCGTTGATCTTTGGGAGGTCCTGAAGGACCTCCTTGCCTGTCCTTGCCTGGTTTGCGTAGGACAAAGACAGGGGAGTTCCAAGGGCTGTTGGACTCAGTGATGCGGCCCTTGGCAAGCTGCTTTTCCACAAGGGCTTCCAGTGCGCGCAGTTTGGTCTCAGATAGGGGCCACTCATCAACCCACACTGGATGGTGCTGTTTCCAGGTGAGTTGGGGGATGGTAGGCGTGGCGTGCTTCTCAGTGACCCTGACTAAAAATCCCTGCTGGGAATCCACAGAGAAGCCCCACATTGGGACAGGAGATCCCATCCCCGGAGGGTGATTGGTGCTCTCACCACAAATGGCCTGATGGCTGCCATTTGTCCCTCAGGTCCTTCGATAACAATATTCCGTTTGCTCCTCACGGAAGCTGTCATCCCTCCAATTCCTGAAATCATGCCTGCTACAGGTTGTAATTCCCAATTGTCTGGCCACTCGGAGCAGGCGATGATGGTAACATCTGCTCCAGTGTCTATCATTCCTGGGCACTGAATCCTTTCCCCATAACAAAACAGGCTGCAGTCCACAATGGGTTTGCAGGAGCCCACAACCTGTGTCCACATAGCACTGGGGTTGAGGGGAACATGATCTGGGCAGTCACTAGGAAGTAAAAAGGCCTGTGCCACAGGAGTCTGTTCTTTTAAATAATAAGGAGGGTCTATGCGGGTCAGAGAGATGGAAATTTCATCTCCAGGGTATATAGTCTGGACCTCAGGAACAGTATGAATTTGTTCTGGACAGTTGGTAGGATCCCCAAGTATTAAGATGTTAGAGGGACCGCCTGGTGGTCCACGTTTCCCTGTGGGGACTTCGTAAACACAGTCACCCTTCATATGTAGAGTGTCTAGCTACCAGTTGATGCCGGGTTTGCATCTGAAGCGCTCCACCTTCTGGGCTTGATATCGGGGTACCCGTGGAGGCAGGATGGTGGGTTTGGCAGGAGGGGTGGAGCGGTGCGGCATTTGATTTGATGTCGAAGCGCGGGGCCGTTCCGCGCTCTGCTTGAAGTTTCCCGAATGCCAGTTCTGTCTGGGGAACCGTTGGTGGGCTGGAGGTTGTATAGAATATCTCTGTGGACAGTCTTTGAAAAAATGTCCAGGCTCACCACAATTAAAACAACAATTTCTATTGGGGTCTGCAGCATAAGCTCCAGATATCGCCTCTGCCACTCCTTTAGCCACTGCAAGTGCCACTGTATTCTCACTTAAGGCAGAGGAGTGCTTGGTGCAAGCTTCAACCATCTGATCTATGGTTGGTTCTGGGTCCAGTGGGAGGGCTCGCAAAACAGCTTTGCACTCTTGATTAGCATTGGCCATTGCTATTTTTACTAATAATTCCTTTTGCGCCTGTGGACTCTCTATCTGCTTTTCAATGGCCACTTTTAACTTATCAATATATTTGATAAAAGACTCAGTTGCCCCTTGCTTAATATTGGTGAAGCACTGTGTTGGCACTTTATCATCAGGGGTGGTAAAAAGAGGTATCTTAGCAGCATTAGCTGTATCCTGTAAAGCTGCTTCAGGCAGGTCCCGGGCCTGATGTCGGGGCTTCTGGAAATCTCCTTCTCCTGCTAATTGTTCTAAAGTAAAATTAGGTCTGTTAGCATCTTTAGCATAAACATCTGATAACTGCTTTAAATGTTTTTTCCACTGCCTCTCCCACAACATGTATTCTGCTGGAGAGAGAAGGCAGTTCATAATATTTTTGATGTCATGGGGGACCATGACGTGGGCAGAGAAGGAGGCTTCCAGCATGTGTTTAAAAAAATGTGAACTCCTGCCATGTTCCTCTGCAGCTTTGCAAAGTTCCTGCAGTTCCCTATAATGAAGGGACTCCCATACAGCAACTTGTGCCCCTGTCCTGTCTCTCCTCATTATTACAGGAAAGGCAAGTATTTTCCGGGACAGAGCTGAGTTCCCTGCCCGTGTGGCTTCCCTCTGCACCTCAGCCCAGGGGTCTTCATACTCAGAGTCTGAATAAGAAGATTCACTGCTCTCATCTCCTAGTGGAGATGGGGCGTGCTTGCTGGCAGCACGGTGCCGGCTCGGCTGCCTAGAGCTGGCCCTTTTGTGGCTGCGGGGGGAGGCCGGGGTGGCCCCGCTCCAGCCGGAGCCGTCCCGACCTCCGGGGCACAGGGTCCCTGGAGCGGGCGCGCCGCTGGGGACGGGGCCCCGGCACAAAGGGACAGGAGCGGAGCCCGCGATGGGGAGGGGTTCCCGATGGATGGGGCGGGGCCCGACGCGGTTACACCCAACGACACAGTGTGGGGGGAGGGGCAGCAGGACGCGGCCGGAAGAGAAGGGGTGAAGGCGGGAAATCCGGGGTGGGACTAGGACAAAATGGTGTGGCCGGCCACGCGGCCAGCGCCTGCTGTGCTAACGCTAGGAACTGGGGGGGACACAACTGGGTGTGAAGGCATAGGAGAGAGGGTAGAGGAAGGACCCAGGGCGGCATGGCCACTGCTGCCCTGGCACGGGCAGAGAGACGGTGGGGGGGTGTCAGAGAGATGGCAGCAGCTCTGTGCCTGGGGGCAACGTCCATCCCCCGACTGACTCTCAGATAGGGAAAGGGGTTCGGGGACACCTGGAGGGGCTGACGGGGTTGGGGGGTTTAACTGGGGACCCAAAACTCCCTCTTCTTTTTTTCCCTCTTTTTCCAATGAGAAAATAATATTTTGAAACACAGGAAAAAACTTTGCAACAGAAAAATCCCCCTTAGCTTGAACTGTATATAACTTTCTTCCCACATTATCCCAAAAAATTCCTGATTTTGCAGAGTCCTAATTAATCCTAAAATGTTTAAAAACCCAATGAATAAATCTTTTTAAATCCCCTTTAGAAAACTTAAAATTTCCTGCTTTTAGGGTAGTTACAACTTGGATATAAAAGTCCCTCTCAGGTGGGGTCAGTCTCCGTACAGAGGACTCATTCCCCATCCTTTTTCACTCCCCACCCAGTAGTAAAACAGCAAAGAAAAAGAAAAAAAATAAGAAGCCCGAAAAAAAAAAAACTTTCACGGGATACACTTACAATTTCTCTTCGGCAGATGCTGGCGGGCAAAAAAAAAGCTGCTGGGTAGGTGGTCACCTGGGGGCCAGTCCTCAGGGGCTTTCCTTGCCCCAGATGGTCAGACGAGGGTCCCGGCCGCAGTCTCTTGGATCGCTCCAACGGCGGCTCGCCTCACAGCTAAAACTGTGAGCGGACGCTTCTTCAGGGCTTCTTCAAAGCTCCGCGGTCGGGTCACCACTTGCCGCGGCGACGGAAAGCCTGGTGCAGTGCGACTCCTCTAGACACAGCCTTGAGAAAGGCTGGCCCGAAGCGCATGTGGGCAGCTTCGAGCAGTTGAGTGATTCCAGGTCAGCTCAGTAATTATAGAGTGATTTCAGCTCAGCTCAGGGCAACTCGGCTCAGCGGCGGCGGGCAGGCGACACAGGAAGCAGGGACGAGAATGCTGGTCCAGCGTTCCACCGAGGCACAAGCCTTTATTCAGGCAGAGCTTCGGCAAAGGGTACCGGCAACAGCGAATCCACTCGAACTGGGGAAAGGCCGGAGTATTTATGGGGAAGGAGAGGTGCTGGGGGGGGAGCCCGAGATACCTGTATCGGGGTTGGACAGCAGGGGAGAACACCAGTGAAACACAACAGTTTAACATATCTGACTCAAAGAGCCCTGGGAGCGACACACTGTGTCTGTCTTACAGAGAAGTGTCTCCTCCCCACGGGAGAGCCAGGATCTCGGGCCCAGTGGGCTCCTCCGCACCCACAGACGAGGAGAAGGATGAGGAGGAGGACGAGGACGAGGAGGAGGACGAGGACGAGGAGGAGGACGAGGCGGACGAGGAGGAGGAGGAGGAGGAGGAGCGGCAGCAAGTAACAGGAGGAGAAGAGCAGAGGAGGAACCAAGCGGCTCCAGCCATCCCTGAACTCGTAGCCTCCTGGGACCATCGCACCCCATCCCGCCGGTGCCCAAGAAGGGGGAGCTCGCCTCGAATACCCCGGGGGTCCCTGGGTTTGGAGTTTATGTTTGGGGAGATATTTGGGGATCGCAGGGCTCCAGAGCCAAGCCACAGATGCCCCTCGGATGGACACCGGGGATCCCCGGGAGGTGTTTTTGGGGGGTCCCGGTGGCAGTGGTGGCAGAGCCCCAGTGGGGCCAGGAGGATGCAGGTCACCTACATGGCGGGGGTTGGGCTTCCCGGGCCGGGCCACCTTGAGCTCTGCCGGAGCAATGTGGGGACCGGGCTGGAGTGGCAGGGGCGGGGGGACCCCGGTTTTGGAGAGCCCTGGCAGAGCTGCGGCTTCCCTGAGCGGGACCCCAGAGAGAAGAGAGCCCCAGAGCCGCAAAGCGGGGACCCTGAGAGGGGGGAATCCCTGGGATTGCTGGGACCCTGGGGGGATGCTGGGGCTGGAGGGGTGGCCTGGCTGGGAAAGGGGTTCGGGACTCCTGGTGCCGGCAGTGGGTGCTCCCAGCGCGAGCCCAGTTGCTCACCCTGTGTGACTTCAGTTTCCTCGGCACCCCAGGATGATCCCAGTCATTCCCAGTCATTCTCTATTAGGGTACAATTTGTCTCCATTTTTCCCAAATGTTATCTCCTTTTTTTTCCCATTTTTGCTCCATTTCCCCCCAATTTTATCCCATTTTTCCTCCCATTTTTCTCTTTTCCCCCATTTTTTCTAGTTTTACCCAACTTTTCCCCATTTTTCCTCCCATTTCCATCCTATTTTTCCCCATTTCCCTCTATCTTCCCCATTTAATTATTCAAAAAAATAATATTTGGGCGGGGGGGAGAATTTGAAATTTTAGGGGGGAAAAAGGGTGTTTTGGGGACAGAATTCCATGGATTTGAATCACAGATTTCCCATGATTTTTCCATGATTTTTTCATGATTTCTAGCCAGAAGGAGGTGTGGGATTCATCTGAACATTCTGGAAGCTGGAAGAGGATCAGGCCATCTACTTTCCCAAAAATCTGGACCAGCTCATCTGCAATTCTACCCTTCCCCACTCCCTGGATTCGCAGGTCTGGAAATACTTTTATGACCTCCAAGGTAGGCAATTCCCAAAATTCCATGGAAAAATGGGATTGGGGGATTTCATCCTGTTTTTTTCCTAATTTTTCCCAGTTTTTTCCAGGTTTTTTTCCCCATTTTTTCCTACTTTTTCCTAATTTTTCCAGATTATTTTCCTCTTTCTTTTCCTCACTTTGTCCCTGATTTTTTCCCATTTTTCCCAATAATTGTCCCATTTTTTTCTCTTTTTTTCCCCCATTTTTTCTCGATTTTCCCCCTGATTTTTCCCCACTTTTTTCATTATTTTTTCTGATATTCTTCCTGATTTTTTCAAGTTTTATTCCCTTTTTCTTTTCCTGTTTTTTCCCTCATTTTTCACAACTTTTTTTCACGTCTTTTTCACATTTTTTTTTCTGATTTGTCCCAATTTCCCTCTTTTTTCCCTAATTTTTCCTGACTTTTTCCTGTTTGTTTCTGAAATATTTCCTCGCTTTTTCCCTTTTTTTTTTTTCCATTTTTCCAAGGTTTTTTCCCCCCACTTTCTTTTCCTCATTTTTTCCTTTATTTTTTTCCTTGATTTTTCCTAATTTTTTCCTGGTCTTCTTCCTCTTTCTTTTCCTGATCTTTCCCTGTTTTTCCCAATTTTTCCCCCCATTTTTTTTCCTGATTTTCCCCTATTTTTTTTCCTGATTTTTCCTTCTTCTTTTCCCAGTTTTTCCCTGGTGTCATAGGGTGACTTTACCTTTAAGATAGCTTTGGGAGCTAAGGAAGTTGAAGCTGCTGGTGGCAGTCTTTTCTCCTGACCAATTATTGGTCATTTCTGAGAACTGGAGGCGGTTTTAACCATTGAGAAGTGAGATCAACTTGTGAACACCACCTTAAGATGTAAAGCCAGGGCTCTCTTTTGTTCTCTTTGGTTTCTGAGAAGGTAACAGGGCTCTGTCTCGGCCTCCTCTCCCCCTCCAGGCCGGACAAGGCTGCAGAGGGCGGGGGGTGGGGGGGACAAATGGAGCCGGCCGGCCTGACTGGATTTGCAGTTTCTGCTGCTGAACTGAAACCTGACACCATGAACATCTGCAGCTTTCCCAGACTTTAACTCTTTTACTACCTGGATGAGACTTGCAGATTACTCCTTTTTCCCAGAGAGAGAGAGAGAGAGAGAGAGAGAGAGAGAGAGACAATCAACATGAAAAAGACACCAAAAAAACATCAAACACCATGAAGAAAAGAATTAAGTTTTAAATGGAGAAGAGAGAATAAGGAGATGCTTTATAAGCTGAAATATTTTTCTGTTAAAGCTATGGAGGTGGACAATAGTGTTCTGAAAAAACTCCTTTAATTTATGACAGAGTATATTGGGAGGAATGGAATGTTTAAAGTGTGGATTTTGAGCAAAAGGTGGAGTAATTGTGGTACAGTGAGGTGCTGGAAAAGAGGGGAGAGAAGTAATAGTTGAAGATTTGGGGCCGTTGTATAGGCAAAGCAAAAACTTGTTTCCAGAGAAGCTCACAGAGACAGATTGAAGAGTTCGGCGGGAGAAATGCAGCACTCAATATGAATGATCAGCAAGTCTCATTTATTGGTAACTCTAAAACCACTTATATAGCATCAATAATTAGGCTCATACATAGTGCAAAAACAAACTCGTTATTGGATATTTCATTTAAGGTCAACTCCACCTAATTCCACATTCCTGTGATCGCTCATCTATGCTGAATTCACATTCTTCTGATCACAGTGTCCTGTTCTCAGTTAACAGTTATCACTAAGTCTTGGGGAGGATGCAACAGGGAAACCTTATGAATGTGATTGTTTGGCACTAGATTCTGAAAATATGAAAGCTAGAATCAAAGTAGAAATGAAAGCCTGCTTTGAGTCCTAGGATACTGAGTACTGGTTAACCAAAGAACAATAGCCTAGCCAGCTAGAGGAGAATCCCTGTTGATAAAACAATGTCCTTCTGCTGACAGAAAGTCCAAAGGTAAAGAAGCAAGGAAAGAACTTGTAAAGTTTTGTAGAATCTAAAATGCACCACTGTATGTTAATATAGGGAAGCGCATAGACTGTATGTAAATTCTTTAGTGGGTGTGTCTCATTGGTTACTAAGAATTAGAATATTCACTACAGGAAAGCATATATTGGATTGTAACAAGAACTCCGTTCTCTTAGCTCTTAGCTCTTACCTTTTCTCTCCTACCTCTGAACCCCCCCTCTCCCTTACCTCTTACCCCTTTACCCCTCTCCCCCACTCTTAACTCTCAGCCCCCTCTCCCTGCTCCTACCCCTCTCGTCCTCCCTGCTCTCTCCTCTGGTTTTTCCCACTTTCTCTCTGTTGCTCTTACTCCCTCCCTCCCTCCCTCCCCTCTTCCAACCTCACCTCTCCTGCTCTGCAGGCTCTCCCTCCTCCCCCTGACCACGTGGATGCCGAGGCTGGTGGCGGACACGGGTCTCCCCTCTTTTTACCCTTATAATAAATTGCTTATACTTGAACAGCTTGACCCTGGAGAAGTCTCTCACCGTGAGCGAGCATTTTTACACAGCAATAACTAAGGTCTTCCTGACCTTGCAACTAACTGTACTCTATTGTCTAATTCTTTCTCAGCTAACTGCTGCATGGGAACATGACCTTTGCTAGCTAACCATTCCTCTATAATTCCCGTTTTCTTTTTGTACTAACAAAACTGTAGAAGTAGCCTTCTTTACCATGTTTTGCAAGCATTGCAGTATGCAAGGAATAAACAGTAACACAATCACAATGATCAATATAACAACAATTGCCATTTGTCCCTAATGTTTTAACCATCCTGTGAGACCTAGGGATTGAAACCATTCCTCTAATGGATTTGTTTCTGTGGTTAATTTTTTCATATTGCTCTGTAGTTGTTGAAGACGAGCATGAATAGACACTGAATGGTCAGAAAGATTCATGCAACACATCCCATCGAAGTCTTCACAGCCATGGCCCTGTGCTAATAGCAAAAAATCAATAGCAGCTGTATTCTGCAATACAGCATGCCTAACACTCTTCATATCCAAAAGCAAATCAGACAAAACCTTTGATGTAATGTTAAACTGTTTTCCTGTCCAACACGCCAGTCATCGTAACTGTGTTAAAGTTTGGGCACTAGATACTCCAGGTGTAAAAACAGATGACACAATCACTGTAGGAGGTTCCCAAAGTTCAACCTGATCTTTGCATTCTGGCCCCAATTGGAACACACTTCTCTTTGTTCGTAACCTGGTTCTATTGGCTCCTAATAGTTGTTGTATAGTGGGTGCAAACAGTGTCAATTTTCCAAAATAACAAGGCCCTCCATAAATGTTTGCTGGCAGTCCTTGCCATGCACGATCTCCACAGATTAGAAAAATACCAGGTGGTAATTGTAGAGGTGAACTGCTAGAATTTACTTTGTGAGACCAATTGCCACAGTATGCATCATTATTTTGCAAATATAACAAATTTTGTGGAGAAATATTTGTACCGTTTGACCCATGAGACTTTTTTGCATGATTGTTCCTAGCCCAGTTGACAAAAGTTAAACAATAATTGCTAGGGGCTGAGCCTAACAGTCTTAATTCTTGTGGTTCTGACCTGGTAACATTTAAACCTGTAGCAATGTACCAATTTTGAGCACCAATGGGATTTGCTGTAATTAAACCTGTGTCACAGATATTGATCATGAATTTACCTGATGGAATTTCACATAATGTTTTGTTTGCTTCCTTGGGTGTTTTCCAATTCTTTGTCCAGTTTTTAAACATTGTGGCATTGAGTGAATCATCTAAAGGTGTGCCCACTAAACAAATTCGAAAAGGATCTGAAGGGGTAGCCATTGAAAGGCAAAAATTATCCTGTCCAGTTTGATTAGCCCACGTTACCCACATATTTTGTCTCTCATCCATGTCAATCAAAAACCCTTCAGATCCCTTTATCATGGTAAACCACCACAACAACCTGATCAGAGATAGTCCTTTAATGACTTTAAAAGGATTGCGGCAGTTCAGCCAGCAATCTTGGCTGGATCCCATGTGAGATCTTGCTTCCCTTTTCTTTTACCCCTCTGCCTCGCCCGTAGATTCGGTTGCTTCGAACCACAGGGTGTTCCATCTTCTCGGCAGCAGGGATAACTTTCAGGGAAAGACCCTTTCTCTCGAGACTGCTGTTTTAAAAATTGCTCTCAATTTTTATTTTTTACCCCTGGAATATCACACCTAATTTGTGTCAGTGTCTTGCGACAACGTATTGTGGTTATTTCAATAATATATGGTAAAGGGGTATTAGGATGATAACAATAATTTTCTGGATTTATCCCAAAAGCAAAAATCTCACACCATTTGTCAGATCCTTTTTCAAATTGTCCTGTTTGCACACCTTCCTGTAATGCAATCTCAGTCAAATTTCTTTCAAAATTGTAACACTGTACAAATCCCTCTTGGGGATCGACCCAACTTAGAATGCAATCCACCACTTTTCTTTACACACTTTATAAATGTAACATACAAAAGGATAACATTCACAATTTGGTACTGTACACAAGATTTTCATGTGAGAGTTCATCGGATCCTGTCTTTATGTTGATGGTAGAGAGCGAGAAGTATCTGCTAAATTTTCTGGATCAGCTGAAGGTAAATCCCTAGGATCAGCAGGTTTAGTCCATCGGCTCGGCACCCAGACAGGCCCTGTGGGGGTAGACACACAAAGATAACCATGTCCCCAATACAGTACCTTGCTGGGACCTCCCCACAGACCTGTTTTTGGATCTTTATAGCGAACCCATATTGGACTTTGAGTTTTCTCTGCTTCAGGTGCACTACGACGTATTGCTGCAGGCAAATCACTGTTTCCAAAAATACACAGAAAATTTCAAAGAAATAAACAACGCAATAATCGTTCTTGTGGATCTTTGATCTCCCTAAATTTATTCAGATATTGTTTTAAGGTACCATGTGCTCGTTCTACTATTGCCTGACTTGTGGGGGAATGAGGAATCCCTGTTATGTGTTTGATTCCCCATGATTGCATCACCTGCTTAATTCTACTACTACAATAAGCAGGTCCATTGTCTGTTTTAATAGAACGTGGAACTCCCATGGCTGCAAAACAACTTACTAAATGTCGCTCAACATTCCATGCTTTCTCACCAGATTGAGCTGTAGCCCAGATGTAATGACTATAAGTATCGATGGTGACATGTACATATTTAATTCTCCCAAACTCTGCAACATGAGTAATATCCATTTGCCCCAACTCATTAGCCTGTAATCCTCTAGGGTTTACCCCAAGACCAAATCCACTGCCTTGATTATGAAAACTACAAATAGGACATGCTTTGACAATAGCCCGAGCCTCCTCCAAAGGTATCTGAAACTCCCGATGGAGACCTTTCGCATTTTGGTGAAAGATGGCATGAGCTTCTCTAGCTAATGTCTGTGGTGGGACAGGACTATTTTGTGTCAATGAAACCAATCGGTCTGCCCTAGCATTTCCTTCTCGTAAACCTATGTCCCATTTTGTGGCTACAAATATGGATAATAGCAAAGGCAGCAGTCCTCAACTTTACTGCTCTTTGAAGCTGCAAAAACAGTTCATATAAACGAAGGGTTTTTACTTCGTTTATGTCTGCATTTTCAATACGTTCACTCACTCCTGCAACATATAAAGAATCAGTTACCACATAAACAGGACCCTTAAACTGCACCAAAACCCAAACAGCAGCGACTAATTCCAGAGTTTGTAATGTATCCTCCTTTTGAGCTGGAATAATATGATGATTCCGTTGTCCTTCTGAATTTTGCCATGTAGCAGCAGTTGTGCAAGATTTCTTTCCAGCATCAGTGAACACGGTTGATGCCTCTGGTAGTGTCACAAATGATCGTTTGGGCTTTTCAATCCAATTCTGCTGACCTATCCATCGTAGTGGTATTCGAGGCATCTCCTCAGTACTGACCACACTGCTGTTGTCAAGCAATGCTTCTTGCAATGTGGAGCTGTGAATTAAATACTAATCTAAAGTGTCCTTTTTTATTGGTATCTGAATTTCAGCTGGATCTGCACCCATAATTTGCCACAATCGCTTCCGTCCTTGTTTTATCAAATTTGCTAAAATTTCAATTTTTTGGATTAAGGTATGTCTCTGCTGTAGTGGTGGCAACAACCATTCTAATACCCATATCTCCCCTGTTTTCTTTTGTTGCTGCATTAAGGCACCGATGAGATGTTGAGGTCTTAACCATACAGTAAGATTAATGTCTAAGTCTGGATCTTGCCTATGAACTACACCTGTCTGGATACAATCCATTATTTTATTGAGAGCTTCTTCTTGTTCACTGGTGACCTGTATAGGTGCTGTAGGATCAGTACCTTTTAACAAAGGTCGTAAAGATTGTAAAAGTTCATTAGGAATACCCACAACAGGTTTAAGCCATTGTAAATCTCCTAGCAATCGCTGAGCATCATGAACAGTATGAAGTGACATGTTTAATGACAGTTTCTGAGGGGCAACATACTGCTCAGTTAAAGTCCACCCAAGATATTTCCATGGGGATGACTGCTGTATTTTCTCAGGTGCAACAGCCAGTCCATTCTGAAGTAGTTGTATTTGAATGTCTTTAACTTGTTTATCTGCAAAAGGTTGTGACTGAGCAAAAAGAATATCGTCCATATAATGATAAATAATAGTTGTAGGCCACTGAACACGTAGTTGCTGCAAAGCATTATCAACATAAAGCTGGCACAAGGTAGGAGAATTTACGCATACCCTGTGGTAAAACTGTCCATTCAAATCTCTTGTCTGGTTCTGCTCGATTTAATGAAGGCAAGGTAAAAGCAAATCTGCAAGTATCCTCTTCATGCAGTGAGATAGTGAAAAAACAGTCCTTTAAATCAATTATTAACAAGGGCCAATCTTTTGATAACATTGCAGGATTGGGCAAACCAGGTTGTAGCACCCCCATTGGCTCCATTTGTTCATTTACTGCGCGTAAGTCATGGCAGCAATCCCAGATATTTCCCAGATTTCTTTTTTATAACAAAAATGGGGATATTCCAAGGACTTGTTGACAACTTTAAATGTCCTTGTTGATATTGTTCCAGCACTAATTGATGAGCTTGTTGCAGACTTTCCCTTTTTAAAGGCCACTGATCAACCCATACTGGTTCCTGAATTATCTATTTAAGTGGGGGTGGGGAAAGTCCAAACAATGGCCTCTATTCTAAAGGGTGCTCATTTGTCAAAATAACACCAAGCTGTGACAAAATATCTCATCCAATTAGACATTGAACCTTGTCTGGTAATGGGACAATTGACAAAACAGAACTGATGACCTTCCCATCTAATTGAATCTTGATTTGTGGAGACTTTTTCGCTGAAGTTAAACCTCCTACCCCTGTAACAGTAACCATACTAGGCAACAAAGGCCATTCCTGGGGCCAATACTGTGGAGCAACAATCATTGAGTCCGCCCCAGTATCCAATAGTCCTTCTAATTGGTGGGATTCTCCGTTATAATTGAGAACAACTGTTCGCTTGGGTCGGGTATTTAAGTCCAGAGTAAGTAATGCAAGTCCTACTGTGGAACCAAATTCACCCGTACCCCGTGATTGATTTTTCAATGGTGTCAAATGATGGGTATATTGCGGCAGCGGTACCAATTGTGCAATTCGCTGTCCCTTATCAATTCTGGCTGGTGGTGCCAGTGTATATGCCATGACATGTATTTCACCAGAATAGTCCACATCAATTACTCCAGGTAAAATAAACAGTCCCATTAGACTAGCAGATGAATGTCCCAACACTATTGCAGCCATAGCTTTTCCATTTATTATCACTGGTCCGATAATTCCTGTGGGAATCTTGTAGGGCTGTGATGTCAGTAAATCCACAGTCACTGAGGCTGCCAGGTCCAGGCCGAGGCTCCCTGCTGTGGCAGGCTGCAGGGAAGTTGCACTGACGTTCTAGCAGCTGCTATTTGTGTCCTGGCGCGGCGGCTTCTTGCACTGACCTTCCCGTTTCCCGATCGCCGGTGGCAGACATTATCAGCGTGGGTATTGGACCAACACTGATTGCCCCAAACAGATGGTACAGTACATTCCTTCCGAATATGTCCAAGGTTGCCACAACGAAAACATTTGAGTCGGGAGGCCGGAATCCTGCCATTGTTGGTTGTAGCTGCTTGTAGGGGTGCAAGAGCTGCTAAAACCTGACTCTGAGTAGCTGCAACCTGCTTCTCTAACCTTTGCCCTAGTTCTTTAATTGCCTGGACTAACATTGCCTGTGACCCCACCGGTATATTAGACATCCTCTCTAATGCCTCTTCAATAGTCCAGTTAGCATTTAGGGAATTTAAAACTGACCTGGTTGCTGGATTACAATTTTGTAATGCACATTGTTTTAATAATGCTCCCCTCATATATTCAGGAACACCTGCCCCCTCTATAGCTGTAGCTACTTTATCAATAAATGCTCCAAATGGTTCATCTCACCCTTGTTTAATACCCATATAAGATGGAATACCTCCTGGCTCCTTAATCTGATCAAATGCAGCTCGCACTAACAGCATTCCTTCTCTCAACTTGTCTGGCCCCAAAATAGCTTGTGCTTCCACTTGACTACATGCTCCTAATCCAATAAGTTATTCCAAAGTTAGTCCATGCAGTGGATCACCTGCCTGTCTTTGCACGTTTACGCTTTCTTGGCAATAAGTTTGCCAGTGTGCATTAAACAACAACTGCTGATGTTGACTAAGAATCAATTTCATAATACTCCTACAATCTGCAGGCAACAAAATCTGTGTACCCCACAAATAATCAATCATTTGTCTAACCGGTTCACTAGTCACTCCAAACTGACTAACTGTACATTGCAACTGTGATAACCATTTCCAATCTAAAGCTGTAATTTGAGCTTGTATTCCTCCCCCTTGAATCGGTGCAAACGTTACGGGACATGCTACTTCCAATACAGCATCTGCTATTTCCTGATCTCCCTCTTGCAAAATATTCCGTGCCAACGCAGCCCATGTCTCCCTTCTTTCCCATGCAACAGTCTCACCTAACTCACGCCCTACCCCAGGGACAGATTTATTGCAAAATATTCCGTGCCAACGCAGCCCATGTCTCCCTTCTTTCCCATGCAACAGTCTCACCTAACTCACGCCCTACCCCAGGGACAGATTTATTTCCCATAAGGGAGGATGGTAATGGTGCCGAAGGCACCGTTCCAGAATTAAGGTTAGTAGGTGAAGGAATTAGAGATGGCACAAAAGGATTAGCAGCTGCGGCAGGTGTCAGTGACTGCATGGGGTGGGGTCAAGATTGCTGTATTCATGGCGGGTGGCAATGGACACTCATTAATTCCCTCTAATAATCTATTTTTTGACATAGCTGTAGATGCCTTCATTGCAGCTGCCTGTTCAGCCTGATACTGCAAAAGAACATTATGAACTGTCTGCCACAGTTTTCCCAATTTTTTAGCAGTTTTATTATCATTTAAAACAGCTTCCCACAATTTATCTCCAAATTTTCGCCACTCAATTCATGAACTGTATGGGGATTTTGAAAACAACCCTGAGCAGACCCATAAGCAAGAAGTCCAGGGAGTTCCTTGCGCAAATCAAAATTTTTAACCTGTTGCTTTTCTAAAAAGCAGGTAAATAAATCATATGCTGCTTGCCTTTCCATCTTACTGTCAGTGTGCGCGCTGTTGCAGCCCCTACAAGGTTTCGGCAGCACGTTACGGCCAGGACTCTTCTATAAGGTCGCCTGGGCACGGCAACGTTGCTGTGTGATGAGGACTCTCCTCCGAGGTTGCCTGGAATGCAGCACAGCCGTTGCGTTTCGCTGTCCTTGTTGTGGAGGACCCATCCCCTGTCACCGACTCCCTTGGCTGACTCCTTTTTAAGGTCCCAATGGTCCCAAAAGTCCCAAAGGTCCCTGTTGTTTGGGTGCCATTTGATGAGTTCGGCGGGAGAAATGCAGCACTCAATATGAACGATCAGCAAGTCTCATTTATTGGTAACTCTAAAACCACTTATATAGCATCAATAATTAGGCTCATACATAGTACAAAAGCAAGCTCATTATTGGATATTTTCATTTAAGGTCAACTCCACATAGTTGAACATTCTTGTGATTGCTCATCTATGCTGAATTCACGTTCTTCTGATCACAGCATCCTGTCCTCAGTTAGCAGTACTCACTAAGGTCTTCCTGACCTTGCAACATCTCACACACACTGTACTCTATTGTCTAATTCTTTCTCAGATAACTGCTGCAAGGGAACATGACCTTTGCTAGCTAGCCATTCCTCTATACCTCAGTGTTGCCAATTAAACACAGGAATGCGTGGGTGCTGGGGAAAAAGGGTATCTGGAAGTTTTATTCTGTTTTTGTATCCTTGTAGTTTGGTTAATAAACTTCCTCGATTCCTTTTAAATTTTAAACTTCTTTTGGCCTTCTCATATTCCACATCTTCAAGCAAGAAATGAATAAGTTTTCCAGTGATTTTTTAATTAGTACTTTCAAACCATGACAGGTGTTAGAGTGAGGAGGAAATTGGAGCTGTCAGAGCGATTGCTTCACTAAGAGGTGAACAGTGGGGCTGTCATGGCTGTCATGTGACAGAGAGTGGAACACTGAGGCTTTCACTGCTCTGGTATCACAGACAGTGGAACACTAGAACTGTCACAGCTGTAGTATCACATTGAAGAGGAAATTGGAGCTGTCAGAACTCTGGTGTCACAGAGAATAGAAGACTAAGGCTGTCACTGTTGTGGTGTCACAGAGAGTAGAACCCTGGGGCTGTCACAGCTGTGGTGTGTGATAAGCTGACATTTAAGAAACAAAGAGAAACTGCAAGCTATGGAGAGGGACAATCATGTTCTGGAAAAACTCCTTGAATTCCTGAAACAGTATTTTGGGGGGAATGGAGTATTTCAAAGTATAGTTCTGAGCAAAAGGAATTCATTGCTAAAGCTGTGCTAATGGTGAAGTTGTTGTAATGCTATGAGATGCTGGAAGAGAAAAGGAGAAGTGAGAGATGCTGAAGATTTGTGGCTCTTAAGAGACAAAGCAAAACATTCCTGTTTCCAGAGATGATCACAGAATCCAATGAAGAGAACTTTTGCCTTTGAAGAACTCATCCTTCAAATGACACCCCTTGAATCATGGCCCACAAACACAGCTGAGACTGGTGTCAAATGGGAGGAAAGGACTGATGGCAGAGTTTTCTAAGCAGCTGGCATCAGAGCAATAAGAAGGCATGAGAAAATGTTTTTTTCTTGTGAAAATCTCC
This sequence comes from Cyanistes caeruleus, assembly GCF_971803275.1. Classification (NCBI taxonomy): domain Eukaryota; kingdom Metazoa; phylum Chordata; class Aves; order Passeriformes; family Paridae; genus Cyanistes; species Cyanistes caeruleus. Next base: position 1,979,974 of record NW_028256296.1, on the reverse strand, counting down.
ATAGATTGACAAAAGAGAACTTCTTTTTCCCTACAAGGACTGATGAAAAGACTATAGCAGAGTTATGACTGTTTTAAACAGCAATGTTTTTTTTTACCTCTGTGTTGTCAATTAAACACAGCAATGCGTGGGTGCTGGGGAAAAAGGGTATCTGGAAGTTTTATTCTGGTTTTGTATCCTTGTAGTTTGGTTAATAAACATCCTTGATTCCTTTTAAATTTTAAACTTCTTTTGGCCTTCTCATATTCCACATCTTCAAGCAAGAAGTGAATAAGTTTTCCAGTGATTTTTTAATTCGTACTTTCAAACCATGACAGTGACGCTGCGCTCTACACCTTTCCAAGTCTACACCTTTCCAAGCCTCGGGCTAGCCCTGGACAACTTGGCTAATGGCAGCGCCAAGAGTGGGGAACGATACAGGAACGACAGTCCACGTGCCGAACCTCCAGAGCTCCCTGCACTCGGGCTCTGTAGATCCCAGGCGTCGCGGGTTTCAGTAAAGGGATGGAGGAGGCTCAGAGTCTCTTTGTCTTCCCAGGAACAGGTTTTATTGAAGTGTAAAGGGAGCAATGACAGGGGAAATGTTAAGAATAATATGTTACAGTTGCTGTTTGTAAACTCCTTACTTACCTTGTACCCCTGTCCCAGGATATTGTTAAGAATAATACGTTCCAGTTGCTGTTTTAAACTCCTTACTTACCTTGTACCCCCGTCCCAGGTTTACTTACCTTGTACCCCTGTCGCAAATTGCTGTACCCCATATTTCTTGTTCCTTGTTCAGCCAGGCCCTGCCCCCTCTCCCAAGTTGCTGTACCCTGTGTTTCTTGTTCTGTGTTCAGCCAGGCACTGCCCCCACTGCTCCTAGACTCCCACATGGCAACATTGTATCCCTTTCCCGAGTTGCTGTACCGTCCTGAGGAGGAAGATGACATACTGACTTTTATGCAAACGAGAGAGGCCAGAGACTTATGGGATGCACCCAGACTGGAAAAAAACCCTAAAACAACGAGCCACGCAAAAGGGAAGGAATAGAACCAGCACCATCTAACAAGGAAGACCCAGAGGAGTCCCCTGACTTCTTTCCAGAGGCCGACATAACCTTGAGGAGACTCGACTGGGATGACAGCCTAGACTATGAGCCCAAAAGAATGAGTCTTCCTGGGGACTCCTGTGAGGAAGGAAGGCCCAGCTCTGCCCTAGTGACAGAGCTGTACGGATCCTCCTCTTCTGCGGTGTCCAGTGGGAGCAGTGGCGGTGTGCGTGACCCCTCGGGCCCCCACCCCAGAGCTGTGCTGCTTAATAAAGGCCTTTTTAATAGGAGCTGGTCTCCTGGCCCGTTTATCACAGCTTGGGGGCTCATTCGGGATAGCCACGCCCTGAAGAGGACCAGGGACGGGACGGCCGCCCACCCTATTGGGCCTCCAGAGGACAGCTGGCTATACTGGACCCAGAAGAACAGCCTGGGATCGACATCGGAGAAGAGCGCCGGATTGGGTAAGCCACCGGTGGCGGGAGTAGGAGGCGAGTGAGTGGATGTGTGAGTGAGACAGGGGCTGGCAGCCCAGACCCCCGGGGCGAGTGCGGACTGCCCAGTACCGCAGTTCCGGACTCCCGCGAGGGGGCCGGCCGGGAATGGCAGGAAGCGAAAGAGGCTCACTTGGGCCCAGAGAAACGAGTGAGGCATCTCCTGGGGATAAAAGCCCCCCCTCTGAGTGCGCAGAGGGGTACCTAAGAGAGTGAGTGGCGCACATAGGGGTAGGCTCCTCTACTGAAAAGGGCTAAACGGCCTAGGCTGCTCCGGGCGTGTGGAAGGCCTAGGTGAGTGAGAGTCACATGCAGGCAATCTAGGTAACTCCCGTGGTGGTGTGTGGGGGTGCCTAGGTTCGGTGTGAGTGAACACACCCCCCCCACTTGGGTACTCAAGACGACCTGACCGGGGAATTGGAATTGGGGGTCCCCAGGCCCTACCGGCACCAGGCTGTCAACGAAGGGCCCTCACTTCCCAGGGTCTGTGACACAGGACGTGCTGAAAGGCTCTAGTTGTCACGGCTCAGTCTCGGCTCAGGGGGTTCCTGAGAAGGGAGGTCGTCAACCTGCTGCCGGAGAGCACAGGGGCAGGTAGTCTGCGCGGGCGGGCGAGGCAGCTAGAGTAATACACTCACGCATCCCTTAGCCGAAGCCATTCCCTGGTGGGCGGAGCGGCTAGGAGGCAAGGGGGAATTCTCCCACCACTCACTTACAGTCAGCCCTCGCGCAGAAGCTATTCTCACTGGGGAAGGGGGATAGTCAGGGAGCGGAGGGGCAGGGGGCTCCGGGGTGAGCCCTGCTGACCAAATCTTGTGGACGGCACTGAGACAGGGACGGGGGAAGGTCCCAGGAGCGTCTAGTGCTAGGGTCCCTTCGACGTCGACCCAGGAGTGCTCATAGTCTTCGCTGGCAAGGGGGTCAGGGAGGCGAGGCACGAGGGGAACGGGATTGGGGTGTAGGGTGGGGCAAGCGGAACCTGCAAGCCCCGCTGGGACCTAACCCCCGGGGCAAGCGGAGACTGCAAGCCCCAGAAAATTCAAAGTGTGAGTGGAAGGCCGGCCGAGTGTAAGAAAGGGTGTGGATTCCTGTGTGAGAAGATTGAGTGTATTCCCTAGTGTGAAAGGAGAGAGTGAGTTCCTAAAGTGTGAGTTTTTGTTGAGGTTTGAAAGGTCAGTTGTCTGTCATTAGAAATTTTTAGTTTGAGTAGGAGCACCTTTATAAAGTTTAATTTAAGTAAGAGCCAGTTTTAAGTTGGTTAGAAGTCGTGTTGTCTGTCAGTTCCAGTTTTATTCAGGTAAAGGCACCGTAAGTTTTAAGTGAAGGTCCAGAGATAGGAGGAGCAATGGGACAGTGTTTAAGTAAGAGAGTAGGTCCCAAGGGGAATGAAGAGGCCACCAGACCCATTCCCCCTGATAGCCCACTAGGGCAAATGTTAAATTGCTGGGATGCACAAGAGGCCACCAAGGACCTAGACCAGATCAAGATGATCCATTACTGTAGTAGTCTGGCCACTGTGTCAGCAAGCCACAGCTCAAGAGCTTTCCCTCCCCTTCCTCGGCAGTTGCTGCTGAAAGCCAGCAGCGGCAGAAACTGCTGCCGAGCCAGGAAGCAGCCTGACCCGCCAGCCCCACTCTACAAGGCTCAGTGAGCCCTGCCAGAGCTTCAGCCCATCTGGGAAGGGGCCGCTGTCATTTCACACTCTCCAACCCCCTCCAGGAAGCGCCGAAATCCTGCCAGCCCCACTCCCCCTGCGGCAGCCTTGTCCAGCTGTGGGGGCAAGAGGCAGAAGCCTAGCCATACTAGCTCTTCCAAAGGCAGAAACCAGAGAGAAAGAAAAATTCCTGGGCTTAGGTTTCAAAGGGTGGTGTTCACAAGTTGATCTCCCTTTACAATGGGAAAACGACTGTCTGTTCTCAGAGATGACCAGGCATTGGCCAGCAGAAAGAAACCCCATCAACCTCCAGCAGCTTTAATTTCTCTAGCAGTTTTTCTTTGTTTCTTATTTATCAGCCTATCACACACACAGCAGTGACAGCCCCAGGCGTCCCCTCTCTGTAACACCAGAGCAGCTACCGCCCCAGGGTTCCACTCTCTGTGACACCACAGCCGTGACCACACCAGCGTTCCACTCTCTGTGACGCCACAGCCGTGACAGCACTGGGCTTCCCTCTCTGTGACACCACATCAGAGACAGCACCATTGTTCCTCTCTCAGTGACACCACGGCAGTGACAGCACCAGTTTTCCACTCTCTGTGACACAACAGCAGTGACAACAACTGCTTTCTAATCTCTGTGACACCATGGCTGTGACTACACCAGTGTTCCACTGTCTGTGACGCCACAGCAGTGGCAGCACTGGGCTTCCCTCTCTGTGACGCCACAGCTGTGACAGCACCAGTGATCCACACTCTGTGACACAACAGCAGTGACAACAACAGCATTCCGCTCTGTCTGACACCACAGCAGTGACACCATTGGGCTTCCCTCTCTTTGACACCACAGCAGCGACAGCACTGGGCCTCCCTCTCTGTGACACCACAGCAGTGACAGCACTGGGCTTCCCTCTCTGTGACACCACAGAATTGACAGCAACAGCGTTCCACTCTCTGTGACACCACGGCAGTCACAGCACTGGTTTCCCTCTCTGTGACACCAGAGCCGTCACAGCCCAACTGCTCCCCTCTCTGTGACACCACAACAGTGACAGCACAGTCTTCTATTCTCTGTGACACCAGAGCTCTGACAACTCCAATTTCCTCTGCAATGTGATACTACAGCTGTGACAGTTCTAGTGTTCCACTCTCTGTGACAGCCGAGCAGTGAAAGCCTCAGTGTTCCACTCTCTGTCACATGACAGCCATGACAGCCCCACTGTTCACCTCTTAGTGAAGCAATCGCTCTGACAGCTCCAATTTCCTCCTCACTCTGACACCTGTCATGGTTTGAAAGTATTAATTAAAAAATCACTGGAAAACTTATCCATTTCTTGCTTGAAGATGTGGAATATGAGAAGGCCAAAAGAAGTTTAAAATTTAAAAGGAATCGAGGAAGTTTATTAACCAAACTACAAGGATACAAAACCAGAATAAAACTTCCAGATACCCTTTTTCCCCAGCAGCCACGCATTGCTGTGTTTAATTGACAACACAGAGGTAAAAAAAACCATTGCTGTTTAAAACAGTCATAACTCTGCTATAGTCTTTTCATCAGTCCTTGTAGGGAAAAAGAAGTTCTCTTTTGTCAATCTATGGAGATTTTCACAAGAAAAAACATTTTCTCATGCCTTCCTATTGCTCTGATGCCAGCTGCTTAGAAAACTCTGCCATCAGTCCTTTCCTCCCATTTGACACCAGTCTCAGCTGTGTTTGTGGGCCATGATTCAAGGGGTGTCATTGAATCATGAAGGATAAGTTCTTCAAAGACAAAAGTTCTCTTCATTGGATTCTGTGATCATCTCTGGAAACAGGAATCTTTTGCTTTGTCACTTAAGAGCCACAAATCTTCAGCATCTCTCACTTCTCCTTTTCTCTTCCAGCATCACATAGCATTACAACAACTTCACCATTAGCACAGCTTTAGCAATGAATTCCTTTTGCTCAGAACTATGCTTTGAAATACTCCATTCCCCCCAAAATACTGTTTCAGGAATTCAAGGAGTTTCTTCAGAACATGATTGTCCCCCTCCATAGCTTGAATAAAAGAAAATTTCAGCTTCTTCGGGCATCTTCCTCTTCTCTTCCCATCTGAGGCTTAATTCCTTTCCTCGCTGCCTTGGGTGGTTGATGCTGCCTCTTTACCTGTTGATCCCTCTCTCTTCCCCTCTCTCTGGAAAAAGGATTCATCTGCAAGTCTCGTCTGGCTAGTGAAAGGCTTCAACTCTTGCCCAGGCACTGGGGATGGTCCCAGGGCCAGCGGCTGCAGCTCTTTGCCATGCAAGATTTTCCCTAGCTGCTCTGGAGGAGTGTGGCCACTGTGTCAGCAAGCCACAGCTCAAGAGCTTTCCCTCCCCTTCCTCGGCAGTTGCTGCTGAAAGCCAGCAGCGGCACAAAGTGCTGCCGAGCCAGGAAGCAGCCTGACCCGCCAGCCCCACTCTACAAGGCTCAGTGAGCCCTGCCAGAGCTTCAGCCCATCTGGGAAGGGGCCGCTGTCATTTCACACTCTCCAACCCCCTCCAGGAAGCGCCGAAATCCTGCCAGCCCCACTCCCTCTGCGGCAGCCTTGTCCAGCCGGGGGGGAAAGAGGCTGAAGCCTAGCCATACTAGCTCTTCCAAAGGCAGAAACCAGAGAGAAAGAAAAATTCCTGGGCTTAGGTTTCAAAGGGTGGTGTTCACAAGTTGATCTCCCTTTACAATGGGAAAACGACTGTCTGTTCTCAGAGATGACCAGGCATTGGCCAGCAGAAAGAAACCCCATCAACCTCCAGCAGCTTTAATTTCTCTAGCAGTTTTTCTTTGTTTCTTATTTATCAGCCTATCACACACACAGCAGTGACAGCCCCAGGCGTCCCCTCTCTGTAACACCAGAGCAGCTACTGCCCCAGGGTTCCACTCTCTGTGACACCACAGCCGTGACCACACCAGCGTTCCACTCTCTGTGACACGACAGCCGTGACAGCACTGGGCTTCCCTCTCTGTGACACCACATCAGAGACAGCACCATTGTTCCTCTCTCAGTGACACCACGGCAGTGACAGCACCAGTTTTCCACTCTCTGTGACACAACAGCAGTGACAACAACTGCTTTCTAATCTCTGTGACACCATGGCTGTGACTACACCAGTGTTCCTCTGTCTGTGACACGACAGCAGTGGCAGCACTGGGCTTCCCTCTCTGTGACGCCACAGCTGTGACAGCACCAGTGATCCACACTCTGTGACACAACAGCAGTGACAACAACAGCATTCCGCTCTGTCTGACACCACAGCAGTGACACCATTGGGCTTCCCTCTCTTTGACACCACAGCAGCGACAGCACTGGGCCTCCCTCTCTGTGACACCACAGCAGTGACAGCACTGGGCTTCCCTCTCTGTGACACCACAGAATTGACAGCAACAGCGTTCCACTCTCTGTGACACCACGGCAGTCACAGCACTGGTTTCCCTCTCTGTGACACCAGAGCCGTCACAGCCCAACTGCTCCCCTCTCTGTGACACCACAACAGTGACAGCACAGTCTTCTATTCTCTGTGACACCAGAGCTCTGACAACTCCAATTTCCTCTGCAATGTGATACTACAGCTGTGACAGTTCTAGTGTTCCACTCTCTGTGACACCCGAGCAGTGAAAGCCTCAGTGTTCCACTCTCTGTCACATGACAGCCATGACAGCCCCACTGTTCACCTCTTAGTGAAGCAATCGCTCTGACAGCTCCAATTTCCTCCTCACTCTGACACCTGTCATGGTTTGAAAGTATTAATTAAAAAATCACTGGAAAACTTATCCATTTCTTGCTTGAAGATGTGGAATATGAGAAGGCCAAAAGAAGTTTAAAATTTAAAAGGAATCGAGGAAGTTTATTAACCAAACTACAAGGATACAAAACCAGAATAAAACTTCCAGATACCCTTTTTCCCCAGCAGCCACGCATTGCTGTGTTTAATTGACAACACAGAGGTAAAAAAAACCATTGCTGTTTAAAACAGTCATAACTCTGCTATAGTCTTTTCATCAGTCCTTGTAGGGAAAAAGAAGTTCTCTTTTGTCAATCTATGGAGATTTTCACAAGAAAAAACATTTTCTCATGCCTTCCTATTGCTCTGATGCCAGCTGCTTAGAAAACTCTGCCATCAGTCCTTTCCTCCCATTTGACACCAGTCTCAGCTGTGTTTGTGGGCCATGATTCAAGGGGTGTCATTGAATCATGAAGGATAAGTTCTTCAAAGGCAAAAGTTCTCTTCATTGGATTCTGTGATCATCTCTGGAAACAGGAATCTTTTGCTTTGTCACTTAAGAGCCACAAATCTTCAGCATCTTTCACTTCTCCTTTTCTCTTCCAGCATCACATAGCATTACAACAACTTCACCATTAGCACAGCTTTAGCAATGAATTCCTTTTGCTCAGAACTATGCTTTGAAATACTCCATTCCCCCCGAAATACTGTTTCAGGAATTCAAGGAGTTTCTTCAGAACATGATTGTCCCCCTCCATAGCTTGAATAAAAGAAAATTTCAGCTTCTTCGGGCATCTTCCTCTTCTCTTCCCATCTGAGGCTTAATTCCTTTCCTCGCTGCCTTGGGTGGTTGATGCTGCCTCTTTACCTGTTGATCCCTCTCTCTTCCCCTCTCTCTGGAAAAAGGATTCATCTGCAAGTCTCGTCTGGCTAGTGAAAGGCTTCAACTCTTGCCCAGGCACTGGGGATGGTCCCGGGGCCAGCGGCTGCAGCTCTTTGCCATGCAACATTTTCCCTAGCTGCTCTGGAGGAGTGTGGCCACTGTGTCAGCAAGCCACAGCTCAAGAGCTTTCCCTCCCCTTCCTCGGCAGTTGCTGCTGAAAGCCAGCAGCGGCACAAACTGCTGCCGAGCCAGGAAGCAGCCTGACCCGCCAGCCCCACTCTACAAGGCTCAGTGAGCCCTGCCAGAGCTTCAGCCCATCTGGGAAGGGGCCGCTGTCATTTCACACTCTCCAACCCCCTCCAGGAAGCGCCGAAATCCTGCCAGCCCCGCTCCCCCTGCGGCAGCCTTGTCCAGCTGGGGGGGCAAGAGGCTGAAGCCTAGCCATACTAGCTCTTCCAAAGGCAGAAACCAGAGAGAAAGAAAAATTCCTGGGCTTAGGTTTCAAAGGGTGGTGTTCACAAGTTGATCTCCCTTTACAATGGGAAAACGACTGTCTGTTCTCAGAGATGACCAGGCATTGGCCAGCAGAAAGAAACCCCATCAACCTCCAGCAGCTTTAATTTCTCTAGCAGTTTTTCTTTGTTTCTTATTTATCAGCCTATCACACACACAGCAGTGACAGCCCCAGGCGTCCCCTCTCTGTAACACCAGAGCAGCTACCGCCCCAGGGTTCCACTCTCTGTGACACCACAGCCGTGACCACACCAGCGTTCCACTCTCTGTGACGCCACAGCCGTGACAGCACTGGGCTTCCCTCTCTGTGACACCACATCAGAGACAGCACCATTGTTCCTCTCTCAGTGACACCACGGCAGTGACAGCACCAGTTTTCCACTCTCTGTGACACAACAGCAGTGACAACAACTGCTTTCTAATCTCTGTGACACCATGGCTGTGACTACACCAGTGTTCCACTGTCTGTGACGCCACAGCAGTGGCAGCACTGGGCTTCCCTCTCTGTGACGCCACAGCTGTGACAGCACCAGTGATCCACACTCTGTGACACAACAGCAGTGACAACAACAGCATTCCGCTCTGTCTGACACCACAGCAGTGACACCATTGGGCTTCCCTCTCTTTGACACCACAGCAGCGACAGCACTGGGCCTCCCTCTCTGTGACACCACAGCAGTGACAGCACTGGGCTTCCCTCTCTGTGACACCACAGAATTGACAGCAACAGCGTTCCACTCTCTGTGACACCACGGCAGTCACAGCACTGGTTTCCCTCTCTGTGACACCAGAGCCGTCACAGCCCAACTGCTCCCCTCTCTGTGACACCACAACAGTGACAGCACAGTCTTCTATTCTCTGTGACACCAGAGCTCTGACAACTCCAATTTCCTCTGCAATGTGATACTACAGCTGTGACAGTTCTAGTGTTCCACTCTCTGTGACACCCGAGCAGTGAAAGCCTCAGTGTTCCACTCTCTGTCACATGACAGCCATGACAGCCCCACTGTTCACCTCTTAGTGAAGCAATCGCTCTGACAGCTCCAATTTCCTCCTCACTGACACCTGTCATGGTTTGAAAGTATTAATTAAAAAATCACTGGAAAACTTATCCATTTCTTGCTTGAAGATGTGGAATATGAGAAGGCCAAAAGAAGTTTAAAATTTAAAAGGAATCGAGGAAGTTTATTAACCAAACTACAAGGATACAAAACCAGAATAAAACTTCCAGATACCCTTTTTCCCCAGCAGCCACGCATTGCTGTGTTTAATTGACAACACAGAGGTAAAAAAAACCATTGCTGTTTAAAACAGTCATAACTCTGCTATAGTCTTTTCATCAGTCCTTGTAGGGAAAAAGAAGTTCTCTTTTGTCAATCTATGGAGATTTTCACAAGAAAAAACATTTTCTCATGCCTTCCTATTGCTCTGATGCCAGCTGCTTAGAAAACTCTGCCATCAGTCCTTTCCTCCCATTTGACACCAGTCTCAGCTGTGTTTGTGGGCCATGATTCAAGGGGTGTCATTGAATCATGAAGGATAAGTTCTTCAAAGGCAAAAGTTCTCTTCATTGGATTCTGTGATCATCTCTGGAAACAGGAATCTTTTGCTTTGTCACTTAAGAGCCACAAATCTTCAGCATCTCTCACTTCTCCTTTTCTCTTCCAGCATCACATAGCATTACAACAACTTCACCATTAGCACAGCTTTAGCAATGAATTCCTTTTGCTCAGAACTATGCTTTGAAATACTCCATTCCCCCCAAAATACTGTTTCAGGAATTCAAGGAGTTTCTTCAGAACATGATTGTCCCCCTCCATAGCTTGAATAAAAGAAAATTTCAGCTTCTTCGGGCATCTTCCTCTTCTCTTCCCATCTGAGGCTTAATTCCTTTCCTCGCTGCCTTGGGTGGTTGATGCTGCCTCTTTACCTGTTGATCCCTCTCTCTTCCCCTCTCTCTGGAAAAAGGATTCATCTGCAAGTCTCGTCTGGCTAGTGAAAGGCTTCAACTCTTGCCCAGGCACTGGGGATGGTCCCGGGGCCAGCGGCTGCAGCTCTTTGCCATGCAAGATTTTCCCTAGCTGCTCTGGAGGAGTGTGGCTACTGTGTCAGCAAGCCACAGCTCAAGAGCTTTCCCTCCCCTTCCTCGGCAGTTGCTGCTGAAAGCCAGCAGCGGCACAAACTGCTGCCGAGCCAGGAAGCAGCCTGACCCGCCAGCCCCACTCTACAAGGCTCAGTGAGCCCTGCCAGAGCTTCAGCCCATCTGGGAAGGGGCCGCTGTCATTTCACACTCTCCAACCCCCTCCAGGAAGCGCCGAAATCCTGCCAGCCCCACTCCCTCTGCGGCAGCCTTGTCCAGCCGGGGGGGAAAGAGGCTGAAGCCTAGCCATACTAGCTCTTCCAAAGGCAGAAACCAGAGAGAAAGAAAAATTCCTGGGCTTAGGTTTCAAAGGGTGGTGTTCACAAGTTGATCTCCCTTTACAATGGGAAAACGACTGTCTGTTCTCAGAGATGACCAGGCATTGGCCAGCAGAAAGAAACCCCATCAACCTCCAGCAGCTTTAATTTCTCTAGCAGTTTTTCTTTGTTTCTTATTTATCAGCCTATCACACACACAGCAGTGACAGCCCCAGGCGTCCCCTCTCTGTAACACCAGAGCAGCTACCGCCCCAGGGTTCCACTCTCTGTGACACCACAGCCGTGACCACACCAGCGTTCCACTCTCTGTGACGCCACAGCCGTGACAGTACTGGGCTTCCCTCTCTGTGACACCACATCAGAGACAGCACCATTGTTCCTCTCTCAGTGACACCACGGCAGTGACAGCACCAGTTTTCCACTCTCTGTGACACAACAGCAGTGACAACAACTGCTTTCTAATCTCTGTGACACCATGGCTGTGACTACACCAGTGTTCCACTGTCTGTGACGCCACAGCAGTGGCAGCACTGGGCTTCCCTCTCTGTGACGCCACAGCTGTGACAGCACCAGTGATCCACACTCTGTGACACAACAGCAGTGACAACAACAGCATTCCGCTCTGTCTGACACCACAGCAGTGACACCATTGGGCTTCCCTCTCTTTGACACCACAGCAGCGACAGCACTGGGCCTCCCTCTCTGTGACACCACAGCAGTGACAGCACTGGGCTTCCCTCTCTGTGACACCACAGAATTGACAGCAACAGCGTTCCACTCTCTGTGACACCACGGCAGTCACAGCACTGGTTTCCCTCTCTGTGACACCAGAGCCGTCACAGCCCAACTGCTCCCCTCTCTGTGACACCACAACAGTGACAGCACAGTCTTCTATTCTCTGTGACACCAGAGCTCTGACAACTCCAATTTCCTCTGCAATGTGATACTACAGCTGTGACAGTTCTAGTGTTCCACTCTCTGTGACACCCGAGCAGTGAAAGCCTCAGTGTTCCACTCTCTGTCACATGACAGCCATGACAGCCCCACTGTTCACCTCTTAGTGAAGCAATCACTCTGACAGCTCCAATTTCCTCCTCACTCTGACACCTGTCATGGTTTGAAAGTATTAATTAAAAAATCACTGGAAAACTTATCCATTTCTTGCTTGAAGATGTGGAATATGAGAAGGCCAAAAGAAGTTTAAAATTTAAAAGGAATCGAGGAAGTTTATTAACCAAACTACAAGGATACAAAACCAGAATAAAACTTCCAGATACCCTTTTTCCCCAGCAGCCACGCATTGCTGTGTTTAATTGACAACACAGAGGTAAAAAAAACCATTGCTGTTTAAAACAGTCATAACTCTGCTATAGTCTTTTCATCAGTCCTTGTAGGGAAAAAGAAGTTCTCTTTTGTCAATCTATGGAGATTTTCACAAGAAAAAACATTTTCTCATGCCTTCCTATTGCTCTGATGCCAGCTGCTTAGAAAACTCTGCCATCAGTCCTTTCCTCCCATTTGACACCAGTCTCAGCTGTGTTTGTGGGCCATGATTCAAGGGGTGTCATTGAATCATGAAGGATAAGTTCTTCAAAGGCAAAAGTTCTCTTCATTGGATTCTGTGATCATCTCTGGAAACAGGAATCTTTTGCTTTGTCACTTAAGAGCCACAAATCTTCAGCATCTCTCACTTCTCCTTTTCTCTTCCAGCATCACATAGCATTACAACAACTTCACCATTAGCACAGCTTTAGCAATGAATTCCTTTTGCTCAGAACTATGCTTTGAAATACTCCATTCCCCCCAAAATACTGTTTCAGGAATTCAAGGAGTTTCTTCAGAACATGATTGTCCCCCTCCATAGCTTGAATAAAAGAAAATTTCAGCTTCTTCGGGCATCTTCCTCTTCTCTTCCCATCTGAGGCTTAATTCCTTTCCTCGCTGCCTTGGGTGGTTGATGCTGCCTCTTTACCTGTTGATCCCTCTCTCTTCCCCTCTCTCTGGAAAAAGGATTCATCTGCAAGTCTCGTCTGGCTAGTGAAAGGCTTCAACTCTTGCCCAGGCACTGGGGATGGTCCCGGGGCCAGCGGCTGCAGCTCTTTGCCATGCAACATTTTCCCTAGCTGCTCTGGAGGAGTGTGGCTACTGTGTCAGCAAGCCACAGCTCAAGAGCTTTCCCTCCCCTTCCTCGGCAGTTGCTGCTGAAAGCCAGCAGCGGCACAAACTGCTGCCGAGCCAGGAAGCAGCCTGACCCGCCAGCCCCACTCTACAAGGCTCAGTGAGCCCTGCCAGAGCTTCAGCCCATCTGGGAAGGGGCCGCTGTCATTTCACACTCTCCAACCCCCTCCAGGAAGCGCCGAAATCCTGCCAGCCCCACTCCCTCTGCGGCAGCCTTGTCCAGCCGGGGGGGAAAGAGGCTGAAGCCTAGCCATACTAGCTCTTCCAAAGGCAGAAACCAGAGAGAAAGAAAAATTCCTGGGCTTAGGTTTCAAAGGGTGGTGTTCACAAGTTGATCTCCCTTTACAATGGGAAAACGACTGTCTGTTCTCAGAGATGACCAGGCATTGGCCAGCAGAAAGAAACCCCATCAACCTCCAGCAGCTTTAATTTCTCTAGCAGTTTTTCTTTGTTTCTTATTTATCAGCCTATCACACACACAGCAGTGACAGCCCCAGGCGTCCCCTCTCTGTAACACCAGAGCAGCTACCGCCCCAGGGTTCCACTCTCTGTGACACCACAGCCGTGACCACACCAGCGTTCCACTCTCTGTGACGCCACAGCCGTGACAGTACTGGGCTTCCCTCTCTGTGACACCACATCAGAGACAGCACCATTGTTCCTCTCTCAGTGACACCACGGCAGTGACAGCACCAGTTTTCCACTCTCTGTGACACAACAGCAGTGACAACAACTGCTTTCTAATCTCTGTGACACCATGGCTGTGACTACACCAGTGTTTCACTGTCTGTGACGCCACAGCAGTGGCAGCACTGGGCTTCCCTCTCTGTGACGCCACAGCTGTGACAGCACCAGTGATCCACACTCTGTGACACAACAGCAGTGACAACAACAGCATTCCGCTCTGTCTGACACCACAGCAGTGACACCATTGGGCTTCCCTCTCTTTGACACCACAGCAGCGACAGCACTGGGCCTCCCTCTCTGTGACACCACAGCAGTGACAGCACTGGGCTTCCCTCTCTGTGACACCACAGAATTGACAGCAACAGCGTTCCACTCTCTGTGACACCACGGCAGTCACAGCACTGGTTTCCCTCTCTGTGACACCAGAGCCGTCACAGCCCAACTGCTCCCCTCTCTGTGACACCACAACAGTGACAGCACAGTCTTCTATTCTCTGTGACACCAGAGCTCTGACAACTCCAATTTCCTCTGCAATGTGATACTACAGCTGTGACAGTTCTAGTGTTCCACTCTCTGTGACACCCGAGCAGTGAAAGCCTCAGTGTTCCACTCTCTGTCACATGACAGCCATGACAGCCCCACTGTTCACCTCTTAGTGAAGCAATCGCTCTGACAGCTCCAATTTCCTCCTCACTCTGACACCTGTCATGGTTTGAAAGTATTAATTAAAAAATCACTGGAAAACTTATCCATTTCTTGCTTGAAGATGTGGAATATGAGAAGGCCAAAAGAAGTTTAAAATTTAAAAGGAATCGAGGAAGTTTATTAACCAAACTACAAGGATACAAAACCAGAATAAAACTTCCAGATACCCTTTTTCCCCAGCAGCCACGCATTGCTGTGTTTAATTGACAACACAGAGGTAAAAAAAACCATTGCTGTTTAAAACAGTCATAACTCTGCTATAGTCTTTTCATCAGTCCTTGTAGGGAAAAAGAAGTTCTCTTTTGTCAATCTATGGAGATTTTCACAAGAAAAAACATTTTCTCATGCCTTCCTATTGCTCTGATGCCAGCTGCTTAGAAAACTCTGCCATCAGTCCTTTCCTCCCATTTGACACCAGTCTCAGCTGTGTTTGTGGGCCATGATTCAAGGGGTGTCATTGAATCATGAAGGATAAGTTCTTCAAAGGCAAAAGTTCTCTTCATTGGATTCTGTGATCATCTCTGGAAACAGGAATGTTTTGCTTTGTCTCTTAAGAGCCACAAATCTTCAGCATCTCTCACTTCTCCTTTTCTCTTCCAGCATCACATAGCATTACAACAACTTCACCATTAGCACAGCTTTAGCAATGAATTCCTTTTGCTCAGAACTATGCTTTGAAATACTCCATTCCCCCCAAAATACTGTTTCAGGAATTCAAGGAGTTTCTTCAGAACATGATTGTCCCCCTCCATAGCTTGAATAAAAGAAAATTTCAGCTTCTTCGGGCATCTTCCTCTTCTCTTCCCATCTGAGGCTTAATTCCTTTCCTCGCTGCCTTGGGTGGTTGATGCTGCCTCTTTACCTGTTGATCCCTCTCTCTTCCCCTCTCTCTGGAAAAAGGATTCATCTGCAAGTCTCGTCTGGCTAGTGAAAGGCTTCAACTCTTGCCCAGGCACTGGGGATGGTCCCGGGGCCAGCGGCTGCAGCTCTTTGCCATGCAACATTTTCCCTAGCTGCTCTGGAGGAGTGTGGCTACTGTGTCAGCAAGCCACAGCTCAAGAGCTTTCCCTCCCCTTCCTCGGCAGTTGCTGCTGAAAGCCAGCAGCGGCACAAACTGCTGCCGAGCCAGGAAGCAGCCTGACCCGCCAGCCCCACTCTACAAGGCTCAGTGAGCCCTGCCAGAGCTTCAGCCCATCTGGGAAGGGGCCGCTGTCATTTCACACTCTCCAACCCCCTCCAGGAAGCGCCGAAATCCTGCCAGCCCCACTCCCTCTGCGGCAGCCTTGTCCAGCCGGGGGGGAAAGAGGCTGAAGCCTAGCCATACTAGCTCTTCCAAAGGCAGAAACCAGAGAGAAAGAAAAATTCCTGGGCTTAGGTTTCAAAGGGTGGTGTTCACAAGTTGATCTCCCTTTACAATGGGAAAACGACTGTCTGTTCTCAGAGATGACCAGGCATTGGCCAGCAGAAAGAAACCCCATCAACCTCCAGCAGCTTTAATTTCTCTAGCAGTTTTTCTTTGTTTCTTATTTATCAGCCTATCACACACACAGCAGTGACAGCCCCAGGCGTCCCCTCTCTGTAACACCAGAGCAGCTACCGCCCCAGGGTTCCACTCTCTGTGACACCACAGCCGTGACCACACCAGCGTTCCACTCTCTGTGACGCCACAGCCGTGACAGTACTGGGCTTCCCTCTCTGTGACACCACATCAGAGACAGCACCATTGTTCCTCTCTCAGTGACACCACGGCAGTGACAGCACCAGTTTTCCACTCTCTGTGACACAACAGCAGTGACAACAACTGCTTTCTAATCTCTGTGACACCATGGCTGTGACTACACCAGTGTTCCTCTGTCTGTGACGCCACAGCAGTGGCAGCACTGGGCTTCCCTCTCTGTGACGCCACAGCTGTGACAGCACCAGTGATCCACACTCTGTGACACAACAGCAGTGACAACAACAGCATTCCGCTCTGTCTGACACCACAGCAGTGACACCATTGGGCTTCCCTCTCTTTGACACCACAGCAGCGACAGCACTGGGCCTCCCTCTCTGTGACACCACAGCAGTGACAGCACTGGGCTTCCCTCTCTGTGACACCACAGAATTGACAGCAACAGCGTTCCACTCTCTGTGACACCACGGCAGTCACAGCACTGGTTTCCCTCTCTGTGACACCAGAGCCGTCACAGCCCAACTGCTCCCCTCTCTGTGACACCACAACAGTGACAGCACAGTCTTCTATTCTCTGTGACACCAGAGCTCTGACAACTCCAATTTCCTCTGCAATGTGATACTACAGCTGTGACAGTTCTAGTGTTCCACTCTCTGTGACACCCGAGCAGTGAAAGCCTCAGTGTTCCACTCTCTGTCACATGACAGCCATGACAGCCCCACTGTTCACCTCTTAGTGAAGCAATCGCTCTGACAGCTCCAATTTCCTCCTCACTCTGACACCTGTCATGGTTTGAAAGTATTAATTAAAAAATCACTGGAAAACTTATCCATTTCTTGCTTGAAGATGTGGAATATGAGAAGGCCAAAAGAAGTTTAAAATTTAAAAGGAATCGAGGAAGTTTATTAACCAAACTACAAGGATACAAAACCAGAATAAAACTTCCAGATACCCTTTTTCCCCAGCAGCCACGCATTGCTGTGTTTAATTGACAACACAGAGGTAAAAAAAACCATTGCTGTTTAAAACAGTCATAACTCTGCTATAGTCTTTTCATCAGTCCTTGTAGGGAAAAAGAAGTTCTCTTTTGTCAATCTATGGAGATTTTCACAAGAAAAAACATTTTCTCATGCCTTCCTATTGCTCTGATGCCAGCTGCTTAGAAAACTCTGCCATCAGTCCTTTCCTCCCATTTGACACCAGCCTCAGCTGTGTTTGTGGGCCATGATTCAAGGGGTGTCATTGAATCATGAAGGATAAGTTCTTCAAAGGCAAAAGTTCTCTTCATTGGATTCTGTGATCATCTCTGGAAACAGGAATCTTTTGCTTTGTCACTTAAGAGCCACAAATCTTCAGCATCTCTCACTTCTCCTTTTCTCTTCCAGCATCACATAGCATTACAACAACTTCACCATTAGCACAGCTTTAGCAATGAATTCCTTTTGCTCAGAACTATGCTTTGAAATACTCCATTCCCCCCAAAATACTGTTTCAGGAATTCAAGGAGTTTCTTCAGAACATGATTGTCCCCCTCCATAGCTTGAATAAAAGAAAATTTCAGCTTCTTCGGGCATCTTCTTCTTCTCTTCCCATCTGAGGCTTAATTCCTTTCCTCGCTGCCTTGGGTGGTTGATGCTGCCTCTTTACCTGTTGATCCCTCTCTCTTCCCCTCTCTCTGGAAAAAGGATTCATCTGCAAGTCTCGTCTGGCTAGTGAAAGGCTTCAACTCTTGCCCAGGCACTGGGGATGGTCCCGGGGCCAGCGGCTGCAGCTCTTTGCCATGCAACATTTTCCCTAGCTGCTCTGGAGGAGTGTGGCCACTGTGTCAGCAAGCCACAGCTCAAGAGCTTTCCCTCCCCTTCCTCGGCAGTTGCTGCTGAAAGCCAGCAGCGGCACAAACTGCTGCCGAGCCAGGAAGCAGCCTGACCCGCCAGCCCCACTCTACAAGGCTCAGTGAGCCCTGCCAGAGCTTCAGCCCATCTGGGAAGGGGCCGCTGTCATTTCACACTCTCCAACCCCCTCCAGGAAGCGCCGAAATCCTGCCAGCCCCGCTCCCCCTGCAGCAGCCTTGTCCAGCTGTGGGGGCAAGAGGCTGAAGCCTAGCCATACTAGCTCTTCCAAAGGCAGAAACCAGAGAGAAAGAAAAATTCCTGGGCTTAGGTTTCAAAGGGTGGTGTTCACAAGTTGATCTCCCTTTACAATGGGAAAACGACTGTCTGTTCTCAGAGATGACCAGGCATTGGCCAGCAGAAAGAAACCCCATCAACCTCCAGCAGCTTTAATTTCTCTAGCAGTTTTTCTTTGTTTCTTATTTATCAGCCTATCACACACACAGCAGTGACAGCCCCAGGCGTCCCCTCTCTGTAACACCAGAGCAGCTACCGCCCCAGGGTTCCACTCTCTGTGACACCACAGCCGTGACCACACCAGCGTTCCACTCTCTGTGACGCCACAGCCGTGACAGCACTGGGCTTCCCTCTCTGTGACACCACATCAGAGACCGCACCATTGTTCCTCTCTCAGTGACACCACGGCAGTGACAGCACCAGTTTTCCACTCTCTGTGACACAACAGCAGTGACAACAACTGCTTTCTAATCTCTGTGACACCATGGCTGTGACTACACCAGTGTTCCACTGTCTGTGACGCCACAGCAGTGGCAGCACTGGGCTTCCCTCTCTGTGACGCCACAGCTGTGACAGCACCAGTGATCCACACTCTGTGACACAACAGCAGTGACAACAACAGCATTCCGCTCTGTCTGACACCACAGCAGTGACACCATTGGGCTTCCCTCTCTTTGACACCACAGCAGCGACAGCACTGGGCCTCCCTCTCTGTGACACCACAGCAGTGACAGCACTGGGCTTCCCTCTCTGTGACACCACAGAATTGACAGCAACAGCGTTCCACTCTCTGTGACACCACGGCAGTCACAGCACTGGTTTCCCTCTCTGTGACACCACAGCCGTCACAGCCCAACTGCTCCCCTCTCTGTGACACCACAACAGTGACAGCACAGTCTTCTATTCTCTGTGACACCAGAGCTCTGACAACTCCAATTTCCTCTGCAATGTGATACTACAGCTGTGACAGTTCTAGTGTTCCACTCTCTGTGACAGCCGAGCAGTGAAAGCCTCAGTGTTCCACTCTCTGTCACATGACAGCCATGACAGCCCCACTGTTCACCTCTTAGTGAAGCAATCGCTCTGACAGCTCCAATTTCCTCCTCACTCTGACACCTGTCATGGTTTGAAAGTATTAATTAAAAAATCACTGGAAAACTTATCCATTTCTTGCTTGAAGATGTGGAATATGAGAAGGCCAAAAGAAGTTTAAAATTTAAAAGGAATCGAGGAAGTTTATTAACCAAACTACAAGGATACAAAACCAGAATAAAACTTCCAGATACCCTTTTTCCCCAGCAGCCACGCATTGCTGTGTTTAATTGACAACACAGAGGTAAAAAAAACCATTGCTGTTTAAAACAGTCATAACTCTGCTATAGTCTTTTCATCAGTCCTTGTAGGGAAAAAGAAGTTCTCTTTTGTCAATCTATGGAGATTTTCACAAGAAAAAACATTTTCTCATGCCTTCCTATTGCTCTGATGCCAGCTGCTTAGAAAACTCTGCCATCAGTCCTTTCCTCCCATTTGACACCAGCCTCAGCTGTGTTTGTGGGCCATGATTCAAGGGGTGTCATTGAATCATGAAGGATAAGTTCTTCAAAGGCAAAAGTTCTCTTCATTGGATTCTGTGATCATCTCTGGAAACAGGAATCTTTTGCTTTGTCACTTAAGAGCCACAAATCTTCAGCATCTCTCACTTCTCCTTTTCTCTTCCAGCATCACATAGCATTACAACAACTTCACCATTAGCACAGCTTTAGCAATGAATTCCTTTTGCTCAGAACTATGCTTTGAAATACTCCATTCCCCCCAAAATACTGTTTCAGGAATTCAAGGAGTTTCTTCAGAACATGATTGTCCCCCTCCATAGCTTGAATAAAAGAAAATTTCAGCTTCTTCGGGCATCTTCCTCTTCTCTTCCCATCTGAGGCTTAATTCCTTTCCTCGCTGCCTTGGGTGGCTGATGCTGCCTCTTTACCTGTTGATCCCTCTCTCTTCCCCTCTCTCTGGAAAAAGGATTCATCTGCAAGTCTCGTCTGGCTAGTGAAAGGCTTCAACTCTTGCCCAGGCACTGGGGATGGTCCCGGGGCCAGCGGCTGCAGCTCTTTGCCATGCAACATTTTCCCTAGCTGCTCTGGAGGAGTGTGGCCACTGTGTCAGCAAGCCACAGCTCAAGAGCTTTCCCTCCCCTTCCTCGGCAGTTGCTGCTGAAAGCCAGCAGCGGCAGAAACTGCTGCCGAGCCAGGAAGCAGCCTGACCCGCCAGCCCCACTCTACAAGGCTCAGTGAGCCCTGCCAGAGCTTCAGCCCATCTGGGAAGGGGCCGCTGTCATTTCACACTCTCCAACCCCCTCCAGGAAGCGCCGAAATCCTGCCAGCCCCGCTCCCCCTGCGGCAGCCTTGTCCAGCTGGGGGGGCAAGAGGCTGAAGCCTAGCCATACTAGCTCTTCCAAAGGCAGAAACCAGAGAGAAAGAAAAATTCCTGGGCTTAGGTTTCAAAGGGTGGTGTTCACAAGTTGATCTCCCTTTACAATGGGAAAACGACTGTCTGTTCTCAGAGATGACCAGGCATTGGCCAGCAGAAAGAAACCCCATCAACCTCCAGCAGCTTTAATTTCTCTAGCAGTTTTTCTTTGTTTCTTATTTATCAGCCTATCACACACACAGCAGTGACAGCCCCAGGCGTCCCCTCTCTGTAACACCAGAGCAGCTACCGCCCCAGGGTTCCACTCTCTGTGACACCACAGCCGTGACCACACCAGCGTTCCACTCTCTGTGACGCCACAGCCGTGACAGCACTGGGCTTCCCTCTCTGTGACACCACATCAGAGACAGCACCATTGTTCCTCTCTCAGTGACACCACGGCAGTGACAGCACCAGTTTTCCACTCTCTGTGACACAACAGCAGTGACAACAACTGCTTTCTAATCTCTGTGACACCATGGCTGTGACTACACCAGTGTTCCACTGTCTGTGACGCCACAGCAGTGGCAGCACTGGGCTTCCCTCTCTGTGACGCCACAGCTGTGACAGCACCAGTGATCCACACTCTGTGACACAACAGCAGTGACAACAACAGCATTCCGCTCTGTCTGACACCACAGCAGTGACACCATTGGGCTTCCCTCTCTTTGACACCACAGCAGCGACAGCACTGGGCCTCCCTCTCTGTGACACCACAGCAGTGACAGCACTGGGCTTCCCTCTCTGTGACACCACAGCAGTGACAGCAACAGCGTTCCACTCTCTGTGACACCACGGCAGTAACAGCACTGGTTTCCCTCTCTGTGACACCACAGCCGTCACAGCCCAACTGCTCCCCTCTCTGTGACACCACAACAGTGACAGCACAGTCTTCTATTCTCTGTGACACCAGAGCTCTGACAACTCCAATTTCCTCTGCAATGTGATACTACAGCTGTGACAGTTCTAGTGTTCCACTCTTTGTGACACCCGAGCAGTGAAAGCCTCAGTGTTCCACTCTCTGTCATATGACAGCCATGACAGCCCCACTGTTCACCTCTTAGTGAAGCAATCGCTCTGACAGCTCCAATTTCCTCCTCACTCTGACACCTGTCATGGTTTGAAAGTATTAATTAAAAAATCACTGGAAAACTTATCCATTTCTTGCTTGAAGATGTGGAATATGAGAAGGCCAAAAGAAGTTTAAAATTTAAAAGGAATCGAGGAAGTTTATTAACCAAACTACAAGGATACAAAACCAGAATAAAACTTCCAGATACCCTTTTTCCCCAGCAGCCACGCATTGCTGTGTTTAATTGACAACACAGAGGTAAAAAAAACCATTGCTGTTTAAAACAGTCATAACTCTGCTATAGTCTTTTCATCAGTCCTTGTAGGGAAAAAGAAGTTCTCTTTTGTCAATCTATGGAGATTTTCACAAGAAAAAACATTTTCTCATGCCTTCCTATTGCTCTGATGCCAGCTGCTTAGAAAACTCTGCCATCAGTCCTTTCCTCCCATTTGACACCAGTCTCAGCTGTGTTTGTGGGCCATGATTCAAGGGGTGTCATTGAATCATGAAGGATAAGTTCTTCAAAGGCAAAAGTTCTCTTCATTGGATTCTGTGATCATCTCTGGAAACAGGAATCTTTTGCTTTGTCACTTAAGAGCCACAAATCTTCAGCATCTCTCACTTCTCCTTTTCTCTTCCAGCATCACATAGCATTACAACAACTTCACCATTAGCACAGCTTTAGCAATGAATTCCTTTTGCTCAGAACTATGCTTTGAAATACTCCATTCCCCCCAAAATACTGTTTCAGGAATTCAAGGAGTTTCTTCAGAACATGATTGTCCCCCGCCATAGCTTGAATAAAAGAAAATTTCAGCTTCTTCGGGCATCTTCCTCTTCTCTTCCCATCTGAGGCTTAATTCCTTTCCTCGCTGCCTTGGGTGGTTGATGCTGCCTCTTTACCTGTTGATCCCTCTCTCTTCCCCTCTCTCTGGAAAAAGGATTCATCTGCAAGTCTCGTCTGGCTAGTGAAAGGCTTCAACTCTTGCCCAGGCACTGGGGATGGTCCCGGGGCCAGCGGCTGCAGCTCTTTGCCATGCAACATTTTCCCTAGCTGCTCTGGAGGAGTGTGGCCACTGTGTCAGCAAGCCACAGCTCAAGAGCTTTCCCTCCCCTTCCTCGGCAGTTGCTGCTGAAAGCCAGCAGCGGCAGAAACTGCTGCCGAGCCAGGAAGCAGCCTGACCCGCCAGCCCCACTCTACAAGGCTCAGTGAGCCCTGCCAGAGCTTCAGCCCATCTGGGAAGGGGCCGCTGTCATTTCACACTCTCCAACCCCCTCCAGGAAGCGCCGAAATCCTGCCAGCCCCACTCCCCCTGCGGCAGCCTTGTCCAGCTGGGGGGGCAAGAGGCTGAAGCCTAGCCATACTAGCTCTTCCAAAGGCAGAAACCAGAGAGAAAGAAAAATTCCTGGGCTTAGGTTTCAAAGGGTGGTGTTCACAAGTTGATCTCCCTTTACAATGGGAAAACGACTGTCTGTTCTCAGAGATGACCAGGCATTGGCCAGCAGAAAGAAACCCCATCAACCTCCAGCAGCTTTAATTTCTCTAGCAGTTTTTCTTTGTTTCTTATTTATCAGCCTATCACACACACAGCAGTGACAGCCCCAGGCGTCCCCTCTCTGTAACACCAGAGCAGCTACCGCCCCAGGGTTCCACTCTCTGTGACACCACAGCCGTGACCACACCAGCGTTCCACTCTCTGTGACGCCACAGCCGTGACAGCACTGGGCTTCCCTCTCTGTGACACCACATCAGAGACAGCACCATTGTTCCTCTCTCAGTGACACCACGGCAGTGACAGCACCAGTTTTCCACTCTCTGTGACACAACAGCAGTGACAACAACTGCTTTCTAATCTCTGTGACACCATGGCTGTGACTACACCAGTGTTCCACTGTCTGTGACACCACAGCAGTGGCAGCACTGGGCTTCCCTCTCTGTGACGCCACAGCTGTGACAGCACCAGTGATCCACACTCTGTGACACAACAGCAGTGACAACAACAGCATTCCGCTCTGTCTGACACCACAGCAGTGACACCATTGGGCTTCCCTCTCTTTGACACCACAGCAGCGACAGCACTGGGCCTCCCTCTCTGTGACACCACAGCAGTGACAGCACTGGGCTTCCCTCTCTGTGACACCACAGAATTGACAGCAACAGCGTTCCACTCTCTGTGACACCACGGCAGTCACAGCACTGGTTTCCCTCTCTGTGACACCAGAGCCGTCACAGCCCAACTGCTCCCCTCTCTGTGACACCACAACAGTGACAGCACAGTCTTCTATTCTCTGTGACACCAGAGCTCTGACAACTCCAATTTCCTCTGCAATGTGATACTACAGCTGTGACAGTTCTAGTGTTCCACTCTCTGTGACAGCCGAGCAGTGAAAGCCTCAGTGTTCCACTCTCTGTCACATGACAGCCATGACAGCCCCACTGTTCACCTCTTAGTGAAGCAATCGCTCTGACAGCTCCAATTTCCTCCTCACTCTGACACCTGTCATGGTTTGAAAGTATTAATTAAAAAATCACTGGAAAACTTATCCATTTCTTGCTTGAAGATGTGGAATATGAGAAGGCCAAAAGAAGTTTAAAATTTAAAAGGAATCGAGGAAGTTTATTAACCAAACTACAAGGATACAAAACCAGAATAAAACTTCCAGATACCCTTTTTCCCCAGCAGCCACGCATTGCTGTGTTTAATTGACAACACAGAGGTAAAAAAAACCATTGCTGTTTAAAACAGTCATAACTCTGCTATAGTCTTTTCATCAGTCCTTGTAGGGAAAAAGAAGTTCTCTTTTGTCAATCTATGGAGATTTTCACAAGAAAAAACATTTTCTCATGCCTTCCTATTGCTCTGATGCCAGCTGCTTAGAAAACTCTGCCATCAGTCCTTTCCTCCCATTTGACACCATTCTCAGCTGTGTTTGTGGGCCATGATTCAAGGGGTGTCATTGAATCATGAAGGATAAGTTCTTCAAAGGCAAAAGTTCTCTTCATTGGATTCTGTGATCATCTCTGGAAACAGGAATCTTTTGCTTTGTCACTTAAGAGCCACAAATCTTCAGCATCTCTCACTTCTCCTTTTCTCTTCCAGCATCACATAGCATTACAACAACTTCACCATTAGCACAGCTTTAGCAATGAATTCCTTTTGCTCAGAACTATGCTTTGAAATACTCCATTCCCCCCAAAATACTGTTTCAGGAATTCAAGGAGTTTCTTCAGAACATGATTGTCCCCCTCCATAGCTTGAATAAAAGAAAATTTCAGCTTCTTCGGGCATCTTCCTCTTCTCTTCCCATCTGAGGCTTAATTCCTTTCCTCGCTGCCTTGGGTGGTTGATGCTGCCTCTTTACCTGTTGATCCCTCTCTCTTCCCCTCTCTCTGGAAAAAGGATTCATCTGCAAGTCTCGTCTGGCTAGTGAAAGGCTTCAACTCTTGCCCAGGCACTGGGGATGGTCCCGGGGCCAGCGGCTGCAGCTCTTTGCCATGCAAGATTTTCCCTAGCTGCTCTGGAGGAGTGTGGCCACTGTGTCAGCAAGCCACAGCTCAAGAGCTTTCCCTCCCCTTCCTTGGCAGTTGCTGCTGAAAGCCAGCAGCGGCACAAACTGCTGCCGAGCCAGGAAGCAGCCTGACCCGCCAGCCCCACTCTACAAGGCTCAGTGAGCCCTGCCAGAGCTTCAGCCCATCTGGGAAGGGGCCGCTGTCATTTCACACTCTCCAACCCCCTCCAGGAAGCGCCGAAATCCTGCCAGCCCCGCTCCCCCTGCGGCAGCCTTGTCCAGCTGTGGGGGCAAGAGGCTGAAGCCTAGCCATACTAGCTCTTCCAAAGGCAGAAACCAGAGAGAAAGAAAAATTCCTGGGCTTAGGTTTCAAAGGGTGGTGTTCACAAGTTGATCTCCCTTTACAATGGGAAAACGACTGTCTGTTCTCAGAGATGACCAGGCATTGGCCAGCAGAAAGAAACCCCATCAACCTCCAGCAGCTTTAATTTCTCTAGCAGTTTTTCTTTGTTTCTTATTTATCAGCCTATCACACACACAGCAGTGACAGCCCCAGGCGTCCCCTCTCTGTAACACCAGAGCAGCTACCGCCCCAGGGTTCCACTCTCTGTGACACCACAGCCGTGACCACACCAGCGTTCCACTCTCTGTGACACGACAGCCGTGACAGCACTGGGCTTCCCTCTCTGTGACACCACATCAGAGACAGCACCATTGTTCCTCTCTCAGTGACACCACGGCAGTGACAGCACCAGTTTTCCACTCTCTGTGACACAACAGCAGTGACAACAACTGCTTTCTAATCTCTGTGACACCATGGCTGTGACTACACCAGTGTTCCTCTGTCTGTGACACGACAGCAGTGGCAGCACTGGGCTTCCCTCTCTGTGACGCCACAGCTGTGACAGCACCAGTGATCCACACTCTGTGACACAACAGCAGTGACAACAACAGCATTCCGCTCTGTCTGACACCACAGCAGTGACACCATTGGGCTTCCCTCTCTTTGACACCACAGCAGCGACAGCACTGGGCCTCCCTCTCTGTGACACCACAGCAGTGACAGCACTGGGCTTCCCTCTCTGTGACACCACAGAATTGACAGCAACAGCGTTCCACTCTCTGTGACACCACGGCAGTCACAGCACTGGTTTCCCTCTCTGTGACACCAGAGCCGTCACAGCCCAACTGCTCCCCTCTCTGTGACACCACAACAGTGACAGCACAGTCTTCTATTCTCTGTGACACCAGAGCTCTGACAACTCCAATTTCCTCTGCAATGTGATACTACAGCTGTGACAGTTCTAGTGTTCCACTCTCTGTGACAGCCGAGCAGTGAAAGCCTCAGTGTTCCACTCTCTGTCACATGACAGCCATGACAGCCCCACTGTTCACCTCTTAGTGAAGCAATCACTCTGACAGCTCCAATTTCCTCCTCACTCTGACACCTGTCATGGTTTGAAAGTATTAATTAAAAAATCACTGGAAAACTTATCCATTTCTTGCTTGAAGATGTGGAATATGAGAAGGCCAAAAGAAGTTTAAAATTTAAAAGGAATCGAGGAAGTTTATTAACCAAACTACAAGGATACAAAACCAGAATAAAACTTCCAGATACCCTTTTTCCCCAGCAGCCACGCATTGCTGTGTTTAATTGACAACACAGAGGTAAAAAAAACCATTGCTGTTTAAAACAGTCATAACTCTGCTATAGTCTTTTCATCAGTCCTTGTAGGGAAAAAGAAGTTCTCTTTTGTCAATCTATGGAGATTTTCACAAGAAAAAACATTTTCTCATGCCTTCCTATTGCTCTGATGCCAGCTGCTTAGAAAACTCTGCCATCAGTCCTTTCCTCCCATTTGACACCAGTCTCAGCTGTGTTTGTGGGCCATGATTCAAGGGGTGTCATTGAATCATGAAGGATAAGTTCTTCAAAGGCAAAAGTTCTCTTCATTGGATTCTGTGATCATCTCTGGAAACAGGAATCTTTTGCTTTGTCACTTAAGAGCCACAAATCTTCAGCATCTCTCACTTCTCCTTTTCTCTTCCAGCATCACATAGCATTACAACAACTTCACCATTAGCACAGCTTTAGCAATGAATTCCTTTTGCTCAGAACTATGCTTTGAAATACTCCATTCCCCCCAAAATACTGTTTCAGGAATTCAAGGAGTTTCTTCAGAACATGATTGTCCCCCTCCATAGCTTGAATAAAAGAAAATTTCAGCTTCTTCGGGCATCTTCCTCTTCTCTTCCCATCTGAGGCTTAATTCCTTTCCTCGCTGCCTTGGGTGGTTGATGCTGCCTCTTTACCTGTTGATCCCTCTCTCTTCCCCTCTCTCTGGAAAAAGGATTCATCTGCAAGTCTCGTCTGGCTAGTGAAAGGCTTCAACTCTTGCCCAGGCACTGGGGATGGTCCCGGGGCCAGCGGCTGCAGCTCTTTGCCATGCAACATTTTCCCTAGCTGCTCTGGAGGAGTGTGGCCACTGTGTCAGCAAGCCACAGCTCAAGAGCTTTCCCTCCCCTTCCTTGGCAGTTGCTGCTGAAAGCCAGCAGCGGCACAAACTGCTGCCGAGCCAGGAAGCAGCCTGACCCGCCAGCCCCACTCTACAAGGCTCAGTGAGCCCTGCCAGAGCTTCAGCCCATCTGGGAAGGGGCCGCTGTCATTTCACACTCTCCAACCCCCTCCAGGAAGCGCCGAAATCCTGCCAGCCCCGCTCCCCCTGCGGCAGCCTTGTCCAGCTGTGGGGGCAAGAGGCTGAAGCCTAGCCATACTAGCTCTTCCAAAGGCAGAAACCAGAGAGAAAGAAAAATTCCTGGGCTTAGGTTTCAAAGGGTGGTGTTCACAAGTTGATCTCCCTTTACAATGGGAAAACGACTGTCTGTTCTCAGAGATGACCAGGCATTGGCCAGCAGAAAGAAACCCCATCAACCTCCAGCAGCTTTAATTTCTCTAGCAGTTTTTCTTTGTTTCTTATTTATCAGCCTATCACACACACAGCAGTGACAGCCCCAGGCGTCCCCTCTCTGTAACACCAGAGCAGCTACCGCCCCAGGGTTCCACTCTCTGTGACACCACAGCCGTGACCACACCAGCGTTCCACTCTCTGTGACACGACAGCCGTGACAGCACTGGGCTTCCCTCTCTGTGACACCACATCAGAGACAGCACCATTGTTCCTCTCTCAGTGACACCACGGCAGTGACAGCACCAGTTTTCCACTCTCTGTGACACAACAGCAGTGACAACAACTGCTTTCTAATCTCTGTGACACCATGGCTGTGACTACACCAGTGTTCCTCTGTCTGTGACACGACAGCAGTGGCAGCACTGGGCTTCCCTCTCTG
Organism: Cyanistes caeruleus; assembly: GCF_971803275.1. NCBI lineage: Eukaryota > Metazoa > Chordata > Aves > Passeriformes > Paridae > Cyanistes > Cyanistes caeruleus. Next base: position 1,951,476 of record NW_028256296.1, on the reverse strand, counting down.
TGACGCCACAGCTGTGACAGCACCAGTGATCCACACTCTGTGACACAACAGCAGTGACAACAACAGCATTCCGCTCTGTCTGACACCACAGCAGTGACACCATTGGGCTTCCCTCTCTTTGACACCACAGCAGCGACAGCACTGGGCCTCCCTCTCTGTGACACCACAGCAGTGACAGCACTGGGCTTCCCTCTCTGTGACACCACAGAATTGACAGCAACAGCGTTCCACTCTCTGTGACACCACGGCAGTCACAGCACTGGTTTCCCTCTCTGTGACACCAGAGCCGTCACAGCCCAACTGCTCCCCTCTCTGTGACACCACAACAGTGACAGCACAGTCTTCTATTCTCTGTGACACCAGAGCTCTGACAACTCCAATTTCCTCTGCAATGTGATACTACAGCTGTGACAGTTCTAGTGTTCCACTCTCTGTGACAGCCGAGCAGTGAAAGCCTCAGTGTTCCACTCTCTGTCACATGACAGCCATGACAGCCCCACTGTTCACCTCTTAGTGAAGCAATCGCTCTGACAGCTCCAATTTCCTCCTCACTCTGACACCTGTCATGGTTTGAAAGTATTAATTAAAAAATCACTGGAAAACTTATCCATTTCTTGCTTGAAGATGTGGAATATGAGAAGGCCAAAAGAAGTTTAAAATTTAAAAGGAATCGAGGAAGTTTATTAACCAAACTACAAGGATACAAAACCAGAATAAAACTTCCAGATACCCTTTTTCCCCAGCAGCCACGCATTGCTGTGTTTAATTGACAACACAGAGGTAAAAAAAACCATTGCTGTTTAAAACAGTCATAACTCTGCTATAGTCTTTTCATCAGTCCTTGTAGGGAAAAAGAAGTTCTCTTTTGTCAATCTATGGAGATTTTCACAAGAAAAAACATTTTCTCATGCCTTCCTATTGCTCTGATGCCAGCTGCTTAGAAAACTCTGCCATCAGTCCTTTCCTCCCATTTGACACCATTCTCAGCTGTGTTTGTGGGCCATGATTCAAGGGGTGTCATTGAATCATGAAGGATAAGTTCTTCAAAGGCAAAAGTTCTCTTCATTGGATTCTGTGATCATCTCTGGAAACAGGAATCTTTTGCTTTGTCACTTAAGAGCCACAAATCTTCAGCATCTCTCACTTCTCCTTTTCTCTTCCAGCATCACATAGCATTACAACAACTTCACCATTAGCACAGCTTTAGCAATGAATTCCTTTTGCTCAGAACTATGCTTTGAAATACTCCATTCCCCCCAAAATACTGTTTCAGGAATTCAAGGAGTTTCTTCAGAACATGATTGTCCCCCTCCATAGCTTGAATAAAAGAAAATTTCAGCTTCTTCGGGCATCTTCCTCTTCTCTTCCCATCTGAGGCTTAATTCCTTTCCTCGCTGCCTTGGGTGGTTGATGCTGCCTCTTTACCTGTTGATCCCTCTCTCTTCCCCTCTCTCTGGAAAAAGGATTCATCTGCAAGTCTCGTCTGGCTAGTGAAAGGCTTCAACTCTTGCCCAGGCACTGGGGATGGTCCCGGGGCCAGCGGCTGCAGCTCTTTGCCATGCAAGATTTTCCCTAGCTGCTCTGGAGGAGTGTGGCCACTGTGTCAGCAAGCCACAGCTCAAGAGCTTTCCCTCCCCTTCCTTGGCAGTTGCTGCTGAAAGCCAGCAGCGGCACAAACTGCTGCCGAGCCAGGAAGCAGCCTGACCCGCCAGCCCCACTCTACAAGGCTCAGTGAGCCCTGCCAGAGCTTCAGCCCATCTGGGAAGGGGCCGCTGTCATTTCACACTCTCCAACCCCCTCCAGGAAGCGCCGAAATCCTGCCAGCCCCGCTCCCCCTGCGGCAGCCTTGTCCAGCTGGGGGGGCAAGAGGCTGAAGCCTAGCCATACTAGCTCTTCCAAAGGCAGAAACCAGAGAGAAAGAAAAATTCCTGGGCTTAGGTTTCAAAGGGTGGTGTTCACAAGTTGATCTCCCTTTACAATGGGAAAACGACTGTCTGTTCTCAGAGATGACCAGGCATTGGCCAGCAGAAAGAAACCCCATCAACCTCCAGCAGCTTTAATTTCTCTAGCAGTTTTTCTTTGTTTCTTATTTATCAGCCTATCACACACACAGCAGTGACAGCCCCAGGCGTCCCCTCTCTGTAACACCAGAGCAGCTACCGCCCCAGGGTTCCACTCTCTGTGACACCACAGCCGTGACCACACCAGCGTTCCACTCTCTGTGACACGACAGCCGTGACAGCACTGGGCTTCCCTCTCTGTGACACCACATCAGAGACAGCACCATTGTTCCTCTCTCAGTGACACCACGGCAGTGACAGCACCAGTTTTCCACTCTCTGTGACACAACAGCAGTGACAACAACTGCTTTCTAATCTCTGTGACACCATGGCTGTGACTACACCAGTGTTCCTCTGTCTGTGACACGACAGCAGTGGCAGCACTGGGCTTCCCTCTCTGTGACGCCACAGCTGTGACAGCACCAGTGATCCACACTCTGTGACACAACAGCAGTGACAACAACAGCATTCCGCTCTGTCTGACACCACAGCAGTGACACCATTGGGCTTCCCTCTCTTTGACACCACAGCAGCGACAGCACTGGGCCTCCCTCTCTGTGACACCACAGCAGTGACAGCACTGGGCTTCCCTCTCTGTGACACCACAGAATTGACAGCAACAGCGTTCCACTCTCTGTGACACCACGGCAGTCACAGCACTGGTTTCCCTCTCTGTGACACCAGAGCCGTCACAGCCCAACTGCTCCCCTCTCTGTGACACCACAACAGTGACAGCACAGTCTTCTATTCTCTGTGACACCAGAGCTCTGACAACTCCAATTTCCTCTGCAATGTGATACTACAGCTGTGACAGTTCTAGTGTTCCACTCTCTGTGACAGCCGAGCAGTGAAAGCCTCAGTGTTCCACTCTCTGTCACATGACAGCCATGACAGCCCCACTGTTCACCTCTTAGTGAAGCAATCACTCTGACAGCTCCAATTTCCTCCTCACTCTGACACCTGTCATGGTTTGAAAGTATTAATTAAAAAATCACTGGAAAACTTATCCATTTCTTGCTTGAAGATGTGGAATATGAGAAGGCCAAAAGAAGTTTAAAATTTAAAAGGAATCGAGGAAGTTTATTAACCAAACTACAAGGATACAAAACCAGAATAAAACTTCCAGATACCCTTTTTCCCCAGCAGCCACGCATTGCTGTGTTTAATTGACAACACAGAGGTAAAAAAAACCATTGCTGTTTAAAACAGTCATAACTCTGCTATAGTCTTTTCATCAGTCCTTGTAGGGAAAAAGAAGTTCTCTTTTGTCAATCTATGGAGATTTTCACAAGAAAAAACATTTTCTCATGCCTTCCTATTGCTCTGATGCCAGCTGCTTAGAAAACTCTGCCATCAGTCCTTTCCTCCCATTTGACACCAGTCTCAGCTGTGTTTGTGGGCCATGATTCAAGGGGTGTCATTGAATCATGAAGGATAAGTTCTTCAAAGGCAAAAGTTCTCTTCATTGGATTCTGTGATCATCTCTGGAAACAGGAATCTTTTGCTTTGTCACTTAAGAGCCACAAATCTTCAGCATCTCTCACTTCTCCTTTTCTCTTCCAGCATCACATAGCATTACAACAACTTCACCATTAGCACAGCTTTAGCAATGAATTCCTTTTGCTCAGAACTATGCTTTGAAATACTCCATTCCCCCCAAAATACTGTTTCAGGAATTCAAGGAGTTTCTTCAGAACATGATTGTCCCCCTCCATAGCTTGAATAAAAGAAAATTTCAGCTTCTTCGGGCATCTTCCTCTTCTCTTCCCATCTGAGGCTTAATTCCTTTCCTCGCTGCCTTGGGTGGTTGATGCTGCCTCTTTACCTGTTGATCCCTCTCTCTTCCCCTCTCTCTGGAAAAAGGATTCATCTGCAAGTCTCGTCTGGCTAGTGAAAGGCTTCAACTCTTGCCCAGGCACTGGGGATGGTCCCGGGGCCAGCGGCTGCAGCTCTTTGCCATGCAAGATTTTCCCTAGCTGCTCTGGAGGAGTGTGGCCACTGTGTCAGCAAGCCACAGCTCAAGAGCTTTCCCTCCCCTTCCTTGGCAGTTGCTGCTGAAAGCCAGCAGCGGCACAAACTGCTGCCGAGCCAGGAAGCAGCCTGACCCGCCAGCCCCACTCTACAAGGCTCAGTGAGCCCTGCCAGAGCTTCAGCCCATCTGGGAAGGGGCCGCTGTCATTTCACACTCTCCAACCCCCTCCAGGAAGCGCCGAAATCCTGCCAGCCCCGCTCCCCCTGCGGCAGCCTTGTCCAGCTGTGGGGGCAAGAGGCTGAAGCCTAGCCATACTAGCTCTTCCAAAGGCAGAAACCAGAGAGAAAGAAAAATTCCTGGGCTTAGGTTTCAAAGGGTGGTGTTCACAAGTTGATCTCCCTTTACAATGGGAAAACGACTGTCTGTTCTCAGAGATGACCAGGCATTGGCCAGCAGAAAGAAACCCCATCAACCTCCAGCAGCTTTAATTTCTCTAGCAGTTTTTCTTTGTTTCTTATTTATCAGCCTATCACACACACAGCAGTGACAGCCCCAGGCGTCCCCTCTCTGTAACACCAGAGCAGCTACCGCCCCAGGGTTCCACTCTCTGTGACACCACAGCCGTGACCACACCAGCGTTCCACTCTCTGTGACACGACAGCCGTGACAGCACTGGGCTTCCCTCTCTGTGACACCACATCAGAGACAGCACCATTGTTCCTCTCTCAGTGACACCACGGCAGTGACAGCACCAGTTTTCCACTCTCTGTGACACAACAGCAGTGACAACAACTGCTTTCTAATCTCTGTGACACCATGGCTGTGACTACACCAGTGTTCCTCTGTCTGTGACACGACAGCAGTGGCAGCACTGGGCTTCCCTCTCTGTGACGCCACAGCTGTGACAGCACCAGTGATCCACACTCTGTGACACAACAGCAGTGACAACAACAGCATTCCGCTCTGTCTGACACCACAGCAGTGACACCATTGGGCTTCCCTCTCTTTGACACCACAGCAGCGACAGCACTGGGCCTCCCTCTCTGTGACACCACAGCAGTGACAGCACTGGGCTTCCCTCTCTGTGACACCACAGAATTGACAGCAACAGCGTTCCACTCTCTGTGACACCACGGCAGTCACAGCACTGGTTTCCCTCTCTGTGACACCAGAGCCGTCACAGCCCAACTGCTCCCCTCTCTGTGACACCACAACAGTGACAGCACAGTCTTCTATTCTCTGTGACACCAGAGCTCTGACAACTCCAATTTCCTCTGCAATGTGATACTACAGCTGTGACAGTTCTAGTGTTCCACTCTCTGTGACAGCCGAGCAGTGAAAGCCTCAGTGTTCCACTCTCTGTCACATGACAGCCATGACAGCCCCACTGTTCACCTCTTAGTGAAGCAATCACTCTGACAGCTCCAATTTCCTCCTCACTCTGACACCTGTCATGGTTTGAAAGTATTAATTAAAAAATCACTGGAAAACTTATCCATTTCTTGCTTGAAGATGTGGAATATGAGAAGGCCAAAAGAAGTTTAAAATTTAAAAGGAATCGAGGAAGTTTATTAACCAAACTACAAGGATACAAAACCAGAATAAAACTTCCAGATACCCTTTTTCCCCAGCAGCCACGCATTGCTGTGTTTAATTGACAACACAGAGGTAAAAAAAACCATTGCTGTTTAAAACAGTCATAACTCTGCTATAGTCTTTTCATCAGTCCTTGTAGGGAAAAAGAAGTTCTCTTTTGTCAATCTATGGAGATTTTCACAAGAAAAAACATTTTCTCATGCCTTCCTATTGCTCTGATGCCAGCTGCTTAGAAAACTCTGCCATCAGTCCTTTCCTCCCATTTGACACCAGTCTCAGCTGTGTTTGTGGGCCATGATTCAAGGGGTGTCATTGAATCATGAAGGATAAGTTCTTCAAAGGCAAAAGTTCTCTTCATTGGATTCTGTGATCATCTCTGGAAACAGGAATCTTTTGCTTTGTCACTTAAGAGCCACAAATCTTCAGCATCTCTCACTTCTCCTTTTCTCTTCCAGCATCACATAGCATTACAACAACTTCACCATTAGCACAGCTTTAGCAATGAATTCCTTTTGCTCAGAACTATGCTTTGAAATACTCCATTCCCCCCAAAATACTGTTTCAGGAATTCAAGGAGTTTCTTCAGAACATGATTGTCCCCCTCCATAGCTTGAATAAAAGAAAATTTCAGCTTCTTCGGGCATCTTCCTCTTCTCTTCCCATCTGAGGCTTAATTCCTTTCCTCGCTGCCTTGGGTGGTTGATGCTGCCTCTTTACCTGTTGATCCCTCTCTCTTCCCCTCTCTCTGGAAAAAGGATTCATCTGCAAGTCTCGTCTGGCTAGTGAAAGGCTTCAACTCTTGCCCAGGCACTGGGGATGGTCCCGGGGCCAGCGGCTGCAGCTCTTTGCCATGCAAGATTTTCCCTAGCTGCTCTGGAGGAGTGTGGCCACTGTGTCAGCAAGCCACAGCTCAAGAGCTTTCCCTCCCCTTCCTTGGCAGTTGCTGCTGAAAGCCAGCAGCGGCACAAACTGCTGCCGAGCCAGGAAGCAGCCTGACCCGCCAGCCCCACTCTACAAGGCTCAGTGAGCCCTGCCAGAGCTTCAGCCCATCTGGGAAGGGGCCGCTGTCATTTCACACTCTCCAACCCCCTCCAGGAAGCGCCGAAATCCTGCCAGCCCCGCTCCCCCTGCGGCAGCCTTGTCCAGCTGTGGGGGCAAGAGGCTGAAGCCTAGCCATACTAGCTCTTCCAAAGGCAGAAACCAGAGAGAAAGAAAAATTCCTGGGCTTAGGTTTCAAAGGGTGGTGTTCACAAGTTGATCTCCCTTTACAATGGGAAAACGACTGTCTGTTCTCAGAGATGACCAGGCATTGGCCAGCAGAAAGAAACCCCATCAACCTCCAGCAGCTTTAATTTCTCTAGCAGTTTTTCTTTGTTTCTTATTTATCAGCCTATCACACACACAGCAGTGACAGCCCCAGGCGTCCCCTCTCTGTAACACCAGAGCAGCTACCGCCCCAGGGTTCCACTCTCTGTGACACCACAGCCGTGACCACACCAGCGTTCCACTCTCTGTGACACGACAGCCGTGACAGCACTGGGCTTCCCTCTCTGTGACACCACATCAGAGACAGCACCATTGTTCCTCTCTCAGTGACACCACGGCAGTGACAGCACCAGTTTTCCACTCTCTGTGACACAACAGCAGTGACAACAACTGCTTTCTAATCTCTGTGACACCATGGCTGTGACTACACCAGTGTTCCTCTGTCTGTGACACGACAGCAGTGGCAGCACTGGGCTTCCCTCTCTGTGACGCCACAGCTGTGACAGCACCAGTGATCCACACTCTGTGACACAACAGCAGTGACAACAACAGCATTCCGCTCTGTCTGACACCACAGCAGTGACACCATTGGGCTTCCCTCTCTTTGACACCACAGCAGCGACAGCACTGGGCCTCCCTCTCTGTGACACCACAGCAGTGACAGCACTGGGCTTCCCTCTCTGTGACACCACAGAATTGACAGCAACAGCGTTCCACTCTCTGTGACACCACGGCAGTCACAGCACTGGTTTCCCTCTCTGTGACACCAGAGCCGTCACAGCCCAACTGCTCCCCTCTCTGTGACACCACAACAGTGACAGCACAGTCTTCTATTCTCTGTGACACCAGAGCTCTGACAACTCCAATTTCCTCTGCAATGTGATACTACAGCTGTGACAGTTCTAGTGTTCCACTCTCTGTGACAGCCGAGCAGTGAAAGCCTCAGTGTTCCACTCTCTGTCACATGACAGCCATGACAGCCCCACTGTTCACCTCTTAGTGAAGCAATCGCTCTGACAGCTCCAATTTCCTCCTCACTCTGACACCTGTCATGGTTTGAAAGTATTAATTAAAAAATCACTGGAAAACTTATCCATTTCTTGCTTGAAGATGTGGAATATGAGAAGGCCAAAAGAAGTTTAAAATTTAAAAGGAATCGAGGAAGTTTATTAACCAAACTACAAGGATACAAAACCAGAATAAAACTTCCAGATACCCTTTTTCCCCAGCAGCCACGCATTGCTGTGTTTAATTGACAACACAGAGGTAAAAAAAACCATTGCTGTTTAAAACAGTCATAACTCTGCTATAGTCTTTTCATCAGTCCTTGTAGGGAAAAAGAAGTTCTCTTTTGTCAATCTATGGAGATTTTCACAAGAAAAAACATTTTCTCATGCCTTCCTATTGCTCTGATGCCAGCTGCTTAGAAAACTCTGCCATCAGTCCTTTCCTCCCATTTGACACCATTCTCAGCTGTGTTTGTGGGCCATGATTCAAGGGGTGTCATTGAATCATGAAGGATAAGTTCTTCAAAGGCAAAAGTTCTCTTCATTGGATTCTGTGATCATCTCTGGAAACAGGAATCTTTTGCTTTGTCACTTAAGAGCCACAAATCTTCAGCATCTCTCACTTCTCCTTTTCTCTTCCAGCATCACATAGCATTACAACAACTTCACCATTAGCACAGCTTTAGCAATGAATTCCTTTTGCTCAGAACTATGCTTTGAAATACTCCATTCCCCCCAAAATACTGTTTCAGGAATTCAAGGAGTTTCTTCAGAACATGATTGTCCCCCTCCATAGCTTGAATAAAAGAAAATTTCAGCTTCTTCGGGCATCTTCCTCTTCTCTTCCCATCTGAGGCTTAATTCCTTTCCTCGCTGCCTTGGGTGGTTGATGCTGCCTCTTTACCTGTTGATCCCTCTCTCTTCCCCTCTCTCTGGAAAAAGGATTCATCTGCAAGTCTCGTCTGGCTAGTGAAAGGCTTCAACTCTTGCCCAGGCACTGGGGATGGTCCCGGGGCCAGCGGCTGCAGCTCTTTGCCATGCAAGATTTTCCCTAGCTGCTCTGGAGGAGTGTGGCCACTGTGTCAGCAAGCCACAGCTCAAGAGCTTTCCCTCCCCTTCCTTGGCAGTTGCTGCTGAAAGCCAGCAGCGGCACAAACTGCTGCCGAGCCAGGAAGCAGCCTGACCCGCCAGCCCCACTCTACAAGGCTCAGTGAGCCCTGCCAGAGCTTCAGCCCATCTGGGAAGGGGCCGCTGTCATTTCACACTCTCCAACCCCCTCCAGGAAGCGCCGAAATCCTGCCAGCCCCGCTCCCCCTGCGGCAGCCTTGTCCAGCTGTGGGGGCAAGAGGCTGAAGCCTAGCCATACTAGCTCTTCCAAAGGCAGAAACCAGAGAGAAAGAAAAATTCCTGGGCTTAGGTTTCAAAGGGTGGTGTTCACAAGTTGATCTCCCTTTACAATGGGAAAACGACTGTCTGTTCTCAGAGATGACCAGGCATTGGCCAGCAGAAAGAAACCCCATCAACCTCCAGCAGCTTTAATTTCTCTAGCAGTTTTTCTTTGTTTCTTATTTATCAGCCTATCACACACACAGCAGTGACAGCCCCAGGCGTCCCCTCTCTGTAACACCAGAGCAGCTACCGCCCCAGGGTTCCACTCTCTGTGACACCACAGCCGTGACCACACCAGCGTTCCACTCTCTGTGACACGACAGCCGTGACAGCACTGGGCTTCCCTCTCTGTGACACCACATCAGAGACAGCACCATTGTTCCTCTCTCAGTGACACCACGGCAGTGACAGCACCAGTTTTCCACTCTCTGTGACACAACAGCAGTGACAACAACTGCTTTCTAATCTCTGTGACACCATGGCTGTGACTACACCAGTGTTCCTCTGTCTGTGACACGACAGCAGTGGCAGCACTGGGCTTCCCTCTCTGTGACGCCACAGCTGTGACAGCACCAGTGATCCACACTCTGTGACACAACAGCAGTGACAACAACAGCATTCCGCTCTGTCTGACACCACAGCAGTGACACCATTGGGCTTCCCTCTCTTTGACACCACAGCAGCGACAGCACTGGGCCTCCCTCTCTGTGACACCACAGCAGTGACAGCACTGGGCTTCCCTCTCTGTGACACCACAGAATTGACAGCAACAGCGTTCCACTCTCTGTGACACCACGGCAGTCACAGCACTGGTTTCCCTCTCTGTGACACCAGAGCCGTCACAGCCCAACTGCTCCCCTCTCTGTGACACCACAACAGTGACAGCACAGTCTTCTATTCTCTGTGACACCAGAGCTCTGACAACTCCAATTTCCTCTGCAATGTGATACTACAGCTGTGACAGTTCTAGTGTTCCACTCTCTGTGACAGCCGAGCAGTGAAAGCCTCAGTGTTCCACTCTCTGTCACATGACAGCCATGACAGCCCCACTGTTCACCTCTTAGTGAAGCAATCGCTCTGACAGCTCCAATTTCCTCCTCACTCTGACACCTGTCATGGTTTGAAAGTATTAATTAAAAAATCACTGGAAAACTTATCCATTTCTTGCTTGAAGATGTGGAATATGAGAAGGCCAAAAGAAGTTTAAAATTTAAAAGGAATCGAGGAAGTTTATTAACCAAACTACAAGGATACAAAACCAGAATAAAACTTCCAGATACCCTTTTTCCCCAGCAGCCACGCATTGCTGTGTTTAATTGACAACACAGAGGTAAAAAAAACCATTGCTGTTTAAAACAGTCATAACTCTGCTATAGTCTTTTCATCAGTCCTTGTAGGGAAAAAGAAGTTCTCTTTTGTCAATCTATGGAGATTTTCACAAGAAAAAACATTTTCTCATGCCTTCCTATTGCTCTGATGCCAGCTGCTTAGAAAACTCTGCCATCAGTCCTTTCCTCCCATTTGACACCAGTCTCAGCTGTGTTTGTGGGCCATGATTCAAGGGGTGTCATTGAATCATGAAGGATAAGTTCTTCAAAGGCAAAAGTTCTCTTCATTGGATTCTGTGATCATCTCTGGAAACAGGAATCTTTTGCTTTGTCACTTAAGAGCCACAAATCTTCAGCATCTCTCACTTCTCCTTTTCTCTTCCAGCATCACATAGCATTACAACAACTTCACCATTAGCACAGCTTTAGCAATGAATTCCTTTTGCTCAGAACTATGCTTTGAAATACTCCATTCCCCCCAAAATACTGTTTCAGGAATTCAAGGAGTTTCTTCAGAACATGATTGTCCCCCTCCATAGCTTGAATAAAAGAAAATTTCAGCTTCTTCGGGCATCTTCCTCTTCTCTTCCCATCTGAGGCTTAATTCCTTTCCTCGCTGCCTTGGGTGGTTGATGCTGCCTCTTTACCTGTTGATCCCTCTCTCTTCCCCTCTCTCTGGAAAAAGGATTCATCTGCAAGTCTCGTCTGGCTAGTGAAAGGCTTCAACTCTTGCCCAGGCACTGGGGATGGTCCCGGGGCCAGCGGCTGCAGCTCTTTGCCATGCAAGATTTTCCCTAGCTGCTCTGGAGGAGTGTGGCCACTGTGTCAGCAAGCCACAGCTCAAGAGCTTTCCCTCCCCTTCCTTGGCAGTTGCTGCTGAAAGCCAGCAGCGGCACAAACTGCTGCCGAGCCAGGAAGCAGCCTGACCCGCCAGCCCCACTCTACAAGGCTCAGTGAGCCCTGCCAGAGCTTCAGCCCATCTGGGAAGGGGCCGCTGTCATTTCACACTCTCCAACCCCCTCCAGGAAGCGCCGAAATCCTGCCAGCCCCGCTCCCCCTGCGGCAGCCTTGTCCAGCTGTGGGGGCAAGAGGCTGAAGCCTAGCCATACTAGCTCTTCCAAAGGCAGAAACCAGAGAGAAAGAAAAATTCCTGGGCTTAGGTTTCAAAGGGTGGTGTTCACAAGTTGATCTCCCTTTACAATGGGAAAACGACTGTCTGTTCTCAGAGATGACCAGGCATTGGCCAGCAGAAAGAAACCCCATCAACCTCCAGCAGCTTTAATTTCTCTAGCAGTTTTTCTTTGTTTCTTATTTATCAGCCTATCACACACACAGCAGTGACAGCCCCAGGCGTCCCCTCTCTGTAACACCAGAGCAGCTACCGCCCCAGGGTTCCACTCTCTGTGACACCACAGCCGTGACCACACCAGCGTTCCACTCTCTGTGACACGACAGCCGTGACAGCACTGGGCTTCCCTCTCTGTGACACCACATCAGAGACAGCACCATTGTTCCTCTCTCAGTGACACCACGGCAGTGACAGCACCAGTTTTCCACTCTCTGTGACACAACAGCAGTGACAACAACTGCTTTCTAATCTCTGTGACACCATGGCTGTGACTACACCAGTGTTCCTCTGTCTGTGACACGACAGCAGTGGCAGCACTGGGCTTCCCTCTCTGTGACGCCACAGCTGTGACAGCACCAGTGATCCACACTCTGTGACACAACAGCAGTGACAACAACAGCATTCCGCTCTGTCTGACACCACAGCAGTGACACCATTGGGCTTCCCTCTCTTTGACACCACAGCAGCGACAGCACTGGGCCTCCCTCTCTGTGACACCACAGCAGTGACAGCACTGGGCTTCCCTCTCTGTGACACCACAGAATTGACAGCAACAGCGTTCCACTCTCTGTGACACCACGGCAGTCACAGCACTGGTTTCCCTCTCTGTGACACCAGAGCCGTCACAGCCCAACTGCTCCCCTCTCTGTGACACCACAACAGTGACAGCACAGTCTTCTATTCTCTGTGACACCAGAGCTCTGACAACTCCAATTTCCTCTGCAATGTGATACTACAGCTGTGACAGTTCTAGTGTTCCACTCTCTGTGACAGCCGAGCAGTGAAAGCCTCAGTGTTCCACTCTCTGTCACATGACAGCCATGACAGCCCCACTGTTCACCTCTTAGTGAAGCAATCGCTCTGACAGCTCCAATTTCCTCCTCACTCTGACACCTGTCATGGTTTGAAAGTATTAATTAAAAAATCACTGGAAAACTTATCCATTTCTTGCTTGAAGATGTGGAATATGAGAAGGCCAAAAGAAGTTTAAAATTTAAAAGGAATCGAGGAAGTTTATTAACCAAACTACAAGGATACAAAACCAGAATAAAACTTCCAGATACCCTTTTTCCCCAGCAGCCACGCATTGCTGTGTTTAATTGACAACACAGAGGTAAAAAAAACCATTGCTGTTTAAAACAGTCATAACTCTGCTATAGTCTTTTCATCAGTCCTTGTAGGGAAAAAGAAGTTCTCTTTTGTCAATCTATGGAGATTTTCACAAGAAAAAACATTTTCTCATGCCTTCCTATTGCTCTGATGCCAGCTGCTTAGAAAACTCTGCCATCAGTCCTTTCCTCCCATTTGACACCATTCTCAGCTGTGTTTGTGGGCCATGATTCAAGGGGTGTCATTGAATCATGAAGGATAAGTTCTTCAAAGGCAAAAGTTCTCTTCATTGGATTCTGTGATCATCTCTGGAAACAGGAATCTTTTGCTTTGTCACTTAAGAGCCACAAATCTTCAGCATCTCTCACTTCTCCTTTTCTCTTCCAGCATCACATAGCATTACAACAACTTCACCATTAGCACAGCTTTAGCAATGAATTCCTTTTGCTCAGAACTATGCTTTGAAATACTCCATTCCCCCCAAAATACTGTTTCAGGAATTCAAGGAGTTTCTTCAGAACATGATTGTCCCCCTCCATAGCTTGAATAAAAGAAAATTTCAGCTTCTTCGGGCATCTTCCTCTTCTCTTCCCATCTGAGGCTTAATTCCTTTCCTCGCTGCCTTGGGTGGTTGATGCTGCCTCTTTACCTGTTGATCCCTCTCTCTTCCCCTCTCTCTGGAAAAAGGATTCATCTGCAAGTCTCGTCTGGCTAGTGAAAGGCTTCAACTCTTGCCCAGGCACTGGGGATGGTCCCGGGGCCAGCGGCTGCAGCTCTTTGCCATGCAAGATTTTCCCTAGCTGCTCTGGAGGAGTGTGGCCACTGTGTCAGCAAGCCACAGCTCAAGAGCTTTCCCTCCCCTTCCTTGGCAGTTGCTGCTGAAAGCCAGCAGCGGCACAAACTGCTGCCGAGCCAGGAAGCAGCCTGACCCGCCAGCCCCACTCTACAAGGCTCAGTGAGCCCTGCCAGAGCTTCAGCCCATCTGGGAAGGGGCCGCTGTCATTTCACACTCTCCAACCCCCTCCAGGAAGCGCCGAAATCCTGCCAGCCCCGCTCCCCCTGCGGCAGCCTTGTCCAGCTGTGGGGGCAAGAGGCTGAAGCCTAGCCATACTAGCTCTTCCAAAGGCAGAAACCAGAGAGAAAGAAAAATTCCTGGGCTTAGGTTTCAAAGGGTGGTGTTCACAAGTTGATCTCCCTTTACAATGGGAAAACGACTGTCTGTTCTCAGAGATGACCAGGCATTGGCCAGCAGAAAGAAACCCCATCAACCTCCAGCAGCTTTAATTTCTCTAGCAGTTTTTCTTTGTTTCTTATTTATCAGCCTATCACACACACAGCAGTGACAGCCCCAGGCGTCCCCTCTCTGTAACACCAGAGCAGCTACCGCCCCAGGGTTCCACTCTCTGTGACACCACAGCCGTGACCACACCAGCGTTCCACTCTCTGTGACACGACAGCCGTGACAGCACTGGGCTTCCCTCTCTGTGACACCACATCAGAGACAGCACCATTGTTCCTCTCTCAGTGACACCACGGCAGTGACAGCACCAGTTTTCCACTCTCTGTGACACAACAGCAGTGACAACAACTGCTTTCTAATCTCTGTGACACCATGGCTGTGACTACACCAGTGTTCCTCTGTCTGTGACGCCACAGCAGTGGCAGCACTGGGCTTCCCTCTCTGTGACGCCACAGCTGTGACAGCACCAGTGATCCACACTCTGTGACACAACAGCAGTGACAACAACAGCATTCCGCTCTGTCTGACACCACAGCAGTGACACCATTGGGCTTCCCTCTCTTTGACACCACAGCAGCGACAGCACTGGGCCTCCCTCTCTGTGACACCACAGCAGTGACAGCACTGGGCTTCCCTCTCTGTGACACCACAGAATTGACAGCAACAGCGTTCCACTCTCTGTGACACCACGGCAGTCACAGCACTGGTTTCCCTCTCTGTGACACCACAGCCGTCACAGCCCAACTGCTCCCCTCTCTGTGACACCACAACAGTGACAGCACAGTCTTCTATTCTCTGTGACACCAGAGCTCTGACAACTCCAATTTCCTCTGCAATGTGATACTACAGCTGTGACAGTTCTAGTGTTCCACTCTCTGTGACACCCGAGCAGTGAAAGCCTCAGTGTTCCACTCTCTGTCACATGACAGCCATGACAGCCCCACTGTTCACCTCTTAGTGAAGCAATCGCTCTGACAGCTCCAATTTCCTCCTCACTGACACCTGTCATGGTTTGAAAGTATTAATTAAAAAATCACTGGAAAACTTATCCATTTCTTGCTTGAAGATGTGGAATATGAGAAGGCCAAAAGAAGTTTAAAATTTAAAAGGAATCGAGGAAGTTTATTAACCAAACTACAAGGATACAAAACCAGAATAAAACTTCCAGATACCCTTTTTCCCCAGCAGCCACGCATTGCTGTGTTTAATTGACAACACAGAGGTAAAAAAAACCATTGCTGTTTAAAACAGTCATAACTCTGCTATAGTCTTTTCATCAGTCCTTGTAGGGAAAAAGAAGTTCTCTTTTGTCAATCTATGGAGATTTTCACAAGAAAAAACATTTTCTCATGCCTTCCTATTGCTCTGATGCCAGCTGCTTAGAAAACTCTGCCATCAGTCCTTTCCTCCCATTTGACACCAGTCTCAGCTGTGTTTGTGGGCCATGATTCAAGGGGTGTCATTGAATCATGAAGGATAAGTTCTTCAAAGGCAAAAGTTCTCTTCATTGGATTCTGTGATCATCTCTGGAAACAGGAATCTTTTGCTTTGTCACTTAAGAGCCACAAATCTTCAGCATCTCTCACTTCTCCTTTTCTCTTCCAGCATCACATAGCATTACAACAACTTCACCATTAGCACAGCTTTAGCAATGAATTCCTTTTGCTCAGAACTATGCTTTGAAATACTCCATTCCCCCCAAAATACTGTTTCAGGAATTCAAGGAGTTTCTTCAGAACATGATTGTCCCCCTCCATAGCTTGAATAAAAGAAAATTTCAGCTTCTTCGGGCATCTTCCTCTTCTCTTCCCATCTGAGGCTTAATTCCTTTCCTCGCTGCCTTGGGTGGTTGATGCTGCCTCTTTACCTGTTGATCCCTCTCTCTTCCCCTCTCTCTGGAAAAAGGATTCATCTGCAAGTCTCGTCTGGCTAGTGAAAGGCTTCAACTCTTGCCCAGGCACTGGGGATGGTCCCGGGGCCAGCGGCTGCAGCTCTTTGCCATGCAACATTTTCCCTAGCTGCTCTGGAGGAGTGTGGCTACTGTGTCAGCAAGCCACAGCTCAAGAGCTTTCCCTCCCCTTCCTCGGCAGTTGCTGCTGAAAGCCAGCAGCGGCACAAACTGCTGCCGAGCCAGGAAGCAGCCTGACCCGCCAGCCCCACTCTACAAGGCTCAGTGAGCCCTGCCAGAGCTTCAGCCCATCTGGGAAGGGGCCGCTGTCATTTCACACTCTCCAACCCCCTCCAGGAAGCGCCGAAATCCTGCCAGCCCCACTCCCTCTGCGGCAGCCTTGTCCAGCCGGGGGGGAAAGAGGCTGAAGCCTAGCCATACTAGCTCTTCCAAAGGCAGAAACCAGAGAGAAAGAAAAATTCCTGGGCTTAGGTTTCAAAGGGTGGTGTTCACAAGTTGATCTCCCTTTACAATGGGAAAACGACTGTCTGTTCTCAGAGATGACCAGGCATTGGCCAGCAGAAAGAAACCCCATCAACCTCCAGCAGCTTTAATTTCTCTAGCAGTTTTTCTTTGTTTCTTATTTATCAGCCTATCACACACACAGCAGTGACAGCCCCAGGCGTCCCCTCTCTGTAACACCAGAGCAGCTACCGCCCCAGGGTTCCACTCTCTGTGACACCACAGCCGTGACCACACCAGCGTTCCACTCTCTGTGACGCCACAGCCGTGACAGTACTGGGCTTCCCTCTCTGTGACACCACATCAGAGACAGCACCATTGTTCCTCTCTCAGTGACACCACGGCAGTGACAGCACCAGTTTTCCACTCTCTGTGACACAACAGCAGTGACAACAACTGCTTTCTAATCTCTGTGACACCATGGCTGTGACTACACCAGTGTTCCACTGTCTGTGACGCCACAGCAGTGGCAGCACTGGGCTTCCCTCTCTGTGACGCCACAGCTGTGACAGCACCAGTGATCCACACTCTGTGACACAACAGCAGTGACAACAACAGCATTCCGCTCTGTCTGACACCACAGCAGTGACACCATTGGGCTTCCCTCTCTTTGACACCACAGCAGCGACAGCACTGGGCCTCCCTCTCTGTGACACCACAGCAGTGACAGCACTGGGCTTCCCTCTCTGTGACACCACAGAATTGACAGCAACAGCGTTCCACTCTCTGTGACACCACGGCAGTCACAGCACTGGTTTCCCTCTCTGTGACACCAGAGCCGTCACAGCCCAACTGCTCCCCTCTCTGTGACACCACAACAGTGACAGCACAGTCTTCTATTCTCTGTGACACCAGAGCTCTGACAACTCCAATTTCCTCTGCAATGTGATACTACAGCTGTGACAGTTCTAGTGTTCCACTCTCTGTGACAGCCGAGCAGTGAAAGCCTCAGTGTTCCACTCTCTGTCACATGACAGCCATGACAGCCCCACTGTTCACCTCTTAGTGAAGCAATCGCTCTGACAGCTCCAATTTCCTCCTCACTCTGACACCTGTCATGGTTTGAAAGTATTAATTAAAAAATCACTGGAAAACTTATCCATTTCTTGCTTGAAGATGTGGAATATGAGAAGGCCAAAAGAAGTTTAAAATTTAAAAGGAATCGAGGAAGTTTATTAACCAAACTACAAGGATACAAAACCAGAATAAAACTTCCAGATACCCTTTTTCCCCAGCAGCCACGCATTGCTGTGTTTAATTGACAACACAGAGGTAAAAAAAACCATTGCTGTTTAAAACAGTCATAACTCTGCTATAGTCTTTTCATCAGTCCTTGTAGGGAAAAAGAAGTTCTCTTTTGTCAATCTATGGAGATTTTCACAAGAAAAAACATTTTCTCATGCCTTCCTATTGCTCTGATGCCAGCTGCTTAGAAAACTCTGCCATCAGTCCTTTCCTCCCATTTGACACCAGTCTCAGCTGTGTTTGTGGGCCATGATTCAAGGGGTGTCATTGAATCATGAAGGATAAGTTCTTCAAAGGCAAAAGTTCTCTTCATTGGATTCTGTGATCATCTCTGGAAACAGGAATCTTTTGCTTTGTCACTTAAGAGCCACAAATCTTCAGCATCTCTCACTTCTCCTTTTCTCTTCCAGCATCACATAGCATTACAACAACTTCACCATTAGCACAGCTTTAGCAATGAATTCCTTTTGCTCAGAACTATGCTTTGAAATACTCCATTCCCCCCAAAATACTGTTTCAGGAATTCAAGGAGTTTCTTCAGAACATGATTGTCCCCCTCCATAGCTTGAATAAAAGAAAATTTCAGCTTCTTCGGGCATCTTCCTCTTCTCTTCCCATCTGAGGCTTAATTCCTTTCCTCGCTGCCTTGGGTGGTTGATGCTGCCTCTTTACCTGTTGATCCCTCTCTCTTCCCCTCTCTCTGGAAAAAGGATTCATCTGCAAGTCTCGTCTGGCTAGTGAAAGGCTTCAACTCTTGCCCAGGCACTGGGGATGGTCCCGGGGCCAGCGGCTGCAGCTCTTTGCCATGCAAGATTTTCCCTAGCTGCTCTGGAGGAGTGTGGCCACTGTGTCAGCAAGCCACAGCTCAAGAGCTTTCCCTCCCCTTCCTTGGCAGTTGCTGCTGAAAGCCAGCAGCGGCACAAACTGCTGCCGAGCCAGGAAGCAGCCTGACCCGCCAGCCCCACTCTACAAGGCTCAGTGAGCCCTGCCAGAGCTTCAGCCCATCTGGGAAGGGGCCGCTGTCATTTCACACTCTCCAACCCCCTCCAGGAAGCGCCGAAATCCTGCCAGCCCCGCTCCCCCTGCGGCAGCCTTGTCCAGCTGTGGGGGCAAGAGGCTGAAGCCTAGCCATACTAGCTCTTCCAAAGGCAGAAACCAGAGAGAAAGAAAAATTCCTGGGCTTAGGTTTCAAAGGGTGGTGTTCACAAGTTGATCTCCCTTTACAATGGGAAAACGACTGTCTGTTCTCAGAGATGACCAGGCATTGGCCAGCAGAAAGAAACCCCATCAACCTCCAGCAGCTTTAATTTCTCTAGCAGTTTTTCTTTGTTTCTTATTTATCAGCCTATCACACACACAGCAGTGACAGCCCCAGGCGTCCCCTCTCTGTAACACCAGAGCAGCTACCGCCCCAGGGTTCCACTCTCTGTGACACCACAGCCGTGACCACACCAGCGTTCCACTCTCTGTGACACGACAGCCGTGACAGCACTGGGCTTCCCTCTCTGTGACACCACATCAGAGACAGCACCATTGTTCCTCTCTCAGTGACACCACGGCAGTGACAGCACCAGTTTTCCACTCTCTGTGACACAACAGCAGTGACAACAACTGCTTTCTAATCTCTGTGACACCATGGCTGTGACTACACCAGTGTTCCTCTGTCTGTGACGCCACAGCAGTGGCAGCACTGGGCTTCCCTCTCTGTGACGCCACAGCTGTGACAGCACCAGTGATCCACACTCTGTGACACAACAGCAGTGACAACAACAGCATTCCGCTCTGTCTGACACCACAGCAGTGACACCATTGGGCTTCCCTCTCTTTGACACCACAGCAGCGACAGCACTGGGCCTCCCTCTCTGTGACACCACAGCAGTGACAGCACTGGGCTTCCCTCTCTGTGACACCACAGAATTGACAGCAACAGCGTTCCACTCTCTGTGACACCACGGCAGTCACAGCACTGGTTTCCCTCTCTGTGACACCACAGCCGTCACAGCCCAACTGCTCCCCTCTCTGTGACACCACAACAGTGACAGCACAGTCTTCTATTCTCTGTGACACCAGAGCTCTGACAACTCCAATTTCCTCTGCAATGTGATACTACAGCTGTGACAGTTCTAGTGTTCCACTCTCTGTGACACCCGAGCAGTGAAAGCCTCAGTGTTCCACTCTCTGTCACATGACAGCCATGACAGCCCCACTGTTCACCTCTTAGTGAAGCAATCGCTCTGACAGCTCCAATTTCCTCCTCACTGACACCTGTCATGGTTTGAAAGTATTAATTAAAAAATCACTGGAAAACTTATCCATTTCTTGCTTGAAGATGTGGAATATGAGAAGGCCAAAAGAAGTTTAAAATTTAAAAGGAATCGAGGAAGTTTATTAACCAAACTACAAGGATACAAAACCAGAATAAAACTTCCAGATACCCTTTTTCCCCAGCAGCCACGCATTGCTGTGTTTAATTGACAACACAGAGGTAAAAAAAACCATTGCTGTTTAAAACAGTCATAACTCTGCTATAGTCTTTTCATCAGTCCTTGTAGGGAAAAAGAAGTTCTCTTTTGTCAATCTATGGAGATTTTCACAAGAAAAAACATTTTCTCATGCCTTCCTATTGCTCTGATGCCAGCTGCTTAGAAAACTCTGCCATCAGTCCTTTCCTCCCATTTGACACCAGTCTCAGCTGTGTTTGTGGGCCATGATTCAAGGGGTGTCATTGAATCATGAAGGATAAGTTCTTCAAAGGCAAAAGTTCTCTTCATTGGATTCTGTGATCATCTCTGGAAACAGGAATCTTTTGCTTTGTCACTTAAGAGCCACAAATCTTCAGCATCTCTCACTTCTCCTTTTCTCTTCCAGCATCACATAGCATTACAACAACTTCACCATTAGCACAGCTTTAGCAATGAATTCCTTTTGCTCAGAACTATGCTTTGAAATACTCCATTCCCCCCAAAATACTGTTTCAGGAATTCAAGGAGTTTCTTCAGAACATGATTGTCCCCCTCCATAGCTTGAATAAAAGAAAATTTCAGCTTCTTCGGGCATCTTCCTCTTCTCTTCCCATCTGAGGCTTAATTCCTTTCCTCGCTGCCTTGGGTGGTTGATGCTGCCTCTTTACCTGTTGATCCCTCTCTCTTCCCCTCTCTCTGGAAAAAGGATTCATCTGCAAGTCTCGTCTGGCTAGTGAAAGGCTTCAACTCTTGCCCAGGCACTGGGGATGGTCCCGGGGCCAGCGGCTGCAGCTCTTTGCCATGCAACATTTTCCCTAGCTGCTCTGGAGGAGTGTGGCTACTGTGTCAGCAAGCCACAGCTCAAGAGCTTTCCCTCCCCTTCCTCGGCAGTTGCTGCTGAAAGCCAGCAGCGGCACAAACTGCTGCCGAGCCAGGAAGCAGCCTGACCCGCCAGCCCCACTCTACAAGGCTCAGTGAGCCCTGCCAGAGCTTCAGCCCATCTGGGAAGGGGCCGCTGTCATTTCACACTCTCCAACCCCCTCCAGGAAGCGCCGAAATCCTGCCAGCCCCACTCCCTCTGCGGCAGCCTTGTCCAGCCGGGGGGGAAAGAGGCTGAAGCCTAGCCATACTAGCTCTTCCAAAGGCAGAAACCAGAGAGAAAGAAAAATTCCTGGGCTTAGGTTTCAAAGGGTGGTGTTCACAAGTTGATCTCCCTTTACAATGGGAAAACGACTGTCTGTTCTCAGAGATGACCAGGCATTGGCCAGCAGAAAGAAACCCCATCAACCTCCAGCAGCTTTAATTTCTCTAGCAGTTTTTCTTTGTTTCTTATTTATCAGCCTATCACACACACAGCAGTGACAGCCCCAGGCGTCCCCTCTCTGTAACACCAGAGCAGCTACCGCCCCAGGGTTCCACTCTCTGTGACACCACAGCCGTGACCACACCAGCGTTCCACTCTCTGTGACGCCACAGCCGTGACAGTACTGGGCTTCCCTCTCTGTGACACCACATCAGAGACAGCACCATTGTTCCTCTCTCAGTGACACCACGGCAGTGACAGCACCAGTTTTCCACTCTCTGTGACACAACAGCAGTGACAACAACTGCTTTCTAATCTCTGTGACACCATGGCTGTGACTACACCAGTGTTCCACTGTCTGTGACGCCACAGCAGTGGCAGCACTGGGCTTCCCTCTCTGTGACGCCACAGCTGTGACAGCACCAGTGATCCACACTCTGTGACACAACAGCAGTGACAACAACAGCATTCCGCTCTGTCTGACACCACAGCAGTGACACCATTGGGCTTCCCTCTCTTTGACACCACAGCAGCGACAGCACTGGGCCTCCCTCTCTGTGACACCACAGCAGTGACAGCACTGGGCTTCCCTCTCTGTGACACCACAGAATTGACAGCAACAGCGTTCCACTCTCTGTGACACCACGGCAGTCACAGCACTGGTTTCCCTCTCTGTGACACCAGAGCCGTCACAGCCCAACTGCTCCCCTCTCTGTGACACCACAACAGTGACAGCACAGTCTTCTATTCTCTGTGACACCAGAGCTCTGACAACTCCAATTTCCTCTGCAATGTGATACTACAGCTGTGACAGTTCTAGTGTTCCACTCTCTGTGACACCCGAGCAGTGAAAGCCTCAGTGTTCCACTCTCTGTCACATGACAGCCATGACAGCCCCACTGTTCACCTCTTAGTGAAGCAATCGCTCTGACAGCTCCAATTTCCTCCTCACTCTGACACCTGTCATGGTTTGAAAGTATTAATTAAAAAATCACTGGAAAACTTATCCATTTCTTGCTTGAAGATGTGGAATATGAGAAGGCCAAAAGAAGTTTAAAATTTAAAAGGAATCGAGGAAGTTTATTAACCAAACTACAAGGATACAAAACCAGAATAAAACTTCCAGATACCCTTTTTCCCCAGCAGCCACGCATTGCTGTGTTTAATTGACAGCACAGAGGTAAAAAAAACCATTGCTGTTTAAAACAGTCATAACTCTGCTATAGTCTTTTCATCAGTCCTTGTAGGGAAAAAGAAGTTCTCTTTTGTCAATCTATGGAGATTTTCACAAGAAAAAACATTTTCTCATGCCTTCCTATTGCTCTGATGCCAGCTGCTTAGAAAACTCTGCCATCAGTCCTTTCCTCCCATTTGACACCAGCCTCAGCTGTGTTTGTGGGCCATGATTCAAGGGGTGTCATTGAATCATGAAGGATAAGTTCTTCAAAGGCAAAAGTTCTCTTCATTGGATTCTGTGATCATCTCTGGAAACAGGAATGTTTTGCTTTGTCACTTAAGAGCCACAAATCTTCAGCATCTCTCACTTCTCCTTTTCTCTTCCAGCATCACATAGCATTACAACAACTTCACCATTAGCACAGCTTTAGCAATGAATTCCTTTTGCTCAGAACTATGCTTTGAAATACTCCATTCCCCCCAAAATACTGTTTCAGGAATTCAAGGAGTTTCTTCAGAACATGATTGTCCCCCTCCATAGCTTGAATAAAAGAAAATTTCAGCTTCTTCGGGCATCTTCCTCTTCTCTTCCCATCTGAGGCTTAATTCCTTTCCTCGCTGCCTTGGGTGGTTGATGCTGCCTCTTTACCTGTTGATCCCTCTCTCTTCCCCTCTCTCTGGAAAAAGGATTCATCTGCAAGTCTCGTCTGGCTAGTGAAAGGCTTCAACTCTTGCCCAGGCACTGGGGATGGTCCCGGGGCCAGCGGCTGCAGCTCTTTGCCATGCAAGATTTTCCCTAGCTGCTCTGGAGGAGTGTGGCCACTGTGTCAGCAAGCCACAGCTCAAGAGCTTTCCCTCCCCTTCCTCGGCAGTTGCTGCTGAAAGCCAGCAGCGGCACAAAGTGCTGCCGAGCCAGGAAGCAGCCTGACCCGCCAGCCCCACTCTACAAGGCTCAGTGAGCCCTGCCAGAGCTTCAGCCCATCTGGGAAGGGGCCGCTGTCATTTCACACTCTCCAACCCCCTCCAGGAAGCGCCGAAATCCTGCCAGCCCCGCTCCCCCTGCGGCAGCCTTGTCCAGCTGTGGGGGCAAGAGGCTGAAGCCTAGCCATACTAGCTCTTCCAAAGGCAGAAACCAGAGAGAAAGAAAAATTCCTGGGCTTAGGTTTCAAAGGGTGGTGTTCACAAGTTGATCTCCCTTTACAATGGGAAAACGACTGTCTGTTCTCAGAGATGACCAGGCATTGGCCAGCAGAAAGAAACCCCATCAACCTCCAGCAGCTTTAATTTCTCTAGCAGTTTTTCTTTGTTTCTTATTTATCAGCCTATCACACACACAGCAGTGACAGCCCCAGGCGTCCCCTCTCTGTAACACCAGAGCAGCTACCGCCCCAGGGTTCCACTCTCTGTGACACCACAGCCGTGACCACACCAGCGTTCCACTCTCTGTGACGCCACAGCCGTGACAGCACTGGGCTTCCCTCTCTGTGACACCACATCAGAGACAGCACCATTGTTCCTCTCTCAGTGACACCACGGCAGTGACAGCACCAGTTTTCCACTCTCTGTGACACAACAGCAGTGACAACAACTGCTTTCTAATCTCTGTGACACCATGGCTGTGACTACACCAGTGTTCCACTGTCTGTGACGCCACAGCAGTGGCAGCACTGGGCTTCCCTCTCTGTGACGCCACAGCTGTGACAGCACCAGTGATCCACACTCTGTGACACAACAGCAGTGACAACAACAGCATTCCGCTCTGTCTGACACCACAGCAGTGACACCATTGGGCTTCCCTCTCTTTGACACCACAGCAGCGACAGCACTGGGCCTCCCTCTCTGTGACACCACAGCAGTGACAGCACTGGGCTTCCCTCTCTGTGACACCACAGCAGTGACAGCTCTGGGCTTCCCTCTCTGTGACACCACAGAATTGACAGCAACAGCGTTCCACTCTCTGTGACACCACGGCAGTCACAGCACTGGTTTCCCTCTCTGTGACACCAGAGCCGTCACAGCCCAACTGCTCCCCTCTCTGTGACACCACAACAGTGACAGCACAGTCTTCTATTCTCTGTGACACCAGAGCTCTGACAACTCCAATTTCCTCTGCAATGTGATACTACAGCTGTGACAGTTCTAGTGTTCCACTCTCTGTGACAGCCGAGCAGTGAAAGCCTCAGTGTTCCACTCTCTGTCACATGACAGCCATGACAGCCCCACTGTTCACCTCTTAGTGAAGCAATCGCTCTGACAGCTCCAATTTCCTCCTCACTCTGACACCTGTCATGGTTTGAAAGTATTAATTAAAAAATCACTGGAAAACTTATCCATTTCTTGCTTGAAGATGTGGAATATGAGAAGGCCAAAAGAAGTTTAAAATTTAAAAGGAATCGAGGAAGTTTATTAACCAAACTACAAGGATACAAAACCAGAATAAAACTTCCAGATACCCTTTTTCCCCAGCAGCCACGCATTGCTGTGTTTAATTGACAACACAGAGGTAAAAAAAACCATTGCTGTTTAAAACAGTCATAACTCTGCTATAGTCTTTTCATCAGTCCTTGTAGGGAAAAAGAAGTTCTCTTTTGTCAATCTATGGAGATTTTCACAAGAAAAAACATTTTCTCATGCCTTCCTATTGCTCTGATGCCAGCTGCTTAGAAAACTCTGCCATCAGTCCTTTCCTCCCATTTGACACCAGTCTCAGCTGTGTTTGTGGGCCATGATTCAAGGGGTGTCATTGAATCATGAAGGATAAGTTCTTCAAAGGCAAAAGTTCTCTTCATTGGATTCTGTGATCATCTCTGGAAACAGGAATCTTTTGCTTTGTCACTTAAGAGCCACAAATCTTCAGCATCTCTCACTTCTCCTTTTCTCTTCCAGCATCACATAGCATTACAACAACTTCACCATTAGCACAGCTTTAGCAATGAATTCCTTTTGCTCAGAACTATGCTTTGAAATACTCCATTCCCCCCAAAATACTGTTTCAGGAATTCAAGGAGTTTCTTCAGAACATGATTGTCCCCCTCCATAGCTTGAATAAAAGAAAATTTCAGCTTCTTCGGGCATCTTCCTCTTCTCTTCCCATCTGAGGCTTAATTCCTTTCCTCGCTGCCTTGGGTGGTTGATGCTGCCTCTTTACCCGTTGATCCCTCTCTCTTCCACTCTCTCTGGAAAAAGGATTCATCTGCAAGTCTCGTCTGGCTAGTGAAAGGCTTCAACTCTTGCCCAGGCACTGGGGATGGTCCCGGGGCCAGCGGCTGCAGCTCTTTGCCATGCAAGATTTTCCCTAGCTGCTCTGGAGGAGTGTGGCCACTGTGTCAGCAAGCCACAGCTCAAGAGCTTTCCCTCCCCTTCCTCGGCAGTTGCTGCTGAAAGCCAGCAGCGGCACAAACTGCTGCCGAGCCAGGAAGCAGCCTGACCCGCCAGCCCCACTCTACAAGGCTCAGTGAGCCCTGCCAGAGCTTCAGCCCATCTGGGAAGGGGCCGCTGTCATTTCACACTCTCCAACCCCCTCCAGGAAGCGCCGAAATCCTGCCAGCCCCGCTCCCCCTGCGGCAGCCTTGTCCAGCTGTGGGGGCAAGAGGCTGAAGCCTAGCCATACTAGCTCTTCCAAAGGCAGAAACCAGAGAGAAAGAAAAATTCCTGGGCTTAGGTTTCAAAGGGTGGTGTTCACAAGTTGATCTCCCTTTACAATGGGAAAACGACTGTCTGTTCTCAGAGATGACCAGGCATTGGCCAGCAGAAAGAAACCCCATCAACCTCCAGCAGCTTTAATTTCTCTAGCAGTTTTTCTTTGTTTCTTATTTATCAGCCTATCACACACACAGCAGTGACAGCCCCAGGCGTCCCCTCTCTGTAACACCAGAGCAGCTACCGCCCCAGGGTTCCACTCTCTGTGACACCACAGCCGTGACCACACCAGCGTTCCACTCTCTGTGACGCCACAGCCGTGACAGCACTGGGCTTCCCTCTCTGTGACACCACATCAGAGACAGCACCATTGTTCCTCTCTCAGTGACACCACGGCAGTGACAGCACCAGTTTTCCACTCTCTGTGACACAACAGCAGTGACAACAACTGCTTTCTAATCTCTGTGACACCATGGCTGTGACTACACCAGTGTTCCACTGTCTGTGACGCCACAGCAGTGGCAGCACTGGGCTTCCCTCTCTGTGACGCCACAGCTGTGACAGCACCAGTGATCCACACTCTGTGACACAACAGCAGTGACAACAACAGCATTCCGCTCTGTCTGACACCACAGCAGTGACACCATTGGGCTTCCCTCTCTTTGACACCACAGCAGCGACAGCACTGGGCCTCCCTCTCTGTGACACCACAGCAGTGACAGCACTGGGCTTCCCTCTCTGTGACACCACAGAATTGACAGCAACAGCGTTCCACTCTCTGTGACACCACGGCAGTCACAGCACTGGTTTCCCTCTCTGTGACACCAGAGCCGTCACAGCCCAACTGCTCCCCTCTCTGTGACACCACAACAGTGACAGCACAGTCTTCTATTCTCTGTGACACCAGAGCTCTGACAACTCCAATTTCCTCTGCAATGTGATACTACAGCTGTGACAGTTCTAGTGTTCCACTCTCTGTGACACCCGAGCAGTGAAAGCCTCAGTGTTCCACTCTCTGTCACATGACAGCCATGACAGCCCCACTGTTCACCTCTTAGTGAAGCAATCGCTCTGACAGCTCCAATTTCCTCCTCACTCTGACACCTGTCATGGTTTGAAAGTATTAATTAAAAAATCACTGGAAAACTTATCCATTTCTTGCTTGAAGATGTGGAATATGAGAAGGCCAAAAGAAGTTTAAAATTTAAAAGGAATCGAGGAAGTTTATTAACCAAACTACAAGGATACAAAACCAGAATAAAACTTCCAGATACCCTTTTTCCCCAGCAGCCACGCATTGCTGTGTTTAATTGACAACACAGAGGTAAAAAAAACCATTGCTGTTTAAAACAGTCATAACTCTGCTATAGTCTTTTCATCAGTCCTTGTAGGGAAAAAGAAGTTCTCTTTTGTCAATCTATGGAGATTTTCACAAGAAAAAACATTTTCTCATGCCTTCCTATTGCTCTGATGCCAGCTGCTTAGAAAACTCTGCCATCAGTCCTTTCCTCCCATTTGACACCAGTCTCAGCTGTGTTTGTGGGCCATGATTCAAGGGGTGTCATTGAATCATGAAGGATAAGTTCTTCAAAGGCAAAAGTTCTCTTCATTGGATTCTGTGATCATCTCTGGAAACAGGAATCTTTTGCTTTGTCACTTAAGAGCCACAAATCTTCAGCATCTCTCACTTCTCCTTTTCTCTTCCAGCATCACATAGCATTACAACAACTTCACCATTAGCACAGCTTTAGCAATGAATTCCTTTTGCTCAGAACTATGCTTTGAAATACTCCATTCCCCCCAAAATACTGTTTCAGGAATTCAAGGAGTTTCTTCAGAACATGATTGTCCCCCTCCATAGCTTGAATAAAAGAAAATTTCAGCTTCTTCGGGCATCTTCCTCTTCTCTTCCCATCTGAGGCTTAATTCCTTTCCTCGCTGCCTTGGGTGGTTGATGCTGCCTCTTTACCTGTTGATCCCTCTCTCTTCCCCTCTCTCTGGAAAAAGGATTCATCTGCAAGTCTCGTCTGGCTAGTGAAAGGCTTCAACTCTTGCCCAGGCACTGGGGATGGTCCCGGGGCCAGCGGCTGCAGCTCTTTGCCATGCAACATTTTCCCTAGCTGCTCTGGAGGAGTGTGGCCACTGTGTCAGCAAGCCACAGCTCAAGAGCTTTCCCTCCCCTTCCTCGGCAGTTGCTGCTGAAAGCCAGCAGCGGCACAAACTGCTGCCGAGCCAGGAAGCAGCCTGACCCGCCAGCCCCACTCTACAAGGCTCAGTGAGCCCTGCCAGAGCTTCAGCCCATCTGGGAAGGGGCCGCTGTCATTTCACACTCTCCAACCCCCTCCAGGAAGCGCCGAAATCCTGCCAGCCCCACTCCCCCTGCGGCAGCCTTGTCCAGCTGGGGGGGCAAGAGGCTGAAGCCTAGCCATACTAGCTCTTCCAAAGGCAGAAACCAGAGAGAAAGAAAAATTCCTGGGCTTAGGTTTCAAAGGGTGGTGTTCACAAGTTGATCTCCCTTTACAATGGGAAAACGACTGTCTGTTCTCAGAGATGACCAGGCATTGGCCAGCAGAAAGAAACCCCATCAACCTCCAGCAGCTTTAATTTCTCTAGCAGTTTTTCTTTGTTTCTTATTTATCAGCCTATCACACACACAGCAGTGACAGCCCCAGGCGTCCCCTCTCTGTAACACCAGAGCAGCTACCGCCCCAGGGTTCCACTCTCTGTGACACCACAGCCGTGACCACACCAGCGTTCCACTCTCTGTGACACGACAGCCGTGACAGCACTGGGCTTCCCTCTCTGTGACACCACATCAGAGACAGCACCATTGTTCCTCTCTCAGTGACACCACGGCAGTGACAGCACCAGTTTTCCACTCTCTGTGACACAACAGCAGTGACAACAACTGCTTTCTAATCTCTGTGACACCATGGCTGTGACTACACCAGTGTTCCACTGTCTGTGACGCCACAGCAGTGGCAGCACTGGGCTTCCCTCTCTGTGACGCCACAGCTGTGACAGCACCAGTGATCCACACTCTGTGACACAACAGCAGTGACAACAACAGCATTCCGCTCTGTCTGACACCACAGCAGTGACACCATTGGGCTTCCCTCTCTTTGACACCACAGCAGCGACAGCACTGGGCCTCCCTCTCTGTGACACCACAGCAGTGACAGCACTGGGCTTCCCTCTCTGTGACACCAGAGCCGTCACAGCCCAACTGCTCCCCTCTCTGTGACACCACAACAGTGACAGCACAGTCTTCTATTCTCTGTGACACCAGAGCTCTGACAACTCCAATTTCCTCTGCAATGTGATACTACAGCTGTGACAGTTCTAGTGTTCCACTCTCTGTGACACCCGAGCAGTGAAAGCCTCAGTGTTCCACTCTCTGTCACATGACAGCCATGACAGCCCCACTGTTCACCTCTTAGTGAAGCAATCGCTCTGACAGCTCCAATTTCCTCCTCACTCTGACACCTGTCATGGTTTGAAAGTATTAATTAAAAAATCACTGGAAAACTTATCCATTTCTTGCTTGAAGATGTGGAATATGAGAAGGCCAAAAGAAGTTTAAAATTTAAAAGGAATCGAGGAAGTTTATTAACCAAACTACAAGGATACAAAACCAGAATAAAACTTCCAGATACCCTTTTTCCCCAGCAGCCACGCATTGCTGTGTTTAATTGACAGCACAGAGGTAAAAAAAACCATTGCTGTTTAAAACAGTCATAACTCTGCTATAGTCTTTTCATCAGTCCTTGTAGGGAAAAAGAAGTTCTCTTTTGTCAATCTATGGAGATTTTCACAAGAAAAAACATTTTCTCATGCCTTCCTATTGCTCTGATGCCAGCTGCTTAGAAAACTCTGCCATCAGTCCTTTCCTCCCATTTGACACCAGTCTCAGCTGTGTTTGTGGGCCATGATTCAAGGGGTGTCATTGAATCATGAAGGATAAGTTCTTCAAAGGCAAAAGTTCTCTTCATTGGATTCTGTGATCATCTCTGGAAACAGGAATGTTTTGCTTTGTCACTTAAGAGCCACAAATCTTCAGCATCTCTCACTTCTCCTTTTCTCTTCCAGCATCACATAGCATTACAACAACTTCACCATTAGCACAGCTTTAGCAATGAATTCCTTTTGCTCAGAACTATGCTTTGAAATACTCCATTCCCCCCAAAATACTGTTTCAGGAATTCAAGGAGTTTCTTCAGAACATGATTGTCCCCCTCCATAGCTTGAATAAAAGAAAATTTCAGCTTCTTCGGGCATCTTCCTCTTCTCTTCCCATCTGAGGCTTAATTCCTTTCCTCGCTGCCTTGGGTGGTTGATGCTGCCTCTTTACCTGTTGATCCCTCTCTCTTCCCCTCTCTCTGGAAAAAGGATTCATCTGCAAGTCTCGTCTGGCTAGTGAAAGGCTTCAACTCTTGCCCAGGCACTGGGGATGGTCCTGGGGCCAGCGGCTGCAGCTCTTTGCCATGCAAGATTTTCCCTAGCTGCTCTGGAGGAGTGTGGCCACTGTGTCAGCAAGCCACAGCTCAAGAGCTTTCCCTCCCCTTCCTCGGCAGTTGCTGCTGAAAGCCAGCAGCGGCACAAACTGCTGCCGAGCCAGGAAGCAGCCTGACCCGCCAGCCCCACTCTACAAGGCTCAGTGAGCCCTGCCAGAGCTTCAGCCCATCTGGGAAGGGGCCGCTGTCATTTCACACTCTCCAACCCCCTCCAGGAAGCGCCGAAATCCTGCCAGCCCCACTCCCCCTGCGGCAGCCTTGTCCAGCTGGGGGGGCAAGAGGCTGAAGCCTAGCCATACTAGCTCTTCCAAAGGCAGAAACCAGAGAGAAAGAAAAATTCCTGGGCTTAGGTTTCAAAGGGTGGTGTTCACAAGTTGATCTCCCTTTACAATGGGAAAACGACTGTCTGTTCTCAGAGATGACCAGGCATTGGCCAGCAGAAAGAAACCCCATCAACCTCCAGCAGCTTTAATTTCTCTAGCAGTTTTTCTTTGTTTCTTATTTATCAGCCTATCACACACACAGCAGTGACAGCCCCAGGCGTCCCCTCTCTGTAACACCAGAGCAGCTACCGCCCCAGGGTTCCACTCTCTGTGACACCACAGCCGTGACCACACCAGCGTTCCACTCTCTGTGACGCCACAGCCGTGACAGCACTGGGCTTCCCTCTCTGTGACACCACATCAGAGACAGCACCATTGTTCCTCTCTCAGTGACACCACGGCAGTGACAGCACCAGTTTTCCACTCTCTGTGACACAACAGCAGTGACAACAACTGCTTTCTAATCTCTGTGACACCATGGCTGTGACTACACCAGTGTTCCTCTGTCTGTGACACGACAGCAGTGGCAGCACTGGGCTTCCCTCTCTGTGACGCCACAGCTGTGACAGCACCAGTGATCCACACTCTGTGACACAACAGCAGTGACAACAACAGCATTCCGCTCTGTCTGACACCACAGCAGTGACACCATTGGGCTTCCCTCTCTTTGACACCACAGCAGCGACAGCACTGGGCCTCCCTCTCTGTGACACCACAGCAGTGACAGCACTGGGCTTCCCTCTCTGTGACACCACAGAATTGACAGCAACAGCGTTCCACTCTCTGTGACACCACGGCAGTCACAGCACTGGTTTCCCTCTCTGTGACACCACAGCCGTCACAGCCCAACTGCTCCCCTCTCTGTGACACCACAACAGTGACAGCACAGTCTTCTATTCTCTGTGACACCAGAGCTCTGACAACTCCAATTTCCTCTGCAATGTGATACTACAGCTGTGACAGTTCTAGTGTTCCACTCTCTGTGACAGCCGAGCAGTGAAAGCCTCAGTGTTCCACTCTCTGTCACATGACAGCCATGACAGCCCCACTGTTCACCTCTTAGTGAAGCAATCGCTCTGACAGCTCCAATTTCCTCCTCACTCTGACACCTGTCATGGTTTGAAAGTATTAATTAAAAAATCACTGGAAAACTTATCCATTTCTTGCTTGAAGATGTGGAATATGAGAAGGCCAAAAGAAGTTTAAAATTTAAAAGGAATCGAGGAAGTTTATTAACCAAACTACAAGGATACAAAACCAGAATAAAACTTCCAGATACCCTTTTTCCCCAGCAGCCACGCATTGCTGTGTTTAATTGACAGCACAGAGGTAAAAAAAACCATTGCTGTTTAAAACAGTCATAACTCTGCTATAGTCTTTTCATCAGTCCTTGTAGGGAAAAAGAAGTTCTCTTTTGTCAATCTATGGAGATTTTCACAAGAAAAAACATTTTCTCATGCCTTCCTATTGCTCTGATGCCAGCTGCTTAGAAAACTCTGCCATCAGTCCTTTCCTCCCATTTGACACCAGTCTCAGCTGTGTTTGTGGGCCATGATTCAAGGGGTGTCATTGAATCATGAAGGATAAGTTCTTCAAAGGCAAAAGTTCTCTTCATTGGATTCTGTGATCATCTCTGGAAACAGGAATGTTTTGCTTTGTCACTTAAGAGCCACAAATCTTCAGCATCTCTCACTTCTCCTTTTCTCTTCCAGCATCACATAGCATTACAACAACTTCACCATTAGCACAGCTTTAGCAATGAATTCCTTTTGCTCAGAACTATGCTTTGAAATACTCCATTCCCCCCAAAATACTGTTTCAGGAATTCAAGGAGTTTCTTCAGAACATGATTGTCCCCCTCCATAGCTTGAATAAAAGAAAATTTCAGCTTCTTCGGGCATCTTCCTCTTCTCTTCCCATCTGAGGCTTAATTCCTTTCCTCGCTGCCTTGGGTGGTTGATGCTGCCTCTTTACCTGTTGATCCCTCTCTCTTCCCCTCTCTCTGGAAAAAGGATTCATCTGCAAGTCTCGTCTGGCTAGTGAAAGGCTTCAACTCTTGCCCAGGCACTGGGGATGGTCCTGGGGCCAGCGGCTGCAGCTCTTTGCCATGCAACATTTTCCCTAGCTGCTCTGGAGGAGTGTGGCCACTGTGTCAGCAAGCCACAGCTCAAGAGCTTTCCCTCCCCTTCCTCGGCAGTTGCTGCTGAAAGCCAGCAGCGGCACAAACTGCTGCCGAGCCAGGAAGCAGCCTGACCCGCCAGCCCCACTCTACAAGGCTCAGTGAGCCCTGCCAGAGCTTCAGCCCATCTGGGAAGGGGCCGCTGTCATTTCACACTCTCCAACCCCCTCCAGGAAGCGCCGAAATCCTGCCAGCCCCACTCCCCCTGCGGCAGCCTTGTCCAGCTGGGGGGGCAAGAGGCTGAAGCCTAGCCATACTAGCTCTTCCAAAGGCAGAAACCAGAGAGAAAGAAAAATTCCTGGGCTTAGGTTTCAAAGGGTGGTGTTCACAAGTTGATCTCCCTTTACAATGGGAAAACGACTGTCTGTTCTCAGAGATGACCAGGCATTGGCCAGCAGAAAGAAACCCCATCAACCTCCAGCAGCTTTAATTTCTCTAGCAGTTTTTCTTTGTTTCTTATTTATCAGCCTATCACACACACAGCAGTGACAGCCCCAGGCGTCCCCTCTCTGTAACACCAGAGCAGCTACCGCCCCAGGGTTCCACTCTCTGTGACACCACAGCCGTGACCACACCAGCGTTCCACTCTCTGTGACGCCACAGCCGTGACAGCACTGGGCTTCCCTCTCTGTGACACCACATCAGAGACAGCACCATTGTTCCTCTCTCAGTGACACCACGGCAGTGACAGCACCAGTTTTCCACTCTCTGTGACACAACAGCAGTGACAACAACTGCTTTCTAATCTCTGTGACACCATGGCTGTGACTACACCAGTGTTCCTCTGTCTGTGACACGACAGCAGTGGCAGCACTGGGCTTCCCTCTCTGTGACGCCACAGCTGTGACAGCACCAGTGATCCACACTCTGTGACACAACAGCAGTGACAACAACAGCATTCCGCTCTGTCTGACACCACAGCAGTGACACCATTGGGCTTCCCTCTCTTTGACACCACAGCAGCGACAGCACTGGGCCTCCCTCTCTGTGACACCACAGCAGTGACAGCACTGGGCTTCCCTCTCTGTGACACCACAGAATTGACAGCAACAGCGTTCCACTCTCTGTGACACCACGGCAGTCACAGCACTGGTTTCCCTCTCTGTGACACCAGAGCCGTCACAGCCCAACTGCTCCCCTCTCTGTGACACCACAACAGTGACAGCACAGTCTTCTATTCTCTGTGACACCAGAGCTCTGACAACTCCAATTTCCTCTGCAATGTGATACTACAGCTGTGACAGTTCTAGTGTTCTACTCTCTGTGACACCCGAGCAGTGAAAGCCTCAGTGTTCCACTCTCTGTCACATGACAGCCATGACAGCCCCACTGTTCACCTCTTAGTGAAGCAATCGCTCTGACAGCTCCAATTTCCTCCTCACTCTGACACCTGTCATGGTTTGAAAGTATTAATTAAAAAATCACTGGAAAACTTATCCATTTCTTGCTTGAAGATGTGGAATATGAGAAGGCCAAAAGAAGTTTAAAATTTAAAAGGAATCGAGGAAGTTTATTAACCAAACTACAAGGATACAAAACCAGAATAAAACTTCCAGATACCCTTTTTCCCCAGCAGCCACGCATTGCTGTGTTTAATTGACAACACAGAGGTAAAAAAAACCATTGCTGTTTAAAACAGTCATAACTCTGCTATAGTCTTTTCATCAGTCCTTGTAGGGAAAAAGAAGTTCTCTTTTGTCAATCTATGGAGATTTTCACAAGAAAAAACATTTTCTCATGCCTTCCTATTGCTCTGATGCCAGCTGCAAAAAAAAGTCTGCCATCAGTCCTTTCCTCCCATTTGACACCAGTCTCAGCTGTGTTTGTGGGCCATGATTCAAGGGGTGTCATTGAATCATGAAGGATAAGTTCTTCAAAGGCAAAAGTTCTCTTCATTGGATTCTGTGATCATCTCTGGAAACAGGAATCTTTTGCTTTGTCACTTAAGAGCCACAAATCTTCAGCATCTCTCACTTCTCCTTTTCTCTTCCAGCATCACATAGCATTACAACAACTTCACCATTAGCACAGCTTTAGCAATGAATTCCTTTTGCTCAGAACTATGCTTTGAAATACTCCATTCCCCCCAAAATACTGTTTCAGGAATTCAAGGAGTTTCTTCAGAACATGATTGTCCCCCTCCATAGCTTGAATAAAAGAAAATTTCAGCTTCTTCGGGCATCTTCCTCTTCTCTTCCCATCTGAGGCTTAATTCCTTTCCTCGCTGCCTTGGGTGGTTGATGCTGCCTCTTTACCCGTTGATCCCTCTCTCTTCCACTCTCTCTGGAAAAAGGATTCATCTGCAAGTCTCGTCTGGCTAGTGAAAGGCTTCAACTCTTGCCCAGGCACTGGGGATGGTCCCGGGGCCAGCGGCTGCAGCTCTTTGCCATGCAAGATTTTCCCTAGCTGCTCTGGAGGAGTGTGGCCACTGTGTCAGCAAGCCACAGCTCAAGAGCTTTCCCTCCCCTTCCTCGGCAGTTGCTGCTGAAAGCCAGCAGCGGCACAAACTGCTGCCGAGCCAGGAAGCAGCCTGACCCGCCAGCCCCACTCTACAAGGCTCAGTGAGCCCTGCCAGAGCTTCAGCCCATCTGGGAAGGGGCCGCTGTCATTTCACACTCTCCAACCCCCTCCAGGAAGCGCCGAAATCCTGCCAGCCCCGCTCCCCCTGCGGCAGCCTTGTCCAGCTGTGGGGGCAAGAGGCTGAAGCCTAGCCATACTAGCTCTTCCAAAGGCAGAAACCAGAGAGAAAGAAAAATTCCTGGGCTTAGGTTTCAAAGGGTGGTGTTCACAAGTTGATCTCCCTTTACAATGGGAAAACGACTGTCTGTTCTCAGAGATGACCAGGCATTGGCCAGCAGAAAGAAACCCCATCAACCTCCAGCAGCTTTAATTTCTCTAGCAGTTTTTCTTTGTTTCTTATTTATCAGCCTATCACACACACAGCAGTGACAGCCCCAGGCGTCCCCTCTCTGTAACACCAGAGCAGCTACCGCCCCAGGGTTCCACTCTCTGTGACACCACAGCCGTGACCACACCAGCGTTCCACTCTCTGTGACGCCACAGCCGTGACAGCACTGGGCTTCCCTCTCTGTGACACCACATCAGAGACAGCACCATTGTTCCTCTCTCAGTGACACCACGGCAGTGACAGCACCAGTTTTCCACTCTCTGTGACACAACAGCAGTGACAACAACTGCTTTCTAATCTCTGTGACACCATGGCTGTGACTACACCAGTGTTCCACTGTCTGTGACGCCACAGCAGTGGCAGCACTGGGCTTCCCTCTCTGTGACGCCACAGCTGTGACAGCACCAGTGATCCACACTCTGTGACACAACAGCAGTGACAACAACAGCATTCCGCTCTGTCTGACACCACAGCAGTGACACCATTGGGCTTCCCTCTCTTTGACACCACAGCAGCGACAGCACTGGGCCTCCCTCTCTGTGACACCACAGCAGTGACAGCACTGGGCTTCCCTCTCTGTGACACCACAGAATTGACAGCAACAGCGTTCCACTCTCTGTGACACCACGGCAGTCACAGCACTGGTTTCCCTCTCTGTGACACCAGAGCCGTCACAGCCCAACTGCTCCCCTCTCTGTGACACCACAACAGTGACAGCACAGTCTTCTATTCTCTGTGACACCAGAGCTCTGACAACTCCAATTTCCTCTGCAATGTGATACTACAGCTGTGACAGTTCTAGTGTTCCACTCTCTGTGACACCCGAGCAGTGAAAGCCTCAGTGTTCCACTCTCTGTCACATGACAGCCATGACAGCCCCACTGTTCACCTCTTAGTGAAGCAATCGCTCTGACAGCTCCAATTTCCTCCTCACTCTGACACCTGTCATGGTTTGAAAGTATTAATTAAAAAATCACTGGAAAACTTATCCATTTCTTGCTTGAAGATGTGGAATATGAGAAGGCCAAAAGAAGTTTAAAATTTAAAAGGAATCGAGGAAGTTTATTAACCAAACTACAAGGATACAAAACCAGAATAAAACTTCCAGATACCCTTTTTCCCCAGCAGCCACGCATTGCTGTGTTTAATTGACAACACAGAGGTAAAAAAAACCATTGCTGTTTAAAACAGTCATAACTCTGCTATAGTCTTTTCATCAGTCCTTGTAGGGAAAAAGAAGTTCTCTTTTGTCAATCTATGGAGATTTTCTCAAGAAAAAACATTTTCTCATGCCTTCCTATTGCTCTGATGCCAGCTGCTTAGAAAACTCTGCCATCAGTCCTTTCCTCCCATTTGACACCAGTCTCAGCTGTGTTTGTGGGCCATGATTCAAGGGGTGTCATTGAATCATGAAGGATAAGTTCTTCAAAGGCAAAAGTTCTCTTCATTGGATTCTGTGATCATCTCTGGAAACAGGAATCTTTTGCTTTGTCACTTAAGAGCCACAAATCTTCAGCATCTCTCACTTCTCCTTTTCTCTTCCAGCATCACATAGCATTACAACAACTTCACCATTAGCACAGCTTTAGCAATGAATTCCTTTTGCTCAGAACTATGCTTTGAAATACTCCATTCCCCCCAAAATACTGTTTCAGGAATTCAAGGAGTTTCTTCAGAACATGATTGTCCCCCTCCATAGCTTGAATAAAAGAAAATTTCAGCTTCTTCGGGCATCTTCCTCTTCTCTTCCCATCTGAGGCTTAATTCCTTTCCTCGCTGCCTTGGGTGGTTGATGCTGCCTCTTTACCTGTTGATCCCTCTCTCTTCCCCTCTCTCTGGAAAAAGGATTCATCTGCAAGTCTCGTCTGGCTAGTGAAAGGCTTCAACTCTTGCCCAGGCACTGGGGATGGTCCCGGGGCCAGCGGCTGCAGCTCTTTGCCATGCAACATTTTCCCTAGCTGCTCTGGAGGAGTGTGGCCACTGTGTCAGCAAGCCACAGCTCAAGAGCTTTCCCTCCCCTTCCTCGGCAGTTGCTGCTGAAAGCCAGCAGCGGCACAAACTGCTGCCGAGCCAGGAAGCAGCCTGACCCGCCAGCCCCACTCTACAAGGCTCAGTGAGCCCTGCCAGAGCTTCAGCCCATCTGGGAAGGGGCCGCTGTCATTTCACACTCTCCAACCCCCTCCAGGAAGCGCCGAAATCCTGCCAGCCCCACTCCCCCTGCGGCAGCCTTGTCCAGCTGGGGGGGCAAGAGGCTGAAGCCTAGCCATACTAGCTCTTCCAAAGGCAGAAACCAGAGAGAAAGAAAAATTCCTGGGCTTAGGTTTCAAAGGGTGGTGTTCACAAGTTGATCTCCCTTTACAATGGGAAAACGACTGTCTGTTCTCAGAGATGACCAGGCATTGGCCAGCAGAAAGAAACCCCATCAACCTCCAGCAGCTTTAATTTCTCTAGCAGTTTTTCTTTGTTTCTTATTTATCAGCCTATCACACACACAGCAGTGACAGCCCCAGGCGTCCCCTCTCTGTAACACCAGAGCAGCTACCGCCCCAGGGTTCCACTCTCTGTGACACCACAGCCGTGACCACACCAGCGTTCCACTCTCTGTGACACGACAGCCGTGACAGCACTGGGCTTCCCTCTCTGTGACACCACATCAGAGACAGCACCATTGTTCCTCTCTCAGTGACACCACGGCAGTGACAGCACCAGTTTTCCACTCTCTGTGACACAACAGCAGTGACAACAACTGCTTTCTAATCTCTGTGACACCATGGCTGTGACTACACCAGTGTTCCACTGTCTGTGACGCCACAGCAGTGGCAGCACTGGGCTTCCCTCTCTGTGACGCCACAGCTGTGACAGCACCAGTGATCCACACTCTGTGACACAACAGCAGTGACAACAACAGCATTCCGCTCTGTCTGACACCACAGCAGTGACACCATTGGGCTTCCCTCTCTTTGACACCACAGCAGCGACAGCACTGGGCCTCCCTCTCTGTGACACCACAGCAGTGACAGCACTGGGCTTCCCTCTCTGTGACACCACAGAATTGACAGCAACAGCGTTCCACTCTCTGTGACACCACGGC
The DNA here is from genome assembly GCF_971803275.1 of Cyanistes caeruleus. Lineage (NCBI taxonomy): Eukaryota > Metazoa > Chordata > Aves > Passeriformes > Paridae > Cyanistes > Cyanistes caeruleus. The sequence continues at coordinate 1,911,910 of NW_028256296.1, read as the reverse complement.
AGTCACAGCACTGGTTTCCCTCTCTGTGACACCACAGCCGTCACAGCCCAACTGCTCCCCTCTCTGTGACACCACAACAGTGACAGCACAGTCTTCTATTCTCTGTGACACCAGAGCTCTGACAACTCCAATTTCCTCTGCAATGTGATACTACAGCTGTGACAGTTCTAGTGTTCCACTCTCTGTGACAGCCGAGCAGTGAAAGCCTCAGTGTTCCACTCTCTGTCACATGACAGCCATGACAGCCCCACTGTTCACCTCTTAGTGAAGCAATCGCTCTGACAGCTCCAATTTCCTCCTCACTCTGACACCTGTCATGGTTTGAAAGTATTAATTAAAAAATCACTGGAAAACTTATCCATTTCTTGCTTGAAGATGTGGAATATGAGAAGGCCAAAAGAAGTTTAAAATTTAAAAGGAATCGAGGAAGTTTATTAACCAAACTACAAGGATACAAAACCAGAATAAAACTTCCAGATACCCTTTTTCCCCAGCAGCCACGCATTGCTGTGTTTAATTGACAGCACAGAGGTAAAAAAAACCATTGCTGTTTAAAACAGTCATAACTCTGCTATAGTCTTTTCATCAGTCCTTGTAGGGAAAAAGAAGTTCTCTTTTGTCAATCTATGGAGATTTTCACAAGAAAAAACATTTTCTCATGCCTTCCTATTGCTCTGATGCCAGCTGCTTAGAAAACTCTGCCATCAGTCCTTTCCTCCCATTTGACACCAGTCTCAGCTGTGTTTGTGGGCCATGATTCAAGGGGTGTCATTGAATCATGAAGGATAAGTTCTTCAAAGGCAAAAGTTCTCTTCATTGGATTCTGTGATCATCTCTGGAAACAGGAATGTTTTGCTTTGTCACTTAAGAGCCACAAATCTTCAGCATCTCTCACTTCTCCTTTTCTCTTCCAGCATCACATAGCATTACAACAACTTCACCATTAGCACAGCTTTAGCAATGAATTCCTTTTGCTCAGAACTATGCTTTGAAATACTCCATTCCCCCCAAAATACTGTTTCAGGAATTCAAGGAGTTTCTTCAGAACATGATTGTCCCCCTCCATAGCTTGAATAAAAGAAAATTTCAGCTTCTTCGGGCATCTTCCTCTTCTCTTCCCATCTGAGGCTTAATTCCTTTCCTCGCTGCCTTGGGTGGTTGATGCTGCCTCTTTACCTGTTGATCCCTCTCTCTTCCCCTCTCTCTGGAAAAAGGATTCATCTGCAAGTCTCGTCTGGCTAGTGAAAGGCTTCAACTCTTGCCCAGGCACTGGGGATGGTCCCGGGGCCAGCGGCTGCAGCTCTTTGCCATGCAAGATTTTCCCTAGCTGCTCTGGAGGAGTGTGGCCACTGTGTCAGCAAGCCACAGCTCAAGAGCTTTCCCTCCCCTTCCTCGGCAGTTGCTGCTGAAAGCCAGCAGCGGCACAAACTGCTGCCGAGCCAGGAAGCAGCCTGACCCGCCAGCCCCACTCTACAAGGCTCAGTGAGCCCTGCCAGAGCTTCAGCCCATCTGGGAAGGGGCCGCTGTCATTTCACACTCTCCAACCCCCTCCAGGAAGCGCCGAAATCCTGCCAGCCCCACTCCCCCTGCGGCAGCCTTGTCCAGCTGGGGGGGCAAGAGGCTGAAGCCTAGCCATACTAGCTCTTCCAAAGGCAGAAACCAGAGAGAAAGAAAAATTCCTGGGCTTAGGTTTCAAAGGGTGGTGTTCACAAGTTGATCTCCCTTTACAATGGGAAAACGACTGTCTGTTCTCAGAGATGACCAGGCATTGGCCAGCAGAAAGAAACCCCATCAACCTCCAGCAGCTTTAATTTCTCTAGCAGTTTTTCTTTGTTTCTTATTTATCAGCCTATCACACACACAGCAGTGACAGCCCCAGGCGTCCCCTCTCTGTAACACCAGAGCAGCTACCGCCCCAGGGTTCCACTCTCTGTGACACCACAGCCGTGACCACACCAGCGTTCCACTCTCTGTGACACGACAGCCGTGACAGCACTGGGCTTCCCTCTCTGTGACACCACATCAGAGACAGCACCATTGTTCCTCTCTCAGTGACACCACGGCAGTGACAGCACCAGTTTTCCACTCTCTGTGACACAACAGCAGTGACAACAACTGCTTTCTAATCTCTGTGACACCATGGCTGTGACTACACCAGTGTTCCACTGTCTGTGACGCCACAGCAGTGGCAGCACTGGGCTTCCCTCTCTGTGACGCCACAGCTGTGACAGCACCAGTGATCCACACTCTGTGACACAACAGCAGTGACAACAACAGCATTCCGCTCTGTCTGACACCACAGCAGTGACACCATTGGGCTTCCCTCTCTTTGACACCACAGCAGCGACAGCACTGGGCCTCCCTCTCTGTGACACCACAGCAGTGACAGCACTGGGCTTCCCTCTCTGTGACACCAGAGCCGTCACAGCCCAACTGCTCCCCTCTCTGTGACACCACAACAGTGACAGCACAGTCTTCTATTCTCTGTGACACCAGAGCTCTGACAACTCCAATTTCCTCTGCAATGTGATACTACAGCTGTGACAGTTCTAGTGTTCCACTCTCTGTGACACCCGAGCAGTGAAAGCCTTAGTGTTCCACTCTCTGTCACATGACAGCCATGACAGCCCCACTGTTCACCTCTTAGTGAAGCAATCGCTCTGACAGCTCCAATTTCCTCCTCACTCTGACACCTGTCATGGTTTGAAAGTATTAATTAAAAAATCACTGGAAAACTTATCCATTTCTTGCTTGAAGATGTGGAATATGAGAAGGCCAAAAGAAGTTTAAAATTTAAAAGGAATCGAGGAAGTTTATTAACCAAACTACAAGGATACAAAACCAGAATAAAACTTCCAGATACCCTTTTTCCCCAGCAGCCACGCATTGCTGTGTTTAATTGACAGCACAGAGGTAAAAAAAACCATTGCTGTTTAAAACAGTCATAACTCTGCTATAGTCTTTTCATCAGTCCTTGTAGGGAAAAAGAAGTTCTCTTTTGTCAATCTATGGAGATTTTCACAAGAAAAAACATTTTCTCATGCCTTCCTATTGCTCTGATGCCAGCTGCTTAGAAAACTCTGCCATCAGTCCTTTCCTCCCATTTGACACCAGTCTCAGCTGTGTTTGTGGGCCATGATTCAAGGGGTGTCATTGAATCATGAAGGATAAGTTCTTCAAAGGCAAAAGTTCTCTTCATTGGATTCTGTGATCATCTCTGGAAACAGGAATGTTTTGCTTTGTCACTTAAGAGCCACAAATCTTCAGCATCTCTCACTTCTCCTTTTCTCTTCCAGCATCACATAGCATTACAACAACTTCACCATTAGCACAGCTTTAGCAATGAATTCCTTTTGCTCAGAACTATGCTTTGAAATACTCCATTCCCCCCAAAATACTGTTTCAGGAATTCAAGGAGTTTCTTCAGAACATGATTGTCCCCCTCCATAGCTTGAATAAAAGAAAATTTCAGCTTCTTCGGGCATCTTCCTCTTCTCTTCCCATCTGAGGCTTAATTCCTTTCCTCGCTGCCTTGGGTGGTTGATGCTGCCTCTTTACCTGTTGATCCCTCTCTCTTCCCCTCTCTCTGGAAAAAGGATTCATCTGCAAGTCTCGTCTGGCTAGTGAAAGGCTTCAACTCTTGCCCAGGCACTGGGGATGGTCCTGGGGCCAGCGGCTGCAGCTCTTTGCCATGCAAGATTTTCCCTAGCTGCTCTGGAGGAGTGTGGCCACTGTGTCAGCAAGCCACAGCTCAAGAGCTTTCCCTCCCCTTCCTCGGCAGTTGCTGCTGAAAGCCAGCAGCGGCACAAACTGCTGCCGAGCCAGGAAGCAGCCTGACCCGCCAGCCCCACTCTACAAGGCTCAGTGAGCCCTGCCAGAGCTTCAGCCCATCTGGGAAGGGGCCGCTGTCATTTCACACTCTCCAACCCCCTCCAGGAAGCGCCGAAATCCTGCCAGCCCCACTCCCCCTGCGGCAGCCTTGTCCAGCTGGGGGGGCAAGAGGCTGAAGCCTAGCCATACTAGCTCTTCCAAAGGCAGAAACCAGAGAGAAAGAAAAATTCCTGGGCTTAGGTTTCAAAGGGTGGTGTTCACAAGTTGATCTCCCTTTACAATGGGAAAACGACTGTCTGTTCTCAGAGATGACCAGGCATTGGCCAGCAGAAAGAAACCCCATCAACCTCCAGCAGCTTTAATTTCTCTAGCAGTTTTTCTTTGTTTCTTATTTATCAGCCTATCACACACACAGCAGTGACAGCCCCAGGCGTCCCCTCTCTGTAACACCAGAGCAGCTACCGCCCCAGGGTTCCACTCTCTGTGACACCACAGCCGTGACCACACCAGCGTTCCACTCTCTGTGACGCCACAGCCGTGACAGCACTGGGCTTCCCTCTCTGTGACACCACATCAGAGACAGCACCATTGTTCCTCTCTCAGTGACACCACGGCAGTGACAGCACCAGTTTTCCACTCTCTGTGACACAACAGCAGTGACAACAACTGCTTTCTAATCTCTGTGACACCATGGCTGTGACTACACCAGTGTTCCTCTGTCTGTGACACGACAGCAGTGGCAGCACTGGGCTTCCCTCTCTGTGACGCCACAGCTGTGACAGCACCAGTGATCCACACTCTGTGACACAACAGCAGTGACAACAACAGCATTCCGCTCTGTCTGACACCACAGCAGTGACACCATTGGGCTTCCCTCTCTTTGACACCACAGCAGCGACAGCACTGGGCCTCCCTCTCTGTGACACCACAGCAGTGACAGCACTGGGCTTCCCTCTCTGTGACACCACAGAATTGACAGCAACAGCGTTCCACTCTCTGTGACACCACGGCAGTCACAGCACTGGTTTCCCTCTCTGTGACACCACAGCCGTCACAGCCCAACTGCTCCCCTCTCTGTGACACCACAACAGTGACAGCACAGTCTTCTATTCTCTGTGACACCAGAGCTCTGACAACTCCAATTTCCTCTGCAATGTGATACTACAGCTGTGACAGTTCTAGTGTTCCACTCTCTGTGACACCCGAGCAGTGAAAGCCTCAGTGTTCCACTCTCTGTCACATGACAGCCATGACAGCCCCACTGTTCACCTCTTAGTGAAGCAATCGCTCTGACAGCTCCAATTTCCTCCTCACTCTGACACCTGTCATGGTTTGAAAGTATTAATTAAAAAATCACTGGAAAACTTATCCATTTCTTGCTTGAAGATGTGGAATATGAGAAGGCCAAAAGAAGTTTAAAATTTAAAAGGAATCGAGGAAGTTTATTAACCAAACTACAAGGATACAAAACCAGAATAAAACTTCCAGATACCCTTTTTCCCCAGCAGCCACGCATTGCTGTGTTTAATTGACAGCACAGAGGTAAAAAAAACCATTGCTGTTTAAAACAGTCATAACTCTGCTATAGTCTTTTCATCAGTCCTTGTAGGGAAAAAGAAGTTCTCTTTTGTCAATCTATGGAGATTTTCACAAGAAAAAACATTTTCTCATGCCTTCCTATTGCTCTGATGCCAGCTGCTTAGAAAACTCTGCCATCAGTCCTTTCCTCCCATTTGACACCAGTCTCAGCTGTGTTTGTGGGCCATGATTCAAGGGGTGTCATTGAATCATGAAGGATAAGTTCTTCAAAGGCAAAAGTTCTCTTCATTGGATTCTGTGATCATCTCTGGAAACAGGAATGTTTTGCTTTGTCACTTAAGAGCCACAAATCTTCAGCATCTCTCACTTCTCCTTTTCTCTTCCAGCATCACATAGCATTACAACAACTTCACCATTAGCACAGCTTTAGCAATGAATTCCTTTTGCTCAGAACTATGCTTTGAAATACTCCATTCCCCCCAAAATACTGTTTCAGGAATTCAAGGAGTTTCTTCAGAACATGATTGTCCCCCTCCATAGCTTGAATAAAAGAAAATTTCAGCTTCTTCGGGCATCTTCCTCTTCTCTTCCCATCTGAGGCTTAATTCCTTTCCTCGCTGCCTTGGGTGGTTGATGCTGCCTCTTTACCTGTTGATCCCTCTCTCTTCCCCTCTCTCTGGAAAAAGGATTCATCTGCAAGTCTCGTCTGGCTAGTGAAAGGCTTCAACTCTTGCCCAGGCACTGGGGATGGTCCTGGGGCCAGCGGCTGCAGCTCTTTGCCATGCAACATTTTCCCTAGCTGCTCTGGAGGAGTGTGGCCACTGTGTCAGCAAGCCACAGCTCAAGAGCTTTCCCTCCCCTTCCTCGGCAGTTGCTGCTGAAAGCCAGCAGCGGCACAAACTGCTGCCGAGCCAGGAAGCAGCCTGACCCGCCAGCCCCACTCTACAAGGCTCAGTGAGCCCTGCCAGAGCTTCAGCCCATCTGGGAAGGGGCCGCTGTCATTTCACACTCTCCAACCCCCTCCAGGAAGCGCCGAAATCCTGCCAGCCCCACTCCCCCTGCGGCAGCCTTGTCCAGCTGGGGGGGCAAGAGGCTGAAGCCTAGCCATACTAGCTCTTCCAAAGGCAGAAACCAGAGAGAAAGAAAAATTCCTGGGCTTAGGTTTCAAAGGGTGGTGTTCACAAGTTGATCTCCCTTTACAATGGGAAAACGACTGTCTGTTCTCAGAGATGACCAGGCATTGGCCAGCAGAAAGAAACCCCATCAACCTCCAGCAGCTTTAATTTCTCTAGCAGTTTTTCTTTGTTTCTTATTTATCAGCCTATCACACACACAGCAGTGACAGCCCCAGGCGTCCCCTCTCTGTAACACCAGAGCAGCTACCGCCCCAGGGTTCCACTCTCTGTGACACCACAGCCGTGACCACACCAGCGTTCCACTCTCTGTGACGCCACAGCCGTGACAGCACTGGGCTTCCCTCTCTGTGACACCACATCAGAGACAGCACCATTGTTCCTCTCTCAGTGACACCACGGCAGTGACAGCACCAGTTTTCCACTCTCTGTGACACAACAGCAGTGACAACAACTGCTTTCTAATCTCTGTGACACCATGGCTGTGACTACACCAGTGTTCCTCTGTCTGTGACACGACAGCAGTGGCAGCACTGGGCTTCCCTCTCTGTGACGCCACAGCTGTGACAGCACCAGTGATCCACACTCTGTGACACAACAGCAGTGACAACAACAGCATTCCGCTCTGTCTGACACCACAGCAGTGACACCATTGGGCTTCCCTCTCTTTGACACCACAGCAGCGACAGCACTGGGCCTCCCTCTCTGTGACACCACAGCAGTGACAGCACTGGGCTTCCCTCTCTGTGACACCACAGAATTGACAGCAACAGCGTTCCACTCTCTGTGACACCACGGCAGTCACAGCACTGGTTTCCCTCTCTGTGACACCAGAGCCGTCACAGCCCAACTGCTCCCCTCTCTGTGACACCACAACAGTGACAGCACAGTCTTCTATTCTCTGTGACACCAGAGCTCTGACAACTCCAATTTCCTCTGCAATGTGATACTACAGCTGTGACAGTTCTAGTGTTCTACTCTCTGTGACACCCGAGCAGTGAAAGCCTCAGTGTTCCACTCTCTGTCACATGACAGCCATGACAGCCCCACTGTTCACCTCTTAGTGAAGCAATCGCTCTGACAGCTCCAATTTCCTCCTCACTCTGACACCTGTCATGGTTTGAAAGTATTAATTAAAAAATCACTGGAAAACTTATCCATTTCTTGCTTGAAGATGTGGAATATGAGAAGGCCAAAAGAAGTTTAAAATTTAAAAGGAATCGAGGAAGTTTATTAACCAAACTACAAGGATACAAAACCAGAATAAAACTTCCAGATACCCTTTTTCCCCAGCAGCCACGCATTGCTGTGTTTAATTGACAACACAGAGGTAAAAAAAACCATTGCTGTTTAAAACAGTCATAACTCTGCTATAGTCTTTTCATCAGTCCTTGTAGGGAAAAAGAAGTTCTCTTTTGTCAATCTATGGAGATTTTCACAAGAAAAAACATTTTCTCATGCCTTCCTATTGCTCTGATGCCAGCTGCAAAAAAAAGTCTGCCATCAGTCCTTTCCTCCCATTTGACACCAGTCTCAGCTGTGTTTGTGGGCCATGATTCAAGGGGTGTCATTGAATCATGAAGGATAAGTTCTTCAAAGGCAAAAGTTCTCTTCATTGGATTCTGTGATCATCTCTGGAAACAGGAATCTTTTGCTTTGTCACTTAAGAGCCACAAATCTTCAGCATCTCTCACTTCTCCTTTTCTCTTCCAGCATCACATAGCATTACAACAACTTCACCATTAGCACAGCTTTAGCAATGAATTCCTTTTGCTCAGAACTATGCTTTGAAATACTCCATTCCCCCCAAAATACTGTTTCAGGAATTCAAGGAGTTTCTTCAGAACATGATTGTCCCCCTCCATAGCTTGAATAAAAGAAAATTTCAGCTTCTTCGGGCATCTTCCTCTTCTCTTCCCATCTGAGGCTTAATTCCTTTCCTCGCTGCCTTGGGTGGTTGATGCTGCCTCTTTACCCGTTGATCCCTCTCTCTTCCACTCTCTCTGGAAAAAGGATTCATCTGCAAGTCTCGTCTGGCTAGTGAAAGGCTTCAACTCTTGCCCAGGCACTGGGGATGGTCCCGGGGCCAGCGGCTGCAGCTCTTTGCCATGCAAGATTTTCCCTAGCTGCTCTGGAGGAGTGTGGCCACTGTGTCAGCAAGCCACAGCTCAAGAGCTTTCCCTCCCCTTCCTCGGCAGTTGCTGCTGAAAGCCAGCAGCGGCACAAACTGCTGCCGAGCCAGGAAGCAGCCTGACCCGCCAGCCCCACTCTACAAGGCTCAGTGAGCCCTGCCAGAGCTTCAGCCCATCTGGGAAGGGGCCGCTGTCATTTCACACTCTCCAACCCCCTCCAGGAAGCGCCGAAATCCTGCCAGCCCCGCTCCCCCTGCGGCAGCCTTGTCCAGCTGTGGGGGCAAGAGGCTGAAGCCTAGCCATACTAGCTCTTCCAAAGGCAGAAACCAGAGAGAAAGAAAAATTCCTGGGCTTAGGTTTCAAAGGGTGGTGTTCACAAGTTGATCTCCCTTTACAATGGGAAAACGACTGTCTGTTCTCAGAGATGACCAGGCATTGGCCAGCAGAAAGAAACCCCATCAACCTCCAGCAGCTTTAATTTCTCTAGCAGTTTTTCTTTGTTTCTTATTTATCAGCCTATCACACACACAGCAGTGACAGCCCCAGGCGTCCCCTCTCTGTAACACCAGAGCAGCTACCGCCCCAGGGTTCCACTCTCTGTGACACCACAGCCGTGACCACACCAGCGTTCCACTCTCTGTGACGCCACAGCCGTGACAGCACTGGGCTTCCCTCTCTGTGACACCACATCAGAGACAGCACCATTGTTCCTCTCTCAGTGACACCACGGCAGTGACAGCACCAGTTTTCCACTCTCTGTGACACAACAGCAGTGACAACAACTGCTTTCTAATCTCTGTGACACCATGGCTGTGACTACACCAGTGTTCCTCTGTCTGTGACACGACAGCAGTGGCAGCACTGGGCTTCCCTCTCTGTGACGCCACAGCTGTGACAGCACCAGTGATCCACACTCTGTGACACAACGGTAGTGACAACAACAGCATTCCGCTCTGTCTGACACCACAGCAGTGACACCATTGGGCTTCCCTCTCTTTGACACCACAGCAGCGACAGCACTGGGCCTCCCTCTCTGTGACACCACAGCAGTGACAGCACTGGGCTTCCCTCTCTGTGACACCACAGCAGTGACAGCTCTGGGCTTCCCTCTCTGTGACACCACAGAATTGACAGCAACAGCGTTCCACTCTCTGTGACACCACGGCAGTCACAGCACTGGTTTCCCTCTCTGTGACACCAGAGCCGTCACAGCCCAACTGCTCCCCTCTCTGTGACACCACAACAGTGACAGCACAGTCTTCTATTCTCTGTGACACCAGAGCTCTGACAACTCCAATTTCCTCTGCAATGTGATACTACAGCTGTGACAGTTCTAGTGTTCCACTCTCTGTGACACCCGAGCAGTGAAAGCCTCAGTGTTCCACTCTCTGTCACATGACAGCCATGACAGCCCCACTGTTCACCTCTTAGTGAAGCAATCGCTCTGACAGCTCCAATTTCCTCCTCACTCTGACACCTGTCATGGTTTGAAAGTATTAATTAAAAAATCACTGGAAAACTTATCCATTTCTTGCTTGAAGATGTGGAATATGAGAAGGCCAAAAGAAGTTTAAAATTTAAAAGGAATCGAGGAAGTTTATTAACCAAACTACAAGGATACAAAACCAGAATAAAACTTCCAGATACCCTTTTTCCCCAGCAGCCACGCATTGCTGTGTTTAATTGACAACACAGAGGTAAAAAAAACCATTGCTGTTTAAAACAGTCATAACTCTGCTATAGTCTTTTCATCAGTCCTTGTAGGGAAAAAGAAGTTCTCTTTTGTCAATCTATGGAGATTTTCACAAGAAAAAACATTTTCTCATGCCTTCCTATTGCTCTGATGCCAGCTGCTTAGAAAACTCTGCCATCAGTCCTTTCCTCCCATTTGACACCAGTCTCAGCTGTGTTTGTGGGCCATGATTCAAGGGGTGTCATTGAATCATGAAGGATAAGTTCTTCAAAGGCAAAAGTTCTCTTCATTGGATTCTGTGATCATCTCTGGAAACAGGAATGTTTTGCTTTGTCACTTAAGAGCCACAAATCTTCAGCATCTCTCACTTCTCCTTTTCTCTTCCAGCATCACATAGCATTACAACAACTTCACCATTAGCACAGCTTTAGCAATGAATTCCTTTTGCTCAGAACTATGCTTTGAAATACTCCATTCCCCCCAAAATACTGTTTCAGGAATTCAAGGAGTTTCTTCAGAACATGATTGTCCCCCTCCATAGCTTGAATAAAAGAAAATTTCAGCTTCTTCGGGCATCTTCCTCTTCTCTTCCCATCTGAGGCTTAATTCCTTTCCTCGCTGCCTTGGGTGGTTGATGCTGCCTCTTTACCCGTTGATCCCTCTCTCTTCCACTCTCTCTGGAAAAAGGATTCATCTGCAAGTCTCGTCTGGCTAGTGAAAGGCTTCAACTCTTGCCCAGGCACTGGGGATGGTCCCGGGGCCAGCGGCTGCAGCTCTTTGCCATGCAAGATTTTCCCTAGCTGCTCTGGAGGAGTGTGGCCACTGTGTCAGCAAGCCACAGCTCAAGAGCTTTCCCTCCCCTTCCTCGGCAGTTGCTGCTGAAAGCCAGCAGCGGCACAAACTGCTGCCGAGCCAGGAAGCAGCCTGACCCGCCAGCCCCACTCTACAAGGCTCAGTGAGCCCTGCCAGAGCTTCAGCCCATCTGGGAAGGGGCCGCTGTCATTTCACACTCTCCAACCCCCTCCAGGAAGCGCCGAAATCCTGCCAGCCCCGCTCCCCCTGCGGCAGCCTTGTCCAGCTGTGGGGGCAAGAGGCTGAAGCCTAGCCATACTAGCTCTTCCAAAGGCAGAAACCAGAGAGAAAGAAAAATTCCTGGGCTTAGGTTTCAAAGGGTGGTGTTCACAAGTTGATCTCCCTTTACAATGGGAAAACGACTGTCTGTTCTCAGAGATGACCAGGCATTGGCCAGCAGAAAGAAACCCCATCAACCTCCAGCAGCTTTAATTTCTCTAGCAGTTTTTCTTTGTTTCTTATTTATCAGCCTATCACACACACAGCAGTGACAGCCCCAGGCGTCCCCTCTCTGTAACACCAGAGCAGCTACCGCCCCAGGGTTCCACTCTCTGTGACACCACAGCCGTGACCACACCAGCGTTCCACTCTCTGTGACGCCACAGCCGTGACAGCACTGGGCTTCCCTCTCTGTGACACCACATCAGAGACAGCACCATTGTTCCTCTCTCAGTGACACCACGGCAGTGACAGCACCAGTTTTCCACTCTCTGTGACACAACAGCAGTGACAACAACTGCTTTCTAATCTCTGTGACACCATGGCTGTGACTACACCAGTGTTCCACTGTCTGTGACGCCACAGCAGTGGCAGCACTGGGCTTCCCTCTCTGTGACGCCACAGCTGTGACAGCACCAGTGATCCACACTCTGTGACACAACAGCAGTGACAACAACAGCATTCCGCTCTGTCTGACACCACAGCAGTGACACCATTGGGCTTCCCTCTCTTTGACACCACAGCAGCGACAGCACTGGGCCTCCCTCTCTGTGACACCACAGCAGTGACAGCACTGGGCTTCCCTCTCTGTGACACCACAGAATTGACAGCAACAGCGTTCCACTCTCTGTGACACCACGGCAGTCACAGCACTGGTTTCCCTCTCTGTGACACCAGAGCCGTCACAGCCCAACTGCTCCCCTCTCTGTGACACCACAACAGTGACAGCACAGTCTTCTATTCTCTGTGACACCAGAGCTCTGACAACTCCAATTTCCTCTGCAATGTGATACTACAGCTGTGACAGTTCTAGTGTTCCACTCTCTGTGACAGCCGAGCAGTGAAAGCCTCAGTGTTCCACTCTCTGTCACATGACAGCCATGACAGCCCCACTGTTCACCTCTTAGTGAAGCAATCGCTCTGACAGCTCCAATTTCCTCCTCACTCTGACACCTGTCATGGTTTGAAAGTATTAATTAAAAAATCACTGGAAAACTTATCCATTTCTTGCTTGAAGATGTGGAATATGAGAAGGCCAAAAGAAGTTTAAAATTTAAAAGGAATCGAGGAAGTTTATTAACCAAACTACAAGGATACAAAACCAGAATAAAACTTCCAGATACCCTTTTTCCCCAGCAGCCACGCATTGCTGTGTTTAATTGACAACACAGAGGTAAAAAAAACCATTGCTGTTTAAAACAGTCATAACTCTGCTATAGTCTTTTCATCAGTCCTTGTAGGGAAAAAGAAGTTCTCTTTTGTCAATCTATGGAGATTTTCACAAGAAAAAACATTTTCTCATGCCTTCCTATTGCTCTGATGCCAGCTGCTTAGAAAACTCTGCCATCAGTCCTTTCCTCCCATTTGACACCAGTCTCAGCTGTGTTTGTGGGCCATGATTCAAGGGGTGTCATTGAATCATGAAGGATAAGTTCTTCAAAGGCAAAAGTTCTCTTCATTGGATTCTGTGATCATCTCTGGAAACAGGAATCTTTTGCTTTGTCACTTAAGAGCCACAAATCTTCAGCATCTCTCACTTCTCCTTTTCTCTTCCAGCATCACATAGCATTACAACAACTTCACCATTAGCACAGCTTTAGCAATGAATTCCTTTTGCTCAGAACTATGCTTTGAAATACTCCATTCCCCCCAAAATACTGTTTCAGGAATTCAAGGAGTTTCTTCAGAACATGATTGTCCCCCTCCATAGCTTGAATAAAAGAAAATTTCAGCTTCTTCGGGCATCTTCCTCTTCTCTTCCCATCTGAGGCTTAATTCCTTTCCTCGCTGCCTTGGGTGGTTGATGCTGCCTCTTTACCTGTTGATCCCTCTCTCTTCCCCTCTCTCTGGAAAAAGGATTCATCTGCAAGTCTCGTCTGGCTAGTGAAAGGCTTCAACTCTTGCCCAGGCACTGGGGATGGTCCCGGGGCCAGCGGCTGCAGCTCTTTGCCATGCAACATTTTCCCTAGCTGCTCTGGAGGAGTGTGGCCACTGTGTCAGCAAGCCACAGCTCAAGAGCTTTCCCTCCCCTTCCTCGGCAGTTGCTGCTGAAAGCCAGCAGCGGCACAAACTGCTGCCGAGCCAGGAAGCAGCCTGACCCGCCAGCCCCACTCTACAAGGCTCAGTGAGCCCTGCCAGAGCTTCAGCCCATCTGGGAAGGGGCCGCTGTCATTTCACACTCTCCAACCCCCTCCAGGAAGCGCCGAAATCCTGCCAGCCCCACTCCCCCTGCGGCAGCCTTGTCCAGCTGGGGGGGCAAGAGGCTGAAGCCTAGCCATACTAGCTCTTCCAAAGGCAGAAACCAGAGAGAAAGAAAAATTCCTGGGCTTAGGTTTCAAAGGGTGGTGTTCACAAGTTGATCTCCCTTTACAATGGGAAAACGACTGTCTGTTCTCAGAGATGACCAGGCATTGGCCAGCAGAAAGAAACCCCATCAACCTCCAGCAGCTTTAATTTCTCTAGCAGTTTTTCTTTGTTTCTTATTTATCAGCCTATCACACACACAGCAGTGACAGCCCCAGGCGTCCCCTCTCTGTAACACCAGAGCAGCTACCGCCCCAGGGTTCCACTCTCTGTGACACCACAGCCGTGACCACACCAGCGTTCCACTCTCTGTGACACGACAGCCGTGACAGCACTGGGCTTCCCTCTCTGTGACACCACATCAGAGACAGCACCATTGTTCCTCTCTCAGTGACACCACGGCAGTGACAGCACCAGTTTTCCACTCTCTGTGACACAACAGCAGTGACAACAACTGCTTTCTAATCTCTGTGACACCATGGCTGTGACTACACCAGTGTTCCACTGTCTGTGACGCCACAGCAGTGGCAGCACTGGGCTTCCCTCTCTGTGACGCCACAGCTGTGACAGCACCAGTGATCCACACTCTGTGACACAACAGCAGTGACAACAACAGCATTCCGCTCTGTCTGACACCACAGCAGTGACACCATTGGGCTTCCCTCTCTTTGACACCACAGCAGCGACAGCACTGGGCCTCCCTCTCTGTGACACCACAGCAGTGACAGCACTGGGCTTCCCTCTCTGTGACACCACAGAATTGACAGCAACAGCGTTCCACTCTCTGTGACACCACGGCAGTCACAGCACTGGTTTCCCTCTCTGTGACACCAGAGCCGTCACAGCCCAACTGCTCCCCTCTCTGTGACACCACAACAGTGACAGCACAGTCTTCTATTCTCTGTGACACCAGAGCTCTGACAACTCCAATTTCCTCTGCAATGTGATACTACAGCTGTGACAGTTCTAGTGTTCCACTCTCTGTGACACCCGAGCAGTGAAAGCCTCAGTGTTCCACTCTCTGTCACATGACAGCCATGACAGCCCCACTGTTCACCTCTTAGTGAAGCAATCGCTCTGACAGCTCCAATTTCCTCCTCACTCTGACACCTGTCATGGTTTGAAAGTATTAATTAAAAAATCACTGGAAAACTTATTCATTTCTTGCTTGAAGATGTGGAATATGAGAAGGCCAAAAGAAGTTTAAAATTTAAAAGGAATCGAGGAAGTTTATTAACCAAACTACAAGGATACAAAACCAGAATAAAACTTCCAGATACCCTTTTTCCCCAGCAGCCACGCATTGCTGTGTTTAATTGACAGCACAGAGGTAAAAAAAACCATTGCTGTTTAAAACAGTCATAACTCTGCTATAGTCTTTTCATCAGTCCTTGTAGGGAAAAAGAAGTTCTCTTTTGTCAATCTATGGAGATTTTCACAAGAAAAAACATTTTCTCATGCCTTCCTATTGCTCTGATGCCAGCTGCTTAGAAAACTCTGCCATCAGTCCTTTCCTCCCATTTGACACCAGTCTCAGCTGTGTTTGTGGGCCATGATTCAAGGGGTGTCATTGAATCATGAAGGATAAGTTCTTCAAAGGCAAAAGTTCTCTTCATTGGATTCTGTGATCATCTCTGGAAACAGGAATGTTTTGCTTTGTCACTTAAGAGCCACAAATCTTCAGCATCTCTCACTTCTCCTTTTCTCTTCCAGCATCACATAGCATTACAACAACTTCACCATTAGCACAGCTTTAGCAATGAATTCCTTTTGCTCAGAACTATGCTTTGAAATACTCCATTCCCCCCAAAATACTGTTTCAGGAATTCAAGGAGTTTCTTCAGAACATGATTGTCCCCCTCCATAGCTTGAATAAAAGAAAATTTCAGCTTCTTCGGGCATCTTCCTCTTCTCTTCCCATCTGAGGCTTAATTCCTTTCCTCGCTGCCTTGGGTGGTTGATGCTGCCTCTTTACCCGTTGATCCCTCTCTCTTCCCCTCTCTCTGGAAAAAGGATTCATCTGCAAGTCTCGTCTGGCTAGTGAAAGGCTTCAACTCTTGCCCAGGCACTGGGGATGGTCCCGGGGCCAGCGGCTGCAGCTCTTTGCCATGCAACATTTTCCCTAGCTGCTCTGGAGGAGTGTGGCCACTGTGTCAGCAAGCCACAGCTCAAGAGCTTTCCCTCCCCTTCCTCGGCAGTTGCTGCTGAAAGCCAGCAGCGGCAGAAACTGCTGCCGAGCCAGGAAGCAGCCTGACCCGCCAGCCCCACTCTACAAGGCTCAGTGAGCCCTGCCAGAGCTTCAGCCCATCTGGGAAGGGGCCGCTGTCATTTCACACTCTCCAACCCCCTCCAGGAAGCGCCGAAATCCTGCCAGCCCCGCTCCCTCTGCGGCAGCCTTGTCCAGCTGGGGGGGCAAGAGGCTGAAGCCTAGCCATACTAGCTCTTCCAAAGGCAGAAACCAGAGAGAAAGAAAAATTCCTGGGCTTAGGTTTCAAAGGGTGGTGTTCACAAGTTGATCTCCCTTTACAATGGGAAAACGACTGTCTGTTCTCAGAGATGACCAGGCATTGGCCAGCAGAAAGAAACCCCATCAACCTCCAGCAGCTTTAATTTCTCTAGCAGTTTTTCTTTGTTTCTTATTTATCAGCCTATCACACACACAGCAGTGACAGCCCCAGGCGTCCCCTCTCTGTAACACCAGAGCAGCTACCGCCCCAGGGTTCCACTCTCTGTGACACCACAGCCGTGACCACACCAGCGTTCCACTCTCTGTGACGCCACAGCCGTGACAGCACTGGGCTTCCCTCTCTGTGACACCACATCAGAGACAGCACCATTGTTCCTCTCTCAGTGACACCACGGCAGTGACAGCACCAGTTTTCCACTCTCTGTGACACAACAGCAGTGACAACAACTGCTTTCTAATCTCTGTGACACCATGGCTGTGACTACACCAGTGTTCCACTGTCTGTGACGCCACAGCAGTGGCAGCACTGGGCTTCCCTCTCTGTGACGCCACAGCTGTGACAGCACCAGTGATCCACACTCTGTGACACAACAGCAGTGACAACAACAGCATTCCGCTCTGTCTGACACCACAGCAGTGACACCATTGGGCTTCCCTCTCTTTGACACCACAGCAGCGACAGCACTGGGCCTCCCTCTCTGTGACACCACAGCAGTGACAGCACTGGGCTTCCCTCTCTGTGACACCACAGAATTGACAGCAACAGCGTTCCACTCTCTGTGACACCACGGCAGTCACAGCACTGGTTTCCCTCTCTGTGACACCAGAGCCGTCACAGCCCAACTGCTCCCCTCTCTGTGACACCACAACAGTGACAGCACAGTCTTCTATTCTCTGTGACACCAGAGCTCTGACAACTCCAATTTCCTCTGCAATGTGATACTACAGCTGTGACAGTTCTAGTGTTCCACTCTCTGTGACACCCGAGCAGTGAAAGCCTCAGTGTTCCACTCTCTGTCACATGACAGCCATGACAGCCCCACTGTTCACCTCTTAGTGAAGCAATCGCTCTGACAGCTCCAATTTCCTCCTCACTCTGACACCTGTCATGGTTTGAAAGTATTAATTAAAAAATCACTGGAAAACTTATCCATTTCTTGCTTGAAGATGTGGAATATGAGAAGGCCAAAAGAAGTTTAAAATTTAAAAGGAATCGAGGAAGTTTATTAACCAAACTACAAGGATACAAAACCAGAATAAAACTTCCAGATACCCTTTTTCCCCAGCAGCCACGCATTGCTGTGTTTAATTGACAACACAGAGGTAAAAAAAACCATTGCTGTTTAAAACAGTCATAACTCTGCTATAGTCTTTTCATCAGTCCTTGTAGGGAAAAAGAAGTTCTCTTTTGTCAATCTATGGAGATTTTCACAAGAAAAAACATTTTCTCATGCCTTCCTATTGCTCTGATGCCAGCTGCTTAGAAAACTCTGCCATCAGTCCTTTCCTCCCATTTGACACCAGTCTCAGCTGTGTTTGTGGGCCATGATTCAAGGGGTGTCATTGAATCATGAAGGATAAGTTCTTCAAAGGCAAAAGTTCTCTTCATTGGATTCTGTGATCATCTCTGGAAACAGGAATGTTTTGCTTTGTCACTTAAGAGCCACAAATCTTCAGCATCTCTCACTTCTCCTTTTCTCTTCCAGCATCACATAGCATTACAACAACTTCACCATTAGCACAGCTTTAGCAATGAATTCCTTTTGCTCAGAACTATGCTTTGAAATACTCCATTCCCCCCAAAATACTGTTTCAGGAATTCAAGGAGTTTCTTCAGAACATGATTGTCCCCCTCCATAGCTTGAATAAAAGAAAATTTCAGCTTCTTCGGGCATCTTCCTCTTCTCTTCCCATCTGAGGCTTAATTCCTTTCCTCGCTGCCTTGGGTGGTTGATGCTGCCTCTTTACCTGTTGATCCCTCTCTCTTCCCCTCTCTCTGGAAAAAGGATTCATCTGCAAGTCTCGTCTGGCTAGTGAAAGGCTTCAACTCTTGCCCAGGCACTGGGGATGGTCCCGGGGCCAGCGGCTGCAGCTCTTTGCCATGCAACATTTTCCCTAGCTGCTCTGGAGGAGTGTGGCCACTGTGTCAGCAAGCCACAGCTCAAGAGCTTTCCCTCCCCTTCCTCGGCAGTTGCTGCTGAAAGCCAGCAGCGGCACAAACTGCTGCCGAGCCAGGAAGCAGCCTGACCCGCCAGCCCCACTCTACAAGGCTCAGTGAGCCCTGCCAGAGCTTCAGCCCATCTGGGAAGGGGCCGCTGTCATTTCACACTCTCCAACCCCCTCCAGGAAGCGCCGAAATCCTGCCAGCCCCACTCCCCCTGCGGCAGCCTTGTCCAGCTGGGGGGGCAAGAGGCTGAAGCCTAGCCATACTAGCTCTTCCAAAGGCAGAAACCAGAGAGAAAGAAAAATTCCTGGGCTTAGGTTTCAAAGGGTGGTGTTCACAAGTTGATCTCCCTTTACAATGGGAAAACGACTGTCTGTTCTCAGAGATGACCAGGCATTGGCCAGCAGAAAGAAACCCCATCAACCTCCAGCAGCTTTAATTTCTCTAGCAGTTTTTCTTTGTTTCTTATTTATCAGCCTATCACACACACAGCAGTGACAGCCCCAGGCGTCCCCTCTCTGTAACACCAGAGCAGCTACCGCCCCAGGGTTCCACTCTCTGTGACACCACAGCCGTGACCACACCAGCGTTCCACTCTCTGTGACGCCACAGCCGTGACAGCACTGGGCTTCCCTCTCTGTGACACCACATCAGAGACAGCACCATTGTTCCTCTCTCAGTGACACCACGGCAGTGACAGCACCAGTTTTCCACTCTCTGTGACACAACAGCAGTGACAACAACTGCTTTCTAATCTCTGTGACACCATGGCTGTGACTACACCAGTGTTCCACTGTCTGTGACGCCACAGCAGTGGCAGCACTGGGCTTCCCTCTCTGTGACGCCACAGCTGTGACAGCACCAGTGATCCACACTCTGTGACACAACAGCAGTGACAACAACAGCATTCCGCTCTGTCTGACACCACAGCAGTGACACCATTGGGCTTCCCTCTCTTTGACACCACAGCAGCGACAGCACTGGGCCTCCCTCTCTGTGACACCACAGCAGTGACAGCACTGGGCTTCCCTCTCTGTGACACCACAGAATTGACAGCAACAGCGTTCCACTCTCTGTGACACCACGGCAGTCACAGCACTGGTTTCCCTCTCTGTGACACCAGAGCCGTCACAGCCCAACTGCTCCCCTCTCTGTGACACCACAACAGTGACAGCACAGTCTTCTATTCTCTGTGACACCAGAGCTCTGACAACTCCAATTTCCTCTGCAATGTGATACTACAGCTGTGACAGTTCTAGTGTTCCACTCTCTGTGACACCCGAGCAGTGAAAGCCTCAGTGTTCCACTCTCTGTCACATGACAGCCATGACAGCCCCACTGTTCACCTCTTAGTGAAGCAATCGCTCTGACAGCTCCAATTTCCTCCTCACTCTGACACCTGTCATGGTTTGAAAGTATTAATTAAAAAATCACTGGAAAACTTATCCATTTCTTGCTTGAAGATGTGGAATATGAGAAGGCCAAAAGAAGTTTAAAATTTAAAAGGAATCGAGGAAGTTTATTAACCAAACTACAAGGATACAAAACCAGAATAAAACTTCCAGATACCCTTTTTCCCCAGCAGCCACGCATTGCTGTGTTTAATTGACAACACAGAGGTAAAAAAAACCATTGCTGTTTAAAACAGTCATAACTCTGCTATAGTCTTTTCATCAGTCCTTGTAGGGAAAAAGAAGTTCTCTTTTGTCAATCTATGGAGATTTTCACAAGAAAAAACATTTTCTCATGCCTTCCTATTGCTCTGATGCCAGCTGCTTAGAAAACTCTGCCATCAGGCCTTTCCTCCCATTTGACACCAGTCCCAGCTGTGTTTGTGGGCCATGATTCAAGGGGTGTCATTGAATCATGAAGGATAAGTTCTTCAAAGGCAAAAGTTCTCTTCATTGGATTCTGTGATCATCTCTGGAAACAGGAATCTTTTGCTTTGTCACTTAAGAGCCACAAATCTTCAGCATCTCTCACTTCTCCTTTTCTCTTCCAGCATCACATAGCATTACAACAACTTCACCATTAGCACAGCTTTAGCAATGAATTCCTTTTGCTCAGAACTATGCTTTGAAATACTCCATTCCCCCCAAAATACTGTTTCAGGAATTCAAGGAGTTTCTTCAGAACATGATTGTCCCCCTCCATAGCTTGAATAAAAGAAAATTTCAGCTTCTTCGGGCATCTTCCTCTTCTCTTCCCATCTGAGGCTTAATTCCTTTCCTCGCTGCCTTGGGTGGTTGATGCTGCCTCTTTACCCGTTGATCCCTCTCTCTTCCCCTCTCTCTGGAAAAAGGATTCATCTGCAAGTCTCGTCTGGCTAGTGAAAGGCTTCAACTCTTGCCCAGGCACTGGGGATGGTCCCGGGGCCAGCGGCTGCAGCTCTTTGCCATGCAAGATTTTCCCTAGCTGCTCTGGAGGAGTGTGGCCACTGTGTCAGCAAGCCACAGCTCAAGAGCTTTCCCTCCCCTTCCTCGGCAGTTGCTGCTGAAAGCCAGCAGCGGCACAAACTGCTGCCGAGCCAGGAAGCAGCCTGACCCGCCAGCCCCACTCTACAAGGCTCAGTGAGCCCTGCCAGAGCTTCAGCCCATCTGGGAAGGGGCCGCTGTCATTTCACACTCTCCAACCCCCTCCAGGAAGCGCCGAAATCCTGCCAGCCCCACTCCCTCTGCGGCAGCCTTGTCCAGCTGGGGGGGCAAGAGGCTGAAGCCTAGCCATACTAGCTCTTCCAAAGGCAGAAACCAGAGAGAAAGAAAAATTCCTGGGCTTAGGTTTCAAAGGGTGGTGTTCACAAGTTGATCTCCCTTTACAATGGGAAAACGACTGTCTGTTCTCAGAGATGACCAGGCATTGGCCAGCAGAAAGAAACCCCATCAACCTCCAGCAGCTTTAATTTCTCTAGCAGTTTTTCTTTGTTTCTTATTTATCAGCCTATCACACACACAGCAGTGACAGCCCCAGGCGTCCCCTCTCTGTAACACCAGAGCAGCTACCGCCCCAGGGTTCCACTCTCTGTGACACCACAGCCGTGACCACACCAGCGTTCCACTCTCTGTGACGCCACAGCCGTGACAGCACTGGGCTTCCCTCTCTGTGACACCACATCAGAGACAGCACCATTGTTCCTCTCTCAGTGACACCACGGCAGTGACAGCACCAGTTTTCCACTCTCTGTGACACAACAGCAGTGACAACAACTGCTTTCTAATCTCTGTGACACCATGGCTGTGACTACACCAGTGTTCCACTGTCTGTGACGCCACAGCAGTGGCAGCACTGGGCTTCCCTCTCTGTGACGCCACAGCTGTGACAGCACCAGTGATCCACACTCTGTGACACAACAGCAGTGACAACAACAGCATTCCGCTCTGTCTGACACCACAGCAGTGACACCATTGGGCTTCCCTCTCTTTGACACCACAGCAGCGACAGCACTGGGCCTCCCTCTCTGTGACACCACAGCAGTGACAGCACTGGGCTTCCCTCTCTGTGACACCACAGAATTGACAGCAACAGCGTTCCACTCTCTGTGACACCACGGCAGTCACAGCACTGGTTTCCCTCTCTGTGACACCAGAGCCGTCACAGCCCAACTGCTCCCCTCTCTGTGACACCACAACAGTGACAGCACAGTCTTCTATTCTCTGTGACACCAGAGCTCTGACAACTCCAATTTCCTCTGCAATGTGATACTACAGCTGTGACAGTTCTAGTGTTCCACTCTCTGTGACACCCGAGCAGTGAAAGCCTCAGTGTTCCACTCTCTGTCACATGACAGCCATGACAGCCCCACTGTTCACCTCTTAGTGAAGCAATCGCTCTGACAGCTCCAATTTCCTCCTCACTCTGACACCTGTCATGGTTTGAAAGTATTAATTAAAAAATCACTGGAAAACTTATCCATTTCTTGCTTGAAGATGTGGAATATGAGAAGGCCAAAAGAAGTTTAAAATTTAAAAGGAATCGAGGAAGTTTATTAACCAAACTACAAGGATACAAAACCAGAATAAAACTTCCAGATACCCTTTTTCCCCAGCAGCCACGCATTGCTGTGTTTAATTGACAACACAGAGGTAAAAAAAACCATTGCTGTTTAAAACAGTCATAACTCTGCTATAGTCTTTTCATCAGTCCTTGTAGGGAAAAAGAAGTTCTCTTTTGTCAATCTATGGAGATTTTCACAAGAAAAAACATTTTCTCATGCCTTCCTATTGCTCTGATGCCAGCTGCTTAGAAAACTCTGCCATCAGGCCTTTCCTCCCATTTGACACCAGTCCCAGCTGTGTTTGTGGGCCATGATTCAAGGGGTGTCATTGAATCATGAAGGATAAGTTCTTCAAAGGCAAAAGTTCTCTTCATTGGATTCTGTGATCATCTCTGGAAACAGGAATCTTTTGCTTTGTCACTTAAGAGCCACAAATCTTCAGCATCTCTCACTTCTCCTTTTCTCTTCCAGCATCACATAGCATTACAACAACTTCACCATTAGCACAGCTTTAGCAATGAATCCCTTTTGCTCAGAACTATGCTTTGAAATACTCCATTTCCCCCAAAATACTGTTTCAGGAATTCAAGGAGTTTCTTCAGAACATGATTGTCCCCCTCCATAGCTTGAATAAAAGAAAATTTCAGCTTCTTCGGGCATCTTCCTCTTCTCTTCCCATCTGAGGCTTAATTCCTTTCCTCGCTGCCTTGGGTGGTTGATGCTGCCTCTTTACCCGTTGATCCCTCTCTCTTCCCCTCTCTCTGGAAAAAGGATTCATCTGCAAGTCTCGTCTGGCTAGTGAAAGGCTTCAACTCTTGCCCAGGCACTGGGGATGGTCCCGGGGCCAGCGGCTGCAGCTCTTTGCCATGCAACATTTTCCCTAGCTGCTCTGGAGGAGTGTGGCCACTGTGTCAGCAAGCCACAGCTCAAGAGCTTTCCCTCCCCTTCCTCGGCAGTTGCTGCTGAAAGCCAGCAGCGGCAGAAACTGCTGCCGAGCCAGGAAGCAGCCTGACCCGCCAGCCCCACTCTACAAGGCTCAGTGAGCCCTGCCAGAGCTTCAGCCCATCTGGGAAGGGGCCGCTGTCATTTCACACTCTCCAACCCCCTCCAGGAAGCGCCGAAATCCTGCCAGCCCCACTCCCCCTGCAGCAGCCTTGTCCAGCTGGGGGGGCAAGAGGCTGAAGCCTAGCCATACTAGCTCTTCCAAAGGCAGAAACCAGAGAGAAAGAAAAATTCCTGGGCTTAGGTTTCAAAGGGTGGTGTTCACAAGTT
This sequence comes from Cyanistes caeruleus, assembly GCF_971803275.1. Lineage (NCBI taxonomy): Eukaryota > Metazoa > Chordata > Aves > Passeriformes > Paridae > Cyanistes > Cyanistes caeruleus. Next base: position 1,888,094 of record NW_028256296.1, on the reverse strand, counting down.
GATCTCCCTTTACAATGGGAAAACGACTGTCTGTTCTCAGAGATGACCAGGCATTGGCCAGCAGAAAGAAACCCCATCAACCTCCAGCAGCTTTAATTTCTCTAGCAGTTTTTCTTTGTTTCTTATTTATCAGCCTATCACACACACAGCAGTGACAGCCCCAGGCGTCCCCTCTCTGTAACACCAGAGTTGCTACCGCCCCAGGGTTCCACTCTCTGTGACACCACAGCCGTGACCACACCAGCGTTCCACTCTCTGTGACGCCACAGCCGTGACAGCACTGTGCTTCCCTCTCTGTGACACCACATCAGAGACAGCACCATTGTTCCTCTCTCAGTGACACCACGGCAGTGACAGCACCAGTTTTCCACTCTCTGTGACACAACAGCAGTGACAACAACTGCTTTCTAATCTCTGTGACACCATGGCTGTGACTACACCAGTGTTCCACTGTCTGTGACGCCACAGCAGTGGCAGCACTGGGCTTCCCTCTCTGTGACGCCACAGCTGTGACAGCACCAGTGATCCACACTCTGTGACACAACAGCAGTGACAACAACAGCATTCCGCTCTGTCTGACACCACAGCAGTGACACCATTGGGCTTCCCTCTCTTTGACACCACAGCAGCGACAGCACTGGGCCTCCCTCTCTGTGACACCACAGCAGTGACAGCACTGGGCTTCCCTCTCTGTGACACCACAGAATTGACAGCAACAGCGTTCCACTCTCTGTGACACCACGGCAGTCACAGCACTGGTTTCCCTCTCTGTGACACCAGAGCTGTCACAGCCCAACTGCTCCCCTCTCTGTGACACCACAACAGTGGCAGCACAGTCTTCTATTCTCTGTGACACCAGAGCTCTGACAACTCCAATTTCCTCTGCAATGTGATACTACAGCTGTGACAGTTCTAGTGTTCCACTCTCTGTGACACCCGAGCAGTGAAAGCCTCAGTGTTCCACTCTCTGTCACATGACAGCCATGACAGCCCCACTGTTCACCTCTTAGTGAAGCAATCGCTCTGACAGCTCCAATTTCCTCCTCACTCTGACACCTGTCATGGTTTGAAAGTATTAATTAAAAAATCACTGGAAAACTTATCCATTTCTTGCTTGAAGATGTGGAATATGAGAAGGCCAAAAGAAGTTTAAAATTTAAAAGGAATCGAGGAAGTTTATTAACCAAACTACAAGGATACAAAACTAGAATAAAACTTCCAGATACCCTTTTTCCCCAGCAGCCACGCATTGCTGTGTTTAATTGACAGCACAGAGGTAAAAAAAACCTTTGCTGTTTAAAACAGTCATAACTCTGCTATAGTCTTTTCATCAGTCCTTGTAGGGAAAAAGAAGTTCTCTTTTGTCAATCTATGGAGATTTTCACAAGAAAAAACATTTTCTCATGCCTTCCTATTGCTCTGATGCCAGCTGCTTAGAAAACTCTGCCATCAGTCCTTTCCTCCCATTTGACACCAGTCTCAGCTGTGTTTGTGGGCCATGATTCAAGGGGTGTCATTGAATCATGAAGGATAAGTTCTTCAAAGGCAAAAGTTCTCTTCATTGGATTCTGTGATCATCTCTGGAAACAGGAATCTTTTGCTTTGTCACTTAAGAGCCACAAATCTTCAGCATCTCTCACTTCTCCTTTTCTCTTCCAGCATCACATAGCATTACAACAACTTCACCATTAGCACAGCTTTAGCAATGAATCCCTTTTGCTCAGAACTATGCTTTGAAATACTCCATTTCCCCCAAAATACTGTTTCAGGAATTCAAGGAGTTTCTTCAGAACATGATTGTCCCCCTCCATAGCTTGAATAAAAGAAAATTTCAGCTTCTTCGGGCATCTTCCTCTTCTCTTCCCATCTGAGGCTTAATTCCTTTCCTCGCTGCCTTGGGTGGTTGATGCTGCCTCTTTACCCGTTGATCCCTCTCTCTTCCCCTCTCTCTGGAAAAAGGATTCATCTGCAAGTCTCGTCTGGCTAGTGAAAGGCTTCAACTCTTGCCCAGGCACTGGGGATGGTCCCGGGGCCAGCGGCTGCAGCTCTTTGCCATGCAACATTTTCCCTAGCTGCTCTGGAGGAGTGTGGCCACTGTGTCAGCAAGCCACAGCTCAAGAGCTTTCCCTCCCCTTCCTCGGCAGTTGCTGCTGAAAGCCAGCAGCGGCAGAAACTGCTGCCGAGCCAGGAAGCAGCCTGACCCGCCAGCCCCACTCTACAAGGCTCAGTGAGCCCTGCCAGAGCTTCAGCCCATCTGGGAAGGGGCCGCTGTCATTTCACACTCTCCAACCCCCTCCAGGAAGCGCCGAAATCCTGCCAGCCCCACTCCCCCTGCAGCAGCCTTGTCCAGCTGGGGGGGCAAGAGGCTGAAGCCTAGCCATACTAGCTCTTCCAAAGGCAGAAACCAGAGAGAAAGAAAAATTCCTGGGCTTAGGTTTCAAAGGGTGGTGTTCACAAGTTGATCTCCCTTTACAATGGGAAAACGACTGTCTGTTCTCAGAGATGACCAGGCATTGGCCAGCAGAAAGAAACCCCATCAACCTCCAGCAGCTTTAATTTCTCTAGCAGTTTTTCTTTGTTTCTTATTTATCAGCCTATCACACACACAGCAGTGACAGCCCCAGGCGTCCCCTCTCTGTAACACCAGAGTTGCTACCGCCCCAGGGTTCCACTCTCTGTGACACCACAGCCGTGACCACACCAGCGTTCCACTCTCTGTGACGCCACAGCCGTGACAGCACTGTGCTTCCCTCTCTGTGACACCACATCAGAGACAGCACCATTGTTCCTCTCTCAGTGACACCACGGCAGTGACAGCACCAGTTTTCCACTCTCTGTGACACAACAGCAGTGACAACAACTGCTTTCTAATCTCTGTGACACCATGGCTGTGACTACACCAGTGTTCCACTGTCTGTGACGCCACAGCAGTGGCAGCACTGGGCTTCCCTCTCTGTGACGCCACAGCTGTGACAGCACCAGTGATCCACACTCTGTGACACAACAGCAGTGACAACAACAGCATTCCGCTCTGTCTGACACCACAGCAGTGACACCATTGGGCTTCCCTCTCTTTGACACCACAGCAGCGACAGCACTGGGCCTCCCTCTCTGTGACACCACAGCAGTGACAGCACTGGGCTTCCCTCTCTGTGACACCACAGAATTGACAGCAACAGCGTTCCACTCTCTGTGACACCACGGCAGTCACAGCACTGGTTTCCCTCTCTGTGACACCAGAGCTGTCACAGCCCAACTGCTCCCCTCTCTGTGACACCACAACAGTGGCAGCACAGTCTTCTATTCTCTGTGACACCAGAGCTCTGACAACTCCAATTTCCTCTGCAATGTGATACTACAGCTGTGACAGTTCTAGTGTTCCACTCTCTGTGACACCCGAGCAGTGAAAGCCTCAGTGTTCCACTCTCTGTCACATGACAGCCATGACAGCCCCACTGTTCACCTCTTAGTGAAGCAATCGCTCTGACAGCTCCAATTTCCTCCTCACTCTGACACCTGTCATGGTTTGAAAGTATTAATTAAAAAATCACTGGAAAACTTATCCATTTCTTGCTTGAAGATGTGGAATATGAGAAGGCCAAAAGAAGTTTAAAATTTAAAAGGAATCGAGGAAGTTTATTAACCAAACTACAAGGATACAAAACTAGAATAAAACTTCCAGATACCCTTTTTCCCCAGCAGCCACGCATTGCTGTGTTTAATTGACAGCACAGAGGTAAAAAAAACCTTTGCTGTTTAAAACAGTCATAACTCTGCTATAGTCTTTTCATCAGTCCTTGTAGGGAAAAAGAAGTTCTCTTTTGTCAATCTATGGAGATTTTCACAAGAAAAAACATTTTCTCATGCCTTCCTATTGCTCTGATGCCAGCTGCTTAGAAAACTCTGCCATCAGTCCTTTCCTCCCATTTGACACCAGTCTCAGCTGTGTTTGTGGGCCATGATTCAAGGGGTGTCATTGAATCATGAAGGATAAGTTCTTCAAAGGCAAAAGTTCTCTTCATTGGATTCTGTGATCATCTCTGGAAACAGGAATCTTTTGCTTTGTCACTTAAGAGCCACAAATCTTCAGCATCTCTCACTTCTCCTTTTCTCTTCCAGCATCACATAGCATTACAACAACTTCACCATTAGCACAGCTTTAGCAATGAATTCCTTTTGCTCAGAACTATGCTTTGAAATACTCCATTCCCCCCAAAATACTGTTTCAGGAATTCAAGGAGTTTCTTCAGAACATGATTGTCCCCCTCCATAGCTTGAATAAAAGAAAATTTCAGCTTCTTCGGGCATCTTCCTCTTCTCTTCCCATCTGAGGCTTAATTCCTTTCCTCGCTGCCTTGGGTGGTTGATGCTGCCTCTTTACCCGTTGATCCCTCTCTCTTCCCCTCTCTCTGGAAAAAGGATTCATCTGCAAGTCTCGTCTGGCTAGTGAAAGGCTTCAACTCTTGCCCAGGCACTGGGGATGGTCCCGGGGCCAGCGGCTGCAGCTCTTTGCCATGCAACATTTTCCCTAGCTGCTCTGGAGGAGTGTGGCCACTGTGTCAGCAAGCCACAGCTCAAGAGCTTTCCCTCCCCTTCCTCGGCAGTTGCTGCTGAAAGCCAGCAGCGGCAGAAACTGCTGCCGAGCCAGGAAGCAGCCTGACCCGCCAGCCCCACTCTACAAGGCTCAGTGAGCCCTGCCAGAGCTTCAGCCCATCTGGGAAGGGGCCGCTGTCATTTCACACTCTCCAACCCCCTCCAGGAAGCGCCGAAATCCTGCCAGCCCCACTCCCCCTGCGGCAGCCTTGTCCAGCTGGGGGGGCAAGAGGCTGAAGCCTAGCCATACTAGCTCTTCCAAAGGCAGAAACCAGAGAGAAAGAAAAATTCCTGGGCTTAGGTTTCAAAGGGTGGTGTTCACAAGTTGATCTCCCTTTACAATGGGAAAACGACTGTCTGTTCTCAGAGATGACCAGGCATTGGCCAGCAGAAAGAAACCCCATCAACCTCCAGCAGCTTTAATTTCTCTAGCAGTTTTTCTTTGTTTCTTATTTATCAGCCTATCACACACACAGCAGTGACAGCCCCAGGCGTCCCCTCTCTGTAACACCAGAGCAGCTACCGCCCCAGGGTTCCACTCTCTGTGACACCACAGCCGTGACCACACCAGCGTTCCACTCTCTGTGACGCCACAGCCGTGACAGCACTGGGCTTCCCTCTCTGTGACACCACATCAGAGACAGCACCATTGTTCCTCTCTCAGTGACACCACGGCAGTGACAGCACCAGTTTTCCACTCTCTGTGACACAACAGCAGTGACAACAACTGCTTTCTACTCTCTGTGACACCATGGCTGTGACTACACCAGTGTTCCACTGTCTGTGACGCCACAGCAGTGGCAGCACTGGGCTTCCCTCTCTGTGACGCCACAGCTGTGACAGCACCAGTGATCCACACTCTGTGACACAACAGCAGTGACAACAACAGCATTCCGCTCTGTCTGACACCACAGCAGTGACACCATTGGGCTTCCCTCTCTTTGACACCACAGCAGCGACAGCACTGGGCCTCCCTCTCTGTGACACCACAGCAGTGACAGCACTGGGCTTCCCTCTCTGTGACACCACAGAATTGACAGCAACAGCGTTCCACTCTCTGTGACACCACGGCAGTCACAGCACTGGTTTCCCTCTCTGTGACACCAGAGCTGTCACAGCCCAACTGCTCCCCTCTCTGTGACACCACAACAGTGACAGCACAGTCTTCTATTCTCTGTGACACCAGAGCTCTGACAACTCCAATTTCCTCTGCAATGTGATACTACAGCTGTGACAGTTCTAGTGTTCCACTCTCTGTGACACCCGAGCAGTGAAAGCCTCAGTGTTCCACTCTCTGTCACATGACAGCCATGACAGCCCCACTGTTCACCTCTTAGTGAAGCAATCGCTCTGACAGCTCCAATTTCCTCCTCACTCTGACACCTGTCATGGTTTGAAAGTATTAATTAAAAAATCACTGGAAAACTTATCCATTTCTTGCTTGAAGATGTGGAATATGAGAAGGCCAAAAGAAGTTTAAAATTTAAAAGGAATCGAGGAAGTTTATTAACCAAACTACAAGGACACAAAACCAGAATAAAACTTCCAGATACCCTTTTTCCCCAGCAGCCATGCATTGCTGTGTTTAATTGACAACACAGAGGTAAAAAAAACCATTGCTGTTTAAAACAGTCATAACTCTGCTATAGTCTTTTCATCAGTCCTTGTAGGGAAAAAGAAGTTCTCTTTTGTCAATCTATGGAGATTTTCACAAGAAAAAACATTTTCTCATGCCTTCCTATTGCTCTGATGCCAGCTGCTTAGAAAACTCTGCCATCAGGCCTTTCCTCCCATTTTACACCAGTCCCAGCTGTGTTTGTGGGCCATGATTCAAGGGGTGTCATTGAATCATGAAGGATAAGTTCTTCAAAGGCAAAAGTTCTCTTCATTGGATTCTGTGATCATCTCTGGAAACAGGAATGTTTTGCTTTGTCACTTAAGAGCCACAAATCTTCAGCATCTCTCACTTCTCCTTTTCTCTTCCAGCATCACATAGCATTACAACAACTTCACCATTAGCACAGCTTTAGCAATGAATTCCTTTTGCTCAGAACTATACTTTGAAATACTCCATTCCCCCCAAAATACTGTTTCAGGAATTCAAGGAGTTTCTTCAGAACATGATTGTCCCCCTCCATAGCTTGAATAAAAGAAAATTTCAGCTTCTTCGGGCATCTTCCTCTTCTCTTCCCATCTGAGGCTTAATTCCTTTCCTCGCTGCCTTGGGTGGTTGATGCTGCCTCTTTACCTGTTGATCCCTCTCTCTTCCCCTCTCTCTGGAAAAAGGATTCATCTGCAAGTCTCGTCTGGCTAGTGAAAGGCTTCAACTCTTGCCCAGGCACTGGGGATGGTCCCGGGGCCAGCGGCTGCAGCTCTTTGCCATGCAAGATTTTCCCTAGCTGCTCTGGAGGAGTGTGGCCACTGTGTCAGCAAGCCACAGCTCAAGAGCTTTCCCTCCCCTTCCTCGGCAGTTGCTGCTGAAAGCCAGCAGCGGCACAAACTGCTGCCGAGCCAGGAAGCAGCCTGACCCGCCAGCCCCACTCTACAAGGCTCAGTGAGCCCTGCCAGAGCTTCAGCCCATCTGGGAAGGGGCCGCTGTCATTTCACACTCTCCAACCCCCTCCAGGAAGCGCCGAAATCCTGCCAGCCCCGCTCCCCCTGCGGCAGCCTTGTCCAGCCGGGGGGGCAAGAGGCTGAAGCCTAGCCATACTAGCTCTTCCAAAGGCAGAAACCAGAGAGAAAGAAAAATTCCTGGGCTTAGGTTTCAAAGGGTGGTGTTCACAAGTTGATCTCCCTTTACAATGGGAAAACAACTGTCTGTTCTCAGAGATGACCAGGCATTGGCCAGCAGAAAGAAACCCCATCAACCTCCAGCAGCTTTAATTTCTCTAGCAGTTTTTCTTTGTTTCTTATTTATCAGCCTATCACACACACAGCAGTGACAGCCCCAGGCGTCCCCTCTCTGTAACACCAGAGCAGCTACCGCCCCAGGGTTCCACTCTCTGTGACACCACAGCCGTGACAACACCAGCGTTCCACTCTCTGTGACACCACGGCAGTGACAGCACCAGTTTTCCACTCTCTGTGACACAACAGCAGTGACAACAACTGCTTTCTACTCTCTGTGACACCATGGCTGTGACTACACCAGTGTTCCACTGTCTGTGACACGACCGCAGTGGCAGCACTGGGCTTCCCTCTCTGTGACGCCACAGCTGTGACAGCACCAGTGTTCCACACTCTGTGACACAACGGTAGTGAAAACAACAGCATTCCGCTCTCTCTGACACCACAGCAGTGACACCATTGGGCTTCCCTCTCTGTGACACCACAGCAGCGACAGCACTGGGCCTCCCTCTCTGTGACACCACAGCAGTGACAGCACTGGGCTTCCCTCTCTGTGACACCACAGAATTGACAGCAACAGCGTTCCACTCTCTGTGACACCACGGCAGTCACAGCACTGGTTTCCCTCTCTGTGACACCACAGCCGTCACAGCCCAGGTGCTCCCCTCTCTGTGACACCACAACAGTGACAGCACAGTCTTCTATTCTCTGTGACACCAGAGCTCTGACAACTCCAATTTCCTCTGCAATGTGATACTACAGCTGTGACAGTTCTAGTGTTCCACTCTCTGTGACACCCGAGCAGTGAAAGCCTCAGTGTTCCACTCTCTGTCACATGACAGCCATGACAGCCCCACTGTTCACCTCTTAGTGAAGCAATCGCTCTGACAGCTCCAATTTCCTCCTCACTCTGACACCTGTCATGGTTTGAAAGTATTAATTAAAAAATCACTGGAAAACTTATCCATTTCTTGCTTGAAGATGTGGAATATGAGAAGGCCAAAAGAAGTTTAAAATTTAAAAGGAATCGAGGAAGTTTATTAACCAAACTACAAGGATACAAAACCAGAATAAAACTTCCAGATACCCTTTTTCCCCAGCAGCCACGCATTGCTGTGTTTAATTGACAACACAGAGGTAAAAAAAACCATTGCTGTTTAAAACAGTCATAACTCTGCTATAGTCTTTTCATCCGTCCTTGTAGGGAAAAAGAAGTTCTCTTTTGTCAATCTATGGAGATTTTCACAAGAAAAAACATTTTCTCATGCCTTCCTATTGCTCTGATGCCAGCTGCTTAGAAAACTCTGCCATCAGTCCTTTCCTCCCATTTGACACCAGGCTCAGCTGTGTTTGTGGGCCACGATTCAAGGGGTGTCATTGAATCATGAAGGATAAGTTCTTCAAAGGCAAAAGTTCTCTTCATTGGATTCTGTGATCATCTCTGGAAACAGGAATGTTTTGCTTTGTCACTTAAGAGCCACAAATCTTCAGCATCTCTCACTTCTCCTTTTCTCTTCCAGCATCACATAGCATTACAACAACTTCACCATTAGCACAGCTTTAGCAATGAATTCCTTTTGCTCAGAACTATACTTTGAAATACTCCATTCCCCCCAAAATACTGTTTCAGGAATTCAAGGAGTTTCTTCAGAACATGATTGTCCCCCTCCATAGCTTGAATAAAAGGAAATTTCAGCTTCTTCGGGCATCTTCCTCTTCTCTTCCCATCTGAGGCTTAATTCCTTTCCTCGCTGCCTTGGGTGGTTGATGCTGCCTCTTTACCTGTTGATCCCTCTCTCTTCCCCTCTCTCTGGAAAAAGGATTCATCTGCAAGTCTCGTCTGGCTAGTGAAAGGCTTCAACTCTTGCCCAGGCACTGGGGATGGTCCCGGGGCCAGCGGCTGCAGCTCTTTGCCATGCAAGATTTTCCCTAGCTGCTCTGGAGGAGTGTGGCCACTGTGTCAGCAAGCCACAGCTCAAGAGCTTTCCCTCCCCTTCCTCGGCAGTTGCTGCTGAAAGCCAGCAGCGGCACAAACTGCTGCCGAGCCAGGAAGCAGCCTGACCCGCCAGCCCCACTCTACAAGGCTCAGTGAGCCCTGCCAGAGCTTCAGCCCATCTGGGAAGGGGCCGCTGTCATTTCACACTCTCCAACCCCCTCCAGGAAGCGCCGAAATCCTGCCAGCCCCGCTCCCCCTGCGGCAGCCTTGTCCAGCTGTGGGGGCAAGAGTCTGAAGCCTAGCCATACTAGCTCTTCCAAAGGCAGAAACCAGAGAGAAAGAAAAATTCCTGGGCTTAGGTTTCAAAGGGTGGTGTTCACAAGTTGATCTCCCTTTACAATGGGAAAACGACTGTCTGTTCTCAGAGATGACCAGGCACTGGCCAGCAGAAAGAAACCCCATCAACCTCCAGCAGCTTAAATTTCTCTAGCAGTTTTTCTTTGTTTCTTATTTATCAGCCTATCACACACACAGCAGTGACAGCCCCAGGCGTCCCCTCTCTGTAACACCAGAGCAGCTACCGCCCCAGGGTTCCACTCTCTGTGACACCACAGCCGTGACAGCACTGGGCTTCCCTCTCTGTGACACGACAGCCGTGACGGCACTGGGCTTCCCTCTCTGTGACACCACATCAGAGACAGCACCATTGTTCCTCTCTCGGTGACACCACGGCAGTGACAGCACCAGTTTTCCACTCTCTGTGACACAACAGCAGTGACAACAACTGCTTTCTAATCTCTGTGACACCATGGCTGTGACTACACCAGTGTTCCACTGTCTGTGACACGACAGCAGTGACAGCACTGGGCTTCCCTCTCTGTGACGCCACAGCTGTGACAGCACCAGTGTTCCACACTCTGTGACACAACGGTAGTGAAAACAACAGCATTCCGCTCTCTCTGACACCACAGCAGTGACACCATTGGGCTTCCCACTCTGTGAAACCACAGCAGCGACAGCACTGGGCTTCCCTCTCTGTGGCACCACAGCAGTGACACCACTGGGCTTCCCTCTCTGTGACACCACAGAATTGACAGCAACAGCGTTCCACTCTCTGTGACACCACGGCAGTCACAGCACTGGTTTCCCTCTCTGTGACACCACAGCCTTCACAGCCCAACTGCTCCCTTCTCTGTGACACCACAACAGTGACAGCACAGTCTTCTATTCTCTGTGACACCAGAGCTCTGACAACTCCAATTTCCTCTGCAATGTGATACTACAGCTGTGACAGTTCTAGTGTTCCACTCTCTGTGACACCCGAGCAGTGAAAGCCTCAGTGTTCCACTCTCTGTCACATGACAGCCATGACAGCCCCACTGTTCACCTCTTAGTGAAGCAATCGCTCTGACAGCTCCAATTTCCTCCTCACTCTGACACCTGTCATGGTTTGAAAGTATTAATTAAAAAATCACTGGAAAACTTATCCATTTCTTGCTTGATGTGGAATATGAGAAGGCCAAAAGAAGTTTAAAATTTAAAAGGAATCGAGGAAGTTTATTAACCAAACTACAAGGATACAAAACCAGAATAAAACTTCCAGATACCCTTTTTCCCCAGCAGCCACGCATTGCTGTGTTTAATTGACAACACAGAGGTAAAAAAAACCATTGCTGTTTAAAACAGTCATAACTCTGCTATAGTCTTTTCATCAGTCCTTGTAGGGAAAAAGAAGTTCTCTTTTGTCAATCTATGGAGATTTTCACAAGAAAAAACATTTTCTCATGCCTTCCTATTGCTCTGATGCCAGCTGCTTAGAAAACTCTGCCATCAGGCCTTTCCTCCCATTTGACACCAGTCCCAGCTGTGTTTGTGGGCCATGATTCAAGGGGTGTCATTGAATCATGAAGGAGAAGTTCTTCAAAGGCAAAAGTTCTCTTCATTGGATTCTGTGATCATCTCTGGAAACAGGAATGTTTTGCTTTGTCACTTAAGAGCCACAAATCTTCAGCATCTCTCACTTCTCCTTTTCTCTTCCAGCATCACATAGCATTACAACAACTTCACCATTAGCACAGCTTTAGCAATGAATTCCTTTTGCTCAGAACTATGCTTTGAAATACTCCATTCCCCCCAAAATACTGTTTCAGGAATTCAAGGAGTTTCTTCAGAACATGATTGTCCCCCTCCATAGCTTGAATAAAAGAAAATTTCAGCTTCTTCGGGCATCTTCCTCTTCTCTTCCCATCTGAGGCTTAATTCCTTTCCTCGCTGCCTTGGGTGGTTGATGCTGCCTCTTTACCCGTTGATCCCTCTCTCTTCCCCTCTCTCTGGAAAAAGGATTCATCTGCAAGTCTCGTCTGGCTAGTGAAAGGCTTCAACTCTTGCCCAGGCACTGGGGATGGTCCCGGGGCCAGCGGCTGCAGCTCTTTGCCATGCAAGATTTTCCCTAGCTGCTCTGGAGGAGTGTGGCCACTGTGTCAGCAAGCCACAGCTCAAGAGCTTTCCCTCCCCTTCCTCGGCAGTTGCTGCTGAAAGCCAGCAGCGGCAGAAACTGCTGCCGAGCCAGGAAGCAGCCTGACCCGCCAGCCCCACTCTACAAGGCTCAGTGAGCCCTGCCAGAGCTTCAGCCCATCTGGGAAGGGGCCGCTGTCATTTCACACTCTCCAACCCCCTCCAGGAAGCGCCGAAATCCTGCCAGCCCCGCTCCCCCTGCGGCAGCCTTGTCCAGCCGGGGGGGCAAGAGGCTGAAGCCTAGCCATACTAGCTCTTCCAAAGGCAGAAACCAGAGAGAAAGAAAAATTCCTGGGCTTAGGTTTCAAAGGGTGGTGTTCACAAGTTGATCTCCCTTTACAATGGGAAAACGACTGTCTGTTCTCAGAGATGACCAGGCATTGGCCAGCAGAAAGAAACCCCATCAACCTCCAGCAGCTTTAATTTCTCTAGCAGTTTTTCTTTGTTTCTTATTTATCAGCCTATCACACACACAGCAGTGACAGCCCCAGGCGTCCCCTCTCTGTAACACCAGAGCAGCTACCGCCCCAGGGTTCCACTCTCTGTGACACCACAGCCGTGACAACACCAGCGTTCCACTCTCTGTGACGCCACAGCCGTGAGAGCACTGGTCTTCCCGCTCTGTGACGCCACAGCTGTGACAGCACCAGTGTTCCACACTCTGTGATACAACGGTAGTGAAAACAACAGCATTCCGCTCTCTGTGACACAACAGCAGTGACAACAACTGCTTTCTAATCTCTGTGACACCATGGCTGTGACTACACCAGTGTTCCACTGTCTGTGAGACGACAGCAGTGGCAGCACTGGGCTTCCCTCTCTGTGACGCCACAGCTGTGACAGCACCAGTGTTCCACACTCTGTGACACAACGGTAGTGAAAACAACAGCATTCCGCTCTCTCTGACACCACAGCAGTGACACCATTGGGCTTCCCTCTCTGTGACACCACAGCAGCGACAGCACTGGGCCTCCCTCTCTGTGACACCACAGCAGTGACAGCGCTGGGCTTCCCTCTCTGTGACACCACAGAATTGACAGCAACAGCGTTCTACTCTCTGTGACACCACGGCAGTCACAACACTGGTTTCCCTCTCTGTGACACCAGAGCCGTCACAGCCCAACTGCTCCCCTCTCTGTGACACCACAACAGTGACAGCACAGTCTTCTATTCTCTGTGACACCAGAGCTCTGACAACTCCAATTTCCTCTGCAATGTGATACTACAGCTGTGACAGTTCTAGTGTTCCACTCTCTGTGACACCCGAGCAGTGAAAGCCTCAGTGTTCCACTCTCTGTCACATGACAGCCATGACAGCCCCACTGTTCACCTCTTAGTGAAGCAATCGCTCTGACAGCTCCAATTTCCTCCTCACTCTGACACCTGTCATGGTTTGAAAGTATTAATTAAAAAATCACTGGAGAACTTATTCATTTCTTGCTTGAAGATGTGGAATATGAGAAGGCCAAAAGAAGTTTAAAATTTAAAAGGAATCGAGGAAGTTTATTAACCAAACTACATGGAAACAAAACCAGAATAAAAATTCCAGATACCCTTTTTCCCCAGCAGCCACGCATTGCTGTGTTTAATTGACAACACAGAGGTAAAAAAAACCATTGCTGTTTAAAACAGTCATAACTCTGCTATAGTCTTTTCATCAGTCCTTGTAGGGAAAAAGAAGTTCTCTTTTGTCAATCTATGGAGATTTTCACAAGAAAAAACATTTTCTCATGCCTTCCTATTGCTCTGATGCCAGCTGCTTAGAAAACTCTGCCATCAGGCCTTTCCTCCCATTTTACACCAGGCTCAGCTGTGTTTGTGGGCCATGATTCAAGGGGTGTCATTGAATCATGAAGGATAAGTTCTTCAAAGGCAAAAGTTCTCTTCATTGGATTCTGTGATCATCTCTGGAAACAGGAATCTTTTGCTTTGTCACTTAAGAGCCACAAATCTTCAGCATCTCTCACTTCTCCTTTTCTCTTCCAGCATCACATAGCATTACAACAACTTCACCATTAGCACAGCTTTAGCAATGAATTCCTTTTGCTCAGAACTATACTTTGAAATACTCCATTCCCCCCAAAATACTGTTTCAGGAATTCAAGGAGTTTCTTCAGAACATGATTGTCCCCCTCCATAGCTTGAATAAAAGAAAATTTCAGCTTCTTCGGGCATCTTCCTCTTCTCTTCCCATCTGAGGCTTAATTCCTTTCCTCGCTGCCTTGGGTGGTTGATGCTGCCTCTTTACCTGTTGATCCCTCTCTCTTCCCCTCTCTCTGGAAAAAGGATTCATCTGCAAGTCTCGTCTGGCTAGTGAAAGGCTTCAACTCTTGCCCAGGCACTGGGGATGGTCCCGGGGCCAGCGGCTGCAGCTCTTTGCCATGCAACATTTTCCCTAGCTGCTCTGGAGGAGTGTGGCCACTGTGTCAGCAAGCCACAGCTCAAGAGCTTTCCCTCCCCTTCCTCGGCAGTTGCTGCTGAAAGCCAGCAGCGGCACAAACTGCTGCCGAGCCAGGAAGCAGCCTGACCCGCCAGCCCCACTCTACAAGGCTCAGTGAGCCCTGCCAGAGCTTCAGCCCATCTGGGAAGGGGCCGCTGTCATTTCACACTCTCCAACCCCCTCCAGGAAGTGCCAAAATCCTGCCAGCCCCGCTCCCCCTGCGGCAGCCTTGTCCAGTGGGGGGGGCAAGAGGCTGAAGCCTAGCCATACTAGCTCTTCCAAAGGCAGAAACCAGAGAGAAAGAAAAATTCCTGGGCTTAGGTTTCAAAGGGTGGTGTTCACAAGTTGATCTCCCTTTACAATGGGAAAACGACTGTCTGTTCTCAGAGATGAACAGGCATTGGCCAGCAGAAAGAAACCCCATCAACCTCCATCAGCTTTAATTTCTCTAGCAGTTTTTCTTTGTTTCTTATTCATCAGCCTATCACACACACAGCAGTGACAGCCCCAGGCGTCCCCTCTCTGTAACACCAGAGCAGCTACCGCCCCAGGGTTCCACTCTCTGTGACACCACAGCCGTGACCACACCAGCGTTCCACTCTCTGTGATACCACAGCAGTGACAGCACTGGGCTTCCCTCTCTGTGACACCACAGCCGTGACAGCACTGGGCTTCCCTCTCTGTGATACCACATCAGAGACAGCACCATTGTTCCTCTCTCAGTGACACCACGGCAGTGACAGCACCAGTTTTCCACTCTCTGTGACACAACAGCAGTGACAACAACTGCTTTCTACTCTCTGTGACACCATGGCTGTGACTACACCAGTGTTCCACTGTCTGTGACACGACCGCAGTGGCAGCACTGGGCTTCCCTCTCTGTGACGCCACAGCTGTGACAGCACCAGTGTTCCACACTCTGTGACACAACGGTAGTGAAAACAACAGCATTCCGCTCTCTCTGACACCACAGCAGTGACACCATTGGGCTTCCCTCTCTGTGACACCACAGCAGCGACAGCACTGGGCTTCCCTCTCTGTGGCACCACAGCAGTGACACCACCCGGCTTCCCTCTCTGTGACACCACAGAATTGACAGCAACAGCGTTCCACTCTCTGTGACACCACGGCAGTCACAGCACTGGTTTCCCTCTCTGTGACACCACAGCCTTCACAGCCCAACTGCTCCCTTCTCGGTGACACCACAACAGTGACAGCACAGTCTTCTATTCTCTGTGACACCAGAGCTCTGACAACTCCAATTTCCTCTGCAATGTGATACTACAGCTGTGACAGTTCTAGTGTTCCACTCTCTGTGACACCCGAGCAGTGAAAGCCTCAGTGTTCCACTCTCTGTCACATGACAGCCATGACAGCCCCACTGTTCACCTCTTAGTGAAGCAATCGCTCTGACAGCTCCAATTTTCTCCTCACTCTGACACCTGTCATGGTTTGAAAGTATTAATTAAAAAATCACTGGAAAACTTATCCATTTCTTGCTTGAAGATGTGGAATATGAGAAGGCCAAAAGAAGTTTAAAATTTAAAAGGAATCGAGGAAGTTTATTAACCAAACTACAAGGATACAAAACCAGAATAAAACTTCCAGATACCCTTTTTCCCCAGCAGCCACGCATTGCTGTGTTTAATTGACAACACAGAGGTAAAAAAAACCTTTGCTGTTTAAAACAGTCAGAACTCTGCTATAGTCTTTTCATCAGTCCTTGTAGGGAAAAAGAAGTTCTCTTTTGTCAATCTATGGAGATTTTCACAAGAAAAAACATTTTCTCATGCCTTCCTATTGCTCTGATGCCAGCTGCTTAGAAAACTCTGCCATCAGTCCTTTCCTCCCATTTGACACCAGTCTCAGCTGTGTTTGTGGGCCATGATTCAAGGGGTGTCATTGAATCATGAAGGATAAGTTCTTCAAAGGCAAAAGTTCTCTTCATTGGATTCTGTGATCATCTCTGGAAACAGGAATCTTTTGCTTTGTCACTTAAGAGCCACAAATCTTCAGCATCTCTCACTTCTCCTTTTCTCTTCCAGCATCACATAGCATTACAACAACTTCACCATTAGCACAGCTTTAGCAATGAATTCCTTTTGCTCAGAACTATGCTTTGAAATACTCCATTCCCCCCAAAATACTGTTTCAGGAATTCAAGGAGTTTCTTCAGAACATGATTGTCCCCCTCCATAGCTTGAATAAAAGAAAATTTCAGCTTCTTCGGGCATCTTCCTCTTCTCTTCCCATCTGAGGCTTAATTCCTTTCCTCGCTGCCTTGGGTGGTTGATGCTGCCTCTTTACCTGTTGATCCCTCTCTCTTCCCCTCTCTCTGGAAAAAGGATTCATCTGCAAGTCTCGTCTGGCTAGTGAAAGGCTTCAACTCTTGCCCAGGCACTGGGGATGGTCCCGGGGCCAGCGGCTGCAGCTCTTTGCCATGCAAGATTTTCCCTAGCTGCTCTGGAGGAGTGTGGCCACTGTGTCAGCAAGCCACAGCTCAAGAGCTTTCCCTCCCCTTCCTCGGCAGTTGCTGCTGAAAGCCAGCAGCGGCACAAACTGCTGCCGAGCCAGGAAGCAGCCTGACCCGCCAGCCCCACTCTACAAGGCTCAGTGAGCCCTGCCAGAGCTTCAGCCCATCTGGGAAGGGGCCGCTGTCATTTCACACTCTCCAACCCCCTCCAGGAAGTGCCAAAATCCTGCCAGCCCCGCTCCCCCTGCGGCAGCCTTGTCCAGTGGGGGGGGCAAGAGGCTGAAGCCTGGCCATACTAGCTCTTCCAAAGGCAGAAACCAGAGAGAAAGAAAAATTCCTGGGCTTAGGTTTCAAAGGGTGGTGTTCACAAGTTGATCTCCCTTTACAATGGGAAAACGACTGTCTGTTCTCAGAGATGAACAGGCATTGGCCAGCAGAAAGAAACCCCATCAACCTCCATCAGCTTTAATTTCTCTAGCAGTTTTTCTTTGTTTCTTATTCATCAGCCTATCACACACACAGCAGTGACAGCCCCAGGCGTCCCCTCTCTGTAACACCAGAGCAGCTACCGCCCCAGGGTTCCACTCTCTGTGACACCACAGCCGTGACCACACCAGCGTTCCACTCTCTGTGATACCACAGCAGTGACAGCACTGGGCTTCCCTCTCTGTGACACCACAGCCGTGACAGCACTGGGCTTCCCTCTCTGTGATACCACATCAGAGACAGCACCATTGTTCCTCTCTCAGTGACACCACGGCAGTGACAGCACCAGTTTTCCACTCTCTGTGACACAACAGCAGTGACAACAACTGCTTTCTACTCTCTGTGACACCATGGCTGTGACTACACCAGTGTTCCACTGTCTGTGACACGACCGCAGTGGCAGCACTGGGCTTCCCTCTCTGTGACGCCACAGCTGTGACAGCACCAGTGTTCCACACTCTGTGACACAACGGTAGTGAAAACAACAGCATTCCGCTCTCTCTGACACCACAGCAGTGACACCATTGGGCTTCCCTCTCTGTGACACCACAGCAGCGACAGCACTGGGCTTCCCTCTCTGTGGCACCACAGCAGTGACACCACTGGGCTTCCCTCTCTGTGACACCACAGAATTGACAGCAACAGCGTTCCACTCTCTGTGACACCACGGCAGTCACAGCACTGGTTTCCCTCTCTGTGACACCACAGCCTTCACAGCCCAACTGCTCCCTTCTCGGTGACACCACAACAGTGACAGCACAGTCTTCTATTCTCTGTGACACCAGAGCTCTGACAACTCCAATTTCCTCTGCAATGTGATACTACAGCTGTGACAGTTCTAGTGTTCCACTCTCTGTGACACCCGAGCAGTGAAAGCCTCAGTGTTCCACTCTCTGTCACATGACAGCCATGACAGCCCCACTGTTCACCTCTTAGTGAAGCAATCGCTCTGACAGCTCCAATTTCCTCCTCACTCTGACACCTGTCATGGTTTGAAAGTATTAATTAAAAAATCACTGGAAAACTTATCCATTTCTTGCTTGAAGATGTGGAATATGAGAAGGCCAAAAGAAGTTTAAAATTTAAAAGGAATCGAGGAAGTTTATTAACCAAACTACAAGGATACAAAACCAGAATAAAACTTCCAGATACCCTTTTTCCCCAGCAGCCACGCATTGCTGTGTTTAATTGACAACACAGAGGTAAAAAAAACCATTGCTGTTTAAAACAGTCATAACTCTGCTATAGTCTTTTCATCCGTCCTTGTAGGGAAAAAGAAGTTCTCTTTTGTCAATCTATGGAGATTTTCACAAGAAAAAACATTTTCTCATGCCTTCCTATTGCTCTGATGCCAGCTGCTTAGAAAACTCTGCCATCAGTCCTTTCCTCCCATTTGACACCAGGCTCAGCTGTGTTTGTGGGCCACGATTCAAGGGGTGTCATTGAATCATGAAGGATAAGTTCTTCAAAGGCAAAAGTTCTCTTCATTGGATTCTGTGATCATCTCTGGAAACAGGAATGTTTTGCTTTGTCACTTAAGAGCCACAAATCTTCAGCATCTCTCACTTCTCCTTTTCTCTTCCAGCATCACATAGCATTACAACAACTTCACCATTAGCACAGCTTTAGCAATGAATTCCTTTTGCTCAGAACTATACTTTGAAATACTCCATTCCCCCCAAAATACTGTTTCAGGAATTCAAGGAGTTTCTTCAGAACATGATTGTCCCCCTCCATAGCTTGAATAAAAGGAAATTTCAGCTTCTTCGGGCATCTTCCTCTTCTCTTCCCATCTGAGGCTTAATTCCTTTCCTCGCTGCCTTGGGTGGTTGATGCTGCCTCTTTACCTGTTGATCCCTCTCTCTTCCCCTCTCTCTGGAAAAAGGATTCATCTGCAAGTCTCGTCTGGCTAGTGAAAGGCTTCAACTCTTGCCCAGGCACTGGGGATGGTCCCGGGGCCAGCGGCTGCAGCTCTTTGCCATGCAACATTTTCCCTAGCTGCTCTGGAGGAGTGTGGCCACTGTGTCAGCAAGCCACAGCTCAAGAGCTTTCCCTCCCCTTCCTCGGCAGTTGCTGCTGAAAGCCAGCAGCGGCAGAAACTGCTGCCGAGCCAGGAAGCAGCCTGACCCGCCAGCCCCACTCTACAAGGCTCAGTGAGCCCTGCCAGAGCTTCAGCCCATCTGGGAAGGGGCCGCTGTCATTTCACACTCTCCAACCCCCTCCAGGAAGCGCCGAAATCCTGCCAGCCCCGCTCCCCCTGCGGCAGCCTTGTCCAGCCGGGGGGGCAAGAGGCTGAAGCCTAGCCATACTAGCTCTTCCAAAGGCAGAAACCAGAGAGAAAGAAAAATTCCTGGGCTTAGGTTTCAAAGGGTGGTGTTCACAAGTTGATCTCCCTTTACAATGGGAAAACAACTGTCTGTTCTCAGAGATGACCAGGCATTGGCCAGCAGAAAGAAACCCCATCAACCTCCAGCAGCTTTAATTTCTCTAGCAGTTTTTCTTTGTTTCTTATTTATCAGCCTATCACACACACAGCAGTGACAGCCCCAGGCGTCCCCTCTCTGTAACACCAGAGCAGCTACCGCCCCAGGGTTCCACTCTCTGTGACACCACAGCCGTGACAACACCAGCGTTCCACTCTCTGTGACACCACAGCAGTGACAGCACTGGGCTTCCCTCTCTGTGACACCACATCAGAGACAGCACCATTGTTCCTCTCTCGGTGACACCACGGCAGTGACAGCACCAGTTTTCCACTCTCTGTGACACCACAGAAGTGACAACAACTGCTTTCTCCTCTCTGTGACACCATGGCTGTTATTACACCAGTGTTCCACTGTCTGTGACACGACCGCAGTGGCAGCACTGGGCTTCCCTCTCTGTGACGCCACAGCTGTGACAGCACCAGTGTTCCACACTCTGTGACACAACGGTAGTGAAAACAACAGCATTCCGCTCTCTCTGACACCACAGCAGTGACACCACTGGGCTTCCCTCTCTGTGACACCACAGAATTGACAGCAACAGCGTTCCACTCTCTGTGACACCACGGCAGTCACAGCACTGGTTTCCCTCTCTGTGACACCACAGCCTTCACAGCCCAACTGCTCCCCTCTCTGTGACACCACAACAGTGACAGCACAGTCTTCTATTCTCTGTGACACCAGAGCTCTGACAACTCCAATTTCCTCTGCAATGTGATACTACAGCTGTGACAGTTCTAGTGTTCCACTCTCTGTGACACCCGAGCAGTGAAAGCCTCAGTGTTCCACTCTCTGTCACATGACAGCCATGACAGCCCCACTGTTCACCTCTTAGTGAAGCAATCGCTCTGACAGCTCCAATTTCCTCCTCACTCTGACACCTGTCATGGTTTGAAAGTATTAATTAAAAAATCACTGGAAAACTTATCCATTTCTTGCTTGAAGATGTGGAATATGAGAAGGCCAAAAGAAGTTTAAAATTTAAAAGGAATCGAGGAAGTTTATTAACCAAACTACAAGGATACAAAACCAGAATAAAACTTCCAGATACCCTTTTTCCCCAGCAGCCACGCATTGCTGTGTTTAATTGACAACACAGAGGTAAAAAAAACCTTTGCTGTTTAAAACAGTCAGAACTCTGCTATAGTCTTTTCATCCGTCCTTGTAGGGAAAAAGAAGTTCTCTTTTGTCAATCTATGGAGATTTTCACAAGAAAAAACATTTTCTCATGCCTTCCTATTGCTCTGATGCCAGCTGCTTAGAAAACTCTGCCATCAGTCCTTTCCTCCCATTTTACACCAGTCTCAGCTGTGTTTGTGGGCCACGATTCAAGGGGTGTCATTGAATCATGAAGGATAAGTTCTTCAAAGGCAAAAGTTCTCTTCATTGGATTCTGTGATCATCTCTGGAAACAGGAATGTTTTGCTTTGTCACTTAAGAGCCACAAATCTTCAGCATCTCTCACTTCTCCTTTTCTCTTCCAGCATCACATAGCATTACAACAACTTCACCATTAGCACAGCTTTAGCAATGAATTCCTTTTGCTCAGAACTATGCTTTGAAATACTCAATTCCCCCCAAAATACTGTTTCAGGAATTCAAGGAGTTTCTTCAGAACATGATTGTCCCCCTCCATAGCTTGAATAAAAGAAAATTTCAGCTTCTTCGGGCATCTTCCTCTTCTCTTCCCATCTGAGGCTTAATTCCTTTCCTCGCTGCCTTGGGTGGTTGATGCTGCCTCTTTACCTGTTGATCCCTCTCTCTTCCCCTCTCTCTGGAAAAAGGATTCATCTGCAAGTCTCGTCTGGCTAGTGAAAGGCTTCAACTCTTGCCCAGGCACTGGGGATGGTCCCGGGGCCAGCGGCTGCAGCTCTTTGCCATGCAAGATTTTCCCTAGCTGCTCTGGAGGAGTGTGGCCACTGTGTCAGCAAGCCACAGCTCAAGAGCTTTCCCTCCCCTTCCTCGGCAGTTGCTGCTGAAAGCCAGCAGCGGCACAAACTGCTGCCGAGCCAGGAAGCAGCCTGACCCGCCAGCCCCACTCTACAAGTCTCAGTGAGCCCTGCCAGAGCTTCAGCCCATCTGGGAAGGGGCCGCTGTCATTTCACACTCTCCAACCCCCTCCAGGAAGCGCCGAAATCCTGCCAGCCCCGCTCCCCCTGCGGCAGCCTTGTCCAGCCGGGGGGGCAAGAGGCTGAAGCCTAGCCATACTAGCTCTTCCAAAGGTAGAAACCAGAGAGAAAGAAAAATTCCTGGGCTTAGGTTTCAAAGGGTGGTGTTCACAAGTTGATCTCCCTTTACAATGGGAAAACGACTGTCTGTTCTCAGAGATGACCAGGCATTGGCCAGCAGAAAGAAACCCCATCAACCTCCAGCAGCTTTAATTTCTCTAGCAGTTTTTCTTTGTTTCATATTTATCAGCCTATCACACACACAACAGTGACAGCCCCAGGCGTCCCCTCTCTGTAACACCAGAGCAGCTACCGCCCCAGGGTTCCACTCTCTGTGACACCACAGCCGTGACAACACCAGCGTTCCACTCTCTGTGACACCACAGCAGTGACAGCACTGGGCTTCCCTCTCTGTGACACCACATCAGAGACAGCACCATTGTTCCTCTCTCGGTGACACCACGGCAGTGACAGCACCAGTTTTCCACTCTCTGTGACACCACGGCAGTGACAACAACTGCTTTCTACTCTCTGTGACACCATGGCTGTGACTACACCAGTGTTCCACTCTCTGTGACACCACAGCAGTGACAGCACTGGGCTTCCCTCTCTGTGACGCCACAGCTGTGACAGCACCAGTGTTCCACACTCTGTGACACAACGGTAGTGAAAACAACAGCATTCCGCTCTCTCTGACACCACAGCAGTGACACCACTGGGCTTCCCTCTCTGTGACACCACAGAATTGACAGCAACAGCGTTCCACTCTCTGTGACACCACGGCAGTCACAGCACTGGTTTCCCTCTCTGTGACACCACAGCCGTCACAGCCCAACTGCTCCCCTCTCTGTGACACCACAACAGTGACAGCACAGTCTTCTATTCTCTGTGACACCAGAGCTCTGACAACTCCAATTTCCTCTGCAATGTGATACTCCAGCTGTGACAGTTCTAGTGTTCCACTCTCTGTGACACCCGAGCAGTGAAAGCCTCAGTGTTCCACTCTCTGTCACATGACAGCCATGACAGCCCCACTGTTCACCTCTTAGTGAAGCAATCGCTCTGACAGCTCCAATTTCCTCCTCACTCTGACACCTGTCATGGTTTGAAAGTATTAATTAAAAAATCACTGGAAAACTTATCCATTTCTTGCTTGAAGATGTGGAATATGAGAAGGCCAAAAGAAGTTTAAAATTTAAAAGGAATCGAGGAAGTTTATTAACCAAACTACAAGGATACAAAACCAGAATAAAACTTCCAGATACCCTTTTTCCCCAGCAGCCACGCATTGCTGTGTTTAATTGACAACACAGAGGTAAAAAAAACCATTGCTGTTTAAAACAGTCATAACTCTGCTATAGTCTTTTCATCAGTCCTTGTAGGGAAAAAGAAGTTCTCTTTTGTCAATCTATGGAGATTTTCACAAGAAAAAACATTTTCTCATGCCTTCCTATTGCTCTGATGCCAGCTGCTTAGAAAACTCTGCCATCAGTCCTTTCCTCCCATTTGACACCAGTCTCAGCTGTGTTTGTGGGCCATGATTCAAGGGGTGTCATTGAATCATGAAGGATAAGTTCTTCAAAGGCAAAAGTTCTCTTCATTGGATTCTGTGATCATCTCTGGAAACAGGAATGTTTTGCTTTGTCACTTAAGAGCCACAAATCTTCAGCATCTCTCACTTCTCCTTTTCTCTTCCAGCATCACATAGCATTACAACAACTTCACCATTAGCACAGCTTTAGCAATGAATTCCTTTTGCTCAGAACTATGCTTTGAAATACTCCATTCCCCCCAAAATACTGTTTCAGGAATTCAAGGAGTTTCTTCAGAACATGATTGTCCCCCTCCATAGCTTGAATAAAAGAAAATTTCAGCTTCTTCGGGCATCTTCCTCTTCTCTTCCCATCTGAGGCTTAATTCCTTTCCTCGCTGCCTTGGGTGGTTGATGCTGCCTCTTTACCTGTTGATCCCTCTCTCTTCCCCTCTCTCTGGAAAAAGGATTCATCTGCAAGTCTCGTCTGGCTAGTGAAAGGCTTCAACTCTTGCCCAGGCACTGGGGATGGTCCCGGGGCCAGCGGCTGCAGCTCTTTGCCATGCAACATTTTCCCTAGCTGCTCTGGAGGAGTGTGGCCACTGTGTCAGCAAGCCACAGCTCAAGAGCTTTCCCTCCCCTTCCTCGGCAGTTGCTGCTGAAAGCCAGCAGCGGCACAAACTGCTGCCGAGCCAGGAAGCAGCCTGACCCGCCAGCCCCACTCTACAAGGCTCAGTGAGCCCTGCCAGAGCTTCAGCCCATCTGGGAAGGGGCCGCTGTCATTTCACACTCTCCAACCCCCTCCAGGAAGCGCCGAAATCCTGCCAGCCCCGCTCCCCCTGCGGCAGCCTTGTCCAGCCGGGGGGGCAAGAGGCTGAAGCCTAGCCATACTAGCTCTTCCAAAGGCAGAAACCAGAGAGAAAGAAAAATTCCTGGGCTTAGGTTTCAAAGGGTGGTGTTCACAAGTTGATCTCCCTTTACAATGGGAAAACAACTGTCTGTTCTCAGAGATGACCAGGCATTGGCCAGCAGAAAGAAACCCCATCAACCTCCAGCAGCTTTAATTTCTCTAGCAGTTTTTCTTTGTTTCTTATTTATCAGCCTATCACACACACAGCAGTGACAGCCCCAGGCGTCCCCTCTCTGTAACACCAGAGCAGCTACCGCCCCAGGGTTCCACTCTCTGTGACACCACAGCCGTGACAACACCAGCGTTCCACTCTCTGTGACACCACAGCAGTGACAGCACTGGGCTTCCCTCTCTGTGAAACTACATCAGAGACAGCACCATTGTTCCTCTCTCGGTGACACCACGGCAGTGACAGCACCAGTTTTCCACTCTCTGTGACACCACAGAAGTGACAACAACTGCTTTCTCCTCTCTGTGACACCATGGCTGTTACTACACCAGTGTTCCACTGTCTGTGACACGACCGCAGTGGCAGCACTGGGCTTCCCTCTCTGTGACGCCACAGCTGTGACAGCACCAGTGTTCCACACTCTGTGACACAACGGTAGTGAAAACAACAGCATTCCGCTCTCTCTGACACCACAGCAGTGACACCACTGGGCTTCCCTCTCTGTGACACCACAGAATTGACAGCAACAGCGTTCCACTCTCTGTGACACCACGGCAGTCACAGCACTGGTTTCCCTCTCTGTGACACCACAGCCTTCACAGCCCAACTGCTCCCCTCTCTGTGACACCACAACAGTGACAGCACAGTCTTCTATTCTCTGTGACACCAGAGCTCTGACAACTCCAATTTCCTCTGCAATGTGATACTACAGCTGTGACAGTTCTAGTGTTCCACTCTCTGTGACACCCGAGCAGTGAAAGCCTCAGTGTTCCACTCTCTGTCACATGACAGCCATGACAGCCCCACTGTTCACCTCTTAGTGAAGCAATCGCTCTGACAGCTCCAATTTCCTCCTCACTCTGACACCTGTCATGGTTTGAAAGTATTAATTAAAAAATCACTGGAAAACTTATCCATTTCTTGCTTGAAGATGTGGAATATGAGAAGGCCAAAAGAAGTTTAAAATTTAAAAGGAATCGAGGAAGTTTATTAACCAAACTACAAGGATACAAAACCAGAATAAAACTTCCAGATACCCTTTTTCCCCAGCAGCCACGCATTGCTGTGTTTAATTGACAACACAGAGGTAAAAAAAACCTTTGCTGTTTAAAACAGTCAGAACTCTGCTATAGTCTTTTCATCCGTCCTTGTAGGGAAAAAGAAGTTCTCTTTTGTCAATCTATGGAGATTTTCACAAGAAAAAACATTTTCTCATGCCTTCCTATTGCTCTGATGCCAGCTGCTTAGAAAACTCTGCCATCAGTCCTTTCCTCCCATTTTACACCAGTCTCAGCTGTGTTTGTGGGCCACGATTCAAGGGGTGTCATTGAATCATGAAGGATAAGTTCTTCAAAGGCAAAAGTTCTCTTCATTGGATTCTGTGATCATCTCTGGAAACAGGAATGTTTTGCTTTGTCACTTAAGAGCCACAAATCTTCAGCATCTCTCACTTCTCCTTTTCTCTTCCAGCATCACATAGCATTACAACAACTTCACCATTAGCACAGCTTTAGCAATGAATTCCTTTTGCTCAGAACTATGCTTTGAAATACTCAATTCCCCCCAAAATACTGTTTCAGGAATTCAAGGAGTTTCTTCAGAACATGATTGTCCCCCTCCATAGCTTGAATAAAAGAAAATTTCAGCTTCTTCGGGCATCTTCCTCTTCTCTTCCCATCTGAGGCTTAATTCCTTTCCTCGCTGCCTTGGGTGGTTGATGCTGCCTCTTTACCTGTTGATCCCTCTCTCTTCCCCTCTCTCTGGAAAAAGGATTCATCTGCAAGTCTCGTCTGGCTAGTGAAAGGCTTCAACTCTTGCCCAGGCACTGGGGATGGTCCCGGGGCCAGCGGCTGCAGCTCTTTGCCATGCAACATTTTCCCTAGCTGCTCTGGAGGAGTGTGGCCACTGTGTCAGCAAGCCACAGCTCAAGAGCTTTCCCTCCCCTTCCTCGGCAGTTGCTGCTGAAAGCCAGCAGCGGCACAAACTGCTGCCGAGCCAGGAAGCAGCCTGACCCGCCAGCCCCACTCTACAAGGCTCAGTGAGCCCTGCCAGAGCTTCAGCCCATCTGGGAAGGGGCCGCTGTCATTTCACACTCTCCAACCCCCTCCAGGAAGCGCCGAAATCCTGCCAGCCCCACTCCCTCTGCGGCAGCCTTGTCCAGCCGGGGGGGCAAGAGGCTGAAGCCTAGCCATACTAGCTCTTCCAAAGGCAGAAACCAGAGAGAAAGAAAAATTCCTGGGCTTAGGTTTCAAAGGGTGGTGTTCACAAGTTGATCTCCCTTTACAATGGGAAAACGACTGTCTGTTCTCAGAGATGACCAGGCATTGGCCAGCAGAAAGAAACCCCATCAACCTCCAGCAGCTTTAATTTCTCTAGCAGTTTTTCTTTGTTTCTTATTTATCAGCCTATCACACACACAGCAGTGACAGCCCCAGGCGTCCCCTCTCTGTAACACCAGAGCAGCTACCGCCCCAGGGTTCCACTCTCTGTGACACCACAGCCGTGACCACACCAGCGTTCCACTCTCTGTGACACGACAGCCGTGACAGCACTGGGCTTCCCTCTCTGTGACACCACATCAGAGACAGCACCATTGTTCCTCTCTCGGTGACACCACGGCAGTGACAGCACCAGTTTTCCACTCTCTGTGACACAACAGCAGTGACAACAACTGCTTTCTAATCTCTGTGACACCATGGCTGTGACTACACCAGTGTTCCACTGTCTGTGACGCCACAGCAGTGGCAGCACTGGGCTTCCCTCTCTGTGACGCCACAGCTGTGACAGCACCAGTGTTCCACACTCTGTGGCACAACAGCAGTGAAAACAACAGCATTCCGCTCTCTCTGACACCACAGCAGTGACACCATTGGGCTTCCCTCTCTGTGACACCACAGCAGTGACAGCACTGGGCTTCCCTCTCTGTGACACCACAGAATTGACAGCAACAGCGTTCCACTCTCTGTGACACCACGGCAGTCACAGCACTGGTTTCCCTCTCTGTGACACCACAGCCGTCACAGCCCAACTGCTCCCCTCTCTGTGACACCACAACAGTGACAGCACAGTCTTCTATTCTCTGTGACACCAGAGCTCTGACAACTCCAATTTCCTCTGCAATGTGATACTCCAGCTGTGACAGTTCTAGTGTTCCACTCTCTGTGACACCCGAGCAGTGAAAGCCTCAGTGTTCCACTCTCTGTCACATGACAGCCATGACAGCCCCACTGTTCACCTCTTAGTGAAGCAATCGCTCTGACAGCTCCAATTTCCTCCTCACTCTGACACCTGTCATGGTTTGAAAGTATTAATTAAAAAATCACTGGAAAACTTATCCATTTCTTGCTTGAAGATGTGGAATATGAGAAGGCCAAAAGAAGTTTAAAATTTAAAAGGAATCGAGGAAGTTTATTAACCAAACTACAAGGATACAAAACCAGAATAAAACTTCCAGATACCCTTTTTCCCCAGCAGCCACGCATTGCTGTGTATAATTGACAACACAGAGGTAAAAAAAACCATTGCTGTTTAAAACAGTCATAACTCTGCTATAGTCTTTTCATCAGTCCTTGTAGGGAAAAAGAAGTTCTCTTTTGTCAATCTATGGAGATTTTCACAAGAAAAAACATTTTCTCATGCCTTCCTATTGCTCTGATGCCAGCTGCTTAGAAAACTCTGCCATCAGTCCTTTCCTCCCATTTGACACCAGTCTCAGCTGTGTTTGTGGGCCATGATTCAAGGGGTGTCATTGAATCATGAAGGATAAGTTCTTCAAAGGCAAAAGTTCTCTTCATTGGATTCTGTGATCATCTCTGGAAACAGGAATCTTTTGCTTTGTCACTTAAGAGCCACAAATCTTCAGCATCTCTCACTTCTCCTTTTCTCTTCCAGCATCACATAGCATTACAACAACTTCACCATTAGCACAGCTTTAGCAATGAATTCCTTTTGCTCAGAACTATGCTTTGAAATACTCCATTCCCCCCAAAATACTGTTTCAGGAATTCAAGGAGTTTCTTCAGAACATGATTGTCCCCCTCCATAGCTTGAATAAAAGAAAATTTCAGCTTCTTCGGGCATCTTCCTCTTCTCTTCCCATCTGAGGCTTAATTCCTTTCCTCGCTGCCTTGGGAGGTTGATGCTGCCTCTTTACCTGTTGATCCCTCTCTCTTCCCCTCTCTCTGGAAAAAGGATTCATCTGCAAGTCTCGTCTGGCTAGTGAAAGGCTTCAACTCTTGCCCAGGCACTGGGGATGGTCCCGGGGCCAGCGGCTGCAGCTCTTTGCCATGCAAGATTTTCCCTAGCTGCTCTGGAGGAGTGTGGCCACTGTGTCAGCAAGCCACAGCTCAAGAGCTTTCCCTCCCCTTCCTCGGCAGTTGCTGCTGAAAGCCAGCAGCGGCACAAACTGCTGCCGAGCCAGGAAGCAGCCTGACCCGCCAGCCCCACTCTACAAGGCTCAGTGAGCCCTGCCAGAGCTTCAGCCCATCTGGGAAGGGGCCGCTGTCATTTCACACTCTCCAACCCCCTCCAGGAAGCGCCGAAATCCTGCCAGCCCCGCTCCCCCTGCGGCAGCCTTGTCCAGCCGGAGGGCAAGAGGCTGAAGCCTAGCCATACTAGCTCTTCCAAAGGCAGAAACCAGAGAGAAAGAAAAATTCCTGGGCTTAGGTTTCAAAGGGTGGTGTTCACAAGTTGATCTCCCTTTACAATGGGAAAACAACTGTCTGTTCTCAGAGATGACCAGGCATTGGCCAGCAGAAAGAAACCCCATCAGCCTCCAGCAGCTTAAATTTCTCTAGCAGTTTTTCTTTGTTTCTTATTTATCAGCCTATCACACACACAGCAGTGACAGCCCCAGGCGTCCCCTCTCTGTAACACCAGAGCAGCTACCGCCCCAGGGTTCCACTCTCTGTGACACCACAGCCGTGACAACACCAGCGATCCACTCTCTGTGACACCACAGCTGTGACAACACTGGGCTTCCCTCTCTGTGACACCACATCAGAGACAGCACCATTGTTCCTCTCTCAGTGACACCACGGCAGTGACAGCACCAGTTTTCCACTCTCTGTGACACAACAGCAGTGACAACAACTGCTTTCTACTCTCTGTGACACCATGGCTGTGACTACACCAGTGTTCCACTGTCTGTGACACGACCGCAGTGGCAGCACTGGGCTTCCCTCTCTGTGACGCCACAGCTGTGACAGCACCAGTGTTCCACACTCTGTGACACAACGGTAGTGAAAACAACAGCATTTCGCTCTCTCTGACACCACAGCAGTGACACCATTGGGCTTCCCTCTCTGTGACACCACAGCAGCGACAGCACTGGACTTCCCTGTCTGTGGCACCACAGCAGTGACAGCACTGAGCTTCCCTCTCTGTGACGCCACAGCTGTGACAGCACCAGTGTTCCACACTCTGTGACACAACGGTAGTGAAAACAACAGCATTCCGCTCTCTCTGACACCACAGCATTTACACCATTGGGCTTCCCTCTCTGGGACACCACAGCAGCGACAGCACTGGGCTTCCCGCTTAGTGGCACCACAGCAGTGACAGCACTGGGCTTCCCTCTCTGTGACACCACAGAATTGACAGCAACAGCGTTCCACTCTCTGTGACACCACGGCAGTCACAGCACTGGTTTCCCTCTCTGTGACACCACAGCCGTCACAGCCCAACTGCTCCCCTCTCTGTGACACCACAACAGTGACAGCACAGTCTTCTATTCTCTGTGACACCAGAGCTCTGACAACTCCAATTTCCTCTGCAATGTGATACTCCAGCTGTGACAGTTCTAGTGTTCCACTCTCTGTGACACCCGAGCAGTGAAAGCCTCAGTGTTCCACTCTCTGTCACATGACAGCCATGACAGCCCCACTGTTCACCTCTTAGTGAAGCAATCGCTCTGACAGCTCCAATTTCCTCCTCACTCTGACACCTGTCATGGTTTGAAAGTATTAATTAAAAAATCACTGGAAAACTTATCCATTTCTTGCTTGAAGATGTGGAATATGAGAAGGCCAAAAGAAGTTTAAAATTTAAAAGGAATCGAGGAAGTTTATTAACCAAACTACAAGGATACAAAACCAGAATAAAACTTCCAGATACCCTTTTTCCCCAGCAGCCACGCATTGCTGTGTTTAATTGACAACACAGAGGTAAAAAAAACCATTGCTGTTTAAAACAGTCATAACTCTGCTATAGTCTTTTCATCAGTCCTTGTAGGGAAAAAGAAGTTCTCTTTTGTCAATCTATGGAGATTTTCACAAGAAAAAACATTTTCTCATGCCTTCCTATTGCTCTGATGCCAGCTGCTTAGAAAACTCTGCCATCAGTCCTTTCCTCCCATTTTACACCAGGCTCAGCTGTGTTTGTGGGCCACGATTGAAGGGGTGTCATTGAATCATGAAGGATAAGTTCTTCAAAGGCAAAAGTTCTCTTCATTGGATTCTGTGATCATCTCTGGAAACAGGAATGTTTTGCTTTGTCACTTAAGAGCCACAAATCTTCAGCATCTCTCACTTCTCCTTTTCTCTTCCAGCATCACATAGCATTACAACAACTTCACCATTAGCACAGCTTTAGCAATGAATTCCTTTTGCTCAGAACTATGCTTTGAAATACTCCATTCCCCCCAAAATACTGTTTCAGGAATTCAAGGAGTTTCTTCAGAACATGATTGTCCCCCTCCATAGCTTGAATAAAAGAAAATTTCAGCTTCTTCGGGCATCTTCCTCTTCTCTTCCCATCTGAGGCTTAATTCCTTTCCTCGCTGCCTTGGGTGGTTGATGCTGCCTCTTTACCTGTTGATCCCTCTCTCTTCCCCTCTCTCTGGAAAAAGGATTCATCTGCAAGTCTCGTCTGGCTAGTGAAAGGCTTCAACTCTTGCCCAGGCACTGGGGATGGTCCCGGGGCCAGCGGCTGCAGCTCTTTGCCATGCAACATTTTCCCTAGCTGCTCTGGAGGAGTGTGGCCACTGTGTCAGCAAGCCACAGCTCAAGAGCTTTCCCTCCCCTTCCTCGGCAGTTGCTGCTGAAAGCCAGCAGCGGCACAAACTGCTGCCGAGCCAGGAAGCAGCCTGACCCGCCAGCCCCACTCTACAAGGCTCAGTGAGCCCTGCCAGAGCTTCAGCCCATCTGGGAAGGGGCCGCTGTCATTTCACACTCTCCAACCCCCTCCAGGAAGCGCCGAAATCCTGCCAGCCCCACTCCCTCTGCGGCAGCCTTGTCCAGCCGGGGGGGCAAGAGGCTGAAGCCTAGCCATACTAGCTCTTCCAAAGGCAGAAACCAGAGAGAAAGAAAAATTCCTGGGCTTAGGTTTCAAAGGGTGGTGTTCACAAGTTGATCTCCCTTTACAATGGGAAAACGACTGTCTGTTCTCAGAGATGACCAGGCATTGGCCAGCAGAAAGAAACCCCATCAACCTCCAGCAGCTTTAATTTCTCTAGCAGTTTTTCTTTGTTTCTTATTTATCAGCCTATCACACACACAGCAGTGACAGCCCCAGGCGTCCCCTCTCTGTAACACCAGAGCAGCTACCGCCCCAGGGTTCCACTCTCTGTGACACCACAGCCGTGACCACACCAGCGTTCCACTCTCTGTGACACGACAGCCGTGACAGCACTGGGCTTCCCTCTCTGTGACACCACATCAGAGACAGCACCATTGTTCCTCTCTCGGTGACACCACGGCAGTGACAGCACCAGTTTTCCACTCTCTGTGACACAACAGCAGTGACAACAACTGCTTTCTAATCTCTGTGACACCATGGCTGTGACTACACCAGTGTTCCACTGTCTGTGACGCCACAGCAGTGGCAGCACTGGGCTTCCCTCTCTGTGACGCCACAGCTGTGACAGCACCAGTGTTCCACACTCTGTGACACAACAGTAGTGAAAACAACAGCATTCCGCTCTCTCTGACACCACAGCAGTGACACCATTGGGCTTCCCTCTCTGTGACACCACAGCAATGACAGCACTGGGCTTCCCTCTCTGTGACACCACAGAATTGACAGCAACAGCGTTCCACTCTCTGTGACACCACGGCAGTCACAGCACTGGTTTCCCTCTCTGTGACACCACAGCCGTCACAGCCCAACTGCTCCCCTCTCTGTGACACCACAACAGTGACAGCACAGTCTTCTATTCTCTGTGACACCAGAGCTCTGACAACTCCAATTTCCTCTGCAATGTGATACTCCAGCTGTGACAGTTCTAGTGTTCCACTCTCTGTGACACCCGAGCAGTGAAAGCCTCAGTGTTCCACTCTCTGTCACATGACAGCCATGACAGCCCCACTGTTCACCTCTTAGTGAAGCAATCGCTCTGACAGCTCCAATTTCCTCCTCACTCTGACACCTGTCATGGTTTGAAAGTATTAATTAAAAAATCACTGGAAAACTTATCCATTTCTTGCTTGAAGATGTGGAATATGAGAAGGCCAAAAGAAGTTTAAAATTTAAAAGGAATCGAGGAAGTTTATTAACCAAACTACAAGGATACAAAACCAGAATAAAACTTCCAGATACCCTTTTTCCCCAGCAGCCACGCATTGCTGTGTATAATTGACAACACAGAGGTAAAAAAAACCATTGCTGTTTAAAACAGTCATAACTCTGCTATAGTCTTTTCATCAGTCCTTGTAGGGAAAAAGAAGTTCTCTTTTGTCAATCTATGGAGATTTTCACAAGAAAAAACATTTTCTCATGCCTTCCTATTGCTCTGATGCCAGCTGCTTAGAAAACTCTGCCATCAGTCCTTTCCTCCCATTTGACACCAGTCTCAGCTGTGTTTGTGGGCCATGATTCAAGGGGTGTCATTGAATCATGAAGGATAAGTTCTTCAAAGGCAAAAGTTCTCTTCATTGGATTCTGTGATCATCTCTGGAAACAGGAATCTTTTGCTTTGTCACTTAAGAGCCACAAATCTTCAGCATCTCTCACTTCTCCTTTTCTCTTCCAGCATCACATAGCATTACAACAACTTCACCATTAGCACAGCTTTAGCAATGAATTCCTTTTGCTCAGAACTATGCTTTGAAATACTCCATTCCCCCCAAAATACTGTTTCAGGAATTCAAGGAGTTTCTTCAGAACATGATTGTCCCCCTCCATAGCTTGAATAAAAGAAAATTTCAGCTTCTTCGGGCATCTTCCTCTTCTCTTCCCATCTGAGGCTTAATTCCTTTCCTCGCTGCCTTGGGAGGTTGATGCTGCCTCTTTACCTGTTGATCCCTCTCTCTTCCCCTCTCTCTGGAAAAAGGATTCATCTGCAAGTCTCGTCTGGCTAGTGAAAGGCTTCAACTCTTGCCCAGGCACTGGGGATGGTCCCGGGGCCAGCGGCTGCAGCTCTTTGCCATGCAAGATTTTCCCTAGCTGCTCTGGAGGAGTGTGGCCACTGTGTCAGCAAGCCACAGCTCAAGAGCTTTCCCTCCCCTTCCTCGGCAGTTGCTGCTGAAAGCCAGCAGCGGCACAAACTGCTGCCGAGCCAGGAAGCAGCCTGACCCGCCAGCCCCACTCTACAAGGCTCAGTGAGCCCTGCCAGAGCTTCAGCCCATCTGGGAAGGGGCCGCTGTCATTTCACACTCTCCAACCCCCTCCAGGAAGCGCCGAAATCCTGCCAGCCCCGCTCCCCCTGCGGCAGCCTTGTCCAGCCGGAGGGCAAGAGGCTGAAGCCTAGCCATACTAGCTCTTCCAAAGGCAGAAACCAGAGAGAAAGAAAAATTCCTGGGCTTAGGTTTCAAAGGGTGGTGTTCACAAGTTGATCTCCCTTTACAATGGGAAAACAACTGTCTGTTCTCAGAGATGACCAGGCATTGGCCAGCAGAAAGAAACCCCATCAGCCTCCAGCAGCTTAAATTTCTCTAGCAGTTTTTCTTTGTTTCTTATTTATCAGCCTATCACACACACAGCAGTGACAGCCCCAGGCGTCCCCTCTCTGTAACACCAGAGCAGCTACCGCCCCAGGGTTCCACTCTCTGTGACACCACAGCCGTGACAACACCAGCGTTCCACTCTCTGTGACACCACAGCTGTGACAACACTGGGCTTCCCTCTCTGTGACACCACATCAGAGACAGCACCATTGTTCCTCTCTCAGTGACACCACGGCAGTGACAGCACCAGTTTTCCACTCTCTGTGACACAACAGCAGTGACAACAACTGCTTTCTACTCTCTGTGACACCATGGCTGTGACTACACCAGTGTTCCACTGTCTGTGACACGACCGCAGTGGCAGCACTGGGCTTCCCTCTCTGTGACGCCACAGCTGTGACAGCACCAGTGTTCCACACTCTGTGACACAACGGTAGTGAAAACAACAGCATTTCGCTCTCTCTGACACCACAGCAGTGACACCATTGGGCTTCCCTCTCTGTGACACCACAGCAGCGACAGCACTGGACTTCCCTGTCTGTGGCACCACAGCAGTGACAGCACTGAGCTTCCCTCTCTGTGACGCCACAGCTGTGACAGCACCAGTGTTCCACACTCTGTGACACAACGGTAGTGAAAACAACAGCATTCCGCTCTCTCTGACACCACAGCATTTACACCATTGGGCTTCCCTCTCTGGGACACCACAGCAGCGACAGCACTGGGCTTCCCGCTTAGTGGCACCACAGCAGTGACAGCACTGGGCTTCCCTCTCTGTGACACCACAGAATTGACAGCAACAGCGTTCCACTCTCTGTGACACCACGGCAGTCACAGCACTGGTTTCCCTCTCTGTGACACCACAGCCGTCACAGCCCAACTGCTCCCCTCTCTGTGACACCACAACAGTGACAGCACAGTCTTCTATTCTCTGTGACACCAGAGCTCTGACAACTCCAATTTCCTCTGCAATGTGATACTCCAGCTGTGACAGTTCTAGTGTTCCACTCTCTGTGACACCCGAGCAGTGAAAGCCTCAGTGTTCCACTCTCTGTCACATGACAGCCATGACAGCCCCACTGTTCACCTCTTAGTGAAGCAATCGCTCTGACAGCTCCAATTTCCTCCTCACTCTGACACCTGTCATGGTTTGAAAGTATTAATTAAAAAATCACTGGAAAACTTATCCATTTCTTGCTTGAAGATGTGGAATATGAGAAGGCCAAAAGAAGTTTAAAATTTAAAAGGAATCGAGGAAGTTTATTAACCAAACTACAAGGATACAAAACCAGAATAAAACTTCCAGATACCCTTTTTCCCCAGCAGCCACGCATTGCTGTGTTTAATTGACAACACAGAGGTAAAAAAAACCATTGCTGTTTAAAACAGTCATAACTCTGCTATAGTCTTTTCATCAGTCCTTGTAGGGAAAAAGAAGTTCTCTTTTGTCAATCTATGGAGATTTTCACAAGAAAAAACATTTTCTCATGCCTTCCTATTGCTCTGATGCCAGCTGCTTAGAAAACTCTGCCATCAGTCCTTTCCTCCCATTTGACACCAGTCTCAGCTGTGTTTGTGGGCCATGATTCAAGG
The DNA here is from genome assembly GCF_971803275.1 of Cyanistes caeruleus. NCBI lineage: Eukaryota > Metazoa > Chordata > Aves > Passeriformes > Paridae > Cyanistes > Cyanistes caeruleus. The sequence goes on along the minus strand of NW_028256296.1, from coordinate 1,852,070 downwards.
GGTGTCATTGAATCATGAAGGATAAGTTCTTCAAAGGCAAAAGTTCTCTTCATTGGATTCTGTGATCATCTCTGGAAACAGGAATGTTTTGCTTTGTCACTTAAGAGCCACAAATCTTCAGCATCTCTCACTTCTCCTTTTCTCTTCCAGCATCACATAGCATTACAACAACTTCACCATTAGCACAGCTTTAGCAATGAATTCCTTTTGCTCAGAACTATGCTTTGAAATACTCCATTCCCCCCAAAATACTGTTTCAGGAATTCAAGGAGTTTCTTCAGAACATGATTGTCCCCCTCCATAGCTTGAATAAAAGAAAATTTCAGCTTCTTCGGGCATCTTCCTCTTCTCTTCCCATCTGAGGCTTAATTCCTTTCCTCGCTGCCTTGGGAGGTTGATGCTGCCTCTTTACCTGTTGATCCCTCTCTCTTCCCCTCTCTCTGGAAAAAGGATTCATCTGCAAGTCTCGTCTGGCTAGTGAAAGGCTTCAACTCTTGCCCAGGCACTGGGGATGGTCCCGGGGCCAGCGGCTGCAGCTCTTTGCCATGCAAGATTTTCCCTAGCTGCTCTGGAGGAGTGTGGCCACTGTGTCAGCAAGCCACAGCTCAAGAGCTTTCCCTCCCCTTCCTCGGCAGTTGCTGCTGAAAGCCAGCAGCGGCACAAACTGCTGCCGAGCCAGGAAGCAGCCTGACCCGCCAGCCCCACTCTACAAGGCTCAGTGAGCCCTGCCAGAGCTTCAGCCCATCTGGGAAGGGGCCGCTGTCATTTCACACTCTCCAACCCCCTCCAGGAAGCGCCGAAATCCTGCCAGCCCCGCTCCCCCTGCGGCAGCCTTGTCCAGCCGGAGGGCAAGAGGCTGAAGCCTAGCCATACTAGCTCTTCCAAAGGCAGAAACCAGAGAGAAAGAAAAATTCCTGGGCTTAGGTTTCAAAGGGTGGTGTTCACAAGTTGATCTCCCTTTACAATGGGAAAACAACTGTCTGTTCTCAGAGATGACCAGGCATTGGCCAGCAGAAAGAAACCCCATCAGCCTCCAGCAGCTTAAATTTCTCTAGCAGTTTTTCTTTGTTTCTTATTTATCAGCCTATCACACACACAGCAGTGACAGCCCCAGGCGTCCCCTCTCTGTAACACCAGAGCAGCTACCGCCCCAGGGTTCCACTCTCTGTGACACCACAGCCGTGACCACACCAGCGTTCCACTCTCTGTGACACCACAGCTGTGACAACACTGGGCTTCCCTCTCTGTGACACCACATCAGAGACAGCACCATTGTTCCTCTCTCAGTGACACCACGGCAGTGACAGCACCAGTTTTCCACTCTCTGTGACACAACAGCAGTGACAACAACTGCTTTCTACTCTCTGTGACACCATGGCTGTGACTACACCAGTGTTCCACTGTCTGTGACACGACCGCAGTGGCAGCACTGGGCTTCCCTCTCTGTGACGCCACAGCTGTGACAGCACCAGTGTTCCACACTCTGTGACACAACGGTAGTGAAAACAACAGCATTTCGCTCTCTCTGACACCACAGCAGTGACACCATTGGGCTTCCCTCTCTGTGACACCACAGCAGCGACAGCACTGGACTTCCCTCTCTGTGGCACCACAGCAGTGACAGCACTGAGCTTCCCTCTCTGTGACGCCACAGCTGTGACAGCACCAGTGTTCCACACTCTGTGACACAACGGTAGTGAAAACAACAGCATTCCGCTCTCTCTGACACCACAGCATTTACACCATTGGGCTTCCCTCTCTGGGACACCACAGCAGCGACAGCACTGGGCTTCCCGCTTAGTGGCACCACAGCAGTGACAGCACTGGGCTTCCCTCTCTGTGACACCACAGAATTGACAGCAACAGCGTTCCACTCTCTGTGACACCACGGCAGTCACAGCACTGGTTTCCCTCTCTGTGACACCACAGCCGTCACAGCCCAGGTGCTCCCCTCTCTGTGACACCACAACAGTGACAGCACAGTCTTCTATTCTCTGTGACACCAGAGCTCTGACAACTCCAATTTCCTCTGCAATGTGATACTACAGCTGTGACAGTTCTAGTGTTCCACTCTCTGTGACACCCGAGCAGTGAAAGCCTCAGTGTTCCACTCTCTGTCACATGACAGCCATGACAGCCCCACTGTTCACCTCTTAGTGAAGCAATCGCTCTGACAGCTCCAATTTCCTCCTCACTCTGACACCTGTCATGGTTTGAAAGTATTAATTAAAAAATCACTGGAAAACTTATCCATTTCTTGCTTGAAGATGTGGAATATGAGAAGGCCAAAAGAAGTTTAAAATTTAAAAGGAATCGAGGAAGTTTATTAACCAAACTACAAGGATACAAAACCAGAATAAAACTTCCAGATACCCTTTTTCCCCAGCACCCACGCATTGCTGTGTTTAATTGACAACACAGAGGTAAAAAAAAACATTGCTGTTTAAAACAGTCATAACTCTGCTATAGTCTTTTCATCAGTCCTTGTAGGGAAAAAGAAGTTCTCTTTTGTCAATCTATGGAGATTTTCACAAGAAAAACATTTTCTCATGCCTTCCTATTGCTCTGATGCCAGCTGCTTAGAAAACTCTGCCATCAGGCCTTTCCTCCCATTTGACACCAGTCCCAGCTGTGTTTGTGGGCCATGATTCAAGGGGTGTCATTGAATCATGAAGGATAAGTTCTTCAAAGGCAAAAGTTCTCTTCATTGGATTCTGTGATCATCTCTGGAAACAGGAATCTTTTGCTTTGTCACTTAAGAGCCACAAATCTTCAGCATCTCTCACTTCTCCTTTTCTCTTCCAGCATCACATAGCATTACAACAACTTCACCATTAGCACAGCTTTAGCAATGAATTCCTTTTGCTCAGAACTATACTTTGAAATACTCCATTCCCTCCAAAATACTGTTTCAGGAATTCAAGGAGTTTCTTCAGAACATGATTGTCCCCCTCCATAGCTTGAATAAAAGAAAATTTCAGCTTCTTCGGGCATCTTCCTCTTCTCTTCCCATCTGAGGCTTAATTCCTTTCCTCGCTGCCTTGGGTGGTTGATGCTGCCTCTTTACCTGTTGATCCCTCTCTCTTCCCCTCTCTCTGGAAAAAGGATTCATCTGCAAGTCTCGTCTGGCTAGTGAAAGGCTTCAACTCTTGCCCAGGCACTGGGGATGGTCCCGGGGCCAGCGGCTGCAGCTCTTTGCCATGCAACATTTTCCCTAGCTGCTCTGGAGGAGTGTGGCCACTGTGTCAGCAAGCCACAGCTCAAGAGCTTTCCCTCCCCTTCCTCGGCAGTTGCTGCTGAAAGCCAGCAGCGGCACAAACTGCTGCCGAGCCAGGAAGCAGCCTGACCCGCCAGCCCCACTCTACAAGGCTCAGTGAGCCCTGCCAGAGCTTCAGCCCATCTGGGAAGGGGCCGCTGTCATTTCACACTCTCCAACCCCCTCCAGGAAGCGCCGAAATCCTGCCAGCCCCGCTCCCCCTGCGGCAGCCTTGTCCAGCCGGGGGGCAAGAGGCTGAAGCCTAGCCATACTAGCTCTTCCAAAGGCAGAAACCAGAGAGAAAGAAAAATTCCTGGGCTTAGGTTTCAAAGGGTGGTGTTCACAAGTTGATCTCCCTTTAAAATGGGAAAACAACTGTCTGTTCTCAGAGATGACCAGGCATTGGCCAGCAGAAAGAAACCCCATCAGCCTCCAGCAGCTTAAATTTCTCTAGCAGTTTTTCTTTGTTTCTGATTTATCAGCCTATCACACACACAGCAGTGACAGCCCCAGGCGTCCCCTCTCTGTAACACCAGAGCAGCTACCGCCCCAGGGTTCCACTCTCTGTGACACCACAGCTGTGAAAAACACCAGCGTTCCACTCTCTGTGACACCACAGCCGTGACAGCACTGGGCTTCCCTCTCTGTGACACCACATCAGAGACAGCACCATTGTTCCTCTCTCGGTGACACCACGGCAGTGACAGCACCAGTTTTCCACTCTCTGTGACACAACAGCAGTGACAACAACTGCTTTCTACTCTCTGTGACACCATGGCTGTGACTACACCAGTGTTCCACTGTCTGTGACACGACCGCAGTGGCAGCACTGGGCTTCCCTCTCTGTGACGCCACCGCTGTGACAGCACCAGTGTTCCACACTCTGTGACACAACGGTAGTGAAAACAACAGCATTCCGCTCTCTCTGACACCACAGCAGTGACACCATTGGGCTTCCCTCTCTGGGACACCACAGCAGTGACAGCACTGGGCTTCCCGCTTAGTGGCACCACAGCAGTGACAGCACTGGGCTTCCCTCTCTGTGACACCACAGAATTGACAGCAACAGCGTTCCACTCTCTGTGACACCACGGCAGTCACAGCACTGGTTTCCCTCTCTGTGACACCACAGCCGTCACAGCCCAGGTGCTCCCCTCTCTGTGACACCACAACAGTGACAGCACAGTCTTCTATTCTCTGTGACACCAGAGCTCTGACAACTCCAATTTCCTCTGCAATGTGATACTACAGCTGTGACAGTTCTAGTGTTCCACTCTCTGTGACACCCGAGCAGTGAAAGCCTCAGTGTTCCACTCTCTGTCACATGACAGCCATGACAGCCCCACTGTTCACCTCTTAGTGAAGCAATCGCTCTGACAGCTCCAATTTCCTCCTCACTCTGACACCTGTCATGGTTTGAAAGTATTAATTAAAAAATCACTGGAAAACTTATCCATTTCTTGCTTGAAGATGTGGAATATGAGAAGGCCAAAAGAAGTTTAAAATTTAAAAGGAATCGAGGAAGTTTATTAACCAAACTACAAGGATACAAAACCAGAATAAAACTTCCAGATACCCTTTTTCCCCAGCACCCACGCATTGCTGTGTTTAATTGACAACACAGAGGTAAAAAAAAACATTGCTGTTTAAAACAGTCATAACTCTGCTATAGTCTTTTCATCAGTCCTTGTAGGGAAAAAGAAGTTCTCTTTTGTCAATCTATGGAGATTTTCACAAGAAAAACATTTTCTCATGCCTTCCTATTGCTCTGATGCCAGCTGCTTAGAAAACTCTGCCATCAGGCCTTTCCTCCCATTTGACACCAGTCCCAGCTGTGTTTGTGGGCCATGATTCAAGGGGTGTCATTGAATCATGAAGGATAAGTTCTTCAAAGGCAAAAGTTCTCTTCATTGGATTCTGTGATCATCTCTGGAAACAGGAATCTTTTGCTTTGTCACTTAAGAGCCACAAATCTTCAGCATCTCTCACTTCTCCTTTTCTCTTCCAGCATCACATAGCATTACAACAACTTCACCATTAGCACAGCTTTAGCAATGAATTCCTTTTGCTCAGAACTATACTTTGAAATACTCCATTCCCTCCAAAATACTGTTTCAGGAATTCAAGGAGTTTCTTCAGAACATGATTGTCCCCCTCCATAGCTTGAATAAAAGAAAATTTCAGCTTCTTCGGGCATCTTCCTCTTCTCTTCCCATCTGAGGCTTAATTCCTTTCCTCGCTGCCTTGGGTGGTTGATGCTGCCTCTTTACCTGTTGATCCCTCTCTCTTCCCCTCTCTCTGGAAAAAGGATTCATCTGCAAGTCTCGTCTGGCTAGTGAAAGGCTTCAACTCTTGCCCAGGCACTGGGGATGGTCCCGGGGCCAGCGGCTGCAGCTCTTTGCCATGCAACATTTTCCCTAGCTGCTCTGGAGGAGTGTGGCCACTGTGTCAGCAAGCCACAGCTCAAGAGCTTTCCCTCCCCTTCCTCGGCAGTTGCTGCTGAAAGCCAGCAGCGGCACAAACTGCTGCTGAGCCAGGAAGCAGCCTGACCCGCCAGCCCCACTCTACAAGGCTCAGTGAGCCCTGCCAGAGCTTCAGCCCATCTGGGAAGGGGCCGCTGTCATTTCACACTCTCCAACCCCCTCCAGGAAGCGCCGAAATCCTGCCAGCCCCGCTCCCCCTGCGGCAGCCTTGTCCAGCCGGGGGGCAAGAGGCTGAAGCCTAGCCATACTAGCTCTTCCAAAGGCAGAAACCAGAGAGAAAGAAAAATTCCTGGGCTTAGGTTTCAAAGGGTGGTGTTCACAAGTTGATCTCCCTTTAAAATGGGAAAACAACTGTCTGTTCTCAGAGATGACCAGGCATTGGCCAGCAGAAAGAAACCCCATCAGCCTCCAGCAGCTTAAATTTCTCTAGCAGTTTTTCTTTGTTTCTGATTTATCAGCCTATCACACACACAGCAGTGACAGCCCCAGGCGTCCCCTCTCTGTAACACCAGAGCAGCTACCGCCCCAGGGTTCCACTCTCTGTGACACCACAGCTGTGAAAAACACCAGCGTTCCACTCTCTGTGACACCACAGCCGTGACAGCACTGGGCTTCCCTCTCTGTGACACCACATCAGAGACAGCACCATTGTTCCTCTCTCGGTGACACCACGGCAGTGACAGCACCAGTTTTCCACTCTCTGTGACACAACAGCAGTGACAACAACTGCTTTCCACTCTCTGTGACACCATGGCTGTGACTACACCAGTGTTCCACTGTCTGTGACACGACCGCAGTGGCAGCACTGGGCTTCCCTCTCTGTGACGCCACAGCTGTGACAGCACCAGTGTTCCACACTCTGTGACACAACGGTAGTGAAAACAACAGCATTCCGCTCTCTCTGACACCACAGCAGTGACACCACTGGGCTTCCCTCTCTGTGACACCACAGAATTGACAGCAACAGCGTTCCACTCTCTGTGACACCACGGCAGTCACAGCACTGGTTTCCCTCTCTGTGACACCACAGCCGTCACAGCCCAACTGCTCCCCTCTCTGTGACACCACAACAGTGACAGCACAGTCTTCTATTCTCTGTGACACCAGAGCTCTGACAACTCCAATTTCCTCTGCAATGTGATACTACAGCTGTGACAGTTCTAGTGTTCCACTCTCTGTGACACCCGAGCAGTGAAAGCCTCAGTGTTCCACTCTCAGTCACATGACAGCCATGACAGCCCCACTGTTCACCTCTTAGTGAAGCAATCGCTCTGACAGCTCCAATTTCCTCCTCACTCTGACACCTGTCATGGTTTGAAAGTATTAATTAAAAAATCACTGGAAAACTTATCCATTTCTTGCTTGAAGATGTGGAATATGAGAAGGCCAAAAGAAGTTTAAAATTTAAAAGGAATCGAGGAAGTTTATTAACCAAACTACAAGGATACAAAACCAGAATAAAACTTCCAGATACCCTTTTTCCCCAGCAGCCACGCATTGCTGTGTTTAATTGACAACACAGAGGTAAAAAAAAACATTGCTGTTTAAAACAGTCATAACTCTGCTATAGTCTTTTCATCAGTCCTTGTAGGGAAAAAGAAGTTCTCTTTTGTCAATCTATGGAGATTTTCACAAGAAAAAACATTTTCTCATGCCTTCCTATTGCTCTGATGCCAGCTGCTTAGAAAACTCTGCCATCAGGCCTTTCCTCCCATTTGACACCAGTCCCAGCTGTGTTTGTGGGCCATGATTCAAGGGGTGTCATTGAATCATGAAGGATAAGTTCTTCAAAAGCAAAAGTTCTCTTCATTGGATTCTGTGATCATCTCTGGAAACAGGAATCTTTTGCTTTGTCACTTAAGAGCCACAAATCTTCAGCATCTCTCACTTCTCCTTTTCTCTTCCAGCATCACATAGCATTACAACAACTTCACCATTAGCACAGCTTTAGCAATGAATTCCTTTTGCTCAGAACTATACTTTGAAATACTCCATTCCCCCCAAAATACTGTTTCAGGAATTCAAGGAGTTTCTTCAGAACATGATTGTCCCCCTCCATAGCTTGAATAAAAGAAAATTTCAGCTTCTTCGGGCATCTTCCTCTTCTCTTCCCATCTGAGGCTTAATTCCTTTCCTCGCTGCCTTGGGTGGTTGATGCTGCCTCTTTACCTGTTGATCCCTCTCTCTTCCCCTCTCTCTGGAAAAAGGATTCATCTGCAAGTCTCGTCTGGCTAGTGAAAGGCTTCAACTCTTGCCCAGGCACTGGGGATGGTCTCGGGGCCAGCGGCTGCAGCTCTTTGCCATGCAAGATTTTCTCTAGCTGCTCTGGAGGAGTGTGGCCACTGTGTCAGCAAGCCACAGCTCAAGAGCTTTCCCTCTCCTTCCTCGGCAGTTGCTGCTGAAAGCCAGCAGCGGCACAAACTGCTGCCGAGCCAGGAAGCAGCCTGACCCGCCAGCCCCACTCTACAAGGCTCAGTGAGCCCTGCCAGAGCTTCAGCCCATCTGGGAAGGGGCCGCTGTCATTTCACACTCTCCAACCCCCTCCAGGAAGCGCCGAAATCCTGCCAGCCCCGCTCCCCCTGCGGCAGCCTTGTCCAGCCGGGGGGCAAGAGGCTGAAGCCTAGCCATACTAGCTCTTCCAAAGGCAGAAACCAGAGAGAAAGAAAAATTCCTGGGCTTAGGTTTCAAAGGGTGGTGTTCACAAGTTGATCTCCCTTTACAATGGGAAAACAACTGTCTGTTCTCAGAGATGACCAGGCATTGGCCAGCAGAAAGAAACCCCATCAACCTCCAGCAGCTTTAATTTCTCTAGCAGTTTTTCTTTGTTTCTTATTTATCAGCCTATCACACACACAGCAGTGACAGCCCCAGGCGTCCCCTCTCTGTAACACCAGAGCAGCTACCGCCCCAGGGTTCCACTCTCTGTGACACCACAGCCGTGACAACACCAGCGTTCCACTCTCTGTGACACCACAGCTGTGACAACACTGGGCTTCCCTCTCTGTGACACCACATCAGAGACAGCACCATTGTTCCTCTCTCGGTGACACCATGGCAGTGAAAGCACCAGTTTTCCACTCTCTGTGACACAACAGCAGTGACAACAACTGCTTTCTACTCTCTGTGACACCATGGCTGTGACTACACCAGTGTTCCACTGTCTGTGACACGACCGCAGTGGCAGCACTGGGCTTCCCTCTCTGTGACGCCACCGCTGTGACAGCACCAGTGTTCCACACTCTGTGACACAACGGTAGTGAAAACAACAGCATTCCGCTCTCTCTGACACCACAGCAGTGACACCATTGGGCTTCCCTCTCTGGGACACCACAGCAGCGACAGCACTGGGCTTCCCGCTTAGTGGCACCACAGCAGTGACAGCACTGGGCTTCCCTCTCTGTGACACCACAGAATTGACAGCAACAGCGTTCCACTCTCTGTGACACCACGGCAGTCACAGCACTGGTTTCCCTCTCTGTGACACCACAGCCGTCACAGCCCAACTGCTCCCCTCTCTGTGACACCACAACAGTGACAGCACAGTCTTCTATTCTCTGTGACACCAGAGCTCTGACAACTCCAATTTCCTCTGCAATGTGATACTACAGCTGTGACAGTTCTAGTGTTCCACTCTCTGTGACACCCGAGCAGTGAAAGCCTCAGTGTTCCACTCTCTGTCACATGACAGCCATGACAGCCCCACTGTTCACCTCTTAGTGAAGCAATCGCTCTGACAGCTCCAATTTCCTCCTCACTCTGACACCTGTCATGGTTTGAAAGTATTAATTAAAAAATCACTGGAAAACTTATCCATTTCTTGCTTGAAGATGTGGAATATGAGAAGGCCAAAAGAAGTTTAAAATTTAAAAGGAATCGAGGAAGTTTATTAACCAAACTACAAGGATACAAAACCAGAATAAAACTTCCAGATACCCTTTTTCCCCAGCACCCACGCATTGCTGTGTTTAATTGACAACACAGAGGTAAAAAAAAACATTGCTGTTTAAAACAGTCATAACTCTGCTATAGTCTTTTCATCAGTCCTTGTAGGGAAAAAGAAGTTCTCTTTTGTCAATCTATGGAGATTTTCACAAGAAAAACATTTTCTCATGCCTTCCTATTGCTCTGATGCCAGCTGCTTAGAAAACTCTGCCATCAGGCCTTTCCTCCCATTTGACACCAGTCCCAGCTGTGTTTGTGGGCCATGATTCAAGGGGTGTCATTGAATCATGAAGGATAAGTTCTTCAAAGGCAAAAGTTCTCTTCATTGGATTCTGTGATCATCTCTGGAAACAGGAATCTTTTGCTTTGTCACTTAAGAGCCACAAATCTTCAGCATCTCTCACTTCTCCTTTTCTCTTCCAGCATCACATAGCATTACAACAACTTCACCATTAGCACAGCTTTAGCAATGAATTCCTTTTGCTCAGAACTATACTTTGAAATACTCCATTCCCTCCAAAATACTGTTTCAGGAATTCAAGGAGTTTCTTCAGAACATGATTGTCCCCCTCCATAGCTTGAATAAAAGAAAATTTCAGCTTCTTCGGGCATCTTCCTCTTCTCTTCCCATCTGAGGCTTAATTCCTTTCCTCGCTGCCTTGGGTGGTTGATGCTGCCTCTTTACCTGTTGATCCCTCTCTCTTCCCCTCTCTCTGGAAAAAGGATTCATCTGCAAGTCTCGTCTGGCTAGTGAAAGGCTTCAACTCTTGCCCAGGCACTGGGGATGGTCCCGGGGCCAGCGGCTGCAGCTCTTTGCCATGCAACATTTTCCCTAGCTGCTCTGGAGGAGTGTGGCCACTGTGTCAGCAAGCCACAGCTCAAGAGCTTTCCCTCCCCTTCCTCGGCAGTTGCTGCTGAAAGCCAGCAGCGGCACAAACTGCTGCCGAGCCAGGAAGCAGCCTGACCCGCCAGCCCCACTCTACAAGGCTCAGTGAGCCCTGCCAGAGCTTCAGCCCATCTGGGAAGGGGCCGCTGTCATTTCACACTCTCCAACCCCCTCCAGGAAGCGCCGAAATCCTGCCAGCCCCGCTCCCCCTGCGGCAGCCTTGTCCAGCCGGGGGGCAAGAGGCTGAAGCCTAGCCATACTAGCTCTTCCAAAGGCAGAAACCAGAGAGAAAGAAAAATTCCTGGGCTTAGGTTTCAAAGGGTGGTGTTCACAAGTTGATCTCCCTTTAAAATGGGAAAACAACTGTCTGTTCTCAGAGATGACCAGGCATTGGCCAGCAGAAAGAAACCCCATCAGCCTCCAGCAGCTTAAATTTCTCTAGCAGTTTTTCTTTGTTTCTGATTTATCAGCCTATCACACACACAGCAGTGACAGCCCCAGGCGTCCCCTCTCTGTAACACCAGAGCAGCTACCGCCCCAGGGTTCCACTCTCTGTGACACCACAGCTGTGAAAAACACCAGCGTTCCACTCTCTGTGACACCACAGCCGTGACAGCACTGGGCTTCCCTCTCTGTGACACCACATCAGAGACAGCACCATTGTTCCTCTCTCGGTGACACCACGGCAGTGACAGCACCAGTTTTCCACTCTCTGTGACACAACAGCAGTGACAACAACTGCTTTCTACTCTCTGTGACACCATGGCTGTGACTACACCAGTGTTCCACTGTCTGTGACACGACCGCAGTGGCAGCACTGGGCTTCCCTCTCTGTGACGCCACCGCTGTGACAGCACCAGTGTTCCACACTCTGTGACACAACGGTAGTGAAAACAACAGCATTCCGCTCTCTCTGACACCACAGCAGTGACACCATTGGGCTTCCCTCTCTGGGACACCACAGCAGTGACAGCACTGGGCTTCCCGCTTAGTGGCACCACAGCAGTGACAGCACTGGGCTTCCCTCTCTGTGACACCACAGAATTGACAGCAACAGCGTTCCACTCTCTGTGACACCACGGCAGTCACAGCACTGGTTTCCCTCTCTGTGACACCACAGCCGTCACAGCCCAGGTGCTCCCCTCTCTGTGACACCACAACAGTGACAGCACAGTCTTCTATTCTCTGTGACACCAGAGCTCTGACAACTCCAATTTCCTCTGCAATGTGATACTACAGCTGTGACAGTTCTAGTGTTCCACTCTCTGTGACACCCGAGCAGTGAAAGCCTCAGTGTTCCACTCTCTGTCACATGACAGCCATGACAGCCCCACTGTTCACCTCTTAGTGAAGCAATCGCTCTGACAGCTCCAATTTCCTCCTCACTCTGACACCTGTCATGGTTTGAAAGTATTAATTAAAAAATCACTGGAAAACTTATCCATTTCTTGCTTGAAGATGTGGAATATGAGAAGGCCAAAAGAAGTTTAAAATTTAAAAGGAATCGAGGAAGTTTATTAACCAAACTACAAGGATACAAAACCAGAATAAAACTTCCAGATACCCTTTTTCCCCAGCACCCACGCATTGCTGTGTTTAATTGACAACACAGAGGTAAAAAAAAACATTGCTGTTTAAAACAGTCATAACTCTGCTATAGTCTTTTCATCAGTCCTTGTAGGGAAAAAGAAGTTCTCTTTTGTCAATCTATGGAGATTTTCACAAGAAAAACATTTTCTCATGCCTTCCTATTGCTCTGATGCCAGCTGCTTAGAAAACTCTGCCATCAGGCCTTTCCTCCCATTTGACACCAGTCCCAGCTGTGTTTGTGGGCCATGATTCAAGGGGTGTCATTGAATCATGAAGGATAAGTTCTTCAAAGGCAAAAGTTCTCTTCATTGGATTCTGTGATCATCTCTGGAAACAGGAATCTTTTGCTTTGTCACTTAAGAGCCACAAATCTTCAGCATCTCTCACTTCTCCTTTTCTCTTCCAGCATCACATAGCATTACAACAACTTCACCATTAGCACAGCTTTAGCAATGAATTCCTTTTGCTCAGAACTATACTTTGAAATACTCCATTCCCTCCAAAATACTGTTTCAGGAATTCAAGGAGTTTCTTCAGAACATGATTGTCCCCCTCCATAGCTTGAATAAAAGAAAATTTCAGCTTCTTCGGGCATCTTCCTCTTCTCTTCCCATCTGAGGCTTAATTCCTTTCCTCGCTGCCTTGGGTGGTTGATGCTGCCTCTTTACCTGTTGATCCCTCTCTCTTCCCCTCTCTCTGGAAAAAGGATTCATCTGCAAGTCTCGTCTGGCTAGTGAAAGGCTTCAACTCTTGCCCAGGCACTGGGGATGGTCCCGGGGCCAGCGGCTGCAGCTCTTTGCCATGCAACATTTTCCCTAGCTGCTCTGGAGGAGTGTGGCCACTGTGTCAGCAAGCCACAGCTCAAGAGCTTTCCCTCCCCTTCCTCGGCAGTTGCTGCTGAAAGCCAGCAGCGGCACAAACTGCTGCTGAGCCAGGAAGCAGCCTGACCCGCCAGCCCCACTCTACAAGGCTCAGTGAGCCCTGCCAGAGCTTCAGCCCATCTGGGAAGGGGCCGCTGTCATTTCACACTCTCCAACCCCCTCCAGGAAGCGCCGAAATCCTGCCAGCCCCGCTCCCCCTGCGGCAGCCTTGTCCAGCCGGGGGGCAAGAGGCTGAAGCCTAGCCATACTAGCTCTTCCAAAGGCAGAAACCAGAGAGAAAGAAAAATTCCTGGGCTTAGGTTTCAAAGGGTGGTGTTCACAAGTTGATCTCCCTTTAAAATGGGAAAACAACTGTCTGTTCTCAGAGATGACCAGGCATTGGCCAGCAGAAAGAAACCCCATCAGCCTCCAGCAGCTTAAATTTCTCTAGCAGTTTTTCTTTGTTTCTGATTTATCAGCCTATCACACACACAGCAGTGACAGCCCCAGGCGTCCCCTCTCTGTAACACCAGAGCAGCTACCGCCCCAGGGTTCCACTCTCTGTGACACCACAGCTGTGAAAAACACCAGCGTTCCACTCTCTGTGACACCACAGCCGTGACAGCACTGGGCTTCCCTCTCTGTGACACCACATCAGAGACAGCACCATTGTTCCTCTCTCGGTGACACCACGGCAGTGACAGCACCAGTTTTCCACTCTCTGTGACACAACAGCAGTGACAACAACTGCTTTCCACTCTCTGTGACACCATGGCTGTGACTACACCAGTGTTCCACTGTCTGTGACACGACCGCAGTGGCAGCACTGGGCTTCCCTCTCTGTGACGCCACAGCTGTGACAGCACCAGTGTTCCACACTCTGTGACACAACGGTAGTGAAAACAACAGCATTCCGCTCTCTCTGACACCACAGCAGTGACACCACTGGGCTTCCCTCTCTGTGACACCACAGAATTGACAGCAACAGCGTTCCACTCTCTGTGACACCACGGCAGTCACAGCACTGGTTTCCCTCTCTGTGACACCACAGCCGTCACAGCCCAACTGCTCCCCTCTCTGTGACACCACAACAGTGACAGCACAGTCTTCTATTCTCTGTGACACCAGAGCTCTGACAACTCCAATTTCCTCTGCAATGTGATACTACAGCTGTGACAGTTCTAGTGTTCCACTCTCTGTGACACCCGAGCAGTGAAAGCCTCAGTGTTCCACTCTCAGTCACATGACAGCCATGACAGCCCCACTGTTCACCTCTTAGTGAAGCAATCGCTCTGACAGCTCCAATTTCCTCCTCACTCTGACACCTGTCATGGTTTGAAAGTATTAATTAAAAAATCACTGGAAAACTTATCCATTTCTTGCTTGAAGATGTGGAATATGAGAAGGCCAAAAGAAGTTTAAAATTTAAAAGGAATCGAGGAAGTTTATTAACCAAACTACAAGGATACAAAACCAGAATAAAACTTCCAGATACCCTTTTTCCCCAGCAGCCACGCATTGCTGTGTTTAATTGACAACACAGAGGTAAAAAAAAACATTGCTGTTTAAAACAGTCATAACTCTGCTATAGTCTTTTCATCAGTCCTTGTAGGGAAAAAGAAGTTCTCTTTTGTCAATCTATGGAGATTTTCACAAGAAAAAACATTTTCTCATGCCTTCCTATTGCTCTGATGCCAGCTGCTTAGAAAACTCTGCCATCAGGCCTTTCCTCCCATTTGACACCAGTCCCAGCTGTGTTTGTGGGCCATGATTCAAGGGGTGTCATTGAATCATGAAGGATAAGTTCTTCAAAAGCAAAAGTTCTCTTCATTGGATTCTGTGATCATCTCTGGAAACAGGAATCTTTTGCTTTGTCACTTAAGAGCCACAAATCTTCAGCATCTCTCACTTCTCCTTTTCTCTTCCAGCATCACATAGCATTACAACAACTTCACCATTAGCACAGCTTTAGCAATGAATTCCTTTTGCTCAGAACTATACTTTGAAATACTCCATTCCCCCCAAAATACTGTTTCAGGAATTCAAGGAGTTTCTTCAGAACATGATTGTCCCCCTCCATAGCTTGAATAAAAGAAAATTTCAGCTTCTTCGGGCATCTTCCTCTTCTCTTCCCATCTGAGGCTTAATTCCTTTCCTCGCTGCCTTGGGTGGTTGATGCTGCCTCTTTACCTGTTGATCCCTCTCTCTTCCCCTCTCTCTGGAAAAAGGATTCATCTGCAAGTCTCGTCTGGCTAGTGAAAGGCTTCAACTCTTGCCCAGGCACTGGGGATGGTCTCGGGGCCAGCGGCTGCAGCTCTTTGCCATGCAAGATTTTCTCTAGCTGCTCTGGAGGAGTGTGGCCACTGTGTCAGCAAGCCACAGCTCAAGAGCTTTCCCTCTCCTTCCTCGGCAGTTGCTGCTGAAAGCCAGCAGCGGCACAAACTGCTGCCGAGCCAGGAAGCAGCCTGACCCGCCAGCCCCACTCTACAAGGCTCAGTGAGCCCTGCCAGAGCTTCAGCCCATCTGGGAAGGGGCCGCTGTCATTTCACACTCTCCAACCCCCTCCAGGAAGCGCCGAAATCCTGCCAGCCCCGCTCCCCCTGCGGCAGCCTTGTCCAGCCGGGGGGCAAGAGGCTGAAGCCTAGCCATACTAGCTCTTCCAAAGGCAGAAACCAGAGAGAAAGAAAAATTCCTGGGCTTAGGTTTCAAAGGGTGGTGTTCACAAGTTGATCTCCCTTTACAATGGGAAAACAACTGTCTGTTCTCAGAGATGACCAGGCATTGGCCAGCAGAAAGAAACCCCATCAACCTCCAGCAGCTTTAATTTCTCTAGCAGTTTTTCTTTGTTTCTTATTTATCAGCCTATCACACACACAGCAGTGACAGCCCCAGGCGTCCCCTCTCTGTAACACCAGAGCAGCTACCGCCCCAGGGTTCCACTCTCTGTGACACCACAGCCGTGACAACACCAGCGTTCCACTCTCTGTGACACCACAGCTGTGACAACACTGGGCTTCCCTCTCTGTGACACCACATCAGAGACAGCACCATTGTTCCTCTCTCGGTGACACCATGGCAGTGAAAGCACCAGTTTTCCACTCTCTGTGACACAACAGCAGTGACAACAACTGCTTTCTACTCTCTGTGACACCATGGCTGTGACTACACCAGTGTTCCACTGTCTGTGACACGACCGCAGTGGCAGCACTGGGCTTCCCTCTCTGTGACGCCACCGCTGTGACAGCACCAGTGTTCCACACTCTGTGACACAACGGTAGTGAAAACAACAGCATTCCGCTCTCTCTGACACCACAGCAGTGACACCATTGGGCTTCCCTCTCTGGGACACCACAGCAGCGACAGCACTGGGCTTCCCGCTTAGTGGCACCACAGCAGTGACAGCACTGGGCTTCCCTCTCTGTGACACCACAGAATTGACAGCAACAGCGTTCCACTCTCTGTGACACCACGGCAGTCACAGCACTGGTTTCCCTCTCTGTGACACCACAGCCGTCACAGCCCAACTGCTCCCCTCTCTGTGACACCACAACAGTGACAGCACAGTCTTCTATTCTCTGTGACACCAGAGCTCTGACAACTCCAATTTCCTCTGCAATGTGATACTACAGCTGTGACAGTTCTAGTGTTCCACTCTCTGTGACACCCGAGCAGTGAAAGCCTCAGTGTTCCACTCTCTGTCACATGACAGCCATGACAGCCCCACTGTTCACCTCTTAGTGAAGCAATCGCTCTGACAGCTCCAATTTCCTCCTCACTCTGACACCTGTCATGGTTTGAAAGTATTAATTAAAAAATCACTGGAAAACTTATCCATTTCTTGCTTGAAGATGTGGAATATGAGAAGGCCAAAAGAAGTTTAAAATTTAAAAGGAATCGAGGAAGTTTATTAACCAAACTACAAGGATACAAAACCAGAATAAAACTTCCAGATACCCTTTTTCCCCAGCACCCACGCATTGCTGTGTTTAATTGACAACACAGAGGTAAAAAAAAACATTGCTGTTTAAAACAGTCATAACTCTGCTATAGTCTTTTCATCAGTCCTTGTAGGGAAAAAGAAGTTCTCTTTTGTCAATCTATGGAGATTTTCACAAGAAAAACATTTTCTCATGCCTTCCTATTGCTCTGATGCCAGCTGCTTAGAAAACTCTGCCATCAGGCCTTTCCTCCCATTTGACACCAGTCCCAGCTGTGTTTGTGGGCCATGATTCAAGGGGTGTCATTGAATCATGAAGGATAAGTTCTTCAAAGGCAAAAGTTCTCTTCATTGGATTCTGTGATCATCTCTGGAAACAGGAATCTTTTGCTTTGTCACTTAAGAGCCACAAATCTTCAGCATCTCTCACTTCTCCTTTTCTCTTCCAGCATCACATAGCATTACAACAACTTCACCATTAGCACAGCTTTAGCAATGAATTCCTTTTGCTCAGAACTATACTTTGAAATACTCCATTCCCTCCAAAATACTGTTTCAGGAATTCAAGGAGTTTCTTCAGAACATGATTGTCCCCCTCCATAGCTTGAATAAAAGAAAATTTCAGCTTCTTCGGGCATCTTCCTCTTCTCTTCCCATCTGAGGCTTAATTCCTTTCCTCGCTGCCTTGGGTGGTTGATGCTGCCTCTTTACCTGTTGATCCCTCTCTCTTCCCCTCTCTCTGGAAAAAGGATTCATCTGCAAGTCTCGTCTGGCTAGTGAAAGGCTTCAACTCTTGCCCAGGCACTGGGGATGGTCCCGGGGCCAGCGGCTGCAGCTCTTTGCCATGCAACATTTTCCCTAGCTGCTCTGGAGGAGTGTGGCCACTGTGTCAGCAAGCCACAGCTCAAGAGCTTTCCCTCCCCTTCCTCGGCAGTTGCTGCTGAAAGCCAGCAGCGGCACAAACTGCTGCTGAGCCAGGAAGCAGCCTGACCCGCCAGCCCCACTCTACAAGGCTCAGTGAGCCCTGCCAGAGCTTCAGCCCATCTGGGAAGGGGCCGCTGTCATTTCACACTCTCCAACCCCCTCCAGGAAGCGCCGAAATCCTGCCAGCCCCGCTCCCCCTGCGGCAGCCTTGTCCAGCCGGGGGGCAAGAGGCTGAAGCCTAGCCATACTAGCTCTTCCAAAGGCAGAAACCAGAGAGAAAGAAAAATTCCTGGGCTTAGGTTTCAAAGGGTGGTGTTCACAAGTTGATCTCCCTTTAAAATGGGAAAACAACTGTCTGTTCTCAGAGATGACCAGGCATTGGCCAGCAGAAAGAAACCCCATCAGCCTCCAGCAGCTTAAATTTCTCTAGCAGTTTTTCTTTGTTTCTGATTTATCAGCCTATCACACACACAGCAGTGACAGCCCCAGGCGTCCCCTCTCTGTAACACCAGAGCAGCTACCGCCCCAGGGTTCCACTCTCTGTGACACCACAGCTGTGAAAAACACCAGCGTTCCACTCTCTGTGACACCACAGCAGTGACAGCACTGGGCTTCCCTCTCTGTGACACCACATCAGAGTCAGCACCATTGTTCCTCTCTCGGTGACACCACGGCAGTGACAGCACCAGTTTTCCACTCTCTGTGTCACAACAGCAGTGACAACAACTGCTTTCCACTCTCTGTGACACCATGGCTGTGACTACACCAGTGTTCCACTGTCTGTGACACGACCGCAGTGGCAGCACTGGGCTTCCCTCTCTGTGACGCCACAGCTGTGACAGCACCAGTGTTCCACACTCTGTGACACAACGGTAGTGAAAACAACAGCATTCCGCTCTCTCTGACACCACAGCAGTGACACCATTGGGCTTCCCTCTCTGTGACACCACAGCAGCGACAGCACTGGACTTCCCTCTCTGTGGCACCACAGCAGTGACGGCACTGGGCTTCCCTCTCTGTGACGCCACAGCTGTGACAGCACCAGTGTTCCACACTCTGTGACACAACGGTAGTGAAAACAACAGCATTCCGCTCTCTCTGACACCACAGCAGTGACAGCACTGGGCTTCCCTCTCTGTGACACCACAGAATTGACAGCAACAGCGTTCCACTCTCTGTGACACCACGGCAGTCACAGCACTGGTTTCCCTCTCTGTGACACCAGAGCCGTCACAGCCCAACTGCTCCCCTCTCTGTGACACCACAACAGTGACAGCACAGTCTTCTATTCTCTGTGACACCAGAGCTCTGACAACTCCAATTTCCTCTGCAATGTGATACTACAGCTGTGACAGTTCTAGTGTTCCACTCTCTGTGACACCCGAGCAGTGAAAGCCTCAGTGTTCCACTCTCTGTCACATGACAGCCATGACAGCCCCACTGTTCACCTCTTAGTGAAGCAATCGCTCTGACAGCTCCAATTTCCTCCTCACTCTGACACCTGTCATGGTTTGAAAGTATTAATTAAAAAATCACTGGAAAACTTATCCATTTCTTGCTTGAAGATGTGGAATATGAGAAGGCCAAAAGAAGTTTAAAATTTAAAAGGAATCGAGGAAGTTTATTAACCAAACTACAAGGATACAAAACCAGAATAAAACTTCCAGATACCCTTTTTCCCCAGCAGCCACGCATTGCTGTGTTTAATTGACAACACAGAGGTAAAAAAAACCATTGCTGTTTAAAACAGTCATAACTCTGCTATAGTCTTTTCATCAGTCCTTGTAGGGAAAAAGAAGTTCTCTTTTGTCAATCTATGGAGATTTTCACAAGAAAAAACATTTTCTCATGCCTTCCTATTGCTCTGATGCCAGCTGCTTAGAAAACTCTGCCATCAGGCCTTTCCTCCCATTTGACACCAGTCCCAGCTGTGTTTGTGGGCCATGATTCAAGGGGTGTCATTGAATCATGAAGGATAAGTTCTTCAAAGACAAAAGTTCTCTTCATTGGATTCTGTGATCATCTCTGGAAACAGGAATCTTTTGCTTTGTCACTTAAGAGCCACAAATCTTCAGCATCTCTCACTTCTCCTTTTCTCTTCCAGCATCACATAGCATTACAACAACTTCACCATTAGCACAGCTTTAGCAATGAATTCCTTTTGCTCAGAACTATACTTTGAAATACTCCATTCCCCCCAAAATACTGTTTCAGGAATTCAAGGAGTTTCTTCAGAACATGATTGTCCCCCTCCATAGCTTGAATAAAAGAAAATTTCAGCTTCTTCGGGCATCTTCCTCTTCTCTTCCCATCTGACGCTTAATTCCTTTCCTCGCTGCCTTGGGTGGTTGATGCTGCCTCTTTACCTGTTGATCCCTCTCTCTTCCCCTCTCTCTGGAAAAAGGATTCATCTGCAAGTCTCGTCTGGCTAGTGAAAGGCTTCAACTCTTGCCCAGGCACTGGGGATGGTCTCGGGGCCAGCGGCTGCAGCTCTTTGCCATGCAAGATTTTCTCTAGCTGCTCTGGAGGAGTGTGGCCACTGTGTCAGCAAGCCACAGCTCAAGAGCTTTCCCTCTCCTTCCTCGGCAGTTGCTGCTGAAAGCCAGCAGCGGCACAAACTGCTGCCGAGCCAGGAAGCAGCCTGACCCGCCAGCCCCACTCTACAAGGCTCAGTGAGCCCTGCCAGAGCTTCAGCCCATCTGGGAAGGGGCCGCTGTCATTTCACACTCTCCAACCCCCTCCAGGAAGCGCCGAAATCCTGCCAGCCCCGCTCCCCCTGCGGCAGCCTTGTCCAGCCGGGGGGCAAGAGGCTGAAGCCTAGCCATACTAGCTCTTCCAAAGGCAGAAACCAGAGAGAAAGAAAAATTCCTGGGCTTAGGTTTCAAAGGGTGGTGTTCACAAGTTGATCTCCCTTTACAATGGGAAAACAACTGTCTGTTCTCAGAGATGACCAGGCATTGGCCAGCAGAAAGAAACCCCATCAACCTCCAGCAGCTTTAATTTCTCTAGCAGTTTTTCTTTGTTTCTTATTTATCAGCCTATCACACACACAGCAGTGACAGCCCCAGGCGTCCCCTCTCTGTAACACCAGAGCAGCTACCGCCCCAGGGTTCCACTCTCTGTGACACCACAGCCGTGACAACACCAGCGTTCCACTCTCTGTGACACCACAGCTGTGACAACACTGGGCTTCCCTCTCTGTGACACCACATCAGAGACAGCACCATTGTTCCTCTCTCGGTGACACCATGGCAGTGAAAGCACCAGTTTTCCACTCTCTGTGACACAACAGCAGTGACAACAACTGCTTTCTAATCTCTGTGACACCATGGCTGTGACTACACCAGTGTTCCACTGTCTGTGACACGACCGCAGTGGCAGCACTGGGCTTCCCTCTCTGTGACGCCACCGCTGTGACAGCACCAGTGTTCCACACTCTGTGACACAACGGTAGTGAAAACAACAGCATTCCGCTCTCTCTGACACCACAGCAGTGACACCATTGGGCTTCCCTCTCTGTGACACCACAGCAGCGACAGCACTGGACTTCCCTCTCTGTGGTACCACAGCAGTGACACCACTGGGCTTCCCTCTCTGTGACACCACAGAATTGACAGCAACAGCGTTCCACTCTCTGTGACACCACGGCAGTCACAGCACTGGTTTCCCTCTCTGTGACACCACAGCCGTCACAGCCCAGGTGCTCCCCTCTCTGTGACACCACAACAGTGACAGCACAGTCTTCTATTCTCTGTGACACCAGAGCTCTGACAACTCCAATTTCCTCTGCAATGTGATACTCCAGCTGTGACAGTTCTAGTGTTCCACTCTCTGTGACACCCGAGCAGTGAAAGCCTCAGTGTTCCACTCTCTGTCACATGACAGCCATGACAGCCCCACTGTTCACCTCTTAGTGAAGCAATCGCTCTGACAGCTCCAATTTCCTCCTCACTCTGACACCTGTCATGGTTTGAAAGTATTAATTAAAAAATCACTGCAATACTTATTCATTTCTTGCTTGAAGATGTGGAATATGAGAAGGCCAAAAGAAGTTTAAAATTTAAAAGGAATCGAGGAAGTTTATTAACCAAACTACAAGGATACAAAACCAGAATAAAACTTCCAGATACCCTTTTTCCCCAGCAGCCACGCATTGCTGTGTTTAATTGACAACACAGAGGTAAAAAAAACCATTGCTGTTTAAAACAGTCATAACTCTGCTATAGTCTTTTCATCAGTCCTTGTAGGGAAAAAGAAGTTCTCTTTTGTCAATCTATGGAGATTTTCACAAGAAAAAACATTTTCTCATGCCTTCCTATTGCTCTGATGCCAGCTGCTTAGAAAACTCTGCCATCAGGCCTTTCCTCCCATTTGACACCAGTCCCAGCTCTGTTTGTGGGCCATGATTCAAGGGGTGTCATTGAATCATGAAGGATAAGTTCTTCAAAGACAAAAGTTCTCTTCATTGGATTCTGTGATCATCTCTGGAAACAGGAATCTTTTGCTTTGTCACTTAAGAGCCACAAATCTTCAGCATCTCTCACTTCTCCTTTTCTCTTCCAGCATCACATAGCATTACAACAACTTCACCATTAGCACAGCTTTAGCAATGAATTCCTTTTGCTCAGAACTATACTTTGAAATACTCCATTCCCCCCAAAATACTGTTTCAGGAATTCAAGGAGTTTCTTCAGAACATGATTGTCCCCCTCCATAGCTTGAATAAAAGAAAATATCAGCTTCTTCGGGCATCTTCCTCTTCTCTTCCCATCTGAGGCTTAATTCCTTTCCTCGCTGCCTTGGGTGGTTGATGCTGCCTCTTTACCTGTTGATCCCTCTCTCTTCCCCTCTCTCTGGAAAAAGGATTCATCTGCAAGTCTCGTCTGGCTAGTGAAAGGCTTCAACTCTTGCCCAGGCACTGGGGATGGTCCCGGGGCCAGCGGCTGCAGCTCTTTGCCATGCAAGATTTTCCCTAGCTGCTCTGGAGGAGTGTGGCCACTGTGTCAGCAAGCCACAGCTCAAGAGCTTTTCCTCCCCTTCCTCGGCAGTTGCTGCTGAAAGCCAGCAGCGGCACAAAGTGCTGCCGAGCCAGGAAGCAGCCTGACCCGCCAGCCCCACTCTACAAGGCTCAGTGAGCCCTGCCAGAGCTTCAGCCCATCTGGGAAGGGGCCGCTGTCATTTCACACTCTCCAACCCCCTCCAGGAAGCGCCGAAATCCTGCCAGCCCCGCTCCCCCTGCGGCAGCCTTGTCCAGCCGGGGGGGCAAGAGGCTGAAGCCTAGCCATACTAGCTCTTCCAAAGGCAGAAAGCAGAGAGAAAGAAAAATTCCTGGGCTTAGGTTTCAAAGGGTGGTGTTCACAAGTTGATCTCCCTTTACAATGGGAAAACAACTGTCTGTTCTCAGAGATGACCAGGCATTGGCCAGCAGAAAGAAACCCCATCAGCCTCCAGCAGCTTTAATTTCTCTAGCAGTTTTTCTTTGTTTCTTATTTATCAGCCTATCACACACACAGCAGTGACAGCCCCAGGCGTCCCCTCTCTGTAACACCAGAGCAGCTACCGCCCCAGGGTTCCACTCTCTGTGACACCACAGCCGTGACCACACCAGCGTTCCACTCTCTGTGACACGACAGCCGTGACAGCACTGGGCTTCCCTCTCTGTGACACCACATCAGAGACAGCACCATTGTTCCTCTCTCGGTGACACCACGGCAGTGACAGCACCAGTTTTCCACTCTCTGTGACACAACAGCAGTGACAACAACTGCTTTCCACTCTCTGTGACACCATGGCTGTGACTACACCAGTGTTCCACTGTCTGTGACACGACCGCAGTGGCAGCACTGGGCTTCCCTCTCTGTGACGCCACAGCTGTGACAGCACCAGTGTTCCACACTCTGTGACACAACGGTAGTGAAAACAACAGCATTCCGCTCTCTCTGACACCACAGCAGTGACACCACTGGGCTTCCCTCTCTGTGACACCACAGAATTGACAGCAACAGTGTTCCACTCTCTGTGACACCACGGCAGTCACAGCACTGGTTTCCCTCTCTGTGACACCACAGCCGTCACAGCCCAGGTGCTCCCCTCTCTGTGACACCACAACAGTGACAGCACAGTCTTCTATTCTCTGTGACACCAGAGCTCTGACAACTCCAATTTCCTCTGCAATGTGATACTACAGCTGTGACAGTTCTAGTGTTCCACTCTCTGTGACACCCGAGCAGTGAAAGCCTCAGTGTTCCACTCTCTGTCACATGACAGCCATGACAGCCCCACTGTTCACCTCTTAGTGAAGCAATCACTCTGACAGCTCCAATTTCCTCCTCACTCTGACACCTGTCATGGTTTGAAAGTATTAATTAAAAAATCACTGGAAAACTTATCCATTTCTTGCTTGAAGATGTGGAATATGAGAAGGCCAAAAGAAGTTTAAAATTTAAAAGGAATCGAGGAAGTTTATTAACCAAACTACAAGGATACAAAACCAGAATAAAACTTCCAGATACCCTTTTTCCCCAGCAGCCACGCATTGCTGTGTTTAATTGACAACACAGAGGTAAAAAAAACCATTGCTGTTTAAAACAGTCATAACTCTGCTATAGTCTTTTCATCAGTCCTTGTAGGGAAAAAGAAGTTCTCTTTTGTCAATCTATGGAGATTTTCACAAGAAAAAACATTTTCTCATGCCTTCCTATTGCTCTGATGCCAGCTGCTTAGAAAACTCTGCCATCAGTCCTTTCCTCCCATTTGACACCAGTCCCAGCTGTGTTTGTGGGCCATGATTCAAGGGGTGTCATTGAATCATGAAGGATAAGTTCTTCAAAGGCAAAAGTTCTCTTCATTGGATTCTGTGATCATCTCTGGAAACAGGAATCTTTTGCTTTGTCACTTAAGAGCCACAAATCTTCAGCATCTCTCACTTCTCCTTTTCTCTTCCAGCATCACATAGCATTACAACAACTTCACCATTAGCACAGCTTTAGCAATGAATTCCTTTTGCTCAGAACTATACTTTGAAATACTCCATTCCCCCCAAAATACTGTTTCAGGAATTCAAGGAGTTTCTTCAGAACATGATTGTCCCCCTCCATAGCTTGAATAAAAGAAAATTTCAGCTTCTTCGGGCATCTTCCTCTTCTCTTCCAATCTGAGGCTTAATTCCTTTCCTCGCTGCCTTGGGTGGTTGATGCTGCCTCTTTACCTGTTGATCCCTCTCTCTTCCCCTCTCTCTGGAAAAAGGATTCATCTGCAAGTCTCGTCTGGCTAGTGAAAGGCTTCAACTCTTGCCCAGGCACTGGGGATGGTCTCGGGGCCAGCGGCTGCAGCTCTTTGCCATGCAAGATTTTCTCTAGCTGCTCTGGAGGAGTGTGGCCACTGTGTCAGCAAGCCACAGCTCAAGAGCTTTCCCTCTCCTTCCTCGGCAGTTGCTGCTGAAAGCCAGCAGCGGCACAAACTGCTGCCGAGCCAGGAAGCAGCCTGACCCGCCAGCCCCACTCTACAAGGCTCAGTGAGCCCTGCCAGAGCTTCAGCCCATCTGGGAAGGGGCCGCTGTCATTTCACACTCTCCAACCCCCTCCAGGAAGCGCCGAAATCCTGCCAGCCCCGCTCCCCCTGCGGCAGCCTTGTCCAGCCGGGGGGGCAAGAGGCTGAAGCCTAGCCATACTAGCTCTTCCAAAGGCAGAAACCAGAGAGAAAGAAAAATTCCTGGGCTTAGGTTTCAAAGGGTGGTGTTCACAAGTTGATCTCCCTTTACAATGGGAAAACAACTGTCTGTTCTCAGAGATGACCAGGCATTGGCCAGCAGAAAGAAACCCCATCAGCCTCCAGCAGCTTTAATTTCTCTAGCAGTTTTTCTTTGTTTCTTATTTATCAGCCTATCACACACACAGCAGTGACAGCCCCAGGCGTCCCCTCTCTGTAACACCAGAGCAGCTACCGCCCCAGGGTTCCACTCTCTGTGACACCACAGCCGTGACAGCACTGGGCTTCCCTCTCTGTGACACCACATCAGAGACAGCACCATTGTTCCTCTCTCGGTGACACCACGGCAGTGACAGCACCAGTTTTCCACTCTCTGTGACACAACAGCAGTGACAACAACTGCTTTCCACTCTCTGTGACACCATGGCTGTGACTACACCAGTGTTCCACTGTCTGTGACACGACCGCAGTGGCAGCACTGGGCTTCCCTCTCTGTGACGCCACAGCTGTGACAGCACCAGTGTTCCACACTCTGTGACACAACGGTAGTGAAAACAACAGCATTCCGCTCTCTCTGACACCACAGCAGTGACACCACTGGGCTTCCCTCTCTGTGACACCACAGAATTGACAGCAACAGTGTTCCACTCTCTGTGACACCACGGCAGTCACAGCACTGGTTTCCCTCTCTGTGACACCACAGCCGTCACAGCCCAGGTGCTCCCCTCTCTGTGACACCACAACAGTGACAGCACAGTCTTCTATTCTCTGTGACACCAGAGCTCTGACAACTCCAATTTCCTCTGCAATGTGATACTACAGCTGTGACAGTTCTAGTGTTCCACTCTCTGTGACACCCGAGCAGTGAAAGCCTCAGTGTTCCACTCTCTGTCACATGACAGCCATGACAGCCCCACTGTTCACCTCTTAGTGAAGCAATCACTCTGACAGCTCCAATTTCCTCCTCACTCTGACACCTGTCATGGTTTGAAAGTATTAATTAAAAAATCACTGGAAAACTTATCCATTTCTTGCTTGAAGATGTGGAATATGAGAAGGCCAAAAGAAGTTTAAAATTTAAAAGGAATCGAGGAAGTTTATTAACCAAACTACAAGGATACAAAACCAGAATAAAACTTCCAGATACCCTTTTTCCCCAGCAGCCACGCATTGCTGTGTTTAATTGACAACACAGAGGTAAAAAAAACCATTGCTGTTTAAAACAGTCATAACTCTGCTATAGTCTTTTCATCAGTCCTTGTAGGGAAAAAGAAGTTCTCTTTTGTCAATCTATGGAGATTTTCACAAGAAAAAACATTTTCTCATGCCTTCCTATTGCTCTGATGCCAGCTGCTTAGAAAACTCTGCCATCAGTCCTTTCCTCCCATTTGACACCAGTCCCAGCTGTGTTTGTGGGCCATGATTCAAGGGGTGTCATTGAATCATGAAGGATAAGTTCTTCAAAGACAAAAGTTCTCTTCATTGGATTCTGTGATCATCTCTGGAAACAGGAATCTTTTGCTTTGTCACTTAAGAGCCACAAATCTTCAGCATCTCTCACTTCTCCTTTTCTCTTCCAGCATCACATAGCATTACAACAACTTCACCATTAGCACAGCTTTAGCAATGAATTCCTTTTGCTCAGAACTATACTTTGAAATACTCCATTCCCCCCAAAATACTGTTTCAGGAATTCAAGGAGTTTCTTCAGAACATGATTGTCCCCCTCCATAGCTTGAATAAAAGAAAATTTCAGCTTCTTCGGGCATCTTCCTCTTCTCTTCCCATCTGACGCTTAATTCCTTTCCTCGCTGCCTTGGGTGGTTGATGCTGCCTCTTTACCTGTTGATCCCTCTCTCTTCCCCTCTCTCTGGAAAAAGGATTCATCTGCAAGTCTCGTCTGGCTAGTGAAAGGCTTCAACTCTTGCCCAGGCACTGGGGATGGTCTCGGGGCCAGCGGCTGCAGCTCTTTGCCATGCAAGATTTTCTCTAGCTGCTCTGGAGGAGTGTGGCCACTGTGTCAGCAAGCCACAGCTCAAGAGCTTTCCCTCTCCTTCCTCGGCAGTTGCTGCTGAAAGCCAGCAGCGGCACAAACTGCTGCCGAGCCAGGAAGCAGCCTGACCCGCCAGCCCCACTCTACAAGGCTCAGTGAGCCCTGCCAGAGCTTCAGCCCATCTGGGAAGGGGCCGCTGTCATTTCACACTCTCCAACCCCCTCCAGGAAGCGCCGAAATCCTGCCAGCCCCGCTCCCCCTGCGGCAGCCTTGTCCAGCCGGGGGGCAAGAGGCTGAAGCCTAGCCATACTAGCTCTTCCAAAGGCAGAAACCAGAGAGAAAGAAAAATTCCTGGGCTTAGGTTTCAAAGGGTGGTGTTCACAAGTTGATCTCCCTTTACAATGGGAAAACAACTGTCTGTTCTCAGAGATGACCAGGCATTGGCCAGCAGAAAGAAACCCCATCAACCTCCAGCAGCTTTAATTTCTCTAGCAGTTTTTCTTTGTTTCTTATTTATCAGCCTATCACACACACAGCAGTGACAGCCCCAGGCGTCCCCTCTCTGTAACACCAGAGCAGCTACCGCCCCAGGGTTCCACTCTCTGTGACACCACAGCCGTGACAACACCAGCGTTCCACTCTCTGTGACACCACAGCTGTGACAACACTGGGCTTCCCTCTCTGTGACACCACATCAGAGACAGCACCATTGTTCCTCTCTCGGTGACACCATGGCAGTGAAAGCACCAGTTTTCCACTCTCTGTGACACAACAGCAGTGACAACAACTGCTTTCTAATCTCTGTGACACCATGGCTGTGACTACACCAGTGTTCCACTGTCTGTGACACGACCGCAGTGGCAGCACTGGGCTTCCCTCTCTGTGACGCCACAGCTGTGACAGCACCAGTGTTCCACACTCTGTGACACAACGGTAGTGAAAACAACAGCATTCCGCTCTCTCTGACACCACAGCAGTGACACCATTGGGCTTCCCTCTCTGTGACACCACAGCAGCGACAGCACTGGACTTCCCTCTCTGTGGTACCACAGCAGTGACACCACTGGGCTTCCCTCTCTGTGACACCACAGAATTGACAGCAACAGCGTTCCACTCTCTGTGACACCACGGCAGTCACAGCACTGGTTTCCCTCTCTGTGACACCACAGCCGTCACAGCCCAGGTGCTCCCCTCTCTGTGACACCACAACAGTGACAGCACAGTCTTCTATTCTCTGTGACACCAGAGCTCTGACAACTCCAATTTCCTCTGCAATGTGATACTCCAGCTGTGACAGTTCTAGTGTTCCACTCTCTGTGACACCCGAGCAGTGAAAGCCTCAGTGTTCCACTCTCTGTCACATGACAGCCATGACAGCCCCACTGTTCACCTCTTAGTGAAGCAATCGCTCTGACAGCTCCAATTTCCTCCTCACTCTGACACCTGTCATGGTTTGAAAGTATTAATTAAAAAATCACTGCAATACTTATTCATTTCTTGCTTGAAGATGTGGAATATGAGAAGGCCAAAAGAAGTTTAAAATTTAAAAGGAATCGAGGAAGTTTATTAACCAAACTACAAGGATACAAAACCAGAATAAAACTTCCAGATACCCTTTTTCCCCAGCAGCCACGCATTGCTGTGTTTAATTGACAACACAGAGGTAAAAAAAACCATTGCTGTTTAAAACAGTCATAACTCTGCTATAGTCTTTTCATCAGTCCTTGTAGGGAAAAAGAAGTTCTCTTTTGTCAATCTATGGAGATTTTCACAAGAAAAAACATTTTCTCATGCCTTCCTATTGCTCTGATGCCAGCTGCTTAGAAAACTCTGCCATCAGGCCTTTCCTCCCATTTGACACCAGTCCCAGCTGTGTTTGTGGGCCATGATTCAAGGGGTGTCATTGAATCATGAAGGATAAGTTCTTCAAAGACAAAAGTTCTCTTCATTGGATTCTGTGATCATCTCTGGAAACAGGAATCTTTTGCTTTGTCACTTAAGAGCCACAAATCTTCAGCATCTCTCACTTCTCCTTTTCTCTTCCAGCATCACATAGCATTACAACAACTTCACCATTAGCACAGCTTTAGCAATGAATTCCTTTTGCTCAGAACTATACTTTGAAATACTCCATTCCCCCCAAAATACTGTTTCAGGAATTCAAGGAGTTTCTTCAGAACATGATTGTCCCCCTCCATAGCTTGAATAAAAGAAAATATCAGCTTCTTCGGGCATCTTCCTCTTCTCTTCCCATCTGAGGCTTAATTCCTTTCCTCGCTGCCTTGGGTGGTTGATGCTGCCTCTTTACCTGTTGATCCCTCTCTCTTCCCCTCTCTCTGGAAAAAGGATTCATCTGCAAGTCTCGTCTGGCTAGTGAAAGGCTTCAACTCTTGCCCAGGCACTGGGGATGGTCCCGGGGCCAGCGGCTGCAGCTCTTTGCCATGCAAGATTTTCCCTAGCTGCTCTGGAGGAGTGTGGCCACTGTGTCAGCAAGCCACAGCTCAAGAGCTTTTCCTCCCCTTCCTCGGCAGTTGCTGCTGAAAGCCAGCAGCGGCACAAAGTGCTGCCGAGCCAGGAAGCAGCCTGACCCGCCAGCCCCACTCTACAAGGCTCAGTGAGCCCTGCCAGAGCTTCAGCCCATCTGGGAAGGGGCCGCTGTCATTTCACACTCTCCAACCCCCTCCAGGAAGCGCCGAAATCCTGCCAGCCCCGCTCCCCCTGCAACAGCCTTGTCCAGCCGGGGGGGCAAGAGGCTGAAGCCTAGCCATACTAGCTCTTCCAAAGGCAGAAAGCAGAGAGAAAGAAAAATTCCTGGGCTTAGGTTTCAAAGGGTGGTGTTCACAAGTTGATCTCCCTTTACAATGGGAAAACAACTGTCTGTTCTCAGAGATGACCAGGCATTGGCCAGCAGAAAGAAACCCCATCAGCCTCCAGCAGCTTTAATTTCTCTAGCAGTTTTTCTTTGTTTCTTATTTATCAGCCTATCACACACACAGCAGTGACAGCCCCAGGCGTCCCCTCTCTGTAACACCAGAGCAGCTACCGCCCCAGGGTTCCACTCTCTGTGACACCACAGCCGTGACAGCACTGGGCTTCCCTCTCTGTGACACCACATCAGAGACAGCACCATTGTTCCTCTCTCGGTGACACCACGGCAGTGACAGCACCAGTTTTCCACTCTCTGTGACACAACAGCAGTGACAACAACTGCTTTCCACTCTCTGTGACACCATGGCTGTGACTACACCAGTGTTCCACTGTCTGTGACACGACCGCAGTGGCAGCACTGGGCTTCCCTCTCTGTGACGCCACAGCTGTGACAGCACCAGTGTTCCACACTCTGTGACACAACGGTAGTGAAAACAACAGCATTCCGCTCTCTCTGACACCACAGCAGTGACACCACTGGGCTTCCCTCTCTGTGACACCACAGAATTGACAGCAACAGTGTTCCACTCTCTGTGACACCACGGCAGTCACAGCACTGGTTTCCCTCTCTGTGACACCACAGCCGTCACAGCCCAGGTGCTCCCCTCTCTGTGACACCACAACAGTGACAGCACAGTCTTCTATTCTCTGTGACACCAGAGCTCTGACAACTCCAATTTCCTCTGCAATGTGATACTACAGCTGTGACAGTTCTAGTGTTCCACTCTCTGTGACACCCGAGCAGTGAAAGCCTCAGTGTTCCACTCTCTGTCACATGACAGCCATGACAGCCCCACTGTTCACCTCTTAGTGAAGCAATCACTCTGACAGCTCCAATTTCCTCCTCACTCTGACACCTGTCATGGTTTGAAAGTATTAATTAAAAAATCACTGGAAAACTTATCCATTTCTTGCTTGAAGATGTGGAATATGAGAAGGCCAAAAGAAGTTTAAAATTTAAAAGGAATCGAGGAAGTTTATTAACCAAACTACAAGGATACAAAACCAGAATAAAACTTCCAGATACCCTTTTTCCCCAGCAGCCACGCATTGCTGTGTTTAATTGACAACACAGAGGTAAAAAAAACCATTGCTGTTTAAAACAGTCATAACTCTGCTATAGTCTTTTCATCAGTCCTTGTAGGGAAAAAGAAGTTCTCTTTTGTCAATCTATGGAGATTTTCACAAGAAAAAACATTTTCTCATGCCTTCCTATTGCTCTGATGCCAGCTGCTTAGAAAACTCTGCCATCAGTCCTTTCCTCCCATTTGACACCAGTCCCAGCTGTGTTTGTGGGCCATGATTCAAGGGGTGTCATTGAATCATGAAGGATAAGTTCTTCAAAGGCAAAAGTTCTCTTCATTGGATTCTGTGATCATCTCTGGAAACAGGAATCTTTTGCTTTGTCACTTAAGAGCCACAAATCTTCAGCATCTCTCACTTCTCCTTTTCTCTTCCAGCATCACATAGCATTACAACAACTTCACCATTAGCACAGCTTTAGCAATGAATTCCTTTTGCTCAGAACTATACTTTGAAATACTCCATTCCCCCCAAAATACTGTTTCAGGAATTCAAGGAGTTTCTTCAGAACATGATTGTCCCCCTCCATAGCTTGAATAAAAGAAAATTTCAGCTTCTTCGGGCATCTTCCTCTTCTCTTCCAATCTGAGGCTTAATTCCTTTCCTCGCTGCCTTGGGTGGTTGATGCTGCCTCTTTACCTGTTGATCCCTCTCTCTTCCCCTCTCTCTGGAAAAAGGATTCATCTGCAAGTCTCGTCTGGCTAGTGAAAGGCTTCAACTCTTGCCCAGGCACTGGGGATGGTCTCGGGGCCAGCGGCTGCAGCTCTTTGCCATGCAAGATTTTCTCTAGCTGCTCTGGAGGAGTGTGGCCACTGTGTCAGCAAGCCACAGCTCAAGAGCTTTCCCTCTCCTTCCTCGGCAGTTGCTGCTGAAAGCCAGCAGCGGCACAAACTGCTGCCGAGCCAGGAAGCAGCCTGACCCGCCAGCCCCACTCTACAAGGCTCAGTGAGCCCTGCCAGAGCTTCAGCCCATCTGGGAAGGGGCCGCTGTCATTTCACACTCTCCAACCCCCTCCAGGAAGCGCCGAAATCCTGCCAGCCCCGCTCCCCCTGCGGCAGCCTTGTCCAGCCGGGGGGGCAAGAGGCTGAAGCCTAGCCATACTAGCTCTTCCAAAGGCAGAAACCAGAGAGAAAGAAAAATTCCTGGGCTTAGGTTTCAAAGGGTGGTGTTCACAAGTTGATCTCCCTTTACAATGGGAAAACAACTGTCTGTTCTCAGAGATGACCAGGCATTGGCCAGCAGAAAGAAACCCCATCAGCCTCCAGCAGCTTTAATTTCTCTAGCAGTTTTTCTTTGTTTCTTATTTATCAGCCTATCACACACACAGCAGTGACAGCCCCAGGCGTCCCCTCTCTGTAACACCAGAGCAGCTACCGCCCCAGGGTTCCACTCTCTGTGACACCACAGCCGTGACAGCACTGGGCTTCCCTCTCTGTGACACCACATCAGAGACAGCACCATTGTTCCTCTCTCGGTGACACCACGGCAGTGACAGCACCAGTTTTCCACTCTCTGTGACACAACAGCAGTGACAACAACTGCTTTCCACTCTCTGTGACACCATGGCTGTGACTACACCAGTGTTCCACTGTCTGTGACACGACCGCAGTGGCAGCACTGGGCTTCCCTCTCTGTGACGCCACAGCTGTGACAGCACCAGTGTTCCACACTCTGTGACACAACGGTAGTGAAAACAACAGCATTCCGCTCTCTCTGACACCACAGCAGTGACACCACTGGGCTTCCCTCTCTGTGACACCACAGAATTGACAGCAACAGTGTTCCACTCTCTGTGACACCACGGCAGTCACAGCACTGGTTTCCCTCTCTGTGACACCACAGCCGTCACAGCCCAGGTGCTCCCCTCTCTGTGACACCACAACAGTGACAGCACAGTCTTCTATTCTCTGTGACACCAGAGCTCTGACAACTCCAATTTCCTCTGCAATGTGATACTACAGCTGTGACAGTTCTAGTGTTCCACTCTCTGTGACACCCGAGCAGTGAAAGCCTCAGTGTTCCACTCTCTGTCACATGACAGCCATGACAGCCCCACTGTTCACCTCTTAGTGAAGCAATCACTCTGACAGCTCCAATTTCCTCCTCACTCTGACACCTGTCATGGTTTGAAAGTATTAATTAAAAAATCACTGGAAAACTTATCCATTTCTTGCTTGAAGATGTGGAATATGAGAAGGCCAAAAGAAGTTTAAAATTTAAAAGGAATCGAGGAAGTTTATTAACCAAACTACAAGGATACAAAACCAGAATAAAACTTCCAGATACCCTTTTTCCCCAGCAGCCACGCATTGCTGTGTTTAATTGACAACACAGAGGTAAAAAAAACCATTGCTGTTTAAAACAGTCATAACTCTGCTATAGTCTTTTCATCAGTCCTTGTAGGGAAAAAGAAGTTCTCTTTTGTCAATCTATGGAGATTTTCACAAGAAAAAACATTTTCTCATGCCTTCCTATTGCTCTGATGCCAGCTGCTTAGAAAACTCTGCCATCAGTCCTTTCCTCCCATTTGACACCAGTCCCAGCTGTGTTTGTGGGCCATGATTCAAGGGGTGTCATTGAATCATGAAGGATAAGTTCTTCAAAGGCAAAAGTTCTCTTCATTGGATTCTGTGATCATCTCTGGAAACAGGAATCTTTTGCTTTGTCACTTAAGAGCCACAAATCTTCAGCATCTCTCACTTCTCCTTTTCTCTTCCAGCATCACATAGCATTACAACAACTTCACCATTAGCACAGCTTTAGCAATGAATTCCTTTTGCTCAGAACTATACTTTGAAATACTCCATTCCCCCCAAAATACTGTTTCAGGAATTCAAGGAGTTTCTTCAGAACATGATTGTCCCCCTCCATAGCTTGAATAAAAGAAAATTTCAGCTTCTTCGGGCATCTTCCTCTTCTCTTCCCATCTGAGGCTTAATTCCTTTCCTCGCTGCCTTGGGTGGTTGATGCTGCCTCTTTACCTGTTGATCCCTCTCTCTTCCCCTCTCTCTGGAAAAAGGATTCATCTGCAAGTCTCGTCTGGCTAGTGAAAGGCTTCAACTCTTGCCCATGCACTGGGGATGGTCCCGGGGCCAGCGGCTGCAGCTCTTTGCCATGCAAGATTTTCCCTAGCTGCTCTGGAGGAGTGTGGCCACTGTGTCAGCAAGCCACAGCTCAAGAGCTTTCCCTCTCCTTCCTCGGCAGTTGCTGCTGAAAGCCAGCAGCGGCACAAACTGCTGCCGAGCCAGGAAGCAGCCTGACCCGCCAGCCCCACTCTACAAGGCTCAGTGAGCCCTGCCAGAGCTTCAGCCCATCTGGGAAGGGGCCGCTGTCATTTCACACTCTCCAACCCCCTCCAGGAAGCGCCGAAATCCTGCCAGCCCCGCTCCCCCTGCGGCAGCCTTGTCCAGCCGGGGGGCAAGAGGCTGAAGCCTAGCCATACTAGCTCTTCCAAAGGCAGAAAGCAGAGAGAAAGAAAAATTCCTGGGCTTAGGTTTCAAAGGGTGGTGTTCACAAGTTGATCTCCCTTTACAATGGGAAAACAACTGTCTGTTCTCAGAGATGACCAGGCATTGGCCAGCAGAAAGAAACCCCATCAACCTCCAGCAGCTTTAATTTCTCTAGCAGTTTTTCTTTGTTTCTTATTTATCAGCCTATCACACACACAGCAGTGACAGCCCCAGGCGTCCCCTCTCTGTAACACCAGAGCAGCTACCGCCCCAGGGTTCCACTCTCTGTGACACCACAGCCGTGACAACACCAGCGTTCCACTCTCTGTGACACCACAGCTGTGACAACACTGGGCTTCCCTCTCTGTGACACCACATCAGAGACAGCACCATTGTTCCTCTCTCGGTGACACCACGGCAGTGACAGCACCAGTTTTCCACTCTCTGTGACACAACAGCAGTGACAACAACTGCTTTCTACTCTCTGTGACGCCACAGCTGTGACAGCACCAGTGTTCCACACTCTGTGACACAACGGTAGTGAAAACAACAGCATTCCGCTCTCTCTGACACCACAGCAGTGACACCATTGGGCTTCCCTCTCTGTGACACCACAGCAGCGACAGCACTGGACTTCCCTCTCTGTGGCACCACAGCAGTGACACCACTGGGCTTCCCTCTCTGTGACACCACAGAATTGACAGCAACAGCGTTCCACTCTCTGTGACACCACGGCAGTCACAGCACTGGTTTCCCTCTCTGTGACACCACAGCCTTCACAGCCCAACTGCTCCCCTCTCTGTGACACCACAACAGTGACAGCACAGTCTTCTATTCTCTGTGACACCAGAGCTCTGACAACTCCAATTTCCTCTGCAATGTGATACTCCAGCTGTGACAGTTCTAGTGTTCCACTCTCTGTGACACCCGAGCAGTGAAAGCCTCAGTGTTCCACTCTCTGTCACATGACAGCCATGACAGCCCCACTGTTCACCTCTTAGTGAAGCAATCGCTCTGACAGCTCCAATTTCCTC
Organism: Cyanistes caeruleus; assembly: GCF_971803275.1. Classification (NCBI taxonomy): domain Eukaryota; kingdom Metazoa; phylum Chordata; class Aves; order Passeriformes; family Paridae; genus Cyanistes; species Cyanistes caeruleus. The sequence goes on along the minus strand of NW_028256296.1, from coordinate 1,815,998 downwards.
CTCACTCTGACACCTGTCATGGTTTGAAAGTATTAATTAAAAAATCACTGGAAAACTTATCCATTTCTTGCTTGAAGACGTGGAATATGAGAAGGCCAAAAGAAGTTTAAAATTTAAAAGGAATCGAGGAAGTTTATTAACCAAACTACAAGGATACAAAACCAGAATAAAACTTCCAGATACCCTTTTTCCCCAGCAGCCACGCATTGCTGTGTTTAATTGACAACACAGAGGTAAAAAAAAACATTGCTGTTTAAAACAGTCATAACTCTGCTATAGTCTTTTCATCAGTCCTTGTAGGGAAAAAGAAGTTCTCTTTTGTCAATCTATGGAGATTTTCACAAGAAAAAACATTTTCTCATGCCTTCCTATTGCTCTGATGCCAGCTGCTTAGAAAACTCTGCCATCAGTCCTTTCCTCCCATTTGACACCAGTCTCAGCTGTGTTTGTGGGCCATGATTCAAGGGGTGTCATTGAATCATGAAGGATAAGTTCTTCAAAGGCAAAAGTTCTCTTCATTGGATTCTGTGATCATCTCTGGAAACAGGAATCTTTTGCTTTGTCACTTAAGAGCCACAAATCTTCAGCATCTCTCACTTCTCCTTTTCTCTTCCAGCATCACATAGCATTACAACAACTTCACCATTAGCACAGCTTTAGCAATGAATTCCTTTTGCTCAGAACTATACTTTGAAATACTCCATTCCCCCCAAAATACTGTTTCAGGAATTCAAGGAGTTTCTTCAGAACATGATTGTCCCCCTCCATAGCTTGAATAAAAGAAAATTTCAGCTTCTTCGGGCATCTTCCTCTTCTCTTCCCATCTGAGGCTTAATTCCTTTCCTCGCTGCCTTGGGTGGTTGATGCTGCCTCTTTACCTGTTGATCCCTCTCTCTTCCCCTCTCTCTGGAAAAAGGATTCATCTGCAAGTCTCGTCTGGCTAGTGAAAGGCTTCAACTCTTGCCCATGCACTGGGGATGGTCCCGGGGCCAGCGGCTGCAGCTCTTTGCCATGCAAGATTTTCCCTAGCTGCTCTGGAGGAGTGTGGCCACTGTGTCAGCAAGCCACAGCTCAAGAGCTTTCCCTCCCCTTCCTCGGCAGTTGCTGCTGAAAGCCAGCAGCGGCACAAACTGCTGCCGAGCCAGGAAGCAGCCTGACCCGCCAGCCCCACTCTACAAGGCTCAGTGAGCCCTGCCAGAGCTTCAGCCCATCTGGGAAGGGGCCGCTGTCATTTCACACTCTCCAACTCCCTCCAGGAAGCGCCGAAATCCTGCCAGCCCCGCTCCCCCTGCGGCAGCCTTGTCCAGCCGGGGGGGCAAGAGGCTGAAGCCTAGCCATAATAGCTCTTCCAAAGGCAGAAACCAGAGAGAAAGAAAAATTCCTGGGCTTAGGTTTCAAAGGGTGGTGTTCACAAGTTGATCTCCCTTTACAATGGGAAAACAACTGTCTGTTCTCAGAGATGACCAGGCATTGGCCAGCAGAAAGAAACCCCATCAGCCTCCAGCAGCTTTAATTTCTCTAGCAGTTTTTCTTTGTTTCTTATTTATCAGCCTATCACACACACAGCAGTGACAGCCCCAGGCGTCCCCTCTCTGTAACACCAGAGCAGCTACCGCCCCAGGGTTCCACTCTCTGTGACACCACAGCCGTGACAACACCAGCGTTCCACTCTCTGTGACACCACAGCAGTGACAGCACCAGTTTTCCACTCTCTGTGACACAACAGCAGTGACAACAACTGCTTTCTACTCTCTGTGACACCATGGCTGTGACTACACCAGTGTTCCACTGTCTGTGACACGACCGCAGTGGCAGCACTGGGCTTCCCTCTCTGTGACGCCACAGCTGTGACAGCACCAGTGTTCCACACTCTGTGACACAACGGTAGTGAAAACAACAGCATTCCGCTCTCTCTGACACCACAGCAGTGACACCATTGGGCTTCCCTCTCTGGGACACCACAGCAGCGACAGCACTGGACTTCCCTCTCTGTGGTACCACAGCAGTGACACCACTGGGCTTCCCTCTCTGTGACACCACAGAATTGACAGCAACAGCGTTCCACTCTCTGTGACACCACGGCAGTCACAGCACTGGTTTCCCTCTCTGTGACACCAGAGCCGTCACAGCCCAACTGCTCCCCTCTCTGTGACACCACAACAGTGACAGCACAGTCTTCTATTCTCTGTGACACCAGAGCTCTGACAACTCCAATTTCCTCTGCAATGTGATACTCCAGCTGTGACAGTTCTAGTGTTCCACTCTCTGTGACACCCGAGCAGTGAAAGCCTCAGTGTTCCACTCTCTGTCACATGACAGCCATGACAGCCCCACTGTTCACCTCTTAGTGAAGCAATCGCTCTGACAGCTCCAATTTCCTTCTCACTCTGACACCTGTCATGGTTTGAAAGTATTAATTAAAAAATCACTGCAATACTTATTCATTTCTTGCTTGAAGATGTGGAATATGAGAAGGCCAAAAGAAGTTTAAAATTTAAAAGGAATCGAGGAAGTTTATTAACCAAACTACAAGGATACAAAACCAGAATAAAACTTCCAGATACCCTTTTTCCCCAGCAGCCACGCATTGCTGTGTTTAATTGACAACACAGAGGTAAAAAAAACCATTGCTGTTTAAAACAGTCATAACTCTGCTATAGTCTTTTCATCAGTCCTTGTAGGGAAAAAGAAGTTCTCTTTTGTCAATCTATGGAGATTTTCACAAGAAAAAACATTTTCTCATGCCTTCCTATTGCTCTGATGCCAGCTGCTTAGAAAACTCTGCCATCAGTCCTTTCCTCCCATTTGACACCAGTCCCAGCTGTGTTTGTGGGCCATGATTCAAGGGGTGTCATTGAATCATGAAGGAGAAGTTCTTCAAAGGCAAAAGTTCTCTTCATTGGATTCTGTGATCATCTCTGGAAACAGGAATCTTTTGCTTTGTCACTTAAGAGCCACAAATCTTCAGCATCTCTCACTTCTCCTTTTCTCTTCCAGCATCACATAGCATTACAACAACTTCACCATTAGCACAGCTTTAGCAATGAATTCCTTTTGCTCAGAACTATACTTTGAAATACTCCATTCCCCCCAAAATACTGTTTCAGGAATTCAAGGAGTTTCTTCAGAACATGATTGTCCCCCTCCATAGCTTGAATAAAAGAAAATATCAGCTTCTTCGGGCATCTTCCTCTTCTCTTCCCATCTGAGGCTTAATTCCTTTCCTCGCTGCCTTGGGTGGTTGATGCTGCCTCTTTACCTGTTGATCCCTCTCTCTTCCCCTCTCTCTGGAAAAAGGATTCATCTGCAAGTCTCGTCTGGCTAGTGAAAGGCTTCAACTCTTGCCCAGGCACTGGGGATGGTCCCGGGGCCAGCGGCTGCAGCTCTTTGCCATGCAAGATTTTCCCTAGCTGCTCTGGAGGAGTGTGGCCACTGTGTCAGCAAGCCACAGCTCAAGAGCTTTCCCTCCCCTTCCTCGGCAGTTGCTGCTGAAAGCCAGCAGCGGCACAAAGTGCTGCCGAGCCAGGAAGCAGCCTGACCCGCCAGCCCCACTCTACAAGGCTCAGTGAGCCCTGCCAGAGCTTCAGCCCATCTGGGAAGGGGCCGCTGTCATTTCACACTCTCCAACCCCCTCCAGGAAGCGCCGAAATCCTGCCAGCCCCGCTCCCCCTGCGGCAGCCTTGTCCAGCCGGGGGGCAAGAGGCTGAAGCCTAGCCATACTAGCTCTTCCAAAGGCAGAAACCAGAGAGAAAGAAAAATTCCTGGGCTTAGGTTTCAAAGGGTGGTGTTCACAAGTTGATCTCCCTTTACAATGGGAAAACAACTGTCTGTTCTCAGAGATGACCAGGCATTGGCCAGCAGAAAGAAACCCCATCAGCCTCCAGCAGCTTAAATTTCTCTAGCAGTTTTTCTTTGTTTCTTATTTATCAGCCTATCACACACACAGCAGTGACAGCCCCAGGCGTCCCCTCTCTGTAACACCAGAGCAGCTACCGCCCCAGGGTTCCACTCTCTGTGACACCACAGCCGTGACAACACCAGCGTTCCACTCTCTGTGACACCACAGCAGTGACAGCACCAGTTTTCCACTCTCTGTGACACAACAGCAGTGACAACAACTGCTTTCCACTCTCTGTGACACCATGGCTGTGACTACACCAGTGTTCCACTGTCTGTGACACGACCGCAGTGGCAGCACTGGGCTTCCCTCTCTGTGACGCCACAGCTGTGACAGCACCAGTGTTCCACACTCTGTGACACAACGGTAGTGAAAACAACAGCATTCCGCTCTCTCTGACACCACAGCAGTGACACCATTGGGCTTCCCTCTCTGTGACACCACAGAATTGACAGCAACAGTGTTCCACTCTCTGTGACACCACGGCAGTCACAGCACTGGTTTCCCTCTCTGTGACACCACAGCCGTCACAGCCCAACTGCTCCCCTCTCTGTGACACCACAACAGTGACAGCACAGTCTTCTATTCTCTGTGACACCAGAGCTCTGACAACTCCAATTTCCTCTGCAATGTGATACTACAGCTGTGACAGTTCTAGTGTTCCACTCTCTGTGACACCCGAGCAGTGAAAGCCTCAGTGTTCCACTCTCTGTCACATGACAGCCATGACAGCCCCACTGTTCACCTCTTAGTGAGGCAATCACTCTGACAGCTCCAATTTCCTCCTCACTCTGACACCTGTCATGGTTTGAAAGTATTAATTAAAAAAATCACTGGAAAACTTATCCATTTCTTGCTTGAAGATGTGGAATATGAGAAGGCCAAAAGAAGTTTAAAATTTAAAAGGAATCGAGGAAGTTTATTAACCAAACTACAAGGATACAAAACCAGAATAAAACTTCCAGATACCCTTTTTCCCCAGCAGCCACGCATTGCTGTGTTTAATTGACAACACAGAGGTTAAAAAACCATTGCTGTTTAAAACAGCCATAACTCTGCTATAGTCTTTTCATCAGTCCTTGTAGGGAAAAAGAAGTTCTCTTTTGTCAATCTATGGAGATTTTCACAAGAAAAAACATTTTCTCATGCCTTCCTATTGCTCTGATGCCAGCTGCTTAGAAAACTCTGCCATCAGTCCTTTCCTCCCATTTGACACCAGTCCCAGCTGTGTTTGTGGGCCATGATTCAAGGGGTGTCATTGAATCATGAAGGATAAGTTCTTCAAAGGCAAAAGTTCTCTTCATTGGATTCTGTGATCATCTCTGGAAACAGGAATGTTTTGCTTTGTCACTTAAGAGCCACAAATCTTCAGCATCTCTCACTTCTCCTTTTCTCTTCCAGCATCACATAGCATTACAACAACTTCACCATTAGCACAGCTTTAGCAATGAATTCCTTTTGCTCAGAACTATACTTTGAAATACTCCATTCCCCCCAAAATACTGTTTCAGGAATTCAAGGAGTTTCTTCAGAACATGATTGTCCCCCTCCATAGCTTGAATAAAAGAAAATTTCAGCTTCTTCGGGCATCTTCCTCTTCTCTTCCAATCTGAGGCTTAATTCCTTTCCTCGCTGCCTTGGGTGGTTGATGCTGCCTCTTTACCTGTTGATCCCTCTCTCTTCCCCTCTCTCTGGAAAAAGGATTCATCTGCAAGTCTCGTCTGGCTAGTGAAAGGCTTCAACTCTTGCCCAGGCACTGGGGATGGTCCCGGGGCCAGCGGCTGCAGCTCTTTGCCATGCAAGATTTTCTCTAGCTGCTCTGGAGGAGTGTGGCCACTGTGTCAGCAAGCCACAGCTCAAGAGCTTTCCCTCCCCTTCCTCGGCAGTTGCTGCTGAAAGCCAGCAGCGGCACAAAGTGCTGCCGAGCCAGGAAGCAGCCTGACCCGCCAGCCCCACTCTACAAGGCTCAGTGAGCCCTGCCAGAGCTTCAGCCCATCTGGGAAGGGGCCGCTGTCATTTCACACTCTCCAACCCCCTCCAGGAAGCGCCGAAATCCTGCCAGCCCCGCTCCCCCTGCGGCAGCCTTGTCCCGCCGGGGGGGCAAGAGGCTGAAGCCTAGCCATACTAGCTCTTCCAAAGGCAGAAACCAGAGAGAAAGAAAAATTCCTGGGCTTAGGTTTCAAAGGGTGGTGTTCACAAGTTGATCTCCCTTTACAATGGGAAAACAACTGTCTGTTCTCAGAGATGACCAGGCATTGGCCAGCAGAAAGAAACCCCATCAGCCTCCAGCAGCTTAAATTTCTCTAGCAGTTTTTCTTTGTTTCTTATTTATCAGCCTATCACACACACAGCAGTGACAGCCCCAGGCGTCCCCTCTCTGTAACACCAGAGCAGCTACCGCCCCAGGGTTCCACTCTCTGTGACACCACAGCCGTGACAGCACTGGGCTTCCCTCTCTGTGACACCACATCAGAGACAGCACCATTGTTCCTCTCTCGGTGACACCACGGCAGTGACAGCACCAGTTTTCCACTCTCTGTGACACAACAGCAGTGACAACAACTGCTTTCCACTCTCTGTGACACCATGGCTGTGACTACACCAGTGTTCCACTGTCTGTGACACGACCGCAGTGGCAGCACTGGGCTTCCCTCTCTGTGACGCCACAGCTGTGACAGCACCAGTGTTCCACACTCTGTGACACAACGGTAGTGAAAACAACAGCATTCCGCTCTCTCTGACACCACAGCAGTGACACCACTGGGCTTCCCTCTCTGTGACACCACAGAATTGACAGCAACAGTGTTCCACTCTCTGTGACACCACGGCAGTCACAGCACTGGTTTCCCTCTCTGTGACACCACAGCCGTCACAGCCCAGGTGCTCCCCTCTCTGTGACACCACAACAGTGACAGCACAGTCTTCTATTCTCTGTGACACCAGAGCTCTGACAACTCCAATTTCCTCTGCAATGTGATACTCCAGCTGTGACAGTTCTAGTGTTCCACTCTCTGTGACACCCGAGCAGTGAAAGCCTCAGTGTTCCACTCTCTGTCACATGACAGCCATGACAGCCCCACTGTTCACCTCTTAGTGAAGCAATCACTCTGACAGCTCCAATTTCCTCCTCACTCTGACACCTGTCATGGTTTGAAAGTATTAATTAAAAAATCACTGGAAAACTTATCCATTTCTTGCTTGAAGATGTGGAATATGAGAAGGCCAAAAGAAGTTTAAAATTTAAAAGGAATCGAGGAAGTTTATTAACCAAACTACAAGGATACAAAACCAGAATAAAACTTCCAGATACCCTTTTTCCCCAGCAGCCACGCATTGCTGTGTTTAATTGACAACACAGAGGTAAAAAAAACCATTGCTGTTTAAAACAGTCATAACTCTGCTATAGTCTTTTCATCAGTCCTTGTAGGGAAAAAGAAGTTCTCTTTTGTCAATCTATGGAGATTTTCACAAGAAAAAACATTTTCTCATGCCTTCCTATTGCTCTGATGCCAGCTGCTTAGAAAACTCTGCCATCAGTCCTTTCCTCCCATTTGACACCAGTCCCAGCTGTGTTTGTGGGCCATGATTCAAGGGGTGTCATTGAATCATGAAGGATAAGTTCTTCAAAGGCAAAAGTTCTCTTCATTGGATTCTGTGATCATCTCTGGAAACAGGAATCTTTTGCTTTGTCACTTAAGAGCCACAAATCTTCAGCATCTCTCACTTCTCCTTTTCTCTTCCAGCATCACATAGCATTACAACAACTTCACCATTAGCACAGCTTTAGCAATGAATTCCTTTTGCTCATAACTATACTTTGAAATACTCCATTCCTACCAAAATACTGTTTCAGGAATTCAAGGAGTTTCTTCAGAACATGATTGTCCCCCTCCATAGCTTGAATAAAAGAAAATTTCAGCTTCTTCGGGCATCTTCCTCTTCTCTTCCCATCTGAGGCTTAATTCCTTTCCTCGCTGCCTTGGGTGGTTGATGCTGCCTCTTTACCTGTTGATCCCTCTCTCTTCCCCTCTCTCTGGAAAAAGGATTCATCTGCAAGTCTCGTCTGGCTAGTGAAAGGCTTCAACTCTTGCCCAGGCACTGGGGATGGTCCCGGGGCCAGCGGCTGCAGCTCTTTGCCATGCAAGATTTTCTCTAGCTGCTCTGGAGGAGTGTGGCCACTGTGTCAGCAAGCCACAGCTCAAGAGCTTTCCCTCTCCTTCCTCGGCAGTTGCTGCTGAAAGCCAGAAGCGGCACAAACTGCTGCCGAGCCAGGAAGCAGCCTGACCCGCCAGCCCCACTCTACAAGGCTCAGTGAGCCCTGCCAGAGCTTCAGCCCATCTGGGAAGGGGCCGCTGTCATTTCACACTCTCCAACCCCCTCCAGGAAGCGCCGAAATCCTGCCAGCCCCGCTCCCCCTGCGGCAGCCTTGTCCAGCCGGGGGGCAAGAGGCTGAAGCCTAGCCATACTAGCTCTTCCAAAGGCAGAAACCAGAGAGAAAGAAAAATTCCTGGGCTTAGGTTTCAAAGGGTGGTGTTCACAAGTTGATCTCCCTTTACAATGGGAAAACAACTGTCTGTTCTCAGAGATGACCAGGCATTGGCCAGCAGAAAGAAACCCCATCAGCCTCCAGCAGCTTAAATTTCTCTAGCAGTTTTTCTTTGTTTCTTATTTATCAGCCTATCACACACACAGCAGTGACAGCCCCAGGCGTCCCCTCTCTGTAACACCAGAGCAGCTACCGCCCCAGGGTTCCACTCTCTGTGACACCACAGCCGTGACAACACCAGCGTTCCACTCTCTGTGACACCACAGCAGTGACAGCAACAGTTTTCCACTCTCTGTGACACAACAGCAGTGACAACAACTGCTTTCTACTCTCTGTGACACCATGGCTGTGACTACACCAGTGTTCCACTGTCTGTGACACGACCGCAGTGGCAGCACTGGGCTTCCCTCTCTGTGACGCCACAGCTGTGACAGCACCAGTGTTCCACACTCTGTGACACAACGGTAGTGAAAACAACAGCATTCCGCTCTCTCTGACACCACAGCAGTGACACCATTGGGCTTCCCTCTCTGGGACACCACAGCAGCGACAGCACTGGACTTCCCTCTCTGTGGTACCACAGCAGTGACACCACTGGGCTTCCCTCTCTGTGACACCACAGAATTGACAGCAACAGCGTTCCACTCTCTGTGACACCACGGCAGTCACAGCACTGGTTTCCCTCTCTGTGACACCACAGCCGTCACAGCCCAACTGCTCCCCTCTCTGTGACACCACAACAGTGACAGCACAGTCTTCTATTCTCTGTGACACCAGAGCTCTGACAACTCCAATTTCCTCTGCAATGTGATACTACAGCTGTGACAGTTCTAGTGTTCCACTCTCTGTGACACCCGAGCAGTGAAAGCCTCAGTGTTCCACTCTCTGTCACATGACAGCCATGACAGCCCCACTGTTCACCTCTTAGTGAAGCAATCGCTCTGACAGCTCCAATTTCCTCCTCACTCTGACACCTGTCATGGTTTGAAAGTATTAATTAAAAAATCACTGGAAAACTTATCCATTTCTTGCTTGAAGACGTGGAATATGAGAAGGCCAAAAGAAGTTTAAAATTTAAAAGGAATCGAGGAAGTTTATTAACCAAACTACAAGGATACAAAACCAGAATAAAACTTCCAGATACCCTTTTTCCCCAGCAGCCACGCATTGCTGTGTTTAATTGACAACACAGAGGTAAAAAAAACCATTGCTGTTTAAAACAGTCATAACTCTGCTATAGTCTTTTCATCAGTCCTTGTAGGGAAAAAGAAGTTCTCTTTTGTCAATCTATGGAGATTTTCACAAGAAAAAACATTTTCTCATGCCTTCCTATTGCTCTGATGCCAGCTGCTTAGAAAACTCTGCCATCAGTCCTTTCCTCCCATTTGACACCAGTCCCAGCTGTGTTTGTGGGCCATGATTCAAGGGGTGTCATTGAATCATGAAGGATAAGTTCTTCAAAGGCAAAAGTTCTCTTCATTGGATTCTGTGATCATCTCTGGAAACAGGAATCTTTTGCTTTGTCACTTAAGAGCCACAAATCTTCAGCATCTCTCACTTCTCCTTTTCTCTTCCAGCATCACATAGCATTACAACAACTTCACCATTAGCACAGCTTTAGCAATGAATTCCTTTTGCTCAGAACTATACTTTGAAATACTCCATTCCCCCCAAAATACTGTTTCAGGAATTCAAGGAGTTTCTTCAGAACATGATTGTCCCCCTCCATAGCTTGAATAAAAGAAAATTTCAGCTTCTTCGGGCATCTTCCTCTTCTCTTCCCATCTGAGGCTTAATTCCTTTCCTCGCTGCCTTGGGTGGTTGATGCTGCCTCTTTACCTGTTGATCCCTCTCTCTTCCCCTCTCTCTGGAAAAAGGATTCATCTGCAAGTCTCGTCTGGCTAGTGAAAGGCTTCAACTCTTGCCCAGGCACTGGGGATGGTCCCGGGGCCAGCGGCTGCAGCTCTTTGCCATGCAAGATTTTCTCTAGCTGCTCTGGAGGAGTGTGGCCACTGTGTCAGCAAGCCACAGCTCAAGAGCTTTCCCTCTCCTTCCTCGGCAGTTGCTGCTGAAAGCCAGAAGCGGCACAAACTGCTGCCGAGCCAGGAAGCAGCCTGACCCGCCAGCCCCACTCTACAAGGCTCAGTGAGCCCTGCCAGAGCTTCAGCCCATCTGGGAAGGGGCCGCTGTCATTTCACACTCTCCAACCCCCTCCAGGAAGCGCCGAAATCCTGCCAGCCCCGCTCCCCCTGCGGCAGCCTTGTCCAGCCGGGGGGCAAGAGGCTGAAGCCTAGCCATACTAGCTCTTCCAAAGGCAGAAACCAGAGAGAAAGAAAAATTCCTGGGCTTAGGTTTCAAAGGGTGGTGTTCACAAGTTGATCTCCCTTTACAATGGGAAAACAACTGTCTGTTCTCAGAGATGACCAGGCATTGGCCAGCAGAAAGAAACCCCATCAGCCTCCAGCAGCTTAAATTTCTCTAGCAGTTTTTCTTTGTTTCTTATTTATCAGCCTATCACACACACAGCAGTGACAGCCCCAGGCGTCCCCTCTCTGTAACACCAGAGCAGCTACCGCCCCAGGGTTCCACTCTCTGTGACACCACAGCCGTGACAACACCAGCGTTCCACTCTCTGTGACACCACAGCAGTGACAGCAACAGTTTTCCACTCTCTGTGACACAACAGCAGTGACAACAACTGCTTTCTACTCTCTGTGACACCATGGCTGTGACTACACCAGTGTTCCACTGTCTGTGACACGACCGCAGTGGCAGCACTGGGCTTCCCTCTCTGTGACGCCACAGCTGTGACAGCACCAGTGTTCCACACTCTGTGACACAACGGTAGTGAAAACAACAGCATTCCGCTCTCTCTGACACCACAGCAGTGACACCATTGGGCTTCCCTCTCTGGGACACCACAGCAGCGACAGCACTGGACTTCCCTCTCTGTGGTACCACAGCAGTGACACCACTGGGCTTCCCTCTCTGTGACACCACAGAATTGACAGCAACAGCGTTCCACTCTCTGTGACACCACGGCAGTCACAGCACTGGTTTCCCTCTCTGTGACACCACAGCCGTCACAGCCCAACTGCTCCCCTCTCTGTGACACCACAACAGTGACAGCACAGTCTTCTATTCTCTGTGACACCAGAGCTCTGACAACTCCAATTTCCTCTGCAATGTGATACTACAGCTGTGACAGTTCTAGTGTTCCACTCTCTGTGACACCCGAGCAGTGAAAGCCTCAGTGTTCCACTCTCTGTCACATGACAGCCATGACAGCCCCACTGTTCACCTCTTAGTGAAGCAATCGCTCTGACAGCTCCAATTTCCTTCTCACTCTGACACCTGTCATGGTTTGAAAGTATTAATTAAAAAATCACTGGAAAACTTATCCATTTCTTGCTTGAAGACGTGGAATATGAGAAGGCCAAAAGAAGTTTAAAATTTAAAAGGAATCGAGGAAGTTTATTAACCAAACTACAAGGATACAAAACCAGAATAAAACTTCCAGATACCCTTTTTCCCCAGCAGCCACGCATTGCTGTGTTTAATTGACAACACAGAGGTAAAAAAAAACATTGCTGTTTAAAACAGTCATAACTCTGCTATAGTCTTTTCATCAGTCCTTGTAGGGAAAAAGAAGTTCTCTTTTGTCAATCTATGGAGATTTTCACAAGAAAAAACATTTTCTCATGCCTTCCTATTGCTCTGATGCCAGCTGCTTAGAAAACTCTGCCATCAGTCCTTTCCTCCCATTTGACACCAGTCCCAGCTGTGTTTGTGGGCCATGATTCAAGGGGTGTCATTGAATCATGAAGGATAAGTTCTTCAAAGGCAAAAGTTCTCTTCATTGGATTCTGTGATCATCTCTGGAAACAGGAATCTTTTGCTTTGTCACTTAAGAGCCACAAATCTTCAGCATCTCTCACTTCTCCTTTTCTCTTCCAGCATCACATAGCATTACAACAACTTCACCATTAGCACAGCTTTAGCAATGAATTCCTTTTGCTCAGAACTATACTTTGAAATACTCCATTCCCCCCAAAATACTGTTTCAGGAATTCAAGGAGTTTCTTCAGAACATGATTGTCCCCCTCCATAGCTTGAATAAAAGAAAATTTCAGCTTCTTCGGGCATCTTCCTCTTCTCTTCCCATCTGAGGCTTAATTCCTTTCCTCGCTGCCTTGGGTGGTTGATGCTGCCTCTTTACCTGTTGATCCCTCTCTCTTCCCCTCTCTCTGGAAAAAGGATTCATCTGCAAGTCTCGTCTGGCTAGTGAAAGGCTTCAACTCTTGCCCAGGCACTGGGGATGGTCCCGGGGCCAGCGGCTGCAGCTCTTTGCCATGCAAGATTTTCTCTAGCTGCTCTGGAGGAGTGTGGCCACTGTGTCAGCAAGCCACAGCTCAAGAGCTTTCCCTCTCCTTCCTCGGCAGTTGCTGCTGAAAGCCAGCAGCGGCACAAACTGCTGCCGAGCCAGGAAGCAGCCTGACCCGCCAGCCCCACTCTACAAGGCTCAGTGAGCCCTGCCAGAGCTTCAGCCCATCTGGGAAGGGGCCGCTGTCATTTCACACTCTCCAACCCCCTCCAGGAAGCGCCGAAATCCTGCCAGCCCCGCTCCCCCTGCGGCAGCCTTGTCCAGCCGGGGGGGCAAGAGGCTGAAGCCTAGCCATACTAGCTCTTCCAAAGGCAGAAACCAGAGAGAAAGAAAAATTCCTGGGCTTAGGTTTCAAAGGGTGGTGTTCACAAATTGATCTCCCTTTACAATGGGAAAACAACTGTCTGTTCTCAGAGATGACCAGGCATTGGCCAGCAGAAAGAAACCCCATCAGCCTCCAGCAGCTTTAATTTCTCTAGCAGTTTTTCTTTGTTTCTTATTTATCAGCCTATCACACACACAGCAGTGACAGCCCCAGGCGTCCCCTCTCTGTAACACCAGAGTTGCTACCGCCCCAGGGTTCCACTCTCTGTGACACCACAGCCGTGACAACACCAGCGTTCCACTCTCTGTGACACCACAGCAGTGACAGCACCAGTTTTCCACTCTCTGTGACACAACAGCAGTGACAACAACTGCTTTCTACTCTCTGTGACACCATGGCTGTGACTACACCAGTGTTCCACTGTCTGTGACACGACCGCAGTGGCAGCACTGGGCTTCCCTCTCTGTGACGCCACAGCTGTGACAGCACCAGTGTTCCACACTCTGTGACACAACGGTAGTGAAAACAACAGCATTCCGCTCTCTCTGACACCACAGCAGTGACACCATTGGGCTTCCCTCTCTGGGACACCACAGCAGCGACAGCACTGGACTTCCCTCTCTGTGGTACCACAGCAGTGACACCACTGGGCTTCCCTCTCTGTGACACCACAGAATTGACAGCAACAGCGTTCCACTCTCTGTGACACCACGGCAGTCACAGCACTGGTTTCCCTCTCTGTGACACCACAGCCGTCACAGCCCAACTGCTCCCCTCTCTGTGACACCACAACAGTGACAGCACAGTCTTCTATTCTCTGTGACACCAGAGCTCTGACAACTCCAATTTCCTCTGCAATGTGATACTCCAGCTGTGACAGTTCTAGTGTTCCACTCTCTGTGACACCCGAGCAGTGAAAGCCTCAGTGTTCCACTCTCTGTCACATGACAGCCATGACAGCCCCACTGTTCACCTCTTAGTGAAGCAATCGCTCTGACAGCTCCAATTTCCTTCTCACTCTGACACCTGTCATGGTTTGAAAGTATTAATTAAAAAATCACTGGAAAACTTATCCATTTCTTGCTTGAAGACGTGGAATATGAGAAGGCCAAAAGAAGTTTAAAATTTAAAAGGAATCGAGGAAGTTTATTAACCAAACTACAAGGATACAAAACCAGAATAAAACTTCCAGATACCCTTTTTCCCCAGCAGCCACGCATTGCTGTGTTTAATTGACAACACAGAGGTAAAAAAAAACATTGCTGTTTAAAACAGTCATAACTCTGCTATAGTCTTTTCATCAGTCCTTGTAGGGAAAAAGAAGTTCTCTTTTGTCAATCTATGGAGATTTTCACAAGAAAAAACATTTTCTCATGCCTTCCTATTGCTCTGATGCCAGCTGCTTAGAAAACTCTGCCATCAGTCCTTTCCTCCCATTTGACACCAGTCCCAGCTGTGTTTGTGGGCCATGATTCAAGGGGTGTCATTGAATCATGAAGGATAAGTTCTTCAAAGGCAAAAGTTCTCTTCATTGGATTCTGTGATCATCTCTGGAAACAGGAATCTTTTGCTTTGTCACTTAAGAGCCACAAATCTTCAGCATCTCTCACTTCTCCTTTTCTCTTCCAGCATCACATAGCATTACAACAACTTCACCATTAGCACAGCTTTAGCAATGAATTCCTTTTGCTCAGAACTATACTTTGAAATACTCCATTCCCCCCAAAATACTGTTTCAGGAATTCAAGGAGTTTCTTCAGAACATGATTGTCCCCCTCCATAGCTTGAATAAAAGAAAATTTCAGCTTCTTCGGGCATCTTCCTCTTCTCTTCCCATCTGAGGCTTAATTCCTTTCCTCGCTGCCTTGGGTGGTTGATGCTGCCTCTTTACCTGTTGATCCCTCTCTCTTCCCCTCTCTCTGGAAAAAGGATTCATCTGCAAGTCTCGTCTGGCTAGTGAAAGGCTTCAACTCTTGCCCAGGCACTGGGGATGGTCCCGGGGCCAGCGGCTGCAGCTCTTTGCCATGCAAGATTTTCTCTAGCTGCTCTGGAGGAGTGTGGCCACTGTGTCAGCAAGCCACAGCTCAAGAGCTTTCCCTCTCCTTCCTCGGCAGTTGCTGCTGAAAGCCAGCAGCGGCACAAACTGCTGCCGAGCCAGGAAGCAGCCTGACCCGCCAGCCCCACTCTACAAGGCTCAGTGAGCCCTGCCAGAGCTTCAGCCCATCTGGGAAGGGGCCGCTGTCATTTCACACTCTCCAACCCCCTCCAGGAAGCGCCGAAATCCTGCCAGCCCCGCTCCCCCTGCGGCAGCCTTGTCCAGCCGGGGGGGCAAGAGGCTGAAGCCTAGCCATACTAGCTCTTCCAAAGGCAGAAACCAGAGAGAAAGAAAAATTCCTGGGCTTAGGTTTCAAAGGGTGGTGTTCACAAATTGATCTCCCTTTACAATGGGAAAACAACTGTCTGTTCTCAGAGATGACCAGGCATTGGCCAGCAGAAAGAAACCCCATCAGCCTCCAGCAGCTTTAATTTCTCTAGCAGTTTTTCTTTGTTTCTTATTTATCAGCCTATCACACACACAGCAGTGACAGCCCCAGGCGTCCCCTCTCTGTAACACCAGAGTTGCTACCGCCCCAGGGTTCCACTCTCTGTGACACCACAGCCGTGACAACACCAGCGTTCCACTCTCTGTGACACCACAGCAGTGACAGCACCAGTTTTCCACTCTCTGTGACACAACAGCAGTGACAACAACTGCTTTCTACTCTCTGTGACACCATGGCTGTGACTACACCAGTGTTCCACTGTCTGTGACACGACCGCAGTGGCAGCACTGGGCTTCCCTCTCTGTGACGCCACAGCTGTGACAGCACCAGTGTTCCACACTCTGTGACACAACGGTAGTGAAAACAACAGCATTCCGCTCTCTCTGACACCACAGCAGTGACACCATTGGGCTTCCCTCTCTGGGACACCACAGCAGCGACAGCACTGGACTTCCCTCTCTGTGGTACCACAGCAGTGACACCACTGGGCTTCCCTCTCTGTGACACCACAGAATTGACAGCAACAGCGTTCCACTCTCTGTGACACCACGGCAGTCACAGCACTGGTTTCCCTCTCTGTGACACCACAGCCGTCACAGCCCAACTGCTCCCCTCTCTGTGACACCACAACAGTGACAGCACAGTCTTCTATTCTCTGTGACACCAGAGCTCTGACAACTCCAATTTCCTCTGCAATGTGATACTCCAGCTGTGACAGTTCTAGTGTTCCACTCTCTGTGACACCCGAGCAGTGAAAGCCTCAGTGTTCCACTCTCTGTCACATGACAGCCATGACAGCCCCACTGTTCACCTCTTAGTGAAGCAATCGCTCTGACAGCTCCAATTTCCTTCTCACTCTGACACCTGTCATGGTTTGAAAGTATTAATTAAAAAATCACTGGAAAACTTATCCATTTCTTGCTTGAAGACGTGGAATATGAGAAGGCCAAAAGAAGTTTAAAATTTAAAAGGAATCGAGGAAGTTTATTAACCAAACTACAAGGATACAAAACCAGAATAAAACTTCCAGATACCCTTTTTCCCCAGCAGCCACGCATTGCTGTGTTTAATTGACAACACAGAGGTAAAAAAAAACATTGCTGTTTAAAACAGTCATAACTCTGCTATAGTCTTTTCATCAGTCCTTGTAGGGAAAAAGAAGTTCTCTTTTGTCAATCTATGGAGATTTTCACAAGAAAAAACATTTTCTCATGCCTTCCTATTGCTCTGATGCCAGCTGCTTAGAAAACTCTGCCATCAGTCCTTTCCTCCCATTTGACACCAGTCCCAGCTGTGTTTGTGGGCCATGATTCAAGGGGTGTCATTGAATCATGAAGGATAAGTTCTTCAAAGACAAAAGTTCTCTTCATTGGATTCTGTGATCATCTCTGGAAACAGGAATGTTTTGCTTTGTCACTTAAGAGCCACAAATCTTCAGCATCTCTCACTTCTCCTTTTCTCTTCCAGCATCACATAGCATTACAACAACTTCACCATTAGCACAGCTTTAGCAATGAATTCCTTTTGCTCAGAACTATACTTTGAAATACTCCATTCCTACCAAAATACTGTTTCAGGAATTCAAGGAGTTTCTTCAGAACATGATTGTCCCCCTCCATAGCTTGAATAAAAGAAAATTTCAGCTTCTTCGGGCATCTTCCTCTTCTCTTCCCATCTGAGGCTTAATTCCTTTCCTCGCTGCCTTGGGTGGTTGATGCTGCCTCTTTACCTGTTGATCCTTCTCTCTTCCCCTCTCTCTGGAAAAAGGATTCATCTGCAAGTCTCGTCTGGCTAGTGAAAGGCTTCAACTCTTGCCCAGGCACTGGGGATGGTCCCGGGGCCAGCGGCTGCAGCTCTTTGCCATGCAACATTTTCCCTAGCTGCTCTGGAGGAGTGTGGCCACTGTGTCAGCAAGCCACAGCTCAAGAGCTTTCCCTCCCCTTCCTCGGCAGTTGCTGCTGAAAGCCAGCAGCGGCACAAACTGCTGCCGAGCCAGGAAGCAGCCTGACCCGCCAGCCCCACTCTACAAGGCTCAGTGAGCCCTGCCAGAGCTTCAGCCCATCTGGGAAGGGGCCGCTGTCATTTCACACTCTCCAACTCCCTCCAGGAAGCGCCGAAATCCTGCCAGCCCCGCTCCCCCTGCGGCAGCCTTGTCCAGCCGGGGGGGCAAGAGGCTGAAGCCTAGCCATACTAGCTCTTCCAAAGGCAGAAACCAGAGAGAAAGAAAAATTCCTGGGCTTAGGTTTCAAAGGGTGGTGTTCACAAGTTGATCTCCCTTTACAATGGGAAAACAACTGTCTGTTCTCAGAGATGACCAGGCATTGGCCAGCAGAAAGAAACCCCATCAACCTCCAGCAGCTTTAATTTCTCTAGCAGTTTTTCTTTGTTTCTTATTTATCAGCCTATCACACACACAGCAGTGACAGCCCCAGGCGTCCCCTCTCTGTAACACCAGAGCAGCTACCGCCCCAGGGTTCCACTCTCTGTGACACCACAGCCGTGACAGCACCAGCGTTCCACTCTCTGTGACACCACAGCAGTGACAGCACCAGTTTTCCACTCTCTGTGACACAACAGCAGTGACAACAACTGCTTTCTACTCTCTGTGACACCATGGCTGTGACTACACCAGTCTTCCACTGTCTGTGACACGACAGCAGTGGCAGCACTGGGCTTCCCTCTCTGTGACGCCACAGCTGTGACAGCACCAGTGTTCCACACTCTGTGACACAACGGTAGTGAAAACAACAGCATTCCACTCTCTCTGACACCACAGCAGTGACAGCACTGGGCTTCCCTCTCTGTGACACCACAGAATTGACAGCAACAGCGTTCCACTCTCTGTGACACCACGGCAGTCACAGCACTGGTTTCCCTCTCTGTGACACCACAGCCGTCACAGCCCAACTGCTCCCCTCTCTGTGACACCACAACAGTGACAGCACAGTCTTCTATTCTCTGTGACACCAGAGCTCTGACAACTCCAATTTCCTCTGCAATGTGATACTACAGCTGTGACAGTTCTAGTGTTCCACTCTCTGTGACACCCGAGCAGTGAAAGCCTCAGTGTTCCACTCTCTGTCACATGACAGCCATGACAGCCCCACTGTTCACCTCTTAGTGAAGCAATCGCTCTGACAGCTCCAATTTCCTCCTCACTCTGACACCTGTCATGGTTTGAAAGTATTAATTAAAAAATCACTGGAAAACTTATCCATTTCTTGCTTGAAGATGTGGAATATGAGAAGGCCAAAAGAAGTTTAAAATTTAAAAGGAATCGAGGAAGTTTATTAACCAAACTACAAGGATACAAAACCAGAATAAAACTTCCAGATACCCTTTTTCCCCAGCAGCCACGCATTGCTGTGTTTAATTGACAACACAGAGGTAAAAAAAAACATTGCTGTTTAAAACAGTCATAACTCTGCTATAGTCTTTTCATCAGTCCTTGTAGGGAAAAAGAAGTTCTCTTTTGTCAATCTATGGAGATTTTCACAAGAAAAAACATTTTCTCATGCCTTCCTATTGCTCTGATGCCAGCTGCTTAGAAAACTCTGCCATCAGGCCTTTCCTCCCATTTGACACCAGTCTCAGCTGTGCTTGTGGGCCATGATTCAAGGGGTGTCATTGAATCATGAAGGAGAAGTTCTTCAAAGGCAAAAGTTCTCTTCATTGGATTCTGTGATCATCTCTGGAAACAGGAATCTTTTGCTTTGTCACTTAAGAGCCACAAATCTTCAGCATCTCTCACTTCTCCTTTTCTCTTCCAGCATCACATAGCATTACAACAACTTCACCATTAGCACAGCTCTAGCAATGAATTCCTTTTGCTCAGAACTATACTTTGAAATACTCCATTCCCCACAAAATACTGTTTCAGGAATTCAAGGAGTTTCTTCAGAACATGATTGTCCCCCTCCATAGCTTGAATAAAAGAAAATTTCAGCTTCTTCGGGCATCTTCCTCTTCTCTTCCAATCTGAGGCTTAATTCCTTTCCTCGCTGCCTTGGGTGGTTGATGCTGCCTCTTTACCTGTTGATCCCTCTCTCTTCCCCTCTCTCTGGAAAAAGGATTCATCTGCAAGTCTCGTCTGGCTAGTGAAAGGCTTCAACTCTTGCCCAGGCACTGGGGATGGTCCCGGGGCCAGCGGCTGCAGCTCTTTGCCATGCAAGATTTTCCCTAGCTGCTCTGGAGGAGTGTGGCCACTGTGTCAGCAAGCCACAGCTCAAGAGCTTTCCCTCCCCTTCCTCGGCAGTTGCTGCTGAAAGCCAGCAGCGGCACAAACTGCTGCCGAGCCAGGAAGCAGCCTGACCCGCCAGCCCCACTCTACAAGGCTCAGTGAGCCCTGCCAGAGCTTCAGCCCATCTGGGAAGGGGCCGCTGTCATTTCACACTCTCCAACCCCCTCCAGGAAGCGCCGAAATCCTGCCAGCCCCGCTCCCCCTGCGGCAGCCTTGTCCAGCCGGGGGGCAAGAGGCTGAAGCCTAGCCATACTAGCTCTTCCAAAGGCAGAAACCAGAGAGAAAGAAAAATTCCTGGGCTTAGGTTTCAAAGGGTGGTGTTCACAAGTTGATCTCCCTTTACAATGGGAAAACGACTGTCTGTTCTCAGAGATGACCAGGCATTGGCCAGCAGAAAGAAACCCCATCAGCCTCCAGCAGCTTAAATTTCTCTAGCAGTTTTTCTTTGTTTCTTATTTATCAGCCTATCACACACACAGCAATGACAGCCCCAGGCGTCCCCTCTCTGTAACACCAGAGCAGCTAGCGCCCCAGGGTTCCACTCTCTGTGACACCACAGCCGTGACAACACCAGCGTTCCACTCTCTGTGACACCACAGCAGTGACAGCACTGGGCTTCCCTCTCTGTGAAACTACATCAGAGACAGCACCATTGTTCCTCTCTCGGTGACACCACGGCAGTGACAGCACCAGTTTTCCACTCTCTGTGACACAACAGCAGTGACAACAACTGCTTTCTACTCTCTGTGACACCATGGCTGTGACTACACCAGTGTTCCACTGTCTGTGACACGACAGCAGTGGCAGCACTGGGCTTCCCTCTCTGTGACG
Organism: Cyanistes caeruleus; assembly: GCF_971803275.1. Classification (NCBI taxonomy): domain Eukaryota; kingdom Metazoa; phylum Chordata; class Aves; order Passeriformes; family Paridae; genus Cyanistes; species Cyanistes caeruleus. The sequence continues at coordinate 1,795,231 of NW_028256296.1, read as the reverse complement.
CCACAGCTGTGACAGCACCAGTGTTCCACACTCTGTGACACAACGGTAGTGAAAACAACAGCATTCCGCTCTCTCTCACACCACAGCAGTGACACCATTGGGCTTCCCTCTCTGTGGCACCAGGGCAGCGACAGCACTGGACTTCCCTCTCTGTGGCACCACAGCAGTGACAGCACTGGGCATCCCTCTCTGTGACACCACAGAATTGACTGCAACAGCGTTCCACTCTCTGTGACACCACGGCAGTCACAGCACTGGTTTCCCTCTCTGTGACACCACAGCCGTCACAGCCCAACTGCTCCCCTCTCTGTGACACCACAACAGTGACAGCACAGTCTTCTATTCTCTGTGACACCAGAGCTCTGACAACTCCAATTTCCTCTGCAATGTGATACTACAGCTGTGACAGTTCTAGTGTTCCACTCTCTGTGACACCCGAGCAGTGAAAGCCTCAGTGTTCCACTCTCTGTCACATGACAGCCATGACAGCCCCACTGTTCACCTCTTAGTGAAGCAATCGCTCTGACAGCTCCAATTTCCTCCTCACTCTGACACCTGTCATGGTTTGAAAGTATTAATTAAAAAATCACTGGAAAACTTATCCATTTCTTGCTTGAAGATGTGGAATATGAGAAGGCCAAAAGAAGTTTAAAATTTAAAAGGAATCGAGGAAGTTTATTAACCAAACTACAAGGATACAAAACCAGAATAAAACTTCCAGATACCCTTTTTCCCCAGCAGCCACGCATTGCTGTGTTTAATTGACAACACAGAGGTAAAAAAAAACATTGCTGTTTAAAACAGTCATAACTCTGCTATAGTCTTTTCATCAGTCCTTGTAGGGAAAAAGAAGTTCTCTTTTGTCAATCTATGGAGATTTTCACAAGAAAAAACATTTTCTCATGCCTTCCTATTGCTCTGATGCCAGCTGCTTAGAAAACTCTGCCATCTGTCCTTTCCTCCCATTTGACACCAGTCCCAGCTGTGTTTGTGGGCCATGATTCAAGGGGTGTCATTGAATCATGAAGGATAAGTTCTTCAAAGGCAAAAGTTCTCTTCATTGGATTCTGTGATCATCTCTGGAAACAGGAATCTTTTGCTTTGTCACTTAAGAGCCACAAATCTTCAGCATCTCTCACTTCTCCTTTTCTCTTCCAGCATCACATAGCATTACAACAACTTCACCATTAGCACAGCTTTAGCAATGAATTCCTTTTGCTCAGAACTATACTTTGAAATACTCCACTCCCCCCAAAATACTGTTTCAGGAATTCAAGGAGTTTCTTCAGAACATGATTGTCCCCCTCCATAGCTTGAATAAAAGAAAATTTCAGCTTCTTCGGGCATCTTCCTCTTCTCTTCCCATCTGAGGCTTAATTCCTTTCCTCGCTGCCTTGGGTGGTTGATGCTGCCTCTTTACCTGTTGATCCCTCTCTCTTCCCCTCTCTCTGGAAAAAGGATTCGTCTGCAAGTCTCGTCTGGCTAGTGAAAGGCTTCAACTCTTGCCCAGGCACTGGGGATGGTCCCGGGGCCAGCGGCTGCAGCTCTTTGCCATGCAAGATTTTCCCTAGCTGCTCTGGAGGAGTGTGGCCACTGTGTCAGCAAGCCACAGCTCAAGAGCTTTCCCTCCCCTTCCTCGGCAGTTGCTGCTGAAAGCCAGCAGCGGCACAAACTGCTGCCGAGCCAGGAAGCAGCCTGACCCGCCAGCCCCACTCTACAAGGCTCAGTGAGCCCTGCCAGAGCTTCAGCCCATCTGGGAAGGGGCCGCTGTCATTTCACACTCTCCAACCCCCTCCAGGAAGCGCCGAAATCCTGCCAGCCCCACTCCCCCTGCGGCAGCCTTGTCCAGCCGGGGGGGCAAGAGGCTGAAGCCTAGCCATACTAGCTCTTCCAAAGGCAGAAACCAGAGAGAAAGAAAAATTCCTGGGCTTAGGTTTCAAAGGGTGGTGTTCACAAGTTGATCTCCCTTTACAATGGGAAAACAACTGTCTGTTCTCAGAGATGACCAGGCATTGGCCAGCAGAAAGAAACCCCATCAACCTCCAGCAGCTTTAATTTCTCTAGCAGTTTTTCTTTGTTTCTTATTTATCAGCCTATCACACACACAGCAGTGACAGCCCCAGGCGTCCCCTCTCTGTAACACCAGAGCAGCTACCGCCCCAGGGTTCCACTCTCTGTGACACCACAGCCGTGACCACACCAGCGTTCCACTCTCTGTGACGCCACAGCCGTGACAGCACTGGGCTTCCCTCTCTGTGACACCACATCAGAGACAGCACCATTGTTCCTCTCTCAGTGACACCACGGCAGTGACAGCACCAGTTTTCCACTCTCTGTGACACAACAGCAGTGACAACAACTGCTTTCTAATCTCTGTGACACCATGGCTGTGACTACACCAGTGTTCCACTGTCTGTGACGCCACAGCAGTGGCAGCACTGGGCTTCCCTCTCTGTGACGCCACAGCTGTGACAGCACCAGTGATCCACACTCTGTGACACAACAGCAGTGACAACAACAGCATTCCGCTCTGTCTGACACCACAGCAGTGACACCATTGGGCTTCCCTCTCTTTGACACCACAGCAGCGACAGCACTGGGCCTCCCTCTCTGTGACACCACAGCAGTGACAGCACTGGGCTTCCCTCTCTGTGACACCACAGAATTGACAGCAACAGCGTTCCACTCTCTGTGACACCACGGCAGTCACAGCACTGGTTTCCCTCTCTGTGACACCACAGCCGTCACAGCCCAACTGCTCCCCTCTCTGTGACACCACAACAGTGACAGCACAGTCTTCTATTCTCTGTGACACCAGAGCTCTGACAACTCCAATTTCCTCTGCAATGTGATACTACAGCTGTGACAGTTCTAGTGTTCCACTCTCTGTGACACCCGAGCAGTGAAAGCCTCAGTGTTCCACTCTCTGTCACATGACAGCCATGACAGCCCCACTGTTCACCTCTTAGTGAAGCAATCGCTCTGACAGCTCCAATTTCCTCCTCACTCTGACACCTGTCATGGTTTGAAAGTATTAATTAAAAAATCACTGGAAAACTTATCCATTTCTTGCTTGAAGATGTGGAATATGAGAAGGCCAAAAGAAGTTTAAAATTTAAAAGGAATCGAGGAAGTTTATTAACCAAACTACAAGGATACAAAACCAGAATAAAACTTCCAGATACCCTTTTTCCCCAGCAGCCACGCATTGCTGTGTTTAATTGACAACACAGAGATAAAAAAAACCATTGCTGTTTAAAACAGTCATAACTCTGCTATAGTCTTTTCATCAGTCCTTGTAGGGAAAAAGAAGTTCTCTTTTGTCAATCTATGGAGATTTTCACAAGAAAAAACATTTTCTCATGCCTTCCTATTGCTCTGATGCCAGCTGCTTAGAAAACTCTGCCATCAGTCCTTTCCTCCCATTTCACACCAGTCTCAGCTGTGTTTGTGGGCCATGATTCAAGGGGTGTCATTGAATCATGAAGGATAAGTTCTTCAAAGGCAAAAGTTCTCTTCATTGGATTCTGTGATCATCTCTGGAAACAGGAATCTTTTGCTTTGTCACTTAAGAGCCACAAATCTTCAGCATCTCTCACTTCTCCTTTTCTCTTCCAGCATCACATAGCATTACAACAACTTCACCATTAGCACAGCTTTAGCAATGAATTCCTTTTGCTCAGAACTATGCTTTGAAATACTCCATTCCCCCCAAAATACTGTTTCAGGAATTCAAGGAGTTTCTTCAGAACATGATTGTCCCCCTCCATAGCTTGAATAAAAGAAAATTTCAGCTTCTTCGGGCATCTTCCTCTTCTCTTCCCATCTGAGGCTTAATTCCTTTCCTCGCTGCCTTGGGTGGTTGATGCTGCCTCTTTACCCGTTGATCCCTCTCTCTTCCCCTCTCTCTGGAAAAAGGATTCATCTGCAAGTCTCGTCTGGCTAGTGAAAGGCTTCAACTCTTGCCCAGGCACTGGGGATGGTCCCGGGGCCAGCGGCTGCAGCTCTTTGCCATGCAAGATTTTCCCTAGCTGCTCTGGAGGAGTGTGGCCACTGTGTCAGCAAGCCACAGCTCAAGAGCTTTCCCTCCCCTTCCTCGGCAGTTGCTGCTGAAAGCCAGCAGCGGCACAAACTGCTGCCGAGCCAGGAAGCAGCCTGACCCGCCAGCCCCACTCTACAAGGCTCAGTGAGCCCTGCCAGAGCTTCAGCCCATCTGGGAAGGGGCCGCTGTCATTTCACACTCTCCAACCCCCTCCAGGAAGCGCCGAAATCCTGCCAGCCCCACTCCCTCTGCGGCAGCCTTGTCCAGCTGGGGGGGCAAGAGGCTGAAGCCTAGCCATACTAGCTCTTCCAAAGGCAGAAACCAGAGAGAAAGAAAAATTCCTGGGCTTAGGTTTCAAAGGGTGGTGTTCACAAGTTGATCTCCCTTTACAATGGGAAAACGACTGTCTGTTCTCAGAGATGACCAGGCATTGGCCAGCAGAAAGAAACCCCATCAACCTCCAGCAGCTTTAATTTCTCTAGCAGTTTTTCTTTGTTTCTTATTTATCAGCCTATCACACACACAGCAGTGACAGCCCCAGGCGTCCCCTCTCTGTAACACCAGAGCAGCTACCGCCCCAGGGTTCCACTCTCTGTGACACCACAGCCGTGACCACACCAGCGTTCCACTCTCTGTGACGCCACAGCCGTGACAGCACTGGGCTTCCCTCTCTGTGACACCACATCAGAGACAGCACCATTGTTCCTCTCTCAGTGACACCACGGCAGTGACAGCACCAGTTTTCCACTCTCTGTGACACAACAGCAGTGACAACAACTGCTTTCTAATCTCTGTGACACCATGGCTGTGACTACACCAGTGTTCCACTGTCTGTGACACGACAGCAGTGGCAGCACTGGGCTTCCCTCTCTGTGACGCCACAGCTGTGACAGCACCAGTGATCCACACTCTGTGACACAACAGCAGTGACAACAACAGCATTCCGCTCTGTCTGACACCACAGCAGTGACACCATTGGGCTTCCCTCTCTTTGACACCACAGCAGCGACAGCACTGGGCCTCCCTCTCTGTGACACCACAGCAGTGACAGCACTGGGCTTCCCTCTCTGTGACACCACAGAATTGACAGCAACAGCGTTCCACTCTCTGTGACACCACGGCAGTCACAGCACTGGTTTCCCTCTCTGTGACACCACAGCCGTCACAGCCCAACTGCTCCCCTCTCTGTGACACCACAACAGTGACAGCACAGTCTTCTATTCTCTGTGACACCAGAGCTCTGACAACTCCAATTTCCTCTGCAATGTGATACTCCAGCTGTGACAGTTCTAGTGTTCCACTCTCTGTGACACCCGAGCAGTGAAAGCCTCAGTGTTCCACTCTCTGTCACATGACAGCCATGACAGCCCCACTGTTCACCTCTTAGTGAAGCAATCGCTCTGACAGCTCCAATTTCCTCCTCACTCTGACACCTGTCATGGTTTGAAAGTATTAATTAAAAAATCACTGGAAAACTTATCCATTTCTTGCTTGAAGATGTGGAATATGAGAAGGCCAAAAGAAGTTTAAAATTTAAAAGGAATCGAGGAAGTTTATTAACCAAACTACAAGGATACAAAACCAGAATAAAACTTCCAGATACCCTTTTTCCCCAGCAGCCACGCATTGCTGTGTTTAATTGACAGCACAGAGGTAAAAAAAACCATTGCTGTTTAAAACAGTCATAACTCTGCTATAGTCTTTTCATCAGTCCTTGTAGGGAAAAAGAAGTTCTCTTTTGTCAATCTATGGAGATTTTCACAAGAAAAAACATTTTCTCATGCCTTCCTATTGCTCTGATGCCAGCTGCTTAGAAAACTCTGCCATCAGTCCTTTCCTCCCATTTGACACCAGTCTCAGCTGTGTTTGTGGGCCATGATTCAAGGGGTGTCATTGAATCATGAAGGATAAGATCTTCAAAGGCAAAAGTTCTCTTCATTGGATTCTGTGATCATCTCTGGAAACAGGATTCTTTTGCTTTGTCACTTAAGAGCCACAAATCTTCAGCATCTCTCACTTCTCCTTTTCTCTTCCAGCATCACATAGCATTACAACAACTTCACCATTAGCACAGCTTTAGCAATGAATTCCTTTTGCTCAGAACTATGCTTTGAAATACTCCATTCCCCCCAAAATACTGTTTCAGGAATTCAAGGAGTTTCTTCAGAACATGATTGTCCCCCTCCATAGCTTGAATAAAAGAAAATTTCAGCTTCTTCGGGCATCTTCCTCTTCTCTTCCCATCTGAGGCTTAATTCCTTTCCTCGCTGCCTTGGGTGGTTGATGCTGCCTCTTTACCCGTTGATCCCTCTCTCTTCCCCTCTCTCTGGAAAAAGGATTCATCTGCAAGTCTCGTCTGGCTAGTGAAAGGCTTCAACTCTTGCCCAGGCACTGGGGATGGTCCCGGGGCCAGCGGCTGCAGCTCTTTGCCATGCAACATTTTCCCTAGCTGCTCTGGAGGAGTGTGGCCACTGTGTCAGCAAGCCACAGCTCAAGAGCTTTCCCTCCCCTTCCTCGGCAGTTGCTGCTGAAAGCCAGCAGCGGCACAAACTGCTGCCGAGCCAGGAAGCAGCCTGACCCGCCAGCCCCACTCTACAAGGCTCAGTGAGCCCTGCCAGAGCTTCAGCCCATCTGGGAAGGGGCCGCTGTCATTTCACACTCTCCAACCCCCTCCAGGAAGCGCCGAAATCCTGCCAGCCCCACTCCCTCTGCGGCAGCCTTGTCCAGCTGGGGGGGCAAGAGGCTGAAGCCTAGCCATACTAGCTCTTCCAAAGGCAGAAACCAGAGAGAAAGAAAAATTCCTGGGCTTAGGTTTCAAAGGGTGGTGTTCACAAGTTGATCTCCCTTTACAATGGGAAAACGACTGTCTGTTCTCAGAGATGACCAGGCATTGGCCAGCAGAAAGAAACCCCATCAACCTCCAGCAGCTTTAATTTCTCTAGCAGTTTTTCTTTGTTTCTTATTTATCAGCCTATCACACACACAGCAGTGACAGCCCCAGGCGTCCCCTCTCTGTAACACCAGAGCAGCTACCGCCCCAGGGTTCCACTCTCTGTGACACCACAGCCGTGACCACACCAGCGTTCCACTCTCTGTGACGCCACAGCCGTGACAGCACTGGGCTTCCCTCTCTGTGACACCACATCAGAGACAGCACCATTGTTCCTCTCTCAGTGACACCACGGCAGTGACAGCACCAGTTTTCCACTCTCTGTGACACAACAGCAGTGACAACAACTGCTTTTTAATCTCTGTGACACCATGGCTGTGACTACACCAGTGTTCCACTGTCTGTGACGCCACAGCAGTGGCAGCACTGGGCTTCCCTCTCTGTGACGCCACAGCTGTGACAGCACCAGTGATCCACACTCTGTGACACAACAGCAGTGACAACAACAGCATTCCGCTCTGTCTGACACCACAGCAGTGACACCATTGGGCTTCCCTCTCTTTGACACCACAGCAGCGACAGCACTGGGCCTCCCTCTCTGTGACACCACAGCAGTGACAGCACTGGGCTTCCCTCTCTGTGACACCACAGAATTGACAGCAACAGCGTTCCACTCTCTGTGACACCACGGCAGTCACAGCACTGGTTTCCCTCTCTGTGACACCACAGCCGTCACAGCCCAACTGCTCCCCTCTCTGTGACACCACAACAGTGACAGCACAGTCTTCTATTCTCTGTGACACCAGAGCTCTGACAACTCCAATTTCCTCTGCAATGTGATACTACAGCTGTGACAGTTCTAGTGTTCCACTCTCTGTGACACCCGAGCAGTGAAAGCCTCAGTGTTCCACTCTCTGTCACATGACAGCCATGACAGCCCCACTGTTCACCTCTTAGTGAAGCAATCGCTCTGACAGCTCCAATTTCCTCCTCACTCTGACACCTGTCATGGTTTGAAAGTATTAATTAAAAAATCACTGGAAAACTTATCCATTTCTTGCTTGAAGATGTGGAATATGAGAAGGCCAAAAGAAGTTTAAAATTTAAAAGGAATCGAGGAAGTTTATTAACCAAACTACAAGGATACAAAACCAGAATAAAACTTCCAGATACCCTTTTTCCCCAGCAGCCACGCATTGCTGTGTTTAATTGACAACACAGAGGTAAAAAAAACCATTGCTGTTTAAAACAGTCATAACTCTGCTATAGTCTTTTCATCAGTCCTTGTAGGGAAAAAGAAGTTCTCTTTTGTCAATCTATGGAGATTTTCACAAGAAAAAACATTTTCTCATGCCTTCCTATTGCTCTGATGCCAGCTGCTTAGAAAACTCTGCCATCAGTCCTTTCCTCCCATTTGACACCAGTCTCAGCTGTGTTTGTGGGCCATGATTCAAGGGGTGTCATTGAATCATGAAGGATAAGTTCTTCAAAGGCAAAAGTTCTCTTCATTGGATTCTGTGATCATCTCTGGAAACAGGAATCTTTTGCTTTGTCACTTAAGAGCCACAAATCTTCAGCATCTCTCACTTCTCCTTTTCTCTTCCAGCATCACATAGCATTACAACAACTTCACCATTAGCACAGCTTTAGCAATGAATTCCTTTTGCTCAGAACTATGCTTTGAAATACTCCATTCCCCCCAAAATACTGTTTCAGGAATTCAAGGAGTTTCTTCAGAACATGATTGTCCCCCTCCATAGCTTGAATAAAAGAAAATTTCAGCTTCTTCGGGCATCTTCCTCTTCTCTTCCCATCTGAGGCTTAATTCCTTTCCTCGCTGCCTTGGGTGGTTGATGCTGCCTCTTTACCCGTTGATCCCTCTCTCTTCCCCTCTCTCTGGAAAAAGGATTCATCTGCAAGTCTCGTCTGGCTAGTGAAAGGCTTCAACTCTTGCCCAGGCACTGGGGATGGTCCCGGGGCCAGCGGCTGCAGCTCTTTGCCATGCAAGATTTTCCCTAGCTGCTCTGGAGGAGTGTGGCCACTGTGTCAGCAAGCCACAGCTCAAGAGCTTTCCCTCCCCTTCCTCGGCAGTTGCTGCTGAAAGCCAGCAGCGGCACAAACTGCTGCCGAGCCAGGAAGCAGCCTGACCCGCCAGCCCCACTCTACAAGGCTCAGTGAGCCCTGCCAGAGCTTCAGCCCATCTGGGAAGGGGCCGCTGTCATTTCACACTCTCCAACCCCCTCCAGGAAGCGCCGAAATCCTGCCAGCCCCACTCCCTCTGCGGCAGCCTTGTCCAGCTGGGGGGGCAAGAGGCTGAAGCCTAGCCATACTAGCTCTTCCAAAGGCAGAAACCAGAGAGAAAGAAAAATTCCTGGGCTTAGGTTTCAAAGGGTGGTGTTCACAAGTTGATCTCCCTTTACAATGGGAAAACGACTGTCTGTTCTCAGAGATGACCAGGCATTGGCCAGCAGAAAGAAACCCCATCAACCTCCAGCAGCTTTAATTTCTCTAGCAGTTTTTCTTTGTTTCTTATTTATCAGCCTATCACACACACAGCAGTGACAGCCCCAGGCGTCCCCTCTCTGTAACACCAGAGCAGCTACCGCCCCAGGGTTCCACTCTCTGTGACACCACAGCCGTGACCACACCAGCGTTCCACTCTCTGTGACGCCACAGCCGTGACAGCACTGGGCTTCCCTCTCTGTGACACCACATCAGAGACAGCACCATTGTTCCTCTCTCAGTGACACCACGGCAGTGACAGCACCAGTTTTCCACTCTCTGTGACACAACAGCAGTGACAACAACTGCTTTTTAATCTCTGTGACACCATGGCTGTGACTACACCAGTGTTCCACTGTCTGTGACGCCACAGCAGTGGCAGCACTGGGCTTCCCTCTCTGTGACGCCACAGCTGTGACAGCACCAGTGATCCACACTCTGTGACACAACAGCAGTGACAACAACAGCATTCCGCTCTGTCTGACACCACAGCAGTGACACCATTGGGCTTCCCTCTCTTTGACACCACAGCAGCGACAGCACTGGGCCTCCCTCTCTGTGACACCACAGCAGTGACAGCACTGGGCTTCCCTCTCTGTGACACCACAGAATTGACAGCAACAGCGTTCCACTCTCTGTGACACCACGGCAGTCACAGCACTGGTTTCCCTCTCTGTGACACCACAGCCGTCACAGCCCAACTGCTCCCCTCTCTGTGACACCACAACAGTGACAGCACAGTCTTCTATTCTCTGTGACACCAGAGCTCTGACAACTCCAATTTCCTCTGCAATGTGATACTACAGCTGTGACAGTTCTAGTGTTCCACTCTCTGTGACACCCGAGCAGTGAAAGCCTCAGTGTTCCACTCTCTGTCACATGACAGCCATGACAGCCCCACTGTTCACCTCTTAGTGAAGCAATCGCTCTGACAGCTCCAATTTCCTCCTCACTCTGACACCTGTCATGGTTTGAAAGTATTAATTAAAAAATCACTGGAAAACTTATCCATTTCTTGCTTGAAGATGTGGAATATGAGAAGGCCAAAAGAAGTTTAAAATTTAAAAGGAATCGAGGAAGTTTATTAACCAAACTACAAGGATACAAAACCAGAATAAAACTTCCAGATACCCTTTTTCCCCAGCAGCCACGCATTGCTGTGTTTAATTGACAACACAGAGGTAAAAAAAACCATTGCTGTTTAAAACAGTCATAACTCTGCTATAGTCTTTTCATCAGTCCTTGTAGGGAAAAAGAAGTTCTCTTTTGTCAATCTATGGAGATTTTCACAAGAAAAAACATTTTCTCATGCCTTCCTATTGCTCTGATGCCAGCTGCTTAGAAAACTCTGCCATCAGTCCTTTCCTCCCATTTGACACCAGTCTCAGCTGTGTTTGTGGGCCATGATTCAAGGGGTGTCATTGAATCATGAAGGATAAGTTCTTCAAAGGCAAAAGTTCTCTTCATTGGATTCTGTGATCATCTCTGGAAACAGGAATCTTTTGCTTTGTCACTTAAGAGCCACAAATCTTCAGCATCTCTCACTTCTCCTTTTCTCTTCCAGCATCACATAGCATTACAACAACTTCACCATTAGCACAGCTTTAGCAATGAATTCCTTTTGCTCAGAACTATGCTTTGAAATACTCCATTCCCCCCAAAATACTGTTTCAGGAATTCAAGGAGTTTCTTCAGAACATGATTGTCCCCCTCCATAGCTTGAATAAAAGAAAATTTCAGCTTCTTCGGGCATCTTCCTCTTCTCTTCCCATCTGAGGCTTAATTCCTTTCCTCGCTGCCTTGGGTGGTTGATGCTGCCTCTTTACCCGTTGATCCCTCTCTCTTCCCCTCTCTCTGGAAAAAGGATTCATCTGCAAGTCTCGTCTGGCTAGTGAAAGGCTTCAACTCTTGCCCAGGCACTGGGGATGGTCCCGGGGCCAGCGGCTGCAGCTCTTTGCCATGCAAGATTTTCCCTAGCTGCTCTGGAGGAGTGTGGCCACTGTGTCAGCAAGCCACAGCTCAAGAGCTTTCCCTCCCCTTCCTCGGCAGTTGCTGCTGAAAGCCAGCAGCGGCACAAACTGCTGCCGAGCCAGGAAGCAGCCTGACCCGCCAGCCCCACTCTACAAGGCTCAGTGAGCCCTGCCAGAGCTTCAGCCCATCTGGGAAGGGGCCGCTGTCATTTCACACTCTCCAACCCCCTCCAGAAAGCGCCGAAATCCTGCCAGCCCCACTCCCTCTGCGGCAGCCTTGTCCAGCCGGGGGGGCAAGAGGCTGAAGCCTAGCCATACTAGCTCTTCCAAAGGCAGAAACCAGAGAGAAAGAAAAATTCCTGGGCTTAGGTTTCAAAGGGTGGTGTTCACAAGTTGATCTCCCTTTACAATGGGAAAACGACTGTCTGTTCTCAGAGATGACCAGGCATTGGCCAGCAGAAAGAAACCCCATCAACCTCCAGCAGCTTTAATTTCTCTAGCAGTTTTTCTTTGTTTCTTATTTATCAGCCTATCACACACACAGCAGTGACAGCCCCAGGCGTCCCCTCTCTGTAACACCAGAGCAGCTACCGCCCCAGGGTTCCACTCTCTGTGACACCACAGCCGTGACAGCACTGGGCTTCCCTCTCTGTGACACCACATCAGAGACAGCACCATTGTTCCTCTCTCAGTGACACCACGGCAGTGACAGCACCAGTTTTCCACTCTCTGTGACACAACAGCAGTGACAACAACTGCTTTCTAATCTCTGTGACACCATGGCTGTGACTACACCAGTGTTCCACTGTCTGTGACGCCACAGCAGTGGCAGCACTGGGCTTCCCTCTCTGTGACGCCACAGCTGTGACAGCACCAGTGATCCACACTCTGTGACACAACAGCAGTGACAACAACAGCATTCCGCTCTGTCTGACACCACAGCAGTGACACCATTGGGCTTCCCTCTCTTTGACACCACAGCAGCGACAGCACTGGGCCTCCCTCTCTGTGACACCACAGCAGTGACAGCACTGGGCTTCCCTCTCTGTGACACCACAGAATTGACAGCAACAGCGTTCCACTCTCTGTGACACCACGGCAGTCACAGCACTGGTTTCCCTCTCTGTGACACCACAGCCGTCACAGCCCAACTGCTCCCCTCTCTGTGACACCACAACAGTGACAGCACAGTCTTCTATTCTCTGTGACACCAGAGCTCTGACAACTCCAATTTCCTCTGCAATGTGATACTACAGCTGTGACAGTTCTAGTGTTCCACTCTCTGTGACACCCGAGCAGTGAAAGCCTCAGTGTTCCACTCTCTGTCACATGACAGCCATGACAGCCCCACTGTTCACCTCTTAGTGAAGCAATCGCTCTGACAGCTCCAATTTCCTCCTCACTCTGACACCTGTCATGGTTTGAAAGTATTAATTAAAAAATCACTGGAAAACTTATCCATTTCTTGCTTGAAGATGTGGAATATGAGAAGGCCAAAAGAAGTTTAAAATTTAAAAGGAATCGAGGAAGTTTATTAACCAAACTACAAGGATACAAAACCAGAATAAAACTTCCAGATACCCTTTTTCCCCAGCAGCCACGCATTGCTGTGTTTAATTGACAGCACAGAGGTAAAAAAAACCATTGCTGTTTAAAACAGTCATAACTCTGCTATAGTCTTTTCATCAGTCCTTGTAGGGAAAAAGAAGTTCTCTTTTGTCAATCTATGGAGATTTTCACAAGAAAAAACATTTTCTCATGCCTTCCTATTGCTCTGATGCCAGCTGCTTAGAAAACTCTGCCATCAGTCCTTTCCTCCCATTTGACACCAGTCTCAGCTGTGTTTGTGGGCCATGATTCAAGGGGTGTCATTGAATCATGAAGGATAAGATCTTCAAAGGCAAAAGTTCTCTTCATTGGATTCTGTGATCATCTCTGGAAACAGGATTCTTTTGCTTTGTCACTTAAGAGCCACAAATCTTCAGCATCTCTCACTTCTCCTTTTCTCTTCCAGCATCACATAGCATTACAACAACTTCACCATTAGCACAGCTTTAGCAATGAATTCCTTTTGCTCAGAACTATGCTTTGAAATACTCCATTCCCCCCAAAATACTGTTTCAGGAATTCAAGGAGTTTCTTCAGAACATGATTGTCCCCCTCCATAGCTTGAATAAAAGAAAATTTCAGCTTCTTCGGGCATCTTCCTCTTCTCTTCCCATCTGAGGCTTAATTCCTTTCCTCGCTGCCTTGGGTGGTTGATGCTGCCTCTTTACCCGTTGATCCCTCTCTCTTCCCCTCTCTCTGGAAAAAGGATTCATCTGCAAGTCTCGTCTGGCTAGTGAAAGGCTTCAACTCTTGCCCAGGCACTGGGGATGGTCCCGGGGCCAGCGGCTGCAGCTCTTTGCCATGCAACATTTTCCCTAGCTGCTCTGGAGGAGTGTGGCCACTGTGTCAGCAAGCCACAGCTCAAGAGCTTTCCCTCCCCTTCCTCGGCAGTTGCTGCTGAAAGCCAGCAGCGGCACAAACTGCTGCCGAGCCAGGAAGCAGCCTGACCCGCCAGCCCCACTCTACAAGGCTCAGTGAGCCCTGCCAGAGCTTCAGCCCATCTGGGAAGGGGCCGCTGTCATTTCACACTCTCCAACCCCCTCCAGGAAGCGCCGAAATCCTGCCAGCCCCACTCCCTCTGCGGCAGCCTTGTCCAGCTGGGGGGGCAAGAGGCTGAAGCCTAGCCATACTAGCTCTTCCAAAGGCAGAAACCAGAGAGAAAGAAAAATTCCTGGGCTTAGGTTTCAAAGGGTGGTGTTCACAAGTTGATCTCCCTTTACAATGGGAAAACGACTGTCTGTTCTCAGAGATGACCAGGCATTGGCCAGCAGAAAGAAACCCCATCAACCTCCAGCAGCTTTAATTTCTCTAGCAGTTTTTCTTTGTTTCTTATTTATCAGCCTATCACACACACAGCAGTGACAGCCCCAGGCGTCCCCTCTCTGTAACACCAGAGCAGCTACCGCCCCAGGGTTCCACTCTCTGTGACACCACAGCCGTGACCACACCAGCGTTCCACTCTCTGTGACGCCACAGCCGTGACAGCACTGGGCTTCCCTCTCTGTGACACCACATCAGAGACAGCACCATTGTTCCTCTCTCAGTGACACCACGGCAGTGACAGCACCAGTTTTCCACTCTCTGTGACACAACAGCAGTGACAACAACTGCTTTTTAATCTCTGTGACACCATGGCTGTGACTACACCAGTGTTCCACTGTCTGTGACGCCACAGCAGTGGCAGCACTGGGCTTCCCTCTCTGTGACGCCACAGCTGTGACAGCACCAGTGATCCACACTCTGTGACACAACAGCAGTGACAACAACAGCATTCCGCTCTGTCTGACACCACAGCAGTGACACCATTGGGCTTCCCTCTCTTTGACACCACAGCAGCGACAGCACTGGGCCTCCCTCTCTGTGACACCACAGCAGTGACAGCACTGGGCTTCCCTCTCTGTGACACCACAGAATTGACAGCAACAGCGTTCCACTCTCTGTGACACCACGGCAGTCACAGCACTGGTTTCCCTCTCTGTGACACCACAGCCGTCACAGCCCAACTGCTCCCCTCTCTGTGACACCACAACAGTGACAGCACAGTCTTCTATTCTCTGTGACACCAGAGCTCTGACAACTCCAATTTCCTCTGCAATGTGATACTACAGCTGTGACAGTTCTAGTGTTCCACTCTCTGTGACACCCGAGCAGTGAAAGCCTCAGTGTTCCACTCTCTGTCACATGACAGCCATGACAGCCCCACTGTTCACCTCTTAGTGAAGCAATCGCTCTGACAGCTCCAATTTCCTCCTCACTCTGACACCTGTCATGGTTTGAAAGTATTAATTAAAAAATCACTGGAAAACTTATCCATTTCTTGCTTGAAGATGTGGAATATGAGAAGGCCAAAAGAAGTTTAAAATTTAAAAGGAATCGAGGAAGTTTATTAACCAAACTACAAGGATACAAAACCAGAATAAAACTTCCAGATACCCTTTTTCCCCAGCAGCCACGCATTGCTGTGTTTAATTGACAGCACAGAGGTAAAAAAAACCATTGCTGTTTAAAACAGTCATAACTCTGCTATAGTCTTTTCATCAGTCCTTGTAGGGAAAAAGAAGTTCTCTTTTGTCAATCTATGGAGATTTTCACAAGAAAAAACATTTTCTCATGCCTTCCTATTGCTCTGATGCCAGCTGCTTAGAAAACTCTGCCATCAGTCCTTTCCTCCCATTTGACACCAGTCTCAGCTGTGTTTGTGGGCCATGATTCAAGGGGTGTCATTGAATCATGAAGGATAAGTTCTTCAAAGGCAAAAGTTCTCTTCATTGGATTCTGTGATCATCTCTGGAAACAGGAATCTTTTGCTTTGTCACTTAAGAGCCACAAATCTTCAGCATCTCTCACTTCTCCTTTTCTCTTCCAGCATCACATAGCATTACAACAACTTCACCATTAGCACAGCTTTAGCAATGAATTCCTTTTGCTCAGAACTATGCTTTGAAATACTCCATTCCCCCCAAAATACTGTTTCAGGAATTCAAGGAGTTTCTTCAGAACATGATTGTCCCCCTCCATAGCTTGAATAAAAGAAAATTTCAGCTTCTTCGGGCATCTTCCTCTTCTCTTCCCATCTGAGGCTTAATTCCTTTCCTCGCTGCCTTGGGTGGTTGATGCTGCCTCTTTACCCGTTGATCCCTCTCTCTTCCCCTCTCTCTGGAAAAAGGATTCATCTGCAAGTCTCGTCTGGCTAGTGAAAGGCTTCAACTCTTGCCCAGGCACTGGGGATGGTCCCGGGGCCAGCGGCTGCAGCTCTTTGCCATGCAAGATTTTCCCTAGCTGCTCTGGAGGAGTGTGGCCACTGTGTCAGCAAGCCACAGCTCAAGAGCTTTCCCTCCCCTTCCTCGGCAGTTGCTGCTGAAAGCCAGCAGCGGCACAAACTGCTGCCGAGCCAGGAAGCAGCCTGACCCGCCAGCCCCACTCTACAAGGCTCAGTGAGCCCTGCCAGAGCTTCAGCCCATCTGGGAAGGGGCCGCTGTCATTTCACACTCTCCAACCCCCTCCAGAAAGCGCCGAAATCCTGCCAGCCCCACTCCCTCTGCGGCAGCCTTGTCCAGCTGGGGGGGCAAGAGGCTGAAGCCTAGCCATACTAGCTCTTCCAAAGGCAGAAACCAGAGAGAAAGAAAAATTCCTGGGCTTAGGTTTCAAAGGGTGGTGTTCACAAGTTGATCTCCCTTTACAATGGGAAAACGACTGTCTGTTCTCAGAGATGACCAGGCATTGGCCAGCAGAAAGAAACCCCATCAACCTCCAGCAGCTTTAATTTCTCTAGCAGTTTTTCTTTGTTTCTTATTTATCAGCCTATCACACACACAGCAGTGACAGCCCCAGGCGTCCCCTCTCTGTAACACCAGAGCAGCTACCGCCCCAGGGTTCCACTCTCTGTGACACCACAGCCGTGACAGCACTGGGCTTCCCTCTCTGTGACACCACATCAGAGACAGCACCATTGTTCCTCTCTCAGTGACACCACGGCAGTGACAGCACCAGTTTTCCACTCTCTGTGACACAACAGCAGTGACAACAACTGCTTTCTAATCTCTGTGACACCATGGCTGTGACTACACCAGTGTTCCACTGTCTGTGACGCCACAGCAGTGGCAGCACTGGGCTTCCCTCTCTGTGACGCCACAGCTGTGACAGCACCAGTGATCCACACTCTGTGACACAACAGCAGTGACAACAACAGCATTCCGCTCTGTCTGACACCACAGCAGTGACACCATTGGGCTTCCCTCTCTTTGACACCACAGCAGCGACAGCACTGGGCCTCCCTCTCTGTGACACCACAGCAGTGACAGCACTGGGCTTCCCTCTCTGTGACACCACAGAATTGACAGCAACAGCGTTCCACTCTCTGTGACACCACGGCAGTCACAGCACTGGTTTCCCTCTCTGTGACACCACAGCCGTCACAGCCCAACTGCTCCCCTCTCTGTGACACCACAACAGTGACAGCACAGTCTTCTATTCTCTGTGACACCAGAGCTCTGACAACTCCAATTTCCTCTGCAATGTGATACTACAGCTGTGACAGTTCTAGTGTTCCACTCTCTGTGACACCCGAGCAGTGAAAGCCTCAGTGTTCCACTCTCTGTCACATGACAGCCATGACAGCCCCACTGTTCACCTCTTAGTGAAGCAATCGCTCTGACAGCTCCAATTTCCTCCTCACTCTGACACCTGTCATGGTTTGAAAGTATTAATTAAAAAATCACTGGAAAACTTATCCATTTCTTGCTTGAAGATGTGGAATATGAGAAGGCCAAAAGAAGTTTAAAATTTAAAAGGAATCGAGGAAGTTTATTAACCAAACTACAAGGATACAAAACCAGAATAAAACTTCCAGATACCCTTTTTCCCCAGCAGCCACGCATTGCTGTGTTTAATTGACAGCACAGAGGTAAAAAAAACCATTGCTGTTTAAAACAGTCATAACTCTGCTATAGTCTTTTCATCAGTCCTTGTAGGGAAAAAGAAGTTCTCTTTTGTCAATCTATGGAGATTTTCACAAGAAAAAACATTTTCTCATGCCTTCCTATTGCTCTGATGCCAGCTGCTTAGAAAACTCTGCCATCAGTCCTTTCCTCCCATTTGACACCAGTCTCAGCTGTGTTTGTGGGCCATGATTCAAGGGGTGTCATTGAATCATGAAGGATAAGATCTTCAAAGGCAAAAGTTCTCTTCATTGGATTCTGTGATCATCTCTGGAAACAGGAATCTTTTGCTTTGTCACTTAAGAGCCACAAATCTTCAGCATCTCTCACTTCTCCTTTTCTCTTCCAGCATCACATAGCATTACAACAACTTCACCATTAGCACAGCTCTAGCAATGAATTCCTTTTGCTCAGAACTATGCTTTGAAATACTCCATTCCCCCCAAAATACTGTTTCAGGAATTCAAGGAGTTTCTTCAGAACATGATTGTCCCCCTCCATAGCTTGAATAAAAGAAAATTTCAGCTTCTTCGGGCATCTTCCTCTTCTCTTCCCATCTGAGGCTTAATTCCTTTCCTCGCTGCCTTGGGTGGTTGATGCTGCCTCTTTACCCGTTGATCCCTCTCTCTTCCCCTCTCTCTGGAAAAAGGATTCATCTGCAAGTCTCGTCTGGCTAGTGAAAGGCTTCAACTCTTGCCCAGGCACTGGGGATGGTCCCGGGGCCAGCGGCTGCAGCTCTTTGCCATGCAACATTTTCCCTAGCTGCTCTGGAGGAGTGTGGCCACTGTGTCAGCAAGCCACAGCTCAAGAGCTTTCCCTCCCCTTCCTCGGCAGTTGCTGCTGAAAGCCAGCAGCGGCACAAACTGCTGCCGAGCCAGGAAGCAGCCTGACCCGCCAGCCCCACTCTACAAGGCTCAGTGAGCCCTGCCAGAGCTTCAGCCCATCTGGGAAGGGGCCGCTGTCATTTCACACTCTCCAACCCCCTCCAGGAAGCGCCGAAATCCTGCCAGCCCCACTCCCTCTGCGGCAGCCTTGTCCAGCTGGGGGGGCAAGAGGCTGAAGCCTAGCCATACTAGCTCTTCCAAAGGCAGAAACCAGAGAGAAAGAAAAATTCCTGGGCTTAGGTTTCAAAGGGTGGTGTTCACAAGTTGATCTCCCTTTACAATGGGAAAACGACTGTCTGTTCTCAGAGATGACCAGGCATTGGCCAGCAGAAAGAAACCCCATCAACCTCCAGCAGCTTTAATTTCTCTAGCAGTTTTTCTTTGTTTCTTATTTATCAGCCTATCACACACACAGCAGTGACAGCCCCAGGCGTCCCCTCTCTGTAACACCAGAGCAGCTACCGCCCCAGGGTTCCACTCTCTGTGACACCACAGCCGTGACAGCACTGGGCTTCCCTCTCTGTGACACCACATCAGAGACAGCACCATTGTTCCTCTCTCAGTGACACCACGGCAGTGACAGCACCAGTTTTCCACTCTCTGTGACACAACAGCAGTGACAACAACTGCTTTCTAATCTCTGTGACACCATGGCTGTGACTACACCAGTGTTCCACTGGCTGTGACGCCACAGCAGTGGCAGCACTGGGCTTCCCTCTCTGTGACGCCACAGCTGTGACAGCACCAGTGATCCACACTCTGTGACACAACAGCAGTGACAACAACAGCATTCCGCTCTGTCTGACACCACAGCAGTGACACCATTGGGCTTCCCTCTCTTTGACACCACAGCAGCGACAGCACTGGGCCTCCCTCTCTGTGACACCACAGCAGTGACAGCACTGGGCTTCCCTCTCTGTGACACCACAGAATTGACAGCAACAGCGTTCCACTCTCTGTGACACCACGGCAGTCACAGCACTGGTTTCCCTCTCTGTGACACCACAGCCGTCACAGCCCAACTGCTCCCCTCTCTGTGACACCACAACAGTGACAGCACAGTCTTCTATTCTCTGTGACACCAGAGCTCTGACAACTCCAATTTCCTCTGCAATGTGATACTACAGCTGTGACAGTTCTAGTGTTCCACTCTCTGTGACACCCGAGCAGTGAAAGCCTCAGTGTTCCACTCTCTGTCACATGACAGCCATGACAGCCCCACTGTTCACCTCTTAGTGAAGCAATCGCTCTGACAGCTCCAATTTCCTCCTCACTCTGACACCTGTCATGGTTTGAAAGTATTAATTAAAAAATCACTGGAAAACTTATCCATTTCTTGCTTGAAGATGTGGAATATGAGAAGGCCAAAAGAAGTTTAAAATTTAAAAGGAATTGAGGAAGTTTATTAACCAAACTACAAGGATACAAAACCAGAATAAAACTTCCAGATACCCTTTTTCCCCAGCAGCCACGCATTGCTGTGTTTAATTGACAGCACAGAGGTAAAAAAAACCATTGCTGTTTAAAACAGTCATAACTCTGCTATAGTCTTTTCATCAGTCCTTGTAGGGAAAAAGAAGTTCTCTTTTGTCAATCTATGGAGATTTTCACAAGAAAAAACATTTTCTCATGCCTTCCTATTGCTCTGATGCCAGCTGCTTAGAAAACTCTGCCATCAGTCCTTTCCTCCCATTTGACACCAGTCTCAGCTGTGTTTGTGGGCCATGATTCAAGGGGTGTCATTGAATCATGAAGGATAAGATCTTCAAAGGCAAAAGTTCTCTTCATTGGATTCTGTGATCATCTCTGGAAACAGGAATCTTTTGCTTTGTCACTTAAGAGCCACAAATCTTCAGCATCTCTCACTTCTCCTTTTCTCTTCCAGCATCACATAGCATTACAACAACTTCACCATTAGCACAGCTCTAGCAATGAATTCCTTTTGCTCAGAACTATGCTTTGAAATACTCCATTCCCCCCAAAATACTGTTTCAGGAATTCAAGGAGTTTCTTCAGAACATGATTGTCCCCCTCCATAGCTTGAATAAAAGAAAATTTCAGCTTCTTCGGGCATCTTCCTCTTCTCTTCCCATCTGAGGCTTAATTCCTTTCCTCGCTGCCTTGGGTGGTTGATGCTGCCTCTTTACCCGTTGATCCCTCTCTCTTCCCCTCTCTCTGGAAAAAGGATTCATCTGCAAGTCTCGTCTGGCTAGTGAAAGGCTTCAACTCTTGCCCAGGCACTGGGGATGGTCCCGGGGCCAGCGGCTGCAGCTCTTTGCCATGCAACATTTTCCCTAGCTGCTCTGGAGGAGTGTGGCCACTGTGTCAGCAAGCCACAGCTCAAGAGCTTTCCCTCCCCTTCCTCGGCAGTTGCTGCTGAAAGCCAGCAGCGGCAGAAACTGCTGCCGAGCCAGGAAGCAGCCTGACCCGCCAGCCCCACTCTACAAGGCTCAGTGAGCCCTGCCAGAGCTTCAGCCCATCTGGGAAGGGGCCGCTGTCATTTCACACTCTCCAACCCCCTCCAGGAAGCGCCGAAATCCTGCCAGCCCCACTCCCTCTGCGGCAGCCTTGTCCAGCTGGGGGGGCAAGAGGCTGAAGCCTAGCCATACTAGCTCTTCCAAAGGCAGAAACCAGAGAGAAAGAAAAATTCCTGGGCTTAGGTTTCAAAGGGTGGTGTTCACAAGTTGATCTCCCTTTACAATGGGAAAACGACTGTCTGTTCTCAGAGATGACCAGGCATTGGCCAGCAGAAAGAAACCCCATCAACCTCCAGCAGCTTTAATTTCTCTAGCAGTTTTTCTTTGTTTCTTATTTATCAGCCTATCACACACACAGCAGTGACAGCCCCAGGCGTCCCCTCTCTGTAACACCAGAGCAGCTACCGCCCCAGGGTTCCACTCTCTGTGACACCACAGCCGTGACCACACCAGCGTTCCACTCTCTGTGACGCCACAGCCGTGACAGCACTGGGCTTCCCTCTCTGTGACACCACATCAGAGACAGCACCATTGTTCCTCTCTCAGTGACACCACGGCAGTGACAGCACCAGTTTTCCACTCTCTGTGACACAACAGCAGTGACAACAACTGCTTTCTAATCTCTGTGACACCATGGCTGTGACTACACCAGTGTTCCACTGGCTGTGACGCCACAGCAGTGGCAGCACTGGGCTTCCCTCTCTGTGACGCCACAGCTGTGACAGCACCAGTGATCCACACTCTGTGACACAACAGCAGTGACAACAACAGCATTCCGCTCTGTCTGACACCACAGCAGTGACACCATTGGGCTTCCCTCTCTTTGACACCACAGCAGCGACAGCACTGGGCCTCCCTCTCTGTGACACCACAGCAGTGACAGCACTGGGCTTCCCTCTCTGTGACACCACAGAATTGACAGCAACAGCGTTCCACTCTCTGTGACACCACGGCAGTCACAGCACTGGTTTCCCTCTCTGTGACACCACAGCCGTCACAGCCCAACTGCTCCCCTCTCTGTGACACCACAACAGTGACAGCACAGTCTTCTATTCTCTGTGACACCAGAGCTCTGACAACTCCAATTTCCTCTGCAATGTGATACTACAGCTGTGACAGTTCTAGTGTTCCACTCTCTGTGACACCCGAGCAGTGAAAGCCTCAGTGTTCCACTCTCTGTCACATGACAGCCATGACAGCCCCACTGTTCACCTCTTAGTGAAGCAATCGCTCTGACAGCTCCAATTTCCTCCTCACTCTGACACCTGTCATGGTTTGAAAGTATTAATTAAAAAATCACTGGAAAACTTATCCATTTCTTGCTTGAAGATGTGGAATATGAGAAGGCCAAAAGAAGTTTAAAATTTAAAAGGAATCGAGGAAGTTTATTAACCAAACTACAAGGATACAAAACCAGAATAAAACTTCCAGATACCCTTTTTCCCCAGCAGCCACGCATTGCTGTGTTTAATTGACAGCACAGAGGTAAAAAAAACCATTGCTGTTTAAAACAGTCATAACTCTGCTATAGTCTTTTCATCAGTCCTTGTAGGGAAAAAGAAGTTCTCTTTTGTCAATCTATGGAGATTTTCACAAGAAAAAACATTTTCTCATGCCTTCCTATTGCTCTGATGCCAGCTGCTTAGAAAACTCTGCCATCAGTCCTTTCCTCCCATTTGACACCAGTCTCAGCTGTGTTTGTGGGCCATGATTCAAGGGGTGTCATTGAATCATGAAGGATAAGTTCTTCAAAGGCAAAAGTTCTCTTCATTGGATTCTGTGATCATCTCTGGAAACAGGAATCTTTTGCTTTGTCACTTAAGAGCCACAAATCTTCAGCATCTCTCACTTCTCCTTTTCTCTTCCAGCATCACATAGCATTACAACAACTTCACCATTAGCACAGCTTTAGCAATGAATTCCTTTTGCTCAGAACTATGCTTTGAAATACTCCATTCCCCCCAAAATACTGTTTCAGGAATTCAAGGAGTTTCTTCAGAACATGATTGTCCCCCTCCATAGCTTGAATAAAAGAAAATTTCAGCTTCTTCGGGCATCTTCCTCTTCTCTTCCCATCTGAGGCTTAATTCCTTTCCTCGCTGCCTTGGGTGGTTGATGCTGCCTCTTTACCCGTTGATCCCTCTCTCTTCCCCTCTCTCTGGAAAAAGGATTCATCTGCAAGTCTCGTCTGGCTAGTGAAAGGCTTCAACTCTTGCCCAGGCACTGGGGATGGTCCCGGGGCCAGCGGCTGCAGCTCTTTGCCATGCAACATTTTCCCTAGCTGCTCTGGAGGAGTGTGGCCACTGTGTCAGCAAGCCACAGCTCAAGAGCTTTCCCTCCCCTTCCTCGGCAGTTGCTGCTGAAAGCCAGCAGCGGCACAAACTGCTGCCGAGCCAGGAAGCAGCCTGACCCGCCAGCCCCACTCTACAAGGCTCAGTGAGCCCTGCCAGAGCTTCAGCCCATCTGGGAAGGGGCCGCTGTCATTTCACACTCTCCAACCCCCTCCAGAAAGCGCCGAAATCCTGCCAGCCCCACTCCCTCTGCGGCAGCCTTGTCCAGCTGGGGGGGCAAGAGGCTGAAGCCTAGCCATACTAGCTCTTCCAAAGGCAGAAACCAGAGAGAAAGAAAAATTCCTGGGCTTAGGTTTCAAAGGGTGGTGTTCACAAGTTGATCTCCCTTTACAATGGGAAAACGACTGTCTGTTCTCAGAGATGACCAGGCATTGGCCAGCAGAAAGAAACCCCATCAACCTCCAGCAGCTTTAATTTCTCTAGCAGTTTTTCTTTGTTTCTTATTTATCAGCCTATCACACACACAGCAGTGACAGCCCCAGGCGTCCCCTCTCTGTAACACCAGAGCAGCTACCGCCCCAGGGTTCCACTCTCTGTGACACCACAGCCGTGACAGCACTGGGCTTCCCTCTCTGTGACACCACATCAGAGACAGCACCATTGTTCCTCTCTCAGTGACACCACGGCAGTGACAGCACCAGTTTTCCACTCTCTGTGACACAACAGCAGTGACAACAACTGCTTTCTAATCTCTGTGACACCATGGCTGTGACTACACCAGTGTTCCACTGTCTGTGACGCCACAGCAGTGGCAGCACTGGGCTTCCCTCTCTGTGACGCCACAGCTGTGACAGCACCAGTGATCCACACTCTGTGACACAACAGCAGTGACAACAACAGCATTCCGCTCTGTCTGACACCACAGCAGTGACACCATTGGGCTTCCCTCTCTTTGACACCACAGCAGCGACAGCACTGGGCCTCCCTCTCTGTGACACCACAGCAGTGACAGCACTGGGCTTCCCTCTCTGTGACACCACAGAATTGACAGCAACAGCGTTCCACTCTCTGTGACACCACGGCAGTCACAGCACTGGTTTCCCTCTCTGTGACACCAGAGCTGTCACAGCCCAACTGCTCCCCTCTCTGTGACACCACAACAGTGACAGCACAGTCTTCTATTCTCTGTGACACCAGAGCTCTGACAACTCCAATTTCCTCTGCAATGTGATACTACAGCTGTGACAGTTCTAGTGTTCCACTCTCTGTGACACCCGAGCAGTGAAAGCCTCAGTGTTCCACTCTCTGTCACATGACAGCCATGACAGCCCCACTGTTCAGCTCTTAGTGAAGCAATCGCTCTGACAGCTCCAATTTCCTCCTCACTCTGACACCTGTCATGGTTTGAAAGTATTAATTAAAAAATCACTGGAAAACTTATCCATTTCTTGCTTGAAGATGTGGAATATGAGAAGGCCAAAAGAAGTTTAAAATTTAAAAGGAATCGAGGAAGTTTATTAACCAAACTACAAGGATACAAAACCAGAATAAAACTTCCAGATACCCTTTTTCCCCAGCAGCCACGCATTGCTGTGTTTAATTGACAACACAGAGGTAAAAAAAACCATTGCTGTTTAAAACAGTCATAACTCTGCTATAGTCTTTTCATCAGTCCTTGTAGGGAAAAAGAAGTTCTCTTTTGTCAATCTATGGAGATTTTCACAAGAAAAAACATTTTCTCATGCCTTCCTATTGCTCTGATGCCAGCTGCTTAGAAAACTCTGCCATCAGGCCTTTCCTCCCATTTGACACCAGTCCCAGCTGTGTTTGTGGGCCATGATTCAAGGGGTGTCATTGAATCATGAAGGAGAAGTTCTTCAAAGGCAAAAGTTCTCTTCATTGGATTCTGTGATCATCTCTGGAAACAGGAATGTTTTGCTTTGTCACTTAAGAGCCACAAATCTTCAGCATCTCTCACTTCTCCTTTTCTCTTCCAGCATCACATAGCATTACAACAACTTCACCATTAGCACAGCTTTAGCAATGAATTCCTTTTGCTCAGAACTATGCTTTGAAATACTCCATTCCCCCCAAAATACTGTTTCAGGAATTCAAGGAGTTTCTTCAGAACATGATTGTCCCCCTCCATAGCTTGAATAAAAGAAAATTTCAGCTTCTTCGGGCATCTTCCTCTTCTCTTCCCATCTGAGGCTTAATTCCTTTCCTCGCTGCCTTGGGTGGTTGATGCTGCCTCTTTACCTGTTGATCCCTCTCTCTTCCCCTCTCTCTGGAAAAAGGATTCATCTGCAAGTCTCGTCTGGCTAGTGAAAGGCTTCAACTCTTGCCCAGGCACTGGGGATGGTCCCGGGGCCAGCGGCTGCAGCTCTTTGCCATGCAACATTTTCCCTAGCTGCTCTGGAGGAGTGTGGCCACTGTGTCAGCAAGCCACAGCTCAAGAGCTTTCCCTCCCCTTCCTCGGCAGTTGCTGCTGAAAGCCAGCAGCGGCACAAACTGCTGCCGAGCCAGGAAGCAGCCTGACCCGCCAGCCCCACTCTACAAGGCTCAGTGAGCCCTGCCAGAGCTTCAGCCCATCTGGGAAGGGGCCGCTGTCATTTCACACTCTCCAACCCCCTCCAGGAAGCGCCGAAATCCTGCCAGCCCCACTCCCCCTGCGGCAGCCTTGTCCAGCTGGGGGGGCAAGAGGCTGAAGCCTAGCCATACTAGCTCTTCCAAAGGCAGAAACCAGAGAGAAAGAAAAATTCCTGGGCTTAGGTTTCAAAGGGTGGTGTTCACAAGTTGATCTCCCTTTACAATGGGAAAACGACTGTCTGTTCTCAGAGATGACCAGGCATTGGCCAGCAGAAAGAAACCCCATCAACCTCCAGCAGCTTTAATTTCTCTAGCAGTTTTTCTTTGTTTCTTATTTATCAGCCTATCACACACACAGCAGTGACAGCCCCAGGCGTCCCCTCTCTGTAACACCAGAGCAGCTACCGCCCCAGGGTTCCACTCTCTGTGACACCACAGCCGTGACAGCACTGGGCTTCCCTCTCTGTGACACCACATCAGAGACAGCACCATTGTTCCTCTCTCAGTGACACCACGGCAGTGACAGCACCAGTTTTCCACTCTCTGTGACACAACAGCAGTGACAACAACTGCTTTCTAATCTCTGTGACACCATGGCTGTGACTACACCAGTGTTCCACTGTCTGTGACGCCACAGCAGTGGCAGCACTGGGCTTCCCTCTCTGTGACGCCACAGCTGTGACAGCACCAGTGATCCACACTCTGTGACACAACAGCAGTGACAACAACAGCATTCCGCTCTGTCTGACACCACAGCAGTGACACCATTGGGCTTCCCTCTCTTTGACACCACAGCAGCGACAGCACTGGGCCTCCCTCTCTGTGACACCACAGCAGTGACAGCACTGGGCTTCCCTCTCTGTGACACCACAGAATTGACAGCAACAGCGTTCCACTCTCTGTGACACCACGGCAGTCACAGCACTGGTTTCCCTCTCTGTGACACCACAGCCGTCACAGCCCAACTGCTCCCCTCTCTGTGACACCACAACAGTGACAGCACAGTCTTCTATTCTCTGTGACACCAGAGCTCTGACAACTCCAATTTCCTCTGCAATGTGATACTACAGCTGTGACAGTTCTAGTGTTCCACTCTCTGTGACACCCGAGCAGTGAAAGCCTCAGTGTTCCACTCTCTGTCACATGACAGCCATGACAGCCCCACTGTTCACCTCTTAGTGAAGCAATCGCTCTGACAGCTCCAATTTCCTCCTCACTCTGACACCTGTCATGGTTTGAAAGTATTAATTAAAAAATCACTGGAAAACTTATCCATTTCTTGCTTGAAGATGTGGAATATGAGAAGGCCAAAAGAAGTTTAAAATTTAAAAGGAATCGAGGAAGTTTATTAACCAAACTACAAGGATACAAAACCAGAATAAAACTTCCAGATACCCTTTTTCCCCAGCAGCCACGCATTGCTGTGTTTAATTGACAGCACAGAGGTAAAAAAAACCATTGCTGTTTAAAACAGTCATAACTCTGCTATAGTCTTTTCATCAGTCCTTGTAGGGAAAAAGAAGTTCTCTTTTGTCAATCTATGGAGATTTTCACAAGAAAAAACATTTTCTCATGCCTTCCTATTGCTCTGATGCCAGCTGCTTAGAAAACTCTGCCATCAGTCCTTTCCTCCCATTTGACACCAGTCTCAGCTGTGTTTGTGGGCCATGATTCAAGGGGTGTCATTGAATCATGAAGGATAAGATCTTCAAAGGCAAAAGTTCTCTTCATTGGATTCTGTGATCATCTCTGGAAACAGGAATCTTTTGCTTTGTCACTTAAGAGCCACAAATCTTCAGCATCTCTCACTTCTCCTTTTCTCTTCCAGCATCACATAGCATTACAACAACTTCACCATTAGCACAGCTCTAGCAATGAATTCCTTTTGCTCAGAACTATGCTTTGAAATACTCCATTCCCCCCAAAATACTGTTTCAGGAATTCAAGGAGTTTCTTCAGAACATGATTGTCCCCCTCCATAGCTTGAATAAAAGAAAATTTCAGCTTCTTCGGGCATCTTCCTCTTCTCTTCCCATCTGAGGCTTAATTCCTTTCCTCGCTGCCTTGGGTGGTTGATGCTGCCTCTTTACCCGTTGATCCCTCTCTCTTCCCCTCTCTCTGGAAAAAGGATTCATCTGCAAGTCTCGTCTGGCTAGTGAAAGGCTTCAACTCTTGCCCAGGCACTGGGGATGGTCCCGGGGCCAGCGGCTGCAGCTCTTTGCCATGCAACATTTTCCCTAGCTGCTCTGGAGGAGTGTGGCCACTGTGTCAGCAAGCCACAGCTCAAGAGCTTTCCCTCCCCTTCCTCGGCAGTTGCTGCTGAAAGCCAGCAGCGGCAGAAACTGCTGCCGAGCCAGGAAGCAGCCTGACCCGCCAGCCCCACTCTACAAGGCTCAGTGAGCCCTGCCAGAGCTTCAGCCCATCTGGGAAGGGGCCGCTGTCATTTCACACTCTCCAACCCCCTCCAGGAAGCGCCGAAATCCTGCCAGCCCCGCTCCCCCTGCGGCAGCCTTGTCCAGCTGGGGGGGCAAGAGGCTGAAGCCTAGCCATACTAGCTCTTCCAAAGGCAGAAACCAGAGAGAAAGAAAAATTCCTGGGCTTAGGTTTCAAAGGGTGGTGTTCACAAGTTGATCTCCCTTTACAATGGGAAAACGACTGTCTGTTCTCAGAGATGACCAGGCATTGGCCAGCAGAAAGAAACCCCATCAACCTCCAGCAGCTTTAATTTCTCTAGCAGTTTTTCTTTGTTTCTTATTTATCAGCCTATCACACACACAGCAGTGACAGCCCCAGGCGTCCCCTCTCTGTAACACCAGAGCAGCTACCGCCCCAGGGTTCCACTCTCTGTGACACCACAGCCGTGACCACACCAGCGTTCCACTCTCTGTGACGCCACAGCCGTGACAGCACTGGGCTTCCCTCTCTGTGACACCACATCAGAGACAGCACCATTGTTCCTCTCTCAGTGACACCACGGCAGTGACAGCACCAGTTTTCCACTCTCTGTGACACAACAGCAGTGACAACAACTGCTTTCTAATCTCTGTGACACCATGGCTGTGACTACACCAGTGTTCCACTGGCTGTGACGCCACAGCAGTGGCAGCACTGGGCTTCCCTCTCTGTGACGCCACAGCTGTGACAGCACCAGTGATCCACACTCTGTGACACAACAGCAGTGACAACAACAGCATTCCGCTCTGTCTGACACCACAGCAGTGACACCATTGGGCTTCCCTCTCTTTGACACCACAGCAGCGACAGCACTGGGCCTCCCTCTCTGTGACACCACAGCAGTGACAGCACTGGGCTTCCCTCTCTGTGACACCACAGAATTGACAGCAACAGCGTTCCACTCTCTGTGACACCACGGCAGTCACAGCACTGGTTTCCCTCTCTGTGACACCAGAGCTGTCACAGCCCAACTGCTCCCCTCTCTGTGACACCACAACAGTGACAGCACAGTCTTCTATTCTCTGTGACACCAGAGCTCTGACAACTCCAATTTCCTCTGCAATGTGATACTACAGCTGTGACAGTTCTAGTGTTCCACTCTCTGTGACACCCGAGCAGTGAAAGCCTCAGTGTTCCACTCTCTGTCACATGACAGCCATGACAGCCCCACTGTTCACCTCTTAGTGAAGCAATCGCTCTGACAGCTCCAATTTCCTCCTCACTCTGACACCTGTCATGGTTTGAAAGTATTAATTAAAAAATCACTGGAAAACTTATCCATTTCTTGCTTGAAGATGTGGAATATGAGAAGGCCAAAAGAAGTTTAAAATTTAAAAGGAATCGAGGAAGTTTATTAACCAAACTACAAGGATACAAAACCAGAATAAAACTTCCAGATACCCTTTTTCCCCAGCAGCCACGCATTGCTGTGTTTAATTGACAACACAGAGGTAAAAAAAACCATTGCTGTTTAAAACAGTCATAACTCTGCTATAGTCTTTTCATCAGTCCTTGTAGGGAAAAAGAAGTTCTCTTTTGTCAATCTATGGAGATTTTCACAAGAAAAAACATTTTCTCATGCCTTCCTATTGCTCTGATGCCAGCTGCTTAGAAAACTCTGCCATCAGTCCTTTCCTCCCATTTGACACCAGTCTCAGCTGTGTTTGTGGGCCATGATTCAAGGGGTGTCATTGAATCATGAAGGAGAAGTTCTTCAAAGGCAAAAGTTCTCTTCATTGGATTCTGTGATCATCTCTGGAAACAGGAATCTTTTGCTTTGTCACTTAAGAGCCACAAATCTTCAGCATCTCTCACTTCTCCTTTTCTCTTCCAGCATCACATAGCATTACAACAACTTCACCATTAGCACAGCTTTAGCAATGAATTCCTTTTGCTCAGAACTATGCTTTGAAATACTCCATTCCCCCCAAAATACTGTTTCAGGAATTCAAGGAGTTTCTTCAGAACATGATTGTCCCCCTCCATAGCTTGAATAAAAGAAAATTTCAGCTTCTTCGGGCATCTTCCTCTTCTCTTCCCATCTGAGGCTTAATTCCTTTCCTCGCTGCCTTGGGTGGTTGATGCTGCCTCTTTACCCGTTGATCCCTCTCTCTTCCCCTCTCTCTGGAAAAAGGATTCATCTGCAAGTCTCGTCTGGCTAGTGAAAGGCTTCAACTCTTGCCCAGGCACTGGGGATGGTCCCGGGGCCAGCGGCTGCAGCTCTTTGCCATGCAACATTTTCCCTAGCTGCTCTGGAGGAGTGTGGCCACTGTGTCAGCAAGCCACAGCTCAAGAGCTTTCCCTCCCCTTCCTCGGCAGTTGCTGCTGAAAGCCAGCAGCGGCACAAACTGCTGCCGAGCCAGGAAGCAGCCTGACCCGCCAGCCCCACTCTACAAGGCTCAGTGAGCCCTGCCAGAGCTTCAGCCCATCTGGGAAGGGGCCGCTGTCATTTCACACTCTCCAACCCCCTCCAGGAAGCGCCGAAATCCTGCCAGCCCCACTCCCCCTGCGGCAGCCTTGTCCAGCTGGGGGGGCAAGAGGCTTTAGCCTAGCCATACTAGCTCTTCCAAAGGCAGAAACCAGAGAGAAAGAAAAATTCCTGGGCTTAGGTTTCAAAGGGTGGTGTTCACAAGTTGATCTCCCTTTACAATGGGAAAACGACTGTCTGTTCTCAGAGATGACCAGGCATTGGCCAGCAGAAAGAAACCCCATCAACCTCCAGCAGCTTTAATTTCTCTAGCAGTTTTTCTTTGTTTCTTATTTATCAGCCTATCACACACACAGCAGTGACAGCCCCAGGCGTCCCCTCTCTGTAACACCAGAGCAGCTACCGCCCCAGGGTTCCACTCTCTGTGACACCACAGCCGTGACAGCACTGGGCTTCCCTCTCTGTGACACCACATCAGAGACAGCACCATTGTTCCTCTCTCAGTGACACCACGGCAGTGACAGCACCAGTTTTCCACTCTCTGTGACACAACAGCAGTGACAACAACTGCTTTCTAATCTCTGTGACACCATGGCTGTGACTACACCAGTGTTCCACTGTCTGTGACGCCACAGCAGTGGCAGCACTGGGCTTCCCTCTCTGTGACGCCACAGCTGTGACAGCACCAGTGATCCACACTCTGTGACACAACAGCAGTGACAACAACAGCATTCCGCTCTGTCTGACACCACAGCAGTGACACCATTGGGCTTCCCTCTCTTTGACACCACAGCAGCGACAGCACTGGGCCTCCCTCTCTGTGACACCACAGCAGTGACAGCACTGGGCTTCCCTCTCTGTGACACCACAGAATTGACAGCAACAGCGTTCCACTCTCTGTGACACCACGGCAGTCACAGCACTGGTTTCCCTCTCTGTGACACCACAGCCGTCACAGCCCAACTGCTCCCCTCTCTGTGACACCACAACAGTGACAGCACAGTCTTCTATTCTCTGTGACACCAGAGCTCTGACAACTCCAATTTCCTCTGCAATGTGATACTACAGCTGTGACAGTTCTAGTGTTCCACTCTCTGTGACACCCGAGCAGTGAAAGCCTCAGTGTTCCACTCTCTGTCACATGACAGCCATGACAGCCCCACTGTTCACCTCTTAGTGAAGCAATCGCTCTGACAGCTCCAATTTCCTCCTCACTCTGACACCTGTCATGGTTTGAAAGTATTAATTAAAAAATCACTGGAAAACTTATCCATTTCTTGCTTGAAGATGTGGAATATGAGAAGGCCAAAAGAAGTTTAAAATTTAAAAGGAATCGAGGAAGTTTATTAACTAAACTACAAGGATACAAAACCAGAATAAAACTTCCAGATACCCTTTTTCCCCAGCAGCCACGCATTGCTGTGTTTAATTGACAGCACAGAGGTAAAAAAAACCATTGCTGTTTAAAACAGTCATAACTCTGCTATAGTCTTTTCATCAGTCCTTGTAGGGAAAAAGAAGTTCTCTTTTGTCAATCTATGGAGATTTTCACAAGAAAAAACATTTTCTCATGCCTTCCTATTGCTCTGATGCCAGCTGCTTAGAAAACTCTGCCATCAGTCCTTTCCTCCCATTTGACACCAGTCTCAGCTGTGTTTGTGGGCCATGATTCAAGGGGTGTCATTGAATCATGAAGGATAAGATCTTCAAAGGCAAAAGTTCTCTTCATTGGATTCTGTGATCATCTCTGGAAACAGGAATCTTTTGCTTTGTCACTTAAGAGCCACAAATCTTCAGCATCTCTCACTTCTCCTTTTCTCTTCCAGCATCACATAGCATTACAACAACTTCACCATTAGCACAGCTCTAGCAATGAATTCCTTTTGCTCAGAACTATGCTTTGAAATACTCCATTCCCCCCAAAATACTGTTTCAGGAATTCAAGGAGTTTCTTCAGAACATGATTGTCCCCCTCCATAGCTTGAATAAAAGAAAATTTCAGCTTCTTCGGGCATCTTCCTCTTCTCTTCCCATCTGAGGCTTAATTCCTTTCCTCGCTGCCTTGGGTGGTTGATGCTGCCTCTTTACCCGTTGATCCCTCTCTCTTCCCCTCTCTCTGGAAAAAGGATTCATCTGCAAGTCTCGTCTGGCTAGTGAAAGGCTTCAACTCTTGCCCAGGCACTGGGGATGGTCCCGGGGCCAGCGGCTGCAGCTCTTTGCCATGCAACATTTTCCCTAGCTGCTCTGGAGGAGTGTGGCCACTGTGTCAGCAAGCCACAGCTCAAGAGCTTTCCCTCCCCTTCCTCGGCAGTTGCTGCTGAAAGCCAGCAGCGGCACAAACTGCTGCCGAGCCAGGAAGCAGCCTGACCCGCCAGCCCCACTCTACAAGGCTCAGTGAGCCCTGCCAGAGCTTCAGCCCATCTGGGAAGGGGCCGCTGTCATTTCACACTCTCCAACCCCCTCCAGGAAGCGCCGAAATCCTGCCAGCCCCACTCCCCCTGCGGCAGCCTTGTCCAGCTGGGGGGGCAAGAGGCTGAAGCCTAGCCATACTAGCTCTTCCAAAGGCAGAAACCAGAGAGAAAGAAAAATTCCTGGGCTTAGGTTTCAAAGGGTGGTGTTCACAAGTTGATCTCCCTTTACAATGGGAAAACGACTGTCTGTTCTCAGAGATGACCAGGCATTGGCCAGCAGAAAGAAACCCCATCAACCTCCAGCAGCTTTAATTTCTCTAGCAGTTTTTCTTTGTTTCTTATTTATCAGCCTATCACACACACAGCAGTGACAGCCCCAGGCGTCCCCTCTCTGTAACACCAGAGCAGCTACCGCCCCAGGGTTCCACTCTCTGTGACACCACAGCCGTGACAGCACTGGGCTTCCCTCTCTGTGACACCACATCAGAGACAGCACCATTGTTCCTCTCTCAGTGACACCACGGCAGTGACAGCACCAGTTTTCCACTCTCTGTGACACAACAGCAGTGACAACAACAGCATTCCGCTCTGTCTGACACCACAGCAGTGACACCATTGGGCTTCCCTCTCTTTGACACCACAGCAGCGACAGCACTGGGCCTCCCTCTCTGTGACACCACAGCAGTGACAGCACTGGGCTTCCCTCTCTGTGACACCACAGAATTGACAGCAACAGCGTTCCACTCTCTGTGACACCACGGCAGTCACAGCACTGGTTTCCCTCTCTGTGACACCACAGCCGTCACAGCCCAACTGCTCCCCTCTCTGTGACACCACAACAGTGACAGCACAGTCTTCTATTCTCTGTGACACCAGAGCTCTGACAACTCCAATTTCCTCTGCAATGTGATACTACAGCTGTGACAGTTCTAGTGTTCCACTCTCTGTGACACCCGAGCAGTGAAAGCCTCAGTGTTCCACTCTCTGTCACATGACAGCCATGACAGCCCCACTGTTCACCTCTTAGTGAAGCAATCGCTCTGACAGCTCCAATTTCCTCCTCACTCTGACACCTGTCATGGTTTGAAAGTATTAATTAAAAAATCACTGGAAAACTTATCCATTTCTTGCTTGAAGATGTGGAATATGAGAAGGCCAAAAGAAGTTTAAAATTTAAAAGGAATCGAGGAAGTTTATTAACCAAACTACAAGGATACAAAACCAGAATAAAACTTCCAGATACCCTTTTTCCCCAGCAGCCACGCATTGCTGTGTTTAATTGACAGCACAGAGGTAAAAAAAACCATTGCTGTTTAAAACAGTCATAACTCTGCTATAGTCTTTTCATCAGTCCTTGTAGGGAAAAAGAAGTTCTCTTTTGTCAATCTATGGAGATTTTCACAAGAAAAAACATTTTCTCATGCCTTCCTATTGCTCTGATGCCAGCTGCTTAGAAAACTCTGCCATCAGTCCTTTCCTCCCATTTGACACCAGTCTCAGCTGTGTTTGTGGGCCATGATTCAAGGGGTGTCATTGAATCATGAAGGATAAGTTCTTCAAAGGCAAAAGTTCTCTTCATTGGATTCTGTGATCATCTCTGGAAACAGGAATCTTTTGCTTTGTCACTTAAGAGCCACAAATCTTCAGCATCTCTCACTTCTCCTTTTCTCTTCCAGCATCACATAGCATTACAACAACTTCACCATTAGCACAGCTTTAGCAATGAATTCCTTTTGCTCAGAACTATGCTTTGAAATACTCCATTCCCCCCAAAATACTGTTTCAGGAATTCAAGGAGTTTCTTCAGAACATGATTGTCCCCCTCCATAGCTTGAATAAAAGAAAATTTCAGCTTCTTCGGGCATCTTCCTCTTCTCTTCCCATCTGAGGCTTAATTCCTTTCCTCGCTGCCTTGGGTGGTTGATGCTGCCTCTTTACCCGTTGATCCCTCTCTCTTCCCCTCTCTCTGGAAAAAGGATTCATCTGCAAGTCTCGTCTGGCTAGTGAAAGGCTTCAACTCTTGCCCAGGCACTGGGGATGGTCCCGGGGCCAGCGGCTGCAGCTCTTTGCCATGCAACATTTTCCCTAGCTGCTCTGGAGGAGTGTGGCCACTGTGTCAGCAAGCCACAGCTCAAGAGCTTTCCCTCCCCTTCCTCGGCAGTTGCTGCTGAAAGCCAGCAGCGGCACAAACTGCTGCCGAGCCAGGAAGCAGCCTGACCCGCCAGCCCCACTCTACAAGGCTCAGTGAGCCCTGCCAGAGCTTCAGCCCATCTGGGAAGGGGCCGCTGTCATTTCACACTCTCCAACCCCCTCCAGAAAGCGCCGAAATCCTGCCAGCCCCACTCCCTCTGCGGCAGCCTTGTCCAGCTGGGGGGGCAAGAGGCTGAAGCCTAGCCATACTAGCTCTTCCAAAGGCAGAAACCAGAGAGAAAGAAAAATTCCTGGGCTTAGGTTTCAAAGGGTGGTGTTCACAAGTTGATCTCCCTTTACAATGGGAAAACGACTGTCTGTTCTCAGAGATGACCAGGCATTGGCCAGCAGAAAGAAACCCCATCAACCTCCAGCAGCTTTAATTTCTCTAGCAGTTTTTCTTTGTTTCTTATTTATCAGCCTATCACACACACAGCAGTGACAGCCCCAGGCGTCCCCTCTCTGTAACACCAGAGCAGCTACCGCCCCAGGGTTCCACTCTCTGTGACACCACAGCCGTGACAGCACTGGGCTTCCCTCTCTGTGACACCACATCAGAGACAGCACCATTGTTCCTCTCTCAGTGACACCACGGCAGTGACAGCACCAGTTTTCCACTCTCTGTGACACAACAGCAGTGACAACAACTGCTTTCTAATCTCTGTGACACCATGGCTGTGACTACACCAGTGTTCCACTGGCTGTGACGCCACAGCAGTGGCAGCACTGGGCTTCCCTCTCTGTGACGCCACAGCTGTGACAGCACCAGTGATCCACACTCTGTGACACAACAGCAGTGACAACAACAGCATTCCGCTCTGTCTGACACCACAGCAGTGACACCATTGGGCTTCCCTCTCTTTGACACCACAGCAGCGACAGCACTGGGCCTCCCTCTCTGTGACACCACAGCAGTGACAGCACTGGGCTTCCCTCTCTGTGACACCACAGAATTGACAGCAACAGCGTTCCACTCTCTGTGACACCACGGCAGTCACAGCACTGGTTTCCCTCTCTGTGACACCAGAGCTGTCACAGCCCAACTGCTCCCCTCTCTGTGACACCACAACAGTGACAGCACAGTCTTCTATTCTCTGTGACACCAGAGCTCTGACAACTCCAATTTCCTCTGCAATGTGATACTACAGCTGTGACAGTTCTAGTGTTCCACTCTCTGTGACACCCGAGCAGTGAAAGCCTCAGTGTTCCACTCTCTGTCACATGACAGCCATGACAGCCCCACTGTTCACCTCTTAGTGAAGCAATCGCTCTGACAGCTCCAATTTCCTCCTCACTCTGACACCTGTCATGGTTTGAAAGTATTAATTAAAAAATCACTGGAAAACTTATCCATTTCTTGCTTGAAGATGTGGAATATGAGAAGGCCAAAAGAAGTTTAAAATTTAAAAGGAATCGAGGAAGTTTATTAACCAAACTACAAGGATACAAAACCAGAATAAAACTTCCAGATACCCTTTTTCCCCAGCAGCCACGCATTGCTGTGTTTAATTGACAACACAGAGGTAAAAAAAACCATTGCTGTTTAAAACAGTCATAACTCTGCTATAGTCTTTTCATCAGTCCTTGTAGGGAAAAAGAAGTTCTCTTTTGTCAATCTATGGAGATTTTCACAAGAAAAAACATTTTCTCATGCCTTCCTATTGCTCTGATGCCAGCT
This sequence comes from Cyanistes caeruleus, assembly GCF_971803275.1. NCBI lineage: Eukaryota > Metazoa > Chordata > Aves > Passeriformes > Paridae > Cyanistes > Cyanistes caeruleus. Next base: position 1,757,880 of record NW_028256296.1, on the reverse strand, counting down.
GCTTAGAAAACTCTGCCATCAGGCCTTTCCTCCCATTTGACACCAGTCCCAGCTGTGTTTGTGGGCCATGATTCAAGGGGTGTCATTGAATCATGAAGGAGAAGTTCTTCAAAGGCAAAAGTTCTCTTCATTGGATTCTGTGATCATCTCTGGAAACAGGAATGTTTTGCTTTGTCACTTAAGAGCCACAAATCTTCAGCATCTCTCACTTCTCCTTTTCTCTTCCAGCATCACATAGCATTACAACAACTTCACCATTAGCACAGCTTTAGCAATGAATTCCTTTTGCTCAGAACTATGCTTTGAAATACTCCATTCCCCCCAAAATACTGTTTCAGGAATTCAAGGAGTTTCTTCAGAACATGATTGTCCCCCTCCATAGCTTGAATAAAAGAAAATTTCAGCTTCTTCGGGCATCTTCCTCTTCTCTTCCCATCTGAGGCTTAATTCCTTTCCTCGCTGCCTTGGGTGGTTGATGCTGCCTCTTTACCCGTTGATCCCTCTCTCTTCCCCTCTCTCTGGAAAAAGGATTCATCTGCAAGTCTCGTCTGGCTAGTGAAAGGCTTCAACTCTTGCCCAGGCACTGGGGATGGTCCCGGGGCCAGCGGCTGCAGCTCTTTGCCATGCAACATTTTCCCTAGCTGCTCTGGAGGAGTGTGGCCACTGTGTCAGCAAGCCACAGCTCAAGAGCTTTCCCTCCCCTTCCTCGGCAGTTGCTGCTGAAAGCCAGCAGCGGCACAAACTGCTGCCGAGCCAGGAAGCAGCCTGACCCGCCAGCCCCACTCTACAAGGCTCAGTGAGCCCTGCCAGAGCTTCAGCCCATCTGGGAAGGGGCCGCTGTCATTTCACACTCTCCAACCCCCTCCAGGAAGCGCCGAAATCCTGCCAGCCCCACTCCCCCTGCGGCAGCCTTGTCCAGCTGGGGGGGCAAGAGGCTGAAGCCTAGCCATACTAGCTCTTCCAAAGGCAGAAACCAGAGAGAAAGAAAAATTCCTGGGCTTAGGTTTCAAAGGGTGGTGTTCACAAGTTGATCTCCCTTTACAATGGGAAAACGACTGTCTGTTCTCAGAGATGACCAGGCATTGGCCAGCAGAAAGAAACCCCATCAACCTCCAGCAGCTTTAATTTCTCTAGCAGTTTTTCTTTGTTTCTTATTTATCAGCCTATCACACACACAGCAGTGACAGCCCCAGGCGTCCCCTCTCTGTAACACCAGAGCAGCTACCGCCCCAGGGTTCCACTCTCTGTGACACCACAGCCGTGACAGCACTGGGCTTCCCTCTCTGTGACACCACATCAGAGACAGCACCATTGTTCCTCTCTCAGTGACACCACGGCAGTGACAGCACCAGTTTTCCACTCTCTGTGACACAACAGCAGTGACAACAACAGCATTCCGCTCTGTCTGACACCACAGCAGTGACACCATTGGGCTTCCCTCTCTTTGACACCACAGCAGCGACAGCACTGGGCCTCCCTCTCTGTGACACCACAGCAGTGACAGCACTGGGCTTCCCTCTCTGTGACACCACAGAATTGACAGCAACAGCGTTCCACTCTCTGTGACACCACGGCAGTCACAGCACTGGTTTCCCTCTCTGTGACACCACAGCCGTCACAGCCCAACTGCTCCCCTCTCTGTGACACCACAACAGTGACAGCACAGTCTTCTATTCTCTGTGACACCAGAGCTCTGACAACTCCAATTTCCTCTGCAATGTGATACTACAGCTGTGACAGTTCTAGTGTTCCACTCTCTGTGACACCCGAGCAGTGAAAGCCTCAGTGTTCCACTCTCTGTCACATGACAGCCATGACAGCCCCACTGTTCACCTCTTAGTGAAGCAATCGCTCTGACAGCTCCAATTTCCTCCTCACTCTGACACCTGTCATGGTTTGAAAGTATTAATTAAAAAATCACTGGAAAACTTATCCATTTCTTGCTTGAAGATGTGGAATATGAGAAGGCCAAAAGAAGTTTAAAATTTAAAAGGAATCGAGGAAGTTTATTAACCAAACTACAAGGATACAAAACCAGAATAAAACTTCCAGATACCCTTTTTCCCCAGCAGCCACGCATTGCTGTGTTTAATTGACAGCACAGAGGTAAAAAAAACCATTGCTGTTTAAAACAGTCATAACTCTGCTATAGTCTTTTCATCAGTCCTTGTAGGGAAAAAGAAGTTCTCTTTTGTCAATCTATGGAGATTTTCACAAGAAAAAACATTTTCTCATGCCTTCCTATTGCTCTGATGCCAGCTGCTTAGAAAACTCTGCCATCAGTCCTTTCCTCCCATTTGACACCAGTCTCAGCTGTGTTTGTGGGCCATGATTCAAGGGGTGTCATTGAATCATGAAGGATAAGTTCTTCAAAGGCAAAAGTTCTCTTCATTGGATTCTGTGATCATCTCTGGAAACAGGAATCTTTTGCTTTGTCACTTAAGAGCCACAAATCTTCAGCATCTCTCACTTCTCCTTTTCTCTTCCAGCATCACATAGCATTACAACAACTTCACCATTAGCACAGCTTTAGCAATGAATTCCTTTTGCTCAGAACTATGCTTTGAAATACTCCATTCCCCCCAAAATACTGTTTCAGGAATTCAAGGAGTTTCTTCAGAACATGATTGTCCCCCTCCATAGCTTGAATAAAAGAAAATTTCAGCTTCTTCGGGCATCTTCCTCTTCTCTTCCCATCTGAGGCTTAATTCCTTTCCTCGCTGCCTTGGGTGGTTGATGCTGCCTCTTTACCCGTTGATCCCTCTCTCTTCCCCTCTCTCTGGAAAAAGGATTCATCTGCAAGTCTCGTCTGGCTAGTGAAAGGCTTCAACTCTTGCCCAGGCACTGGGGATGGTCCCGGGGCCAGCGGCTGCAGCTCTTTGCCATGCAACATTTTCCCTAGCTGCTCTGGAGGAGTGTGGCCACTGTGTCAGCAAGCCACAGCTCAAGAGCTTTCCCTCCCCTTCCTCGGCAGTTGCTGCTGAAAGCCAGCAGCGGCACAAACTGCTGCCGAGCCAGGAAGCAGCCTGACCCGCCAGCCCCACTCTACAAGGCTCAGTGAGCCCTGCCAGAGCTTCAGCCCATCTGGGAAGGGGCCGCTGTCATTTCACACTCTCCAACCCCCTCCAGAAAGCGCCGAAATCCTGCCAGCCCCACTCCCTCTGCGGCAGCCTTGTCCAGCTGGGGGGGCAAGAGGCTGAAGCCTAGCCATACTAGCTCTTCCAAAGGCAGAAACCAGAGAGAAAGAAAAATTCCTGGGCTTAGGTTTCAAAGGGTGGTGTTCACAAGTTGATCTCCCTTTACAATGGGAAAACGACTGTCTGTTCTCAGAGATGACCAGGCATTGGCCAGCAGAAAGAAACCCCATCAACCTCCAGCAGCTTTAATTTCTCTAGCAGTTTTTCTTTGTTTCTTATTTATCAGCCTATCACACACACAGCAGTGACAGCCCCAGGCGTCCCCTCTCTGTAACACCAGAGCAGCTACCGCCCCAGGGTTCCACTCTCTGTGACACCACAGCCGTGACAGCACTGGGCTTCCCTCTCTGTGACACCACATCAGAGACAGCACCATTGTTCCTCTCTCAGTGACACCACGGCAGTGACAGCACCAGTTTTCCACTCTCTGTGACACAACAGCAGTGACAACAACTGCTTTCTAATCTCTGTGACACCATGGCTGTGACTACACCAGTGTTCCACTGGCTGTGACGCCACAGCAGTGGCAGCACTGGGCTTCCCTCTCTGTGACGCCACAGCTGTGACAGCACCAGTGATCCACACTCTGTGACACAACAGCAGTGACAACAACAGCATTCCGCTCTGTCTGACACCACAGCAGTGACACCATTGGGCTTCCCTCTCTTTGACACCACAGCAGCGACAGCACTGGGCCTCCCTCTCTGTGACACCACAGCAGTGACAGCACTGGGCTTCCCTCTCTGTGACACCACAGAATTGACAGCAACAGCGTTCCACTCTCTGTGACACCACGGCAGTCACAGCACTGGTTTCCCTCTCTGTGACACCAGAGCTGTCACAGCCCAACTGCTCCCCTCTCTGTGACACCACAACAGTGACAGCACAGTCTTCTATTCTCTGTGACACCAGAGCTCTGACAACTCCAATTTCCTCTGCAATGTGATACTACAGCTGTGACAGTTCTAGTGTTCCACTCTCTGTGACACCCGAGCAGTGAAAGCCTCAGTGTTCCACTCTCTGTCACATGACAGCCATGACAGCCCCACTGTTCACCTCTTAGTGAAGCAATCGCTCTGACAGCTCCAATTTCCTCCTCACTCTGACACCTGTCATGGTTTGAAAGTATTAATTAAAAAATCACTGGAAAACTTATCCATTTCTTGCTTGAAGATGTGGAATATGAGAAGGCCAAAAGAAGTTTAAAATTTAAAAGGAATCGAGGAAGTTTATTAACCAAACTACAAGGATACAAAACCAGAATAAAACTTCCAGATACCCTTTTTCCCCAGCAGCCACGCATTGCTGTGTTTAATTGACAACACAGAGGTAAAAAAAACCATTGCTGTTTAAAACAGTCATAACTCTGCTATAGTCTTTTCATCAGTCCTTGTAGGGAAAAAGAAGTTCTCTTTTGTCAATCTATGGAGATTTTCACAAGAAAAAACATTTTCTCATGCCTTCCTATTGCTCTGATGCCAGCTGCTTAGAAAACTCTGCCATCAGGCCTTTCCTCCCATTTGACACCAGTCCCAGCTGTGTTTGTGGGCCATGATTCAAGGGGTGTCATTGAATCATGAAGGAGAAGTTCTTCAAAGGCAAAAGTTCTCTTCATTGGATTCTGTGATCATCTCTGGAAACAGGAATGTTTTGCTTTGTCACTTAAGAGCCACAAATCTTCAGCATCTCTCACTTCTCCTTTTCTCTTCCAGCATCACATAGCATTACAACAACTTCACCATTAGCACAGCTTTAGCAATGAATTCCTTTTGCTCAGAACTATGCTTTGAAATACTCCATTCCCCCCAAAATACTGTTTCAGGAATTCAAGGAGTTTCTTCAGAACATGATTGTCCCCCTCCATAGCTTGAATAAAAGAAAATTTCAGCTTCTTCGGGCATCTTCCTCTTCTCTTCCCATCTGAGGCTTAATTCCTTTCCTCGCTGCCTTGGGTGGTTGATGCTGCCTCTTTACCCGTTGATCCCTCTCTCTTCCCCTCTCTCTGGAAAAAGGATTCATCTGCAAGTCTCGTCTGGCTAGTGAAAGGCTTCAACTCTTGCCCAGGCACTGGGGATGGTCCCGGGGCCAGCGGCTGCAGCTCTTTGCCATGCAACATTTTCCCTAGCTGCTCTGGAGGAGTGTGGCCACTGTGTCAGCAAGCCACAGCTCAAGAGCTTTCCCTCCCCTTCCTCGGCAGTTGCTGCTGAAAGCCAGCAGCGGCACAAACTGCTGCCGAGCCAGGAAGCAGCCTGACCCGCCAGCCCCACTCTACAAGGCTCAGTGAGCCCTGCCAGAGCTTCAGCCCATCTGGGAAGGGGCCGCTGTCATTTCACACTCTCCAACCCCCTCCAGGAAGCGCCGAAATCCTGCCAGCCCCACTCCCCCTGCGGCAGCCTTGTCCAGCTGGGGGGGCAAGAGGCTGAAGCCTAGCCATACTAGCTCTTCCAAAGGCAGAAACCAGAGAGAAAGAAAAATTCCTGGGCTTAGGTTTCAAAGGGTGGTGTTCACAAGTTGATCTCCCTTTACAATGGGAAAACGACTGTCTGTTCTCAGAGATGACCAGGCATTGGCCAGCAGAAAGAAACCCCATCAACCTCCAGCAGCTTTAATTTCTCTAGCAGTTTTTCTTTGTTTCTTATTTATCAGCCTATCACACACACAGCAGTGACAGCCCCAGGCGTCCCCTCTCTGTAACACCAGAGCAGCTACCGCCCCAGGGTTCCACTCTCTGTGACACCACAGCCGTGACAGCACTGGGCTTCCCTCTCTGTGACACCACATCAGAGACAGCACCATTGTTCCTCTCTCAGTGACACCACGGCAGTGACAGCACCAGTTTTCCACTCTCTGTGACACAACAGCAGTGACAACAACTGCTTTCTAATCTCTGTGACACCATGGCTGTGACTACACCAGTGTTCCACTGTCTGTGACGCCACAGCAGTGGCAGCACTGGGCTTCCCTCTCTGTGACGCCACAGCTGTGACAGCACCAGTGATCCACACTCTGTGACACAACAGCAGTGACAACAACAGCATTCCGCTCTGTCTGACACCACAGCAGTGACACCATTGGGCTTCCCTCTCTTTGACACCACAGCAGCGACAGCACTGGGCCTCCCTCTCTGTGACACCACAGCAGTGACAGCACTGGGCTTCCCTCTCTGTGACACCACAGAATTGACAGCAACAGCGTTCCACTCTCTGTGACACCACGGCAGTCACAGCACTGGTTTCCCTCTCTGTGACACCACAGCCGTCACAGCCCAACTGCTCCCCTCTCTGTGACACCACAACAGTGACAGCACAGTCTTCTATTCTCTGTGACACCAGAGCTCTGACAACTCCAATTTCCTCTGCAATGTGATACTACAGCTGTGACAGTTCTAGTGTTCCACTCTCTGTGACACCCGAGCAGTGAAAGCCTCAGTGTTCCACTCTCTGTCACATGACAGCCATGACAGCCCCACTGTTCACCTCTTAGTGAAGCAATCGCTCTGACAGCTCCAATTTCCTCCTCACTCTGACACCTGTCATGGTTTGAAAGTATTAATTAAAAAATCACTGGAAAACTTATCCATTTCTTGCTTGAAGATGTGGAATATGAGAAGGCCAAAAGAAGTTTAAAATTTAAAAGGAATCGAGGAAGTTTATTAACCAAACTACAAGGATACAAAACCAGAATAAAACTTCCAGATACCCTTTTTCCCCAGCAGCCACGCATTGCTGTGTTTAATTGACAGCACAGAGGTAAAAAAAACCATTGCTGTTTAAAACAGTCATAACTCTGCTATAGTCTTTTCATCAGTCCTTGTAGGGAAAAAGAAGTTCTCTTTTGTCAATCTATGGAGATTTTCACAAGAAAAAACATTTTCTCATGCCTTCCTATTGCTCTGATGCCAGCTGCTTAGAAAACTCTGCCATCAGTCCTTTCCTCCCATTTGACACCAGTCTCAGCTGTGTTTGTGGGCCATGATTCAAGGGGTGTCATTGAATCATGAAGGATAAGATCTTCAAAGGCAAAAGTTCTCTTCATTGGATTCTGTGATCATCTCTGGAAACAGGAATCTTTTGCTTTGTCACTTAAGAGCCACAAATCTTCAGCATCTCTCACTTCTCCTTTTCTCTTCCAGCATCACATAGCATTACAACAACTTCACCATTAGCACAGCTCTAGCAATGAATTCCTTTTGCTCAGAACTATGCTTTGAAATACTCCATTCCCCCCAAAATACTGTTTCAGGAATTCAAGGAGTTTCTTCAGAACATGATTGTCCCCCTCCATAGCTTGAATAAAAGAAAATTTCAGCTTCTTCGGGCATCTTCCTCTTCTCTTCCCATCTGAGGCTTAATTCCTTTCCTCGCTGCCTTGGGTGGTTGATGCTGCCTCTTTACCCGTTGATCCCTCTCTCTTCCCCTCTCTCTGGAAAAAGGATTCATCTGCAAGTCTCGTCTGGCTAGTGAAAGGCTTCAACTCTTGCCCAGGCACTGGGGATGGTCCCGGGGCCAGCGGCTGCAGCTCTTTGCCATGCAACATTTTCCCTAGCTGCTCTGGAGGAGTGTGGCCACTGTGTCAGCAAGCCACAGCTCAAGAGCTTTCCCTCCCCTTCCTCGGCAGTTGCTGCTGAAAGCCAGCAGCGGCAGAAACTGCTGCCGAGCCAGGAAGCAGCCTGACCCGCCAGCCCCACTCTACAAGGCTCAGTGAGCCCTGCCAGAGCTTCAGCCCATCTGGGAAGGGGCCGCTGTCATTTCACACTCTCCAACCCCCTCCAGGAAGCGCCGAAATCCTGCCAGCCCCACTCCCTCTGCGGCAGCCTTGTCCAGCTGGGGGGGCAAGAGGCTGAAGCCTAGCCATACTAGCTCTTCCAAAGGCAGAAACCAGAGAGAAAGAAAAATTCCTGGGCTTAGGTTTCAAAGGGTGGTGTTCACAAGTTGATCTCCCTTTACAATGGGAAAACGACTGTCTGTTCTCAGAGATGACCAGGCATTGGCCAGCAGAAAGAAACCCCATCAACCTCCAGCAGCTTTAATTTCTCTAGCAGTTTTTCTTTGTTTCTTATTTATCAGCCTATCACACACACAGCAGTGACAGCCCCAGGCGTCCCCTCTCTGTAACACCAGAGCAGCTACCGCCCCAGGGTTCCACTCTCTGTGACACCACAGCCGTGACCACACCAGCGTTCCACTCTCTGTGACGCCACAGCCGTGACAGCACTGGGCTTCCCTCTCTGTGACACCACATCAGAGACAGCACCATTGTTCCTCTCTCAGTGACACCACGGCAGTGACAGCACCAGTTTTCCACTCTCTGTGACACAACAGCAGTGACAACAACTGCTTTCTAATCTCTGTGACACCATGGCTGTGACTACACCAGTGTTCCACTGGCTGTGACGCCACAGCAGTGGCAGCACTGGGCTTCCCTCTCTGTGACGCCACAGCTGTGACAGCACCAGTGATCCACACTCTGTGACACAACAGCAGTGACAACAACAGCATTCCGCTCTGTCTGACACCACAGCAGTGACACCATTGGGCTTCCCTCTCTTTGACACCACAGCAGCGACAGCACTGGGCCTCCCTCTCTGTGACACCACAGCAGTGACAGCACTGGGCTTCCCTCTCTGTGACACCACAGAATTGACAGCAACAGCGTTCCACTCTCTGTGACACCACGGCAGTCACAGCACTGGTTTCCCTCTCTGTGACACCAGAGCTGTCACAGCCCAACTGCTCCCCTCTCTGTGACACCACAACAGTGACAGCACAGTCTTCTATTCTCTGTGACACCAGAGCTCTGACAACTCCAATTTCCTCTGCAATGTGATACTACAGCTGTGACAGTTCTAGTGTTCCACTCTCTGTGACACCCGAGCAGTGAAAGCCTCAGTGTTCCACTCTCTGTCACATGACAGCCATGACAGCCCCACTGTTCACCTCTTAGTGAAGCAATCGCTCTGACAGCTCCAATTTCCTCCTCACTCTGACACCTGTCATGGTTTGAAAGTATTAATTAAAAAATCACTGGAAAACTTATCCATTTCTTGCTTGAAGATGTGGAATATGAGAAGGCCAAAAGAAGTTTAAAATTTAAAAGGAATCGAGGAAGTTTATTAACCAAACTACAAGGATACAAAACCAGAATAAAACTTCCAGATACCCTTTTTCCCCAGCAGCCACGCATTGCTGTGTTTAATTGACAACACAGAGGTAAAAAAAAACATTGCTGTTTAAAACAGTCAGAACTCTGCTATAGTCTTTTCATCAGTCCTTGTAGGGAAAAAGAAGTTCTCTTTTGTCAATCTATGGAGATTTTCACAAGAAAAAACATTTTCTCATGCCTTCCTATTGCTCTGATGCCAGCTGCTTAGAAAACTCTGCCATCAGTCCTTTCCTCCCATTTGACACCAGTCTCAGCTGTGTTTGTGGGCCATGATTCAAGGGGTGTCATTGAATCATGAAGGAGAAGTTCTTCAAAGGCAAAAGTTCTCTTCATTGGATTCTGTGATCATCTCTGGAAACAGGAATGTTTTGCTTTGTCACTTAAGAGCCACAAATCTTCAGCATCTCTCACTTCTCCTTTTCTCTTCCAGCATCACATAGCATTACAACAACTTCACCATTAGCACAGCTTTAGCAATGAATTCCTTTTGCTCAGAACTATGCTTTGAAATACTCCATTCCCCCCAAAATACTGTTTCAGGAATTCAAGGAGTTTCTTCAGAACATGATTGTCCCCCTCCATAGCTTGAATAAAAGAAAATTTCAGCTTCTTCGGGCATCTTCCTCTTCTCTTCCCATCTGAGGCTTAATTCCTTTCCTCGCTGCCTTGGGTGGTTGATGCTGCCTCTTTACCCGTTGATCCCTCTCTCTTCCCCTCTCTCTGGAAAAAGGATTCATCTGCAAGTCTCGTCTGGCTAGTGAAAGGCTTCAACTCTTGCCCAGGCACTGGGGATGGTCCCGGGGCCAGCGGCTGCAGCTCTTTGCCATGCAACATTTTCCCTAGCTGCTCTGGAGGAGTGTGGCCACTGTGTCAGCAAGCCACAGCTCAAGAGCTTTCCCTCCCCTTCCTCGGCAGTTGCTGCTGAAAGCCAGCAGCGGCACAAACTGCTGCCGAGCCAGGAAGCAGCCTGACCCGCCAGCCCCACTCTACAAGGCTCAGTGAGCCCTGCCAGAGCTTCAGCCCATCTGGGAAGGGGCCGCTGTCATTTCACACTCTCCAACCCCCTCCAGGAAGCGCCGAAATCCTGCCAGCCCCACTCCCCCTGCGGCAGCCTTGTCCAGCTGGGGGGGCAAGAGGCTGAAGCCTAGCCATACTAGCTCTTCCAAAGGCAGAAACCAGAGAGAAAGAAAAATTCCTGGGCTTAGGTTTCAAAGGGTGGTGTTCACAAGTTGATCTCCCTTTACAATGGGAAAACGACTGTCTGTTCTCAGAGATGACCAGGCATTGGCCAGCAGAAAGAAACCCCATCAACCTCCAGCAGCTTTAATTTCTCTAGCAGTTTTTCTTTGTTTCTTATTTATCAGCCTATCACACACACAGCAGTGACAGCCCCAGGCGTCCCCTCTCTGTAACACCAGAGCAGCTACCGCCCCAGGGTTCCACTCTCTGTGACACCACAGCCGTGACAGCACTGGGCTTCCCTCTCTGTGACACCACATCAGAGACAGCACCATTGTTCCTCTCTCAGTGACACCACGGCAGTGACAGCACCAGTTTTCCACTCTCTGTGACACAACAGCAGTGACAACAACTGCTTTCTAATCTCTGTGACACCATGGCTGTGACTACACCAGTGTTCCACTGTCTGTGACGCCACAGCAGTGGCAGCACTGGGCTTCCCTCTCTGTGACGCCACAGCTGTGACAGCACCAGTGATCCACACTCTGTGACACAACAGCAGTGACAACAACAGCATTCCGCTCTGTCTGACACCACAGCAGTGACACCATTGGGCTTCCCTCTCTTTGACACCACAGCAGCGACAGCACTGGGCCTCCCTCTCTGTGACACCACAGCAGTGACAGCACTGGGCTTCCCTCTCTGTGACACCACAGAATTGACAGCAACAGCGTTCCACTCTCTGTGACACCACGGCAGTCACAGCACTGGTTTCCCTCTCTGTGACACCACAGCCGTCACAGCCCAACTGCTCCCCTCTCTGTGACACCACAACAGTGACAGCACAGTCTTCTATTCTCTGTGACACCAGAGCTCTGACAACTCCAATTTCCTCTGCAATGTGATACTACAGCTGTGACAGTTCTAGTGTTCCACTCTCTGTGACACCCGAGCAGTGAAAGCCTCAGTGTTCCACTCTCTGTCACATGACAGCCATGACAGCCCCACTGTTCACCTCTTAGTGAAGCAATCGCTCTGACAGCTCCAATTTCCTCCTCACTCTGACACCTGTCATGGTTTGAAAGTATTAATTAAAAAATCACTGGAAAACTTATCCATTTCTTGCTTGAAGATGTGGAATATGAGAAGGCCAAAAGAAGTTTAAAATTTAAAAGGAATCGAGGAAGTTTATTAACCAAACTACAAGGATACAAAACCAGAATAAAACTTCCAGATACCCTTTTTCCCCAGCAGCCACGCATTGCTGTGTTTAATTGACAGCACAGAGGTAAAAAAAACCATTGCTGTTTAAAACAGTCATAACTCTGCTATAGTCTTTTCATCAGTCCTTGTAGGGAAAAAGAAGTTCTCTTTTGTCAATCTATGGAGATTTTCACAAGAAAAAACATTTTCTCATGCCTTCCTATTGCTCTGATGCCAGCTGCTTAGAAAACTCTGCCATCAGTCCTTTCCTCCCATTTGACACCAGTCTCAGCTGTGTTTGTGGGCCATGATTCAAGGGGTGTCATTGAATCATGAAGGATAAGATCTTCAAAGGCAAAAGTTCTCTTCATTGGATTCTGTGATCATCTCTGGAAACAGGAATGTTTTGCTTTGTCACTTAAGAGCCACAAATCTTCAGCATCTCTCACTTCTCCTTTTCTCTTCCAGCATCACATAGCATTACAACAACTTCACCATTAGCACAGCTCTAGCAATGAATTCCTTTTGCTCAGAACTATGCTTTGAAATACTCCATTCCCCCCAAAATACTGTTTCAGGAATTCAAGGAGTTTCTTCAGAACATGATTGTCCCCCTCCATAGCTTGAATAAAAGAAAATTTCAGCTTCTTCGGGCATCTTCCTCTTCTCTTCCCATCTGAGGCTTAATTCCTTTCCTCGCTGCCTTGGGTGGTTGATGCTGCCTCTTTACCCGTTGATCCCTCTCTCTTCCCCTCTCTCTGGAAAAAGGATTCATCTGCAAGTCTCGTCTGGCTAGTGAAAGGCTTCAACTCTTGCCCAGGCACTGGGGATGGTCCCGGGGCCAGCGGCTGCAGCTCTTTGCCATGCAACATTTTCCCTAGCTGCTCTGGAGGAGTGTGGCCACTGTGTCAGCAAGCCACAGCTCAAGAGCTTTCCCTCCCCTTCCTCGGCAGTTGCTGCTGAAAGCCAGCAGCGGCACAAACTGCTGCCGAGCCAGGAAGCAGCCTGACCCGCCAGCCCCACTCTACAAGGCTCAGTGAGCCCTGCCAGAGCTTCAGCCCATCTGGGAAGGGGCCGCTGTCATTTCACACTCTCCAACCCCCTCCAGGAAGCGCCGAAATCCTGCCAGCCCCACTCCCCCTGCGGCAGCCTTGTCCAGCTGGGGGGGCAAGAGGCTGAAGCCTAGCCATACTAGCTCTTCCAAAGGCAGAAACCAGAGAGAAAGAAAAATTCCTGGGCTTAGGTTTCAAAGGGTGGTGTTCACAAGTTGATCTCCCTTTACAATGGGAAAACGACTGTCTGTTCTCAGAGATGACCAGGCATTGGCCAGCAGAAAGAAACCCCATCAACCTCCAGCAGCTTTAATTTCTCTAGCAGTTTTTCTTTGTTTCTTATTTATCAGCCTATCACACACACAGCAGTGACAGCCCCAGGCGTCCCCTCTCTGTAACACCAGAGCAGCTACCGCCCCAGGGTTCCACTCTCTGTGACACCACAGCCGTGACAGCACTGGGCTTCCCTCTCTGTGACACCACATCAGAGACAGCACCATTGTTCCTCTCTCAGTGACACCACGGCAGTGACAGCACCAGTTTTCCACTCTCTGTGACACAACAGCAGTGACAACAACTGCTTTCTAATCTCTGTGACACCATGGCTGTGACTACACCAGTGTTCCACTGTCTGTGACGCCACAGCAGTGGCAGCACTGGGCTTCCCTCTCTGTGACGCCACAGCTGTGACAGCACCAGTGATCCACACTCTGTGACACAACAGCAGTGACAACAACAGCATTCCGCTCTGTCTGACACCACAGCAGTGACACCATTGGGCTTCCCTCTCTTTGACACCACAGCAGCGACAGCACTGGGCCTCCCTCTCTGTGACACCACAGCAGTGACAGCACTGGGCTTCCCTCTCTGTGACACCACAGAATTGACAGCAACAGCGTTCCACTCTCTGTGACACCACGGCAGTCACAGCACTGGTTTCCCTCTCTGTGACACCAGAGCTGTCACAGCCCAACTGCTCCCCTCTCTGTGACACCACAACAGTGACAGCACAGTCTTCTATTCTCTGTGACACCAGAGCTCTGACAACTCCAATTTCCTCTGCAATGTGATACTACAGCTGTGACAGTTCTAGTGTTCCACTCTCTGTGACACCCGAGCAGTGAAAGCCTCAGTGTTCCACTCTCTGTCACATGACAGCCATGACAGCCCCACTGTTCACCTCTTAGTGAAGCAATCGCTCTGACAGCTCCAATTTCCTCCTCACTCTGACACCTGTCATGGTTTGAAAGTATTAATTAAAAAATCACTGGAAAACTTATCCATTTCTTGCTTGAAGATGTGGAATATGAGAAGGCCAAAAGAAGTTTAAAATTTAAAAGGAATCGAGGAAGTTTATTAACCAAACTACAAGGATACAAAACCAGAATAAAACTTCCAGATACCCTTTTTCCCCAGCAGCCACGCATTGCTGTGTTTAATTGACAACACAGAGGTAAAAAAAACCATTGCTGTTTAAAACAGTCATAACTCTGCTATAGTCTTTTCATCAGTCCTTGTAGGGAAAAAGAAGTTCTCTTTTGTCAATCTATGGAGATTTTCACAAGAAAAAACATTTTCTCATGCCTTCCTATTGCTCTGATGCCAGCTGCTTAGAAAACTCTGCCATCAGTCCTTTCCTCCCATTTGACACCAGTCCCAGCTGTGTTTGTGGGCCATGATTCAAGGGGTGTCATTGAATCATGAAGGAGAAGTTCTTCAAAGGCAAAAGTTCTCTTCATTGGATTCTGTGATCATCTCTGGAAACAGGAATGTTTTGCTTTGTCACTTAAGAGCCACAAATCTTCAGCATCTCTCACTTCTCCTTTTCTCTTCCAGCATCACATAGCATTACAACAACTTCACCATTAGCACAGCTTTAGCAATGAATTCCTTTTGCTCAGAACTATGCTTTGAAATACTCCATTCCCCCCAAAATACTGTTTCAGGAATTCAAGGAGTTTCTTCAGAACATGATTGTCCCCCTCCATAGCTTGAATAAAAGAAAATTTCAGCTTCTTCGGGCATCTTCCTCTTCTCTTCCCATCTGAGGCTTAATTCCTTTCCTCGCTGCCTTGGGTGGTTGATGCTGCCTCTTTACCCGTTGATCCCTCTCTCTTCCCCTCTCTCTGGAAAAAGGATTCATCTGCAAGTCTCGTCTGGCTAGTGAAAGGCTTCAACTCTTGCCCAGGCACTGGGGATGGTCCCGGGGCCAGCGGCTGCAGCTCTTTGCCATGCAACATTTTCCCTAGCTGCTCTGGAGGAGTGTGGCCACTGTGTCAGCAAGCCACAGCTCAAGAGCTTTCCCTCCCCTTCCTCGGCAGTTGCTGCTGAAAGCCAGCAGCGGCACAAACTGCTGCCGAGCCAGGAAGCAGCCTGACCCGCCAGCCCCACTCTACAAGGCTCAGTGAGCCCTGCCAGAGCTTCAGCCCATCTGGGAAGGGGCCGCTGTCATTTCACACTCTCCAACCCCCTCCAGGAAGCGCCGAAATCCTGCCAGCCCCACTCCCCCTGCGGCAGCCTTGTCCAGCTGGGGGGGCAAGAGGCTGAAGCCTAGCCATACTAGCTCTTCCAAAGGCAGAAACCAGAGAGAAAGAAAAATTCCTGGGCTTAGGTTTCAAAGGGTGGTGTTCACAAGTTGATCTCCCTTTACAATGGGAAAACGACTGTCTGTTCTCAGAGATGACCAGGCATTGGCCAGCAGAAAGAAACCCCATCAACCTCCAGCAGCTTTAATTTCTCTAGCAGTTTTTCTTTGTTTCTTATTTATCAGCCTATCACACACACAGCAGTGACAGCCCCAGGCGTCCCCTCTCTGTAACACCAGAGCAGCTACCGCCCCAGGGTTCCACTCTCTGTGACACCACAGCCGTGACCACACCAGCGTTCCACTCTCTGTGACGCCACAGCCGTGACAGCACTGGGCTTCCCTCTCTGTGACGCCACAGCTGTGACAGCACCAGTTTTCCACACTCTGTGACACAACAGCAGTGACAACAACAGCATTCCGCTCTGTCTGACACCACAGCAGTGACACCATTGGGCTTCCCTCTCTTTGACACCACAGCAGCGACAGCACTGGGCCTCCCTCTCTGTGACACCACAGCAGTGACAGCACTGGGCTTCCCTCTCTGTGACACCACAGAATTGACAGCAACAGCGTTCCACTCTCTGTGACACCACGGCAGTCACAGCACTGGTTTCCCTCTCTGTGACACCACAGCCGTCACAGCCCAACTGCTCCCCTCTCTGTGACACCACAACAGTGACAGCACAGTCTTCTATTCTCTGTGACACCAGAGCTCTGACAACTCCAATTTCCTCTGCAATGTGATACTACAGCTGTGACAGTTCTAGTGTTCCACTCTCTGTGACACCCGAGCAGTGAAAGCCTCAGTGTTCCACTCTCTGTCACATGACAGCCATGACAGCCCCACTGTTCACCTCTTAGTGAAGCAATCGCTCTGACAGCTCCAATTTCCTCCTCACTCTGACACCTGTCATGGTTTGAAAGTATTAATTAAAAAATCACTGGAAAACTTATCCATTTCTTGCTTGAAGATGTGGAATATGAGAAGGCCAAAAGAAGTTTAAAATTTAAAAGGAATCGAGGAAGTTTATTAACCAAACTACAAGGATACAAAACCAGAATAAAACTTCCAGATACCCTTTTTCCCCAGCAGCCACGCATTGCTGTGTTTAATTGACAACACAGAGGTAAAAAAAAACATTGCTGTTTAAAACAGTCATAACTCTGCTATAGTCTTTTCATCAGTCCTTGTAGGGAAAAAGAAGTTCTCTTTTGTCAATCTATGGAGATTTTCACAAGAAAAAACATTTTCTCATGCCTTCCTATTGCTCTGATGCCAGCTGCTTAGAAAACTCTGCCATCAGGCCTTTCCTCCCATTTGACACCAGTCCCAGCTGTGTTTGTGGGCCATGATTCAAGGGGTGTCATTGAATCATGAAGGATAAGTTCTTCAAAGGCAAAAGTTCTCTTCATTGGATTCTGTGATCATCTCTGGAAACAGGAATGTTTTGCTTTGTCACTTAAGAGCCACAAATCTTCAGCATCTCTCACTTCTCCTTTTCTCTTCCAGCATCACATAGCATTACAACAACTTCACCATTAGCACAGCTTTAGCAATGAATTCCTTTTGCTCAGAACTATGCTTTGAAATACTCCATTCCCCCCAAAATACTGTTTCAGGAATTCAAGGAGTTTCTTCAGAACATGATTGTCCCCCTCCATAGCTTGAATAAAAGAAAATTTCAGCTTCTTCGGGCATCTTCCTCTTCTCTTCCCATCTGAGGCTTAATTCCTTTCCTCGCTGCCTTGGGTGGTTGATGCTGCCTCTTTACCCGTTGATCCCTCTCTCTTCCCCTCTCTCTGGAAAAAGGATTCATCTGCAAGTCTCGTCTGGCTAGTGAAAGGCTTCAACTCTTGCCCAGGCACTGGGGATGGTCCCGGGGCCAGCGGCTGCAGCTCTTTGCCATGCAACATTTTCCCTAGCTGCTCTGGAGGAGTGTGGCCACTGTGTCAGCAAGCCACAGCTCAAGAGCTTTCCCTCCCCTTCCTCGGCAGTTGCTGCTGAAAGCCAGCAGCGGCAGAAACTGCTGCCGAGCCAGGAAGCAGCCTGACCCGCCAGCCCCACTCTACAAGGCTCAGTGAGCCCTGCCAGAGCTTCAGCCCATCTGGGAAGGGGCCGCTGTCATTTCACACTCTCCAACCCCCTCCAGGAAGCGCCGAAATCCTGCCAGCCCCACTCCCCCTGCAGCAGCCTTGTCCAGCTGGGGGGGCAAGAGGCTGAAGCCTAGCCATACTAGCTCTTCCAAAGGCAGAAACCAGAGAGAAAGAAAAATTCCTGGGCTTAGGTTTCAAAGGGTGGTGTTCACAAGTTGATCTCCCTTTACAATGGGAAAACAACTGTCTGTTCTCAGAGATGACCAGGCACTGGCCAGCAGAAAGAAACCCCATCAACCTCCAGCAGCTTTAATTTCTCTAGCAGTTTTTCTTTGTTTCTTATTTATCAGCCTATCACACACACAGCAGTGACAGCCCCAGGCGTCCCCTCTCTGTAACACCAGAGTTGCTACCGCCCCAGGGTTCCACTCTCTGTGACACCACAGCCGTGACCACACCAGCGTTCCACTCTCTGTGACGCCACAGCCGTGACAGCACTGTGCTTCCCTCTCTGTGACACCACATCAGAGACAGCACCATTGTTCCTCTCTCAGTGACACCACGGCAGTGACAGCACCAGTTTTCCACTCTCTGTGACACAACAGCAGTGACAACAACTGCTTTCTAATCTCTGTGACACCATGGCTGTGACTACACCAGTGTTCCACTGTCTGTGACGCCACAGCAGTGGCAGCACTGGGCTTCCCTCTCTGTGACGCCACAGCTGTGACAGCACCAGTGATCCACACTCTGTGACACAACAGCAGTGACAACAACAGCATTCCGCTCTGTCTGACACCACAGCAGTGACACCATTGGGCTTCCCTCTCTTTGACACCACAGCAGCGACAGCACTGGGCCTCCCTCTCTGTGACACCACAGCAGTGACAGCACTGGGCTTCCCTCTCTGTGACACCACAGAATTGACAGCAACAGCGTTCCACTCTCTGTGACACCACAGCAGTCACAGCACTGGTTTCCCTCTCTGTGACACCAGAGCTGTCACAGCCCAACTGCTCCCCTCTGTGTGACACCACAACAGTGGCAGCACAGTCTTCTATTCTCTGTGACACCAGAGCTCTGACAACTCCAATTTCCTCTGCAATGTGATACTACAGCTGTGACAGTTCTAGTGTTCCACTCTCTGTGACACCCGAGCAGTGAAAGCCTCAGTGTTCCACTCTCTGTCACATGACAGCCATGACAGCCCCACTGTTCACCTCTTAGTGAAGCAATCGCTCTGACAGCTCCAATTTCCTCCTCACTCTGACACCTGTCATGGTTTGAAAGTATTAATTAAAAAATCACTGGAAAACTTATCCATTTCTTGCTTGAAGATGTGGAATATGAGAAGGCCAAAAGAAGTTTAAAATTTAAAAGGAATCGAGGAAGTTTATTAACCAAACTACAAGGATACAAAACCAGAATAAAACTTCCAGATACCCTTTTTCCCCAGCAGCCACGCATTGCTGTGTTTAATTGACAACACAGAGGTAAAAAAAAACATTGCTGTTTAAAACAGTCATAACTCTGCTATAGTCTTTTCATCAGTCCTTGTAGGGAAAAAGAAGTTCTCTTTTGTCAATCTATGGAGATTTTCACAAGAAAAAACATTTTCTCATGCCTTCCTATTGCTCTGATGCCAGCTGCTTAGAAAACTCTGCCATCAGGCCTTTCCTCCCATTTGACACCAGTCCCAGCTGTGTTTGTGGGCCATGATTCAAGGGGTGTCATTGAATCATGAAGGATAAGTTCTTCAAAGGCAAAAGTTCTCTTCATTGGATTCTGTGATCATCTCTGGAAACAGGAATGTTTTGCTTTGTCACTTAAGAGCCACAAATCTTCAGCATCTCTCACTTCTCCTTTTCTCTTCCAGCATCACATAGCATTACAACAACTTCACCATTAGCACAGCTTTAGCAATGAATTCCTTTTGCTCAGAACTATGCTTTGAAATACTCCATTCCCCCCAAAATACTGTTTCAGGAATTCAAGGAGTTTCTTCAGAACATGATTGTCCCCCTCCATAGCTTGAATAAAAGAAAATTTCAGCTTCTTCGGGCATCTTCCTCTTCTCTTCCCATCTGAGGCTTAATTCCTTTCCTCGCTGCCTTGGGTGGTTGATGCTGCCTCTTTACCCGTTGATCCCTCTCTCTTCCCCTCTCTCTGGAAAAAGGATTCATCTGCAAGTCTCGTCTGGCTAGTGAAAGGCTTCAACTCTTGCCCAGGCACTGGGGATGGTCCCGGGGCCAGCGGCTGCAGCTCTTTGCCATGCAACATTTTCCCTAGCTGCTCTGGAGGAGTGTGGCCACTGTGTCAGCAAGCCACAGCTCAAGAGCTTTCCCTCCCCTTCCTCGGCAGTTGCTGCTGAAAGCCAGCAGCGGCAGAAACTGCTGCCGAGCCAGGAAGCAGCCTGACCCGCCAGCCCCACTCTACAAGGCTCAGTGAGCCCTGCCAGAGCTTCAGCCCATCTGGGAAGGGGCCGCTGTCATTTCACACTCTCCAACCCCCTCCAGGAAGCGCCGAAATCCTGCCAGCCCCACTCCCCCTGCAGCAGCCTTGTCCAGCTGGGGGGGCAAGAGGCTGAAGCCTAGCCATACTAGCTCTTCCAAAGGCAGAAACCAGAGAGAAAGAAAAATTCCTGGGCTTAGGTTTCAAAGGGTGG
Organism: Cyanistes caeruleus; assembly: GCF_971803275.1. Lineage (NCBI taxonomy): Eukaryota > Metazoa > Chordata > Aves > Passeriformes > Paridae > Cyanistes > Cyanistes caeruleus. The sequence continues at coordinate 1,737,741 of NW_028256296.1, read as the reverse complement.
TGTTCACAAGTTGATCTCCCTTTACAATGGGAAAACAACTGTCTGTTCTCAGAGATGACCAGGCACTGGCCAGCAGAAAGAAACCCCATCAACCTCCAGCAGCTTTAATTTCTCTAGCAGTTTTTCTTTGTTTCTTATTTATCAGCCTATCACACACACAGCAGTGACAGCCCCAGGCGTCCCCTCTCTGTAACACCAGAGTTGCTACCGCCCCAGGGTTCCACTCTCTGTGACACCACAGCCGTGACCACACCAGCGTTCCACTCTCTGTGACGCCACAGCCGTGACAGCACTGTGCTTCCCTCTCTGTGACACCACATCAGAGACAGCACCATTGTTCCTCTCTCAGTGACACCACGGCAGTGACAGCACCAGTTTTCCACTCTCTGTGACACAACAGCAGTGACAACAACTGCTTTCTAATCTCTGTGACACCATGGCTGTGACTACACCAGTGTTCCACTGTCTGTGACGCCACAGCAGTGGCAGCACTGGGCTTCCCTCTCTGTGACGCCACAGCTGTGACAGCACCAGTGATCCACACTCTGTGACACAACAGCAGTGACAACAACAGCATTCCGCTCTGTCTGACACCACAGCAGTGACACCATTGGGCTTCCCTCTCTTTGACACCACAGCAGCGACAGCACTGGGCCTCCCTCTCTGTGACACCACAGCAGTGACAGCACTGGGCTTCCCTCTCTGTGACACCACAGAATTGACAGCAACAGCGTTCCACTCTCTGTGACACCACGGCTGTCACAGCACTGGTTTCCCTCTCTGTGACACCAGAGCTGTCACAGCCCAACTGCTCCCCTCTCTGTGACACCACAACAGTGGCAGCACAGTCTTCTATTCTCTGTGACACCAGAGCTCTGACAACTCCAATTTCCTCTGCAATGTGATACTACAGCTGTGACAGTTCTAGTGTTCCACTCTCTGTGACACCCGAGCAGTGAAAGCCTCAGTGTTCCACTCTCTGTCACATGACAGCCATGACAGCCCCACTGTTCACCTCTTAGTGAAGCAATCGCTCTGACAGCTCCAATTTCCTCCTCACTCTGACACCTGTCATGGTTTGAAAGTATTAATTAAAAAATCACTGGAAAACTTATCCATTTCTTGCTTGAAGATGTGGAATATGAGAAGGCCAAAAGAAGTTTAAAATTTAAAAGGAATCGAGGAAGTTTATTAACCAAACTACAAGGATACAAAACTAGAATAAAACTTCCAGATACCCTTTTTCCCCAGCAGCCACGCATTGCTGTGTTTAATTGACAGCACAGATGTAAAAAAAACCATTGCTGTTTAAAACAGTCATAACTCTGCTATAGTCTTTTCATCAGTCCTTGTAGGGAAAAAGAAGTTCTCTTTTGTCAATCTATGGAGATTTTCACAAGAAAAAACATTTTCTCATGCCTTCCTATTGCTCTGATGCCAGCTGCTTAGAAAACTCTGCCATCAGTCCTTTCCTCCCATTTGACACCAGTCTCAGCTGTGTTTGTGGGCCATGATTCAAGGGGTGTCATTGAATCATGAAGGATAAGTTCTTCAAAGGCAAAAGTTCTCTTCATTGGATTCTGTGATCATCTCTGGAAACAGGAATCTTTTGCTTTGTCACTTAAGAGCCACAAATCTTCAGCATCTCTCACTTCTCCTTTTCTCTTCCAGCATCACATAGCATTACAACAACTTCACCATTAGCACAGCTTTAGCAATGAATTCCTTTTGCTCAGAACTATGCTTTGAAATACTCCATTCCCCCCAAAATACTGTTTCAGGAATTCAAGGAGTTTCTTCAGAACATGATTGTCCCCCTCCATAGCTTGAATAAAAGAAAATTTCAGCTTCTTCGGGCATCTTCCTCTTCTCTTCCCATCTGAGGCTTAATTCCTTTCCTCGCTGCCTTGGGTGGTTGATGCTGCCTCTTTACCCGTTGATCCCTCTCTCTTCCCCTCTCTCTGGAAAAAGGATTCATCTGCAAGTCTCGTCTGGCTAGTGAAAGGCTTCAACTCTTGCCCAGGCACTGGGGATGGTCCCGGGGCCAGCGGCTGCAGCTCTTTGCCATGCAACATTTTCCCTAGCTGCTCTGGAGGAGTGTGGCCACTGTGTCAGCAAGCCACAGCTCAAGAGCTTTCCCTCCCCTTCCTCGGCAGTTGCTGCTGAAAGCCAGCAGCGGCAGAAACTGCTGCCGAGCCAGGAAGCAGCCTGACCCGCCAGCCCCACTCTACAAGGCTCAGTGAGCCCTGCCAGAGCTTCAGCCCATCTGGGAAGGGGCCGCTGTCATTTCACACTCTCCAACCCCCTCCAGGAAGCGCCGAAATCCTGCCAGCCCCACTCCCCCTGCAGCAGCCTTGTCCAGCTGGGGGGGCAAGAGGCTGAAGCCTAGCCATACTAGCTCTTCCAAAGGCAGAAACCAGAGAGAAAGAAAAATTCCTGGGCTTAGGTTTCAAAGGGTGGTGTTCACAAGTTGATCTCCCTTTACAATGGGAAAACGACTGTCTGTTCTCAGAGATGACCAGGCACTGGCCAGCAGAAAGAAACCCCATCAACCTCCAGCAGCTTTAATTTCTCTAGCAGTTTTTCTTTGTTTCTTATTTATCAGCCTATCACACACACAGCAGTGACAGCCCCAGGCGTCCCCTCTCTGTAACACCAGAGTTGCTACCGCCCCAGGGTTCCACTCTCTGTGACACCACAGCCGTGACCACACCAGCGTTCCACTCTCTGTGACGCCACAGCCGTGACAGCACTGTGCTTCCCTCTCTGTGACACCACATCAGAGACAGCACCATTGTTCCTCTCTCAGTGACACCACGGCAGTGACAGCACCAGTTTTCCACTCTCTGTGACACAACAGCAGTGACAACAACTGCTTTCTAATCTCTGTGACACCATGGCTGTGACTACACCAGTGTTCCACTGTCTGTGACGCCACAGCAGTGGCAGCACTGGGCTTCCCTCTCTGTGACGCCACAGCTGTGACAGCACCAGTGATCCACACTCTGTGACACAACAGCAGTGACAACAACAGCATTCCGCTCTGTCTGACACCACAGCAGTGACACCATTGGGCTTCCCTCTCTTTGACACCACAGCAGCGACAGCACTGGGCCTCCCTCTCTGTGACACCACAGCAGTGACAGCACTGGGCTTCCCTCTCTGTGACACCACAGAATTGACAGCAACAGCGTTCCACTCTCTGTGACACCACGGCAGTCACAGCACTGGTTTCCCTCTCTGTGACACCAGAGCTGTCACAGCCCAACTGCTCCCCTCTGTGTGACACCACAACAGTGGCAGCACAGTCTTCTATTCTCTGTGACACCAGAGCTCTGACAACTCCAATTTCCTCTGCAATGTGATACTACAGCTGTGACAGTTCTAGTGTTCCACTCTCTGTGACACCCGAGCAGTGAAAGCCTCAGTGTTCCACTCTCTGTCACATGACAGCCATGACAGCCCCACTGTTCACCTCTTAGTGAAGCAATCGCTCTGACAGCTCCAATTTCCTCCTCACTCTGACACCTGTCATGGTTTGAAAGTATTAATTAAAAAATCACTGGAAAACTTATCCATTTCTTGCTTGAAGATGTGGAATATGAGAAGGCCAAAAGAAGTTTAAAATTTAAAAGGAATCGAGGAAGTTTATTAACCAAACTACAAGGATACAAAACTAGAATAAAACTTCCAGATACCCTTTTTCCCCAGCAGCCACGCATTGCTGTGTTTAATTGACAGCACAGAGGTAAAAAAAACCATTGCTGTTTAAAACAGTCATAACTCTGCTATAGTCTTTTCATCAGTCCTTGTAGGGAAAAAGAAGTTCTCTTTTGTCAATCTATGGAGATTTTCACAAGAAAAAACATTTTCTCATGCCTTCCTATTGCTCTGATGCCAGCTGCTTAGAAAACTCTGCCATCAGTCCTTTCCTCCCATTTGACACCAGTCTCAGCTGTGTTTGTGGGCCATGATTCAAGGGGTGTCATTGAATCATGAAGGATAAGTTCTTCAAAGGCAAAAGTTCTCTTCATTGGATTCTGTGATCATCTCTGGAAACAGGAATCTTTTGCTTTGTCACTTAAGAGCCACAAATCTTCAGCATCTCTCACTTCTCCTTTTCTCTTCCAGCATCACATAGCATTACAACAACTTCACCATTAGCACAGCTCTAGCAATGAATTCCTTTTGCTCAGAACTATGCTTTGAAATACTCCATTCCCCCCAAAATACTGTTTCAGGAATTCAAGGAGTTTCTTCAGAACATGATTGTCCCCCTCCATAGCTTGAATAAAAGAAAATTTCAGCTTCTTCGGGCATCTTCCTCTTCTCTTCCCATCTGAGGCTTAATTCCTTTCCTCGCTGCCTTGGGTGGTTGATGCTGCCTCTTTACCCGTTGATCCCTCTCTCTTCCCCTCTCTCTGGAAAAAGGATTCATCTGCAAGTCTCGTCTGGCTAGTGAAAGGCTTCAACTCTTGCCCAGGCACTGGGGATGGTCCCGGGGCCAGCGGCTGCAGCTCTTTGCCATGCAAGATTTTCCCTAGCTGCTCTGGAGGAGTGTGGCCACTGTGTCAGCAAGCCACAGCTCAAGAGCTTTCCCTCCCCTTCCTCGGCAGTTGCTGCTGAAAGCCAGCAGCGGCAGAAACTGCTGCCGAGCCAGGAAGCAGCCTGACCCGCCAGCCCCACTCTACAAGGCTCAGTGAGCCCTGCCAGAGCTTCAGCCCATCTGGGAAGGGGCCGCTGTCATTTCACACTCTCCAACCCCCTCCAGGAAGCGCCGAAATCCTGCCAGCCCCACTCCCCCTGCAGCAGCCTTGTCCAGCTGGGGGGGCAAGAGGCTGAAGCCTAGCCATACTAGCTCTTCCAAAGGCAGAAACCAGAGAGAAAGAAAAATTCCTGGGCTTAGGTTTCAAAGGGTGGTGTTCACAAGTTGATCTCCCTTTACAATGGGAAAACGACTGTCTGTTCTCAGAGATGACCAGGCACTGGCCAGCAGAAAGAAACCCCATCAACCTCCAGCAGCTTTAATTTCTCTAGCAGTTTTTCTTTGTTTCTTATTTATCAGCCTATCACACACACAGCAGTGACAGCCCCAGGCGTCCCCTCTCTGTAACACCAGAGTTGCTACCGCCCCAGGGTTCCACTCTCTGTGACACCACAGCCGTGACCACACCAGCGTTCCACTCTCTGTGACGCCACAGCCGTGACAGCACTGTGCTTCCCTCTCTGTGACACCACATCAGAGACAGCACCATTGTTCCTCTCTCAGTGACACCACGGCAGTGACAGCACCAGTTTTCCACTCTCTGTGACACAACAGCAGTGACAACAACTGCTTTCTAATCTCTGTGACACCATGGCTGTGACTACACCAGTGTTCCACTGTCTGTGACGCCACAGCAGTGGCAGCACTGGGCTTCCCTCTCTGTGACGCCACAGCTGTGACAGCACCAGTGATCCACACTCTGTGACACAACAGCAGTGACAACAACAGCATTCCGCTCTGTCTGACACCACAGCAGTGACACCATTGGGCTTCCCTCTCTGTGACACCACAGCAGCGACAGCACTGGGCTTCCCTCTCTGTGACACCACAGCAGTGACAGCACTGGGCTTCCCTCTCTGTGACACCACAGAATTGACAGCAACAGCGTTCCACTCTCTGTGACACCACGGCAGTCACAGCACTGGTTTCCCTCTCTGTGACACCAGAGCTGTCACAGCCCAACTGCTCCCCTCTGTGTGACACCACAACAGTGGCAGCACAGTCTTCTATTCTCTGTGACACCAGAGCTCTGACAACTCCAATTTCCTCTGCAATGTGATACTACAGCTGTGACAGTTCTAGTGTTCCACTCTCTGTGACACCCGAGCAGTGAAAGCCTCAGTGTTCCACTCTCTGTCACATGACAGCCATGACAGCCCCACTGTTCACCTCTTAGTGAAGCAATCGCTCTGACAGCTCCAATTTCCTCCTCACTCTGACACCTGTCATGGTTTGAAAGTATTAATTAAAAAATCACTGGAAAACTTATCCATTTCTTGCTTGAAGATGTGGAATATGAGAAGGCCAAAAGAAGTTTAAAATTTAAAAGGAATCGAGGAAGTTTATTAACCAAACTACAAGGATACAAAACTAGAATAAAACTTCCAGATACCCTTTTTCCCCAGCAGCCACGCATTGCTGTGTTTAATTGACAGCACAGAGGTAAAAAAAAACATTGCTGTTTAAAACAGTCATAACTCTGCTATAGTCTTTTCATCAGTCCTTGTAGGGAAAAAGAAGTTCTCTTTTGTCAATCTATGGAGATTTTCACAAGAAAAAACATTTTCTCATGCCTTCCTATTGCTCTGATGCCAGCTGCTTAGAAAACTCTGCCATCAGTCCTTTCCTCCCATTTGACACCAGTCTCAGCTGTGTTTGTGGGCCATGATTCAAGGGGTGTCATTGAATCATGAAGGAGAAGTTCTTCAAAGGCAAAAGTTCTCTTCATTGGATTCTGTGATCATCTCTGGAAACAGGAATGTTTTGCTTTGTCACTTAAGAGCCACAAATCTTCAGCATCTCTCACTTCTCCTTTTCTCTTCCAGCATCACATAGCATTACAACAACTTCACCATTAGCACAGCTTTAGCAATGAATTCCTTTTGCTCAGAACTATGCTTTGAAATACTCCATTCCCCCCAAAATACTGTTTCAGGAATTCAAGGAGTTTCTTCAGAACATGATTGTCCCCCTCCATAGCTTGAATAAAAGAAAATTTCAGCTTCTTCGGGCATCTTCCTCTTCTCTTCCCATCTGAGGCTTAATTCCTTTCCTCGCTGCCTTGGGTGGTTGATGCTGCCTCTTTACCCGTTGATCCCTCTCTCTTCCCCTCTCTCTGGAAAAAGGATTCATCTGCAAGTCTCGTCTGGCTAGTGAAAGGCTTCAACTCTTGCCCAGGCACTGGGGATGGTCCCGGGGCCAGCGGCTGCAGCTCTTTGCCATGCAACATTTTCCCTAGCTGCTCTGGAGGAGTGTGGCCACTGTGTCAGCAAGCCACAGCTCAAGAGCTTTCCCTCCCCTTCCTCGGCAGTTGCTGCTGAAAGCCAGCAGCGGCACAAACTGCTGCCGAGCCAGGAAGCAGCCTGACCCGCCAGCCCCACTCTACAAGGCTCAGTGAGCCCTGCCAGAGCTTCAGCCCATCTGGGAAGGGGCCGCTGTCATTTCACACTCTCCAACCCCCTCCAGGAAGCGCCGAAATCCTGCCAGCCCCACTCCCCCTGCGGCAGCCTTGTCCAGCTGGGGGGGCAAGAGGCTGAAGCCTAGCCATACTAGCTCTTCCAAAGGCAGAAACCAGAGAGAAAGAAAAATTCCTGGGCTTAGGTTTCAAAGGGTGGTGTTCACAAGTTGATCTCCCTTTACAATGGGAAAACGACTGTCTGTTCTCAGAGATGACCAGGCATTGGCCAGCAGAAAGAAACCCCATCAACCTCCAGCAGCTTTAATTTCTCTAGCAGTTTTTCTTTGTTTCTTATTTATCAGCCTATCACACACACAGCAGTGACAGCCCCAGGCGTCCCCTCTCTGTAACACCAGAGCAGCTACCGCCCCAGGGTTCCACTCTCTGTGACACCACAGCCGTGACCACACCAGCGTTCCACTCTCTGTGACGCCACAGCCGTGACAGCACTGGGCTTCCCTCTCTGTGACACCACATCAGAGACAGCACCATTGTTCCTCTCTCAGTGACACCACGGCAGTGACAGCACCAGTTTTCCACTCTCTGTGACACAACAGCAGTGACAACAACTGCTTTCTAATCTCTGTGACACCATGGCTGTTACTACACCAGTGTTCCACTGTCTGTGACGCCACAGCAGTGGCAGCACTGGGCTTCCCTCTCTGTGACGCCACAGCTGTGACAGCACCAGTGATCCACACTCTGTGACACAACAGCAGTGACAACAACAGCATTCCGCTCTGTCTGACACCACAGCAGTGACACCATTGGGCTTCCCTCTCTTTGACACCACAGCAGCGACAGCACTGGGCCTCCCTCTCTGTGACACCACAGCAGTGACAGCACTGGGCTTCCCTCTCTGTGACACCACAGAATTGACAGCAACAGCGTTCCACTCTCTGTGACACCACGGCAGTCACAGCACTGGTTTCCCTCTCTGTGACACCAGAGCTGTCACAGCCCAACTGCTCCCCTCTCTGTGACACCACAACAGTGACAGCACAGTCTTCTATTCTCTGTGACACCAGAGCTCTGACAACTCCAATTTCCTCTGCAATGTGATACTACAGCTGTGACAGTTCTAGTGTTCCACTCTCTGTGACACCCGAGCAGTGAAAGCCTCAGTGTTCCACTCTCTGTCACATGACAGCCATGACAGCCCCACTGTTCACCTCTTAGTGAAGCAATCGCTCTGACAGCTCCAATTTCCTCCTCACTCTGACACCTGTCATGGTTTGAAAGTATTAATTAAAAAATCACTGGAAAACTTATCCATTTCTTGCTTGAAGATGTGGAATATGAGAAGGCCAAAAGAAGTTTAAAATTTAAAAGGAATCGAGGAAGTTTATTAACCAAACTACAAGGATACAAAACTAGAATAAAACTTCCAGATACCCTTTTTCCCCAGCAGCCACGCATTGCTGTGTTTAATTGACAACACAGAGGTAAAAAAAACCTTTGCTGTTTAAAACAGTCATAACTCTGCTATAGTCTTTTCATCAGCCCTTGTAGGGAAAAAGAAGTTCTCTTTTGTCAATCTATGGAGATTTTCACAAGAAAAAACATTTTCTCATGCCTTCCTATTGCTCTGATGCCAGCTGCTTAGAAAACTCTGCCATCAGTCCTTTCCTCCCATTTGACACCAGTCTCAGCTGTGTTTGTGGGCCATGATTCAAGGGGTGTCATTGAATCGTGAAGGATAAGTTCTTCAAAGGCAAAAGTTCTCTTCATTGGATTCTGTGATCATCTCTGGAAACAGGAATCTTTTGCTTTGCCACTTAAGAGCCACAAATCTTCAGCATCTCTCACTTCTCCTTTTCTCTTCCAGCATCACATAGCATTACAACAACTTCACCATTAGCACAGCTTTAGCAATGAATTCCTTTTGCTCAGAACTATGCTTTGAAATACTCCATTCCCCCCAAAATACTGTTTCAGGAATTCAAGGAGTTTCTTCAGAACATGATTGTCCCCCTCCATAGCTTGAATAAAAGAAAATTTCAGCTTCTTCGGGCATCTTCCTCTTCTCTTCCCATCTGAGGCTTAATTCCTTTCCTCGCTGCCTTGGGTGGTTGATGCTGCCTCTTTACCTGTTGATCCCTCTCTCTTCCCCTGTCTCTGGAAAAAGGATTCATCTGCAAGTCTCGTCTGGCTAGTGAAAGGCTTCAACTCTTGCCCAGGCACTGGGGATGGTCCCGGGGCCAGCGGCTGCAGCTCTTTGCCATGCAACATTTTCCCTAGCTGCTCTGGAGGAGTGTGGCCACTGTGTCAGCAAGCCACAGCTCAAGAGCTTTCCCTCCCCTTCCTCGGCAGTTGCTGCTGAAAGCCAGCAGCGGCACAAACTGCTGCCGAGCCAGGAAGCAGCCTGACCCGCCAGCCCCACTCTACAAGGCTCAGTGAGCCCTGCCAGAGCTTCAGCCCATCTGGGAAGGGGCCGCTGTCATTTCACACTCTCCAACCCCCTCCAGGAAGCGCCGAAATCCTGCCAGCCCCGCTCCCCCTGCGGCAGCCTTGTCCAGCTGGGGGGGCAAGAGGCTGAAGCCTAGCCATACTAGCTCTTCCAAAGGCAGAAACCAGAGAGAAAGAAAAATTCCTGGGCTTAGGTTTCAAAGGGTGGTGTTCACAAGTTGATCTCCCTTTACAATGGGAAAACGACTGTCTGTTCTCAGAGATGACCAGGCATTGGCCAGCAGAAAGAAACCCCATCAACCTCCAGCAGCTTTAATTTCTCTAGCAGTTTTTCTTTGTTTCTTATTTATCAGCCTATCACACACACAGCAGTGACAGCCCCAGGCGTCCCCTCTCTGTAACACCAGAGCAGCTACCGCCCCAGGGTTCCACTCTCTGTGACACCACAGCCGTGACAACACCAGCGTTCCACTCTCTGTGACACCACAGCCGTGACAGCACTGGGCTTCCCTCTCTGTGACACCACATCAGAGACAGCACCATTGCTCCTCTCTCAGTGACACCACGGCAGTGACAGCACCAGTTTTCCACTCTCTGTGACACAACAGCAGTGACAACAACTGCTTTCTAATCTCTGTGACACCATGGCTGTGACTACACCAGTGTTCCACTGTCTGTGACACGACAGCAGTGGCAGCACTGGGCTTCCCTCTCTGTGACGCCACAGCTGTGACAGCACCAGTTTTCCACACTCTGTGACACAACGGTAGTGAAAACAACAGCATTCCGCTCTCTCTGACACCACAGCAGTGACACCATTGGGCTTCCCTCTCTGTGACACCACAGCAGCGACAGCACTGGGCCTCCCTCTCTGTGACACCACAGCAGTGACAGCACTGGGCTTCCCTCTCTGTGACACCACAGAATTGACAGCAACAGCGTTCCACTCTCTGTGACACCACGGCTGTCACAGCACTGGTTTCCCTCTCTGTGACACCAGAGCCGTCACAGCCCAACTGCTCCCCTCTCTGTGACACCACAACAGTGACAGCACAGTCTTCTATTCTCTGTGACACCAGAGCTCTGACAACTCCAATTTCCTCTGCAATGTGATACTACAGCTGTGACAGTTCTAGTGTTCCACTCTCTGTGACACCCGAGCAGTGAAAGCCTCAGTGTTCCACTCTCTGTCACATGATAGCCATGACAGCCCCACTGTTCACCTCTTAGTGAAGCAATCGCTCTGACAGCTCCAATTTCCTCCTCACTCTGACACCTGTCATGGTTTGAAAGTATTAATTAAAAAATCACTGGAAAACTTATCCATTTCTTGCTTGAAGATGTGGAATATGAGAAGGCCAAAAGAAGTTTAAAATTTAAAAGGAATCGAGGAAGTTTATTAACCAAACTACAAGGATACAAAACCAGAATAAAACTTCCAGATACCCTTTTTCCCCAGCAGCCACGCATTGCTGTGTTTAATTGACAACACAGAGGTAAAAAAAACCTTTGCTGTTTAAAACAGTCATAACTCTGCTATAGTCTTTTCATCAGTCCTTGTAGGGAAAAAGAAGTTCTCTTTTGTCAATCTATGGAGATTTTCACAAGAAAAAACATTTTCTCATGCCTTCCTATTGCTCTGATGCCAGCTGCTTAGAAAACTCTGCCATCAGTCCTTTCCTCCCATTTGACACCAGTCTCAGCTGTGTTTGTGGGCCATGATTCAAGGGGTGTCATTGAATCATGAAGGATAAGTTCTTCAAAGGCAAAAGTTCTCTTCATTGGATTCTGTGATCATCTCTGGAAACAGGAATCTTTTGCTTTGTCACTTAAGAGCCACAAATCTTCAGCATCTCTCACTTCTCCTTTTCTCTTCCAGCATCACATAGCATTACAACAACTTCACCATTAGCACAGCTTTAGCAATGAATTCCTTTTGCTCAGAACTATGCTTTGAAATACTCCATTCCCCCCAAAATACTGTTTCAGGAATTCAAGGAGTTTCTTCAGAACATGATTGTCCCCCTCCATAGCTTGAATAAAAGAAAATTTCAGCTTCTTCGGGCATCTTCCTCTTCTCTTCCCATCTGAGGCTTAATTCCTTTTCTCGCTGCCTTGGGTGGTTGATGCTGCCTCTTTACCTGTTGATCCCTCTCTCTTCCCCTCTCTCTGGAAAAAGGATTCATCTGCAAGTCTCGTCTGGCTAGTGAAAGGCTTCAACTCTTGCCCAGGCACTGGGGATGGTCCCGGGGCCAGCGGCTGCAGCTCTTTGCCATGCAAGATTTTCCCTAGCTGCTCTGGAGGAGTGTGGCCACTGTGTCAGCAAGCCACAGCTCAAGAGCTTTCCCTCCCCTTCCTCGGCAGTTGCTGCTGAAAGCCAGCAGCGGCACAAACTGCTGCCGAGCCAGGAAGCAGCCTGACCCGCCAGCCCCACTCTACAAGGCTCAGTGAGCCCTGCCAGAGCTTCAGCCCATCTGGGAAGGGGCCGCTGTCATTTCACACTCTCCAACCCCCTCCAGGAAGCGCCGAAATCCTGCCAGCCCCGCTCCCCCTGCGGCAGCCTTGTCCAGCTGGGGGGGCAAGAGGCTGAAGCCTAGCCATACTAGCTCTTCCAAAGGCAGAAACCAGAGAGAAAGAAAAATTCCTGGGCTTAGGTTTCAAAGGGTGGTGTTCACAAGTTGATCTCCCTTTACAATAGGAAAACGACTGTCTGTTCTCAGAGATGACCAGGCATTGGCCAGCAGAAAGAAACCCCATCAACCTCCAGCAGCTTTAATTTCTCTAGCAGTTTTTCTTTGTTTCTTATTTATCAGCCTATCACACACACAGCAGTGACAGCCCCAGGCGTCCCCTCTCTGTAACACCAGAGCAGCTACCGCCCCGGGGTTCCACTCTCTGTGACACCACAGCCGTGACAACACCAGCGTTCCACTCTCTGTGACACCACAGCCGTGACAGCACTGGGCTTCCCTCTCTGTGACACCACATCAGAGACAGCACCATTGCTCCTCTCTCAGTGACACCACGGCAGTGACAGCACCAGTTTTCCACTCTCTGTGACACAACAGCAGTGACAACAACTGCTTTCTACTCTCTGTGACACCATGGCTGTGACTACACCAGTGTTCCACTGTCTGTGACACGACAGCAGTGGCAGCACTGGGCTTCCCTCTCTGTGACGCCACAGCTGTGACAGCACCAGTTTTCCACACTCTGTGACACAACAGTAGTGAAAACAACAGCATTCCGCTCTGTCTGACACCACAGCAGTGACACCATTGGGCTTCCCTCTCTTTGACACCACAGCAGCGACAGCACTGGGCCTCCCTCTCTGTGACACCACAGCAGTGACAGCACTGGGCTTCCCTCTCTGTGACACCACAGAATTGACAGCAACAGCGTTCCACTCTCTGTGACACCACGGCTGTCACAGCACTGGTTTCCCTCTCTGTGACACCAGAGCCGTCACAGCCCAACTGCTCCCCTCTCTGTGACACCACAACAGTGACAGCACAGTCTTCTATTCTCTGTGACACCAGAGCTCTGACAACTCCAATTTCCTCTGCAATGTGATACTACAGCTGTGACAGTTCTAGTGTTCCACTCTCTGTGACACCCGAGCAGTGAAAGCCTCAGTGTTCCACTCTCTGTCACATGATAGCCATGACAGCCCCACTGTTCACCTCTTAGTGAAGCAATCGCTCTGACAGCTCCAATTTCCTCCTCACTCTGACACCTGTCATGGTTTGAAAGTATTAATTAAAAAATCACTGGAAAACTTATCCATTTCTTGCTTGAAGATGTGGAATATGAGAAGGCCAAAAGAAGTTTAAAATTTAAAAGGAATCGAGGAAGTTTATTAACCAAACTACAAGGATACAAAACCAGAATAAAACTTCCAGATACCCTTTTTCCCCAGCAGCCACGCATTGCTGTGTTTAATTGACAACACAGAGGTAAAAAAAACCTTTGCTGTTTAAAACAGTCATAACTCTGCTATAGTCTTTTCATCAGTCCTTGTAGGGAAAAAGAAGTTCTCTTTTGTCAATCTATGGAGATTTTCACAAGAAAAAACATTTTCTCATGCCTTCCTATTGTTCTGATGCCAGCTGCTTAGAAAACTCTGCCATCAGTCCTTTCCTCCCATTTGACACCAGTCTCAGCTGTGTTTGTGGGCCATGATTCAAGGGGTGTCATTGAATCGTGAAGGATAAGTTCTTCAAAGGCAAAAGTTCTCTTCATTGGATTCTGTGATCATCTCTGGAAACAGGAATCTTTTGCTTTGCCACTTAAGAGCCACAAATCTTCAGCATCTCTCACTTCTCCTTTTCTCTTCCAGCATCACATAGCATTACAACAACTTCACCATTAGCACAGCTTTAGCAATGAATTCCTTTTGCTCAGAACTATGCTTTGAAATACTCCATTCCCCCCAAAATACTGTTTCAGGAATTCAAGGAGTTTCTTCAGAACATGATTGTCCCCCTCCATAGCTTGAATAAAAGAAAATTTCAGCTTCTTCGGGCATCTTCCTCTTCTCTTCCCATCTGAGGCTTAATTCCTTTCCTCGCTGCCTTGGGTGGTTGATGCTGCCTCTTTACCTGTTGATCCCTCTCTCTTCCCCTGTCTCTGGAAAAAGGATTCATCTGCAAGTCTCGTCTGGCTAGTGAAAGGCTTCAACTCTTGCCCAGGCACTGGGGATGGTCCCGGGGCCAGCGGCTGCAGCTCTTTGCCATGCAACATTTTCCCTAGCTGCTCTGGAGGAGTGTGGCCACTGTGTCAGCAAGCCACAGCTCAAGAGCTTTCCCTCCCCTTCCTCGGCAGTTGCTGCTGAAAGCCAGCAGCGGCACAAACTGCTGCCGAGCCAGGAAGCAGCCTGACCCGCCAGCCCCACTCTACAAGGCTCAGTGAGCCCTGCCAGAGCTTCAGCCCATCTGGGAAGGGGCCGCTGTCATTTCACACTCTCCAACCCCCTCCAGGAAGCGCCGAAATCCTGCCAGCCCCGCTCCCCCTGCGGCAGCCTTGTCCAGCTGGGGGGGCAAGAGGCTGAAGCCTAGCCATACTAGCTCTTCCAAAGGCAGAAACCAGAGAGAAAGAAAAATTCCTGGGCTTAGGTTTCAAAGGGTGGTGTTCACAAGTTGATCTCCCTTTACAATGGGAAAACGACTGTCTGTTCTCAGAGATGACCAGGCATTGGCCAGCAGAAAGAAACCCCATCAACCTCCAGCAGCTTTAATTTCTCTAGCAGTTTTTCTTTGTTTCTTATTTATCAGCCTATCACACACACAGCAGTGACAGCCCCAGGCGTCCCCTCTCTGTAACACCAGAGCAGCTACCGCCCCAGGGTTCCACTCTCTGTGACACCACAGCCGTGACAACACCAGCGTTCCACTCTCTGTGACACCACAGCCGTGACAGCACTGGGCTTCCCTCTCTGTGACACCACATCAGAGACAGCACCATTGCTCCTCTCTCAGTGACACCACGGCAGTGACAGCACCAGTTTTCCACTCTCTGTGACACAACAGCAGTGACAACAACTGCTTTCTAATCTCTGTGACACCATGGCTGTGACTACACCAGTGTTCCACTGTCTGTGACACGACAGCAGTGGCAGCACTGGGCTTCCCTCTCTGTGACGCCACAGCTGTGACAGCACCAGTTTTCCACACTCTGTGACACAACGGTAGTGAAAACAACAGCATTCCGCTCTCTCTGACACCACAGCAGTGACACCATTGGGCTTCCCTCTCTGTGACACCACAGCAGCGACAGCACTGGGCCTCCCTCTCTGTGACACCACAGCAGTGACAGCACTGGGCTTCCCTCTCTGTGACACCACAGAATTGACAGCAACAGCGTTCCACTCTCTGTGACACCACGGCTGTCACAGCACTGGTTTCCCTCTCTGTGACACCAGAGCCGTCACAGCCCAACTGCTCCCCTCTCTGTGACACCACAACAGTGACAGCACAGTCTTCTATTCTCTGTGACACCAGAGCTCTGACAACTCCAATTTCCTCTGCAATGTGATACTACAGCTGTGACAGTTCTAGTGTTCCACTCTCTGTGACACCCGAGCAGTGAAAGCCTCAGTGTTCCACTCTCTGTCACATGATAGCCATGACAGCCCCACTGTTCACCTCTTAGTGAAGCAATCGCTCTGACAGCTCCAATTTCCTCCTCACTCTGACACCTGTCATGGTTTGAAAGTATTAATTAAAAAATCACTGGAAAACTTATCCATTTCTTGCTTGAAGATGTGGAATATGAGAAGGCCAAAAGAAGTTTAAAATTTAAAAGGAATCGAGGAAGTTTATTAACCAAACTACAAGGATACAAAACCAGAATAAAACTTCCAGATACCCTTTTTCCCCAGCAGCCACGCATTGCTGTGTTTAATTGACAACACAGAGGTAAAAAAAACCTTTGCTGTTTAAAACAGTCATAACTCTGCTATAGTCTTTTCATCAGTCCTTGTAGGGAAAAAGAAGTTCTCTTTTGTCAATCTATGGAGATTTTCACAAGAAAAAACATTTTCTCATGCCTTCCTATTGCTCTGATGCCAGCTGCTTAGAAAACTCTGCCATCAGTCCTTTCCTCCCATTTGACACCAGTCTCAGCTGTGTTTGTGGGCCATGATTCAAGGGGTGTCATTGAATCATGAAGGATAAGTTCTTCAAAGGCAAAAGTTCTCTTCATTGGATTCTGTGATCATCTCTGGAAACAGGAATCTTTTGCTTTGTCACTTAAGAGCCACAAATCTTCAGCATCTCTCACTTCTCCTTTTCTCTTCCAGCATCACATAGCATTACAACAACTTCACCATTAGCACAGCTTTAGCAATGAATTCCTTTTGCTCAGAACTATGCTTTGAAATACTCCATTCCCCCCAAAATACTGTTTCAGGAATTCAAGGAGTTTCTTCAGAACATGATTGTCCCCCTCCATAGCTTGAATAAAAGAAAATTTCAGCTTCTTCGGGCATCTTCCTCTTCTCTTCCCATCTGAGGCTTAATTCCTTTTCTCGCTGCCTTGGGTGGTTGATGCTGCCTCTTTACCTGTTGATCCCTCTCTCTTCCCCTCTCTCTGGAAAAAGGATTCATCTGCAAGTCTCGTCTGGCTAGTGAAAGGCTTCAACTCTTGCCCAGGCACTGGGGATGGTCCCGGGGCCAGCGGCTGCAGCTCTTTGCCATGCAAGATTTTCCCTAGCTGCTCTGGAGGAGTGTGGCCACTGTGTCAGCAAGCCACAGCTCAAGAGCTTTCCCTCCCCTTCCTCGGCAGTTGCTGCTGAAAGCCAGCAGCGGCACAAACTGCTGCCGAGCCAGGAAGCAGCCTGACCCGCCAGCCCCACTCTACAAGGCTCAGTGAGCCCTGCCAGAGCTTCAGCCCATCTGGGAAGGGGCCGCTGTCATTTCACACTCTCCAACCCCCTCCAGGAAGCGCCGAAATCCTGCCAGCCCCGCTCCCCCTGCGGCAGCCTTGTCCAGCTGGGGGGGCAAGAGGCTGAAGCCTAGCCATACTAGCTCTTCCAAAGGCAGAAACCAGAGAGAAAGAAAAATTCCTGGGCTTAGGTTTCAAAGGGTGGTGTTCACAAGTTGATCTCCCTTTACAATAGGAAAACGACTGTCTGTTCTCAGAGATGACCAGGCATTGGCCAGCAGAAAGAAACCCCATCAACCTCCAGCAGCTTTAATTTCTCTAGCAGTTTTTCTTTGTTTCTTATTTATCAGCCTATCACACACACAGCAGTGACAGCCCCAGGCGTCCCCTCTCTGTAACACCAGAGCAGCTACCGCCCCGGGGTTCCACTCTCTGTGACACCACAGCCGTGACAACACCAGCGTTCCACTCTCTGTGACACCACAGCCGTGACAGCACTGGGCTTCCCTCTCTGTGACACCACATCAGAGACAGCACCATTGCTCCTCTCTCAGTGACACCACGGCAGTGACAGCACCAGTTTTCCACTCTCTGTGACACAACAGCAGTGACAACAACTGCTTTCTACTCTCTGTGACACCATGGCTGTGACTACACCAGTGTTCCACTGTCTGTGACACGACAGCAGTGGCAGCACTGGGCTTCCCTCTCTGTGACGCCACAGCTGTGACAGCACCAGTTTTCCACACTCTGTGACACAACAGTAGTGAAAACAACAGCATTCCGCTCTCTCTGACACCACAGCAGTGACACCATTGGGCTTCCCTCTCTTTGACACCACAGCAGCGACAGCACTGGGCCTCCCTCTCTGTGACACCACAGCAGTGACAGCACTGGGCTTCCCTCTCTGTGACACCACAGAATTGACAGCAACAGCGTTCCACTCTCTGTGACACCACGGCTGTCACAGCACTGGTTTCCCTCTCTGTGACACCAGAGCCGTCACAGCCCAACTGCTCCCCTCTCTGTGACACCACAACAGTGACAGCACAGTCTTCTATTCTCTGTGACACCAGAGCTCTGACAACTCCAATTTCCTCTGCAATGTGATACTACAGCTGTGACAGTTCTAGTGTTCCACTCTCTGTGACACCCGAGCAGTGAAAGCCTCAGTGTTCCACTCTCTGTCACATGATAGCCATGACAGCCCCACTGTTCACCTCTTAGTGAAGCAATCGCTCTGACAGCTCCAATTTCCTCCTCACTCTGACACCTGTCATGGTTTGAAAGTATTAATTAAAAAATCACTGGAAAACTTATCCATTTCTTGCTTGAAGATGTGGAATATGAGAAGGCCAAAAGAAGTTTAAAATTTAAAAGGAATCGAGGAAGTTTATTAACCAAACTACAAGGATACAAAACCAGAATAAAACTTCCAGATACCCTTTTTCCCCAGCAGCCACGCATTGCTGTGTTTAATTGACAACACAGAGGTAAAAAAAACCTTTGCTGTTTAAAACAGTCATAACTCTGCTATAGTCTTTTCATCAGTCCTTGTAGGGAAAAAGAAGTTCTCTTTTGTCAATCTATGGAGATTTTCACAAGAAAAAACATTTTCTCATGCCTTCCTATTGTTCTGATGCCAGCTGCTTAGAAAACTCTGCCATCAGTCCTTTCCTCCCATTTGACACCAGTCTCAGCTGTGTTTGTGGGCCATGATTCAAGGGGTGTCATTGAATCATGAAGGATAAGTTCTTCAAAGGCAAAAGTTCTCTTCATTGGATTCTGTGATCATCTCTGGAAACAGGAATCTTTTGCTTTGTCACTTAAGAGCCACAAATCTTCAGCATCTCTCACTTCTCCTTTTCTCTTCCAGCATCACATAGCATTACAACAACTTCACCATTAGCACAGCTTTAGCAATGAATTCCTTTTGCTCAGAACTATGCTTTGAAATACTCCATTCCCCCCAAAATACTGTTTCAGGAATTCAAGGAGTTTCTTCAGAACATGATTGTCCCCCTCCATAGCTTGAATAAAAGAAAATTTCAGCTTCTTCGGGCATCTTCCTCTTCTCTTCCCATCTGAGGCTTAATTCCTTTCCTCGCTGCCTTGGGTGGTTGATGCTGCCTCTTTACCTGTTGATCCCTCTCTCTTCCCCTCTCTCTGGAAAAAGGATTCATCTGCAAGTCTCGTCTGGCTAGTGAAAGGCTTCAACTCTTGCCCAGGCACTGGGGATGGTCCCGGGGCCAGCGGCTGCAGCTCTTTGCCATGCAAGATTTTCCCTAGCTGCTCTGGAGGAGTGTGGCCACTGTGTCAGCAAGCCACAGCTCAAGAGCTTTCCCTCCCCTTCCTCGGCAGTTGCTGCTGAAAGCCAGCAGCGGCACAAACTGCTGCCGAGCCAGGAAGCAGCCTGACCC
The DNA here is from genome assembly GCF_971803275.1 of Cyanistes caeruleus. Lineage (NCBI taxonomy): Eukaryota > Metazoa > Chordata > Aves > Passeriformes > Paridae > Cyanistes > Cyanistes caeruleus. Next base: position 1,718,306 of record NW_028256296.1, on the reverse strand, counting down.
GCCAGCCCCACTCTACAAGGCTCAGTGAGCCCTGCCAGAGCTTCAGCCCATCTGGGAAGGGGCCGCTATCATTTCACACTCTCCAACCCCCTCCAGGAAGCGCCGAAATCCTGCCAGCCCCGCTCCCCCTGCGGCAGCCTTGTCCAGCTGTGGGGGCAAGAGGCTGAAGCCTAGCCATACTAGCTCTTCCAAAGGCAGAAACCAGAGAGAAAGAAAAATTCCTGGGCTTAGGTTTCAAAGGGTGGTGTTCACAAGTTGATCTCCCTTTACAATGGGAAAACGACTGTCTGTTCTCAGAGATGACCAGGCATTGGCCAGCAGAAAGAAACCCCATCAACCTCCAGCAGCTTTAATTTCTCTAGCAGTTTTTCTTTGTTTCTTATTTATCAGCCTATCACACACACAGCAGTGACAGCCCCAGGCGTCCCCTCTCTGTAACACCAGAGCAGCTACCGCCCCAGGGTTCCACTCTCTGTGACACCACAGCCGTGACAACACCAGCGTTCCACTCTCTGTGACACCACAGCCGTGACAGCACTGGGCTTCCCTCTCTGTGACACCACATCAGAGACAGCACCATTGCTCCTCTCTCAGTGACACCACGGCAGTGACAGCACCAGTTTTCCACTCTCTGTGACACAACAGCAGTGACAACAACTGCTTTCTAATCTCTGTGACACCATGGCTGTGACTACACCAGTGTTCCACTGTCTGTGACACGACAGCAGTGGCAGCACTGGGCTTCCCTCTCTGTGACGCCACAGCTGTGACAGCACCAGTTTTCCACACTCTGTGACACAACGGTAGTGAAAACAACAGCATTCCACTCTCTCTGACACCACAGCAGTGACACCATTGGGCTTCTCTCTCTGTGACACCACAGCAGCGACAGCACTGGGCCTCCCTCTCTGTGACACCACAGCAGTGACAGCACTGGGCTTCCCTCTCTGTGACACCACAGAATTGACAGCAACAGCGTTCCACTCTCTGTGACACCACGGCTGTCACAGCACTGGTTTCCCTCTCTGTGACACCAGAGCCCTCACAGCCCAACTGCTCCCCTCTCTGTGACACCACAACAGTGACAGCACAGTCTTCTATTCTCTGTGACACCAGAGCTCTGACAACTCCAATTTCCTCTGCAATGTGATACTACAGCTGTGACAGTTCTAGTGTTCCACTCTCTGTGACACCCGAGCAGTGAAAGCCTCAGTGTTCCACTCTCTGTCACATGATAGCCATGACAGCCCCACTGTTCACCTCTTAGTGAAGCAATCGCTCTGACAGCTCCAATTTCCTCCTCACTCTGACACCTGTCATGGTTTGAAAGTATTAATTAAAAAATCACTGGAAAACTTATCCATTTCTTGCTTGAAGATGTGGAATATGAGAAGGCCAAAAGAAGTTTAAAATTTAAAAGGAATCGAGGAAGTTTATTAACCAAACTACAAGGATACAAAACCAGAATAAAACTTCCAGATACCCTTTTTCCCCAGCAGCCACGCATTGCTGTGTTTAATTGACAACACAGAGGTAAAAAAAAACATTGCTCTGCTATAGTCTTTTCATCAGTCCTTGTAGGGAAAAAGAAGTTCTCTTTTGTCAATCTATGGAGATTTTCACAAGAAAAAACATTTTCTCATGCCTTCCTATTGCTCTGATGCCAGCTGCTTAGAAAACTCTGCCATCAGGCCTTTCCTCCCATTTGACACCAGTCTCAGCTGTGTTTGTGGGCCATGATTCAAGGGGTGTCATTGAATCATGAAGGATAAGTTCTTCAAAGGCAAAAGTTCTCTTCATTGGATTCTGTGATCATCTCTGGAAACAGGAATCTTTTGCTTTGTCACTTAAGAGCCACAAATCTTCAGCATCTCTCACTTCTCCTTTTCTCTTCCAGCATCACATAGCATTACAACAACTTCACCATTAGCACAGCTTTAGCAATGAATTCCTTTTGCTCAGAACTATGCTTTGAAATACTCCATTCCCCCCAAAATACTGTTTCAGGAATTCAAGGAGTTTCTTCAGAACATGATTGTCCCCCTCCATAGCTTGAATAAAAGAAAATTTCAGCTTCTTCGGGCATCTTCCTCTTCTCTTCCCATCTGAGGCTTAATTCCTTTCCTCGCTGCCTTGGGTGGTTGATGCTGCCTCTTTACCTGTTGATCCCTCTCTCTTCCCCTCTCTCTGGAAAAAGGATTCATCTGCAAGTCTCGTCTGGCTAGTGAAAGGCTTCAACTCTTGCCCAGGCACTGGGGATGGTCCCGGGGCCAGCGGCTGCAGCTCTTTGCCATGCAAGATTTTCCCTAGCTGCTCTGGAGGAGTGTGGCCACTGTGTCAGCAAGCCACAGCTCAAGAGCTTTCCCTCCCCTTCCTCGGCAGTTGCTGCTGAAAGCCAGCAGCGGCACAAACTGCTGCCGAGCCAGGAAGCAGCCTGACCCGCCAGCCCCACTCTACAAGGCTCAGTGAGCCCTGCCAGAGCTTCAGCCCATCTGGGAAGGGGCCGCTGTCATTTCACACTCTCCAACCCCCTCCAGGAAGCGCCGAAATCCTGCCAGCCCCGCTCCCCCTGCGGCAGCCTTGTCCAGCTGGGGGAGCAAGAGGCTGAAGCCTAGCCATACTAGCTCTTCCAAAGGCAGAAACCAGAGAGAAAGAAAAATTCCTGGGCTTAGGTTTCAAAGGGTGGTGTTCACAAGTTGATCTCCCTTTACAATGGGAAAACGACTGTCTGTTCTCAGAGATGACCAGGCATTGGCCAGCAGAAAGAAACCCCATCAACCTCCAGCAGCTTTAATTTCTCTAGCAGTTTTTCTTTGTTTCTTATTTATCAGCCTATCACACACACAGCAGTGACAGCCCCAGGCGTCCCCTCTCTGTAACACCAGAGCAGCTACCGCCCCGGGGTTCCACTCTCTGTGACACCACAGCCGTGACAACACCAGCGTTCCACTCTCTGTGACACCACAGCCGTGACAGCACTGGGCTTCCCTCTCTGTGACACCACATCAGAGACAGCACCATTGTTCCTCTCTCAGTGACACCACGGCAGTGACAGCACCAGTTTTCCACTCTCTGTGACACAACAGCAGTGACAACAACTGCTTTCTAATCTCTGTGACACCATGGCTGTGACTACACCAGTGTTCCACTGTCTGTGACACGACAGCAGTGGCAGCACTGGGCTTCCCTCTCTGTGACGCCACAGCTGTGACAGCACCAGTTTTCCACACTCTGTGACACAACGGTAGTGAAAACAACAGCATTCCGCTCTCTCTGACACCACAGCAGTGACACCATTGGGCTTCCCTCTCTGTGACACCACAGCAGCGACAGCACTGGGCCTCCCTCTCTGTGACACCACAGCAGTGACACCACTGGGCTTCCCTCTCTGTGACACCACAGAATTGACAGCAACAGCGTTCCACTCTCTGTGACACCACGGCTGTCACAGCACTGGTTTCCCTCTCTGTGACACCAGAGCCGTCACAGCCCAACTGCTCCCCTCTCTGTGACACCACAACAGTGACAGCACAGTCTTCTATTCTCTGTGACACCAGAGCTCTGACAACTCCAATTTCCTCTGCAATGTGATACTACAGCTGTGACAGTTCTAGTGTTCCACTCTCTGTGACACCCGAGCAGTGAAAGCCTCAGTGTTCCACTCTCTGTCACATGATAGCCATGACAGCCCCACTGTTCACCTCTTAGTGAAGCAATCGCTCTGACAGCTCCAATTTCCTCCTCACTCTGACACCTGTCATGGTTTGAAAGTATTAATTAAAAAATCACTGGAAAACTTATCCATTTCTTGCTTGAAGATGTGGAATATGAGAAGGCCAAAAGAAGTTTAAAATTTAAAAGGAATCGAGGAAGTTTATTAACCAAACTACAAGGATACAAAACTAGAATAAAACTTCCAGATACCCTTTTTCCCCAGCAGCCACGCATTGCTGTGTTTAATTGACAACACAGAGGTAAAAAAAACCTTTGCTGTTTAAAACAGTCATAACTCTGCTATAGTCTTTTCATCAGTCCTTGTAGGGAAAAAGAAGTTCTCTTTTGTCAATCTATGGAGATTTTCACAAGAAAAAACATTTTCTCATGCCTTCCTATTGCTCTGATGCCAGCTGCTTAGAAAACTCTGCCATCAGTCCTTTCCTCCCATTTGACACCAGTCTCAGCTGTGTTTGTGGGCCATGATTCAAGGGGTGTCATTGAATCATGAAGGATAAGTTCTTCAAAGGCAAAAGTTCTCTTCATTGGATTCTGTGATCATCTCTGGAAACAGGAATCTTTTGCTTTGTCACTTAAGAGCCACAAATCTTCAGCATCTCTCACTTCTCCTTTTCTCTTCCAGCATCACATAGCATTACAACAACTTCACCATTAGCACAGCTTTAGCAATGAATTCCTTTTGCTCAGAACTATGCTTTGAAATACTCCATTCCCCCCAAAATACTGTTTCAGGAATTCAAGGAGTTTCTTCAGAACATGATTGTCCCCCTCCATAGCTTGAATAAAAGAAAATTTCAGCTTCTTCGGGCATCTTCCTCTTCTCTTCCCATCTGAGGCTTAATTCCTTTTCTCGCTGCCTTGGGTGGTTGATGCTGCCTCTTTACCTGTTGATCCCTCTCTCTTCCCCTCTCTCTGGAAAAAGGATTCATCTGCAAGTCTCGTCTGGCTAGTGAAAGGCTTCAACTCTTGCCCAGGCACTGGGGATGGTCCCGGGGCCAGCGGCTGCAGCTCTTTGCCATGCAAGATTTTCCCTAGCTGCTCTGGAGGAGTGTGGCCACTGTGTCAGCAAGCCACAGCTCAAGAGCTTTCCCTCCCCTTCCTCGGCAGTTGCTGCTGAAAGCCAGCAGCGGCACAAACTGCTGCCGAGCCAGGAAGCAGCCTGACCCGCCAGCCCCACTCTACAAGGCTCAGTGAGCCCTGCCAGAGCTTCAGCCCATCTGGGAAGGGGCCGCTGTCATTTCACACTCTCCAACCCCCTCCAGGAAGCGCCGAAATCCTGCCAGCCCCGCTCCCCCTGCGGCAGCCTTGTCCAGCTGGGGGGGCAAGAGGCTGAAGCCTAGCCATACTAGCTCTTCCAAAGGCAGAAACCAGAGAGAAAGAAAAATTCCTGGGCTTAGGTTTCAAAGGGTGGTGTTCACAAGTTGATCTCCCTTTACAATAGGAAAACGACTGTCTGTTCTCAGAGATGACCAGGCATTGGCCAGCAGAAAGAAACCCCATCAACCTCCAGCAGCTTTAATTTCTCTAGCAGTTTTTCTTTGTTTCTTATTTATCAGCCTATCACACACACAGCAGTGACAGCCCCAGGCGTCCCCTCTCTGTAACACCAGAGCAGCTACCGCCCCGGGGTTCCACTCTCTGTGACACCACAGCCGTGACAACACCAGCGTTCCACTCTCTGTGACACCACAGCCGTGACAGCACTGGGCTTCCCTCTCTGTGACACCACATCAGAGACAGCACCATTGCTCCTCTCTCAGTGACACCACGGCAGTGACAGCACCAGTTTTCCACTCTCTGTGACACAACAGCAGTGACAACAACTGCTTTCTACTCTCTGTGACACCATGGCTGTGACTACACCAGTGTTCCACTGTCTGTGACACGACAGCAGTGGCAGCACTGGGCTTCCCTCTCTGTGACGCCACAGCTGTGACAGCACCAGTTTTCCACACTCTGTGACACAACGGTAGTGAAAACAACAGCATTCCACTCTCTCTGACACCACAGCAGTGACACCATTGGGCTTCTCTCTCTGTGACACCACAGCAGCGACAGCACTGGGCCTCCCTCTCTGTGACACCACAGCAGTGACAGCACTGGGCTTCCCTCTCTGTGACACCACAGAATTGACAGCAACAGCGTTCCACTCTCTGTGACACCACGGCTGTCACAGCACTGGTTTCCCTCTCTGTGACACCAGAGCCCTCACAGCCCAACTGCTCCCCTCTCTGTGACACCACAACAGTGACAGCACAGTCTTCTATTCTCTGTGACACCAGAGCTCTGACAACTCCAATTTCCTCTGCAATGTGATACTACAGCTGTGACAGTTCTAGTGTTCCACTCTCTGTGACACCCGAGCAGTGAAAGCCTCAGTGTTCCACTCTCTGTCACATGATAGCCATGACAGCCCCACTGTTCACCTCTTAGTGAAGCAATCGCTCTGACAGCTCCAATTTCCTCCTCACTCTGACACCTGTCATGGTTTGAAAGTATTAATTAAAAAATCACTGGAAAACTTATCCATTTCTTGCTTGAAGATGTGGAATATGAGAAGGCCAAAAGAAGTTTAAAATTTAAAAGGAATCGAGGAAGTTTATTAACCAAACTACAAGGATACAAAACCAGAATAAAACTTCCAGATACCCTTTTTCCCCAGCAGCCACGCATTGCTGTGTTTAATTGACAACACAGAGGTAAAAAAAAACATTGCTCTGCTATAGTCTTTTCATCAGTCCTTGTAGGGAAAAAGAAGTTCTCTTTTGTCAATCTATGGAGATTTTCACAAGAAAAAACATTTTCTCATGCCTTCCTATTGCTCTGATGCCAGCTGCTTAGAAAACTCTGCCATCAGGCCTTTCCTCCCATTTGACACCAGTCTCAGCTGTGTTTGTGGGCCATGATTCAAGGGGTGTCATTGAATCATGAAGGATAAGTTCTTCAAAGGCAAAAGTTCTCTTCATTGGATTCTGTGATCATCTCTGGAAACAGGAATGTTTTGCTTTGTCACTTAAGAGCCACAAATCTTCAGCATCTCTCACTTCTCCTTTTCTCTTCCAGCATCACATAGCATTACAACAACTTCACCATTAGCACAGCTTTAGCAATGAATTCCTTTTGCTCAGAACTATGCTTTGAAATACTCCATTCCCCCCAAAATACTGTTTCAGGAATTCAAGGAGTTTCTTCAGAACATGATTGTCCCCCTCCATAGCTTGAATAAAAGAAAATTTCAGCTTCTTCGGGCATCTTCCTCTTCTCTTCCCATCTGAGGCTTAATTCCTTTCCTCGCTGCCTTGGGTGGTTGATGCTGCCTCTTTACCTGTTGATCCCTCTCTCTTCCCCTCTCTCTGGAAAAAGGATTCATCTGCAAGTCTCGTCTGGCTAGTGAAAGGCTTCAACTCTTGCCCAGGCACTGGGGATGGTCCCGGGGCCAGCGGCTGCAGCTCTTTGCCATGCAACATTTTCCCTAGCTGCTCTGGAGGAGTGTGGCCACTGTGTCAGCAAGCCACAGCTCAAGAGCTTTCCCTCCCCTTCCTCGGCAGTTGCTGCTGAAAGCCAGCAGCGGCACAAACTGCTGCCGAGCCAGGAAGCAGCCTGACCCGCCAGCCCCACTCTACAAGGCTCAGTGAGCCCTGCCAGAGCTTCAGCCCATCTGGGAAGGGGCCGCTGTCATTTCACACTCTCCAACCCCCTCCAGGAAGCGCCGAAATCCTGCCAGCCCCGCTCCCCCTGCGGCAGCCTTGTCCAGCTGGGGGAGCAAGAGGCTGAAGCCTAGCCATACTAGCTCTTCCAAAGGCAGAAACCAGAGAGAAAGAAAAATTCCTGGGCTTAGGTTTCAAAGGGTGGTGTTCACAAGTTGATCTCCCTTTACAATGGGAAAACGACTGTCTGTTCTCAGAGATGACCAGGCATTGGCCAGCAGAAAGAAACCCCATCAACCTCCAGCAGCTTTAATTTCTCTAGCAGTTTTTCTTTGTTTCTTATTTATCAGCCTATCACACACACAGCAGTGACAGCCCCAGGCGTCCCCTCTCTGTAACACCAGAGCAGCTACCGCCCCGGGGTTCCACTCTCTGTGACACCACAGCCGTGACAACACCAGCGTTCCACTCTCTGTGACACCACAGCCGTGACAGCACTGGGCTTCCCTCTCTGTGACACCACATCAGAGACAGCACCATTGTTCCTCTCTCAGTGACACCACGGCAGTGACAGCACCAGTTTTCCACTCTCTGTGACACAACAGCAGTGACAACAACTGCTTTCTAATCTCTGTGACACCATGGCTGTGACTACACCAGTGTTCCACTGTCTGTGACACGACAGCAGTGGCAGCACTGGGCTTCCCTCTCTGTGACGCCACAGCTGTGACAGCACCAGTTTTCCACACTCTGTGACACAACGGTAGTGAAAACAACAGCATTCCGCTCTCTCTGACACCACAGCAGTGACACCATTGGGCTTCCCTCTCTGTGACACCACAGCAGCGACAGCACTGGGCCTCCCTCTCTGTGACACCACAGCAGTGACAGCACTGGGCTTCCCTCTCTGTGACACCACAGAATTGACAGCAACAGCGTTCCACTCTCTGTGACACCACGGCTGTCACAGCACTGGTTTCCCTCTCTGTGACACCAGAGCCGTCACAGCCCAACTGCTCCCCTCTCTGTGACACCACAACAGTGACAGCACAGTCTTCTATTCTCTGTGACACCAGAGCTCTGACAACTCCAATTTCCTCTGCAATGTGATACTACAGCTGTGACAGTTCTAGTGTTCCACTCTCTGTGACACCCGAGCAGTGAAAGCCTCAGTGTTCCACTCTCTGTCACATGATAGCCATGACAGCCCCACTGTTCACCTCTTAGTGAAGCAATCGCTCTGACAGCTCCAATTTCCTCCTCACTCTGACACCTGTCATGGTTTGAAAGTATTAATTAAAAAATCACTGGAAAACTTATCCATTTCTTGCTTGAAGATGTGGAATATGAGAAGGCCAAAAGAAGTTTAAAATTTAAAAGGAATCGAGGAAGTTTATTAACCAAACTACAAGGATACAAAACTAGAATAAAACTTCCAGATACCCTTTTTCCCCAGCAGCCACGCATTGCTGTGTTTAATTGACAACACAGAGGTAAAAAAAACCTTTGCTGTTTAAAACAGTCATAACTCTGCTATAGTCTTTTCATCAGTCCTTGTAGGGAAAAAGAAGTTCTCTTTTGTCAATCTATGGAGATTTTCACAAGAAAAAACATTTTCTCATGCCTTCCTATTGCTCTGATGCCAGCTGCTTAGAAAACTCTGCCATCAGTCCTTTCCTCCCATTTGACACCAGTCTCAGCTGTGTTTGTGGGCCATGATTCAAGGGGTGTCATTGAATCATGAAGGATAAGTTCTTCAAAGGCAAAAGTTCTCTTCATTGGATTCTGTGATCATCTCTGGAAACAGGAATGTTTTGCTTTGTCACTTAAGAGCCACAAATCTTCAGCATCTCTCACTTCTCCTTTTCTCTTCCAGCATCACATAGCATTACAACAACTTCACCATTAGCACAGCTTTAGCAATGAATTCCTTTTGCTCAGAACTATGCTTTGAAATACTCCATTCCCCCCAAAATACTGTTTCAGGAATTCAAGGAGTTTCTTCAGAACATGATTGTCCCCCTCCATAGCTTGAATAAAAGAAAATTTCAGCTTCTTCGGGCATCTTCCTCTTCTCTTCCCATCTGAGGCTTAATTCCTTTCCTCGCTGCCTTGGGTGGTTGATGCTGCCTCTTTACCTGTTGATCCCTCTCTCTTCCCCTCTCTCTGGAAAAAGGATTCATCTGCAAGTCTCGTCTGGCTAGTGAAAGGCTTCAACTCTTGCCCAGGCACTGGGGATGGTCCCGGGGCCAGCGGCTGCAGCTCTTTGCCATGCAACATTTTCCCTAGCTGCTCTGGAGGAGTGTGGCCACTGTGTCAGCAAGCCACAGCTCAAGAGCTTTCCCTCCCCTTCCTCGGCAGTTGCTGCTGAAAGCCAGCAGCGGCACAAACTGCTGCCGAGCCAGGAAGCAGCCTGACCCGCCAGCCCCACTCTACAAGGCTCAGTGAGCCCTGCCAGAGCTTCAGCCCATCTGGGAAGGGGCCGCTGTCATTTCACACTCTCCAACCCCCTCCAGGAAGCGCCGAAATCCTGCCAGCCCCGCTCCCCCTGCGGCAGCCTTGTCCAGCTGGGGGGGCAAGAGGCTGAAGCCTAGCCATACTTGCTCTTCCAAAGGCAGAAACCAGAGAGAAAGAAAAATTCCTGGGCTTAGGTTTCAAAGGGTGGTGTTCACAAGTTGATCTCCCTTTACAATGGGAAAACGACTGTCTGTTCTCAGAGATGACCAGGCATTGGCCAGCAGAAAGAAACCCCATCAACCTCCAGCAGCTTTAATTTCTCTAGCAGTTTTTCTTTGTTTCTTATTTATCAGCCTATCACACACACAGCAGTGACAGCCCCAGGCGTCCCCTCTCTGTAACACCAGAGCAGCTACCGCCCCGGGGTTCCACTCTCTCTGACACCACAGCCGTGACAACACCAGCGTTCCACTCTCTGTGACACCACAGCCGTGACAGCACTGGGCTTCCCTCTCTGTGACACCACATCAGAGACAGCACCATTGTTCCTCTCTCAGTGACACCACGGCAGTGACAGCACCAGTTTTCCACTCTCTGTGACACAACAGCAGTGACAACAACTGCTTTCTAATCTCTGTGACACCACGGCTGTGACTACACCAGTGTTCCACTGTCTGTGACACGACAGCAGTGGCAGCACTGGGCTTCCCTCTCTGTGACGCCACAGCTGTGACAGCACCAGTTTTCCACACTCTGTGACACAACGGTAGTGAAAACAACAGCATTCCGCTCTCTCTGACACCACAGCAGTGACACCATTGGGCTTCCCTCTCTGTGACACCACAGCAGCGACAGCACTGGGCCTCCCTCTCTGTGACACCACAGCAGTGACAGCACTGGGCTTCCCTCTCTGTGACACCACAGAATTGACAGCAACAGCGTTCCACTCTCTGTGACACCACGGCTGTCACAGCACTGGTTTCCCTCTCTGTGACACCAGAGCCGTCACAGCCCAACTGCTCCCCTCTCTGTGACACCACAACAGTGACAGCACAGTCTTCTATTCTCTGTGACACCAGAGCTCTGACAACTCCAATTTCCTCTGCAATGTGATACTACAGCTGTGACAGTTCTAGTGTTCCACTCTCTGTGACACCCGAGCAGTGAAAGCCTCAGTGTTCCACTCTCTGTCACATGATAGCCATGACAGCCCCACTGTTCACCTCTTAGTGAAGCAATCGCTCTGACAGCTCCAATTTCCTCCTCACTCTGACACCTGTCATGGTTTGAAAGTATTAATTAAAAAATCACTGGAAAACTTATCCATTTCTTGCTTGAAGATGTGGAATATGAGAAGGCCAAAAGAAGTTTAAAATTTAAAAGGAATCGAGGAAGTTTATTAACCAAACTACAAGGATACAAAACCAGAATAAAACTTCCAGATACCCTTTTTCCCCAGCAGCCACGCATTGCTGTGTTTAATTGACAACACAGAGGTAAAAAAAAACATTGCTCTGCTATAGTCTTTTCATCAGTCCTTGTAGGGAAAAAGAAGTTCTCTTTTGTCAATCTATGGAGATTTTCACAAGAAAAAACATTTTCTCATGCCTTCCTATTGCTCTGATGCCAGCTGCTTAGAAAACTCTGCCATCAGGCCTTTCCTCCCATTTGACACCAGTCTCAGCTGTGTTTGTGGGCCATGATTCAAGGGGTGTCATTGAATCATGAAGGATAAGTTCTTCAAAGGCAAAAGTTCTCTTCATTGGATTCTGTGATCATCTCTGGAAACAGGAATGTTTTGCTTTGTCACTTAAGAGCCACAAATCTTCAGCATCTCTCACTTCTCCTTTTCTCTTCCAGCATCACATAGCATTACAACAACTTCACCATTAGCACAGCTTTAGCAATGAATTCCTTTTGCTCAGAACTATGCTTTGAAATACTCCATTCCCCCCAAAATACTGTTTCAGGAATTCAAGGAGTTTCTTCAGAACATGATTGTCCCCCTCCATAGCTTGAATAAAAGAAAATTTCAGCTTCTTCGGGCATCTTCCTCTTCTCTTCCCATCTGAGGCTTAATTCCTTTCCTCGCTGCCTTGGGTGGTTGATGCTGCCTCTTTACCTGTTGATCCCTCTCTCTTCCCCTCTCTCTGGAAAAAGGATTCATCTGCAAGTCTCGTCTGGCTAGTGAAAGGCTTCAACTCTTGCCCAGGCACTGGGGATGGTCCCGGGGCCAGCGGCTGCAGCTCTTTGCCATGCAACATTTTCCCTAGCTGCTCTGGAGGAGTGTGGCCACTGTGTCAGCAAGCCACAGCTCAAGAGCTTTCCCTCCCCTTCCTCGGCAGTTGCTGCTGAAAGCCAGCAGCGGCACAAACTGCTGCCGAGCCAGGAAGCAGCCTGACCCGCCAGCCCCACTCTACAAGGCTCAGTGAGCCCTGCCAGAGCTTCAGCCCATCTGGGAAGGGGCCGCTGTCATTTCACACTCTCCAACCCCCTCCAGGAAGCGCCGAAATCCTGCCAGCCCCGCTCCCCCTGCGGCAGCCTTGTCCAGCTGGGGGAGCAAGAGGCTGAAGCCTAGCCATACTAGCTCTTCCAAAGGCAGAAACCAGAGAGAAAGAAAAATTCCTGGGCTTAGGTTTCAAAGGGTGGTGTTCACAAGTTGATCTCCCTTTACAATGGGAAAACGACTGTCTGTTCTCAGAGATGACCAGGCATTGGCCAGCAGAAAGAAACCCCATCAACCTCCAGCAGCTTTAATTTCTCTAGCAGTTTTTCTTTGTTTCTTATTTATCAGCCTATCACACACACAGCAGTGACAGCCCCAGGCGTCCCCTCTCTGTAACACCAGAGCAGCTACCGCCCCGGGGTTCCACTCTCTGTGACACCACAGCCGTGACAACACCAGCGTTCCACTCTCTGTGACACCACAGCCGTGACAGCACTGGGCTTCCCTCTCTGTGACACCACATCAGAGACAGCACCATTGTTCCTCTCTCAGTGACACCACGGCAGTGACAGCACCAGTTTTCCACTCTCTGTGACACAACAGCAGTGACAACAACTGCTTTCTAATCTCTGTGACACCATGGCTGTGACTACACCAGTGTTCCACTGTCTGTGACACGACAGCAGTGGCAGCACTGGGCTTCCCTCTCTGTGACGCCACAGCTGTGACAGCACCAGTTTTCCACACTCTGTGACACAACGGTAGTGAAAACAACAGCATTCCGCTCTCTCTGACACCACAGCAGTGACACCATTGGGCTTCCCTCTCTGTGACACCACAGCAGCGACAGCACTGGGCCTCCCTCTCTGTGACACCACAGCAGTGACACCACTGGGCTTCCCTCTCTGTGACACCACAGAATTGACAGCAACAGCGTTCCACTCTCTGTGACACCACGGCTGTCACAGCACTGGTTTCCCTCTCTGTGACACCAGAGCCGTCACAGCCCAACTGCTCCCCTCTCTGTGACACCACAACAGTGACAGCACAGTCTTCTATTCTCTGTGACACCAGAGCTCTGACAACTCCAATTTCCTCTGCAATGTGATACTACAGCTGTGACAGTTCTAGTGTTCCACTCTCTGTGACACCCGAGCAGTGAAAGCCTCAGTGTTCCACTCTCTGTCACATGATAGCCATGACAGCCCCACTGTTCACCTCTTAGTGAAGCAATCGCTCTGACAGCTCCAATTTCCTCCTCACTCTGACACCTGTCATGGTTTGAAAGTATTAATTAAAAAATCACTGGAAAACTTATCCATTTCTTGCTTGAAGATGTGGAATATGAGAAGGCCAAAAGAAGTTTAAAATTTAAAAGGAATCGAGGAAGTTTATTAACCAAACTACAAGGATACAAAACTAGAATAAAACTTCCAGATACCCTTTTTCCCCAGCAGCCACGCATTGCTGTGTTTAATTGACAACACAGAGGTAAAAAAAACCTTTGCTGTTTAAAACAGTCATAACTCTGCTATAGTCTTTTCATCAGTCCTTGTAGGGAAAAAGAAGTTCTCTTTTGTCAATCTATGGAGATTTTCACAAGAAAAAACATTTTCTCATGCCTTCCTATTGCTCTGATGCCAGCTGCTTAGAAAACTCTGCCATCAGTCCTTTCCTCCCATTTGACACCAGTCTCAGCTGTGTTTGTGGGCCATGATTCAAGGGGTGTCATTGAATCATGAAGGATAAGTTCTTCAAAGGCAAAAGTTCTCTTCATTGGATTCTGTGATCATCTCTGGAAACAGGAATCTTTTGCTTTGTCACTTAAGAGCCACAAATCTTCAGCATCTCTCACTTCTCCTTTTCTCTTCCAGCATCACATAGCATTACAACAACTTCACCATTAGCACAGCTTTAGCAATGAATTCCTTTTGCTCAGAACTATGCTTTGAAATACTCCATTCCCCCCAAAATACTGTTTCAGGAATTCAAGGAGTTTCTTCAGAACATGATTGTCCCCCTCCATAGCTTGAATAAAAGAAAATTTCAGCTTCTTCGGGCATCTTCCTCTTCTCTTCCCATCTGAGGCTTAATTCCTTTCCTCGCTGCCTTGGGTGGTTGATGCTGCCTCTTTACCTGTTGATCCCTCTCTCTTCCCCTCTCTCTGGAAAAAGGATTCATCTGCAAGTCTCGTCTGGCTAGTGAAAGGCTTCAACTCTTGCCCAGGCACTGGGGATGGTCCCGGGGCCAGCGGCTGCAGCTCTTTGCCATGCAAGATTTTCCCTAGCTGCTCTGGAGGAGTGTGGCCACTGTGTCAGCAAGCCACAGCTCAAGAGCTTTCCCTCCCCTTCCTCGGCAGTTGCTGCTGAAAGCCAGCAGCGGCACAAACTGCTGCCGAGCCAGGAAGCAGCCTGACCCGCCAGCCCCACTCTACAAGGCTCAGTGAGCCCTGCCAGAGCTTCAGCCCATCTGGGAAGGGGCCGCTGTCATTTCACACTCTCCAACCCCCTCCAGGAAGCGCCGAAATCCTGCCAGCCCCGCTCCCCCTGCGGCAGCCTTGTCCAGCTGGGGGGGCAAGAGGCTGAAGCCTAGCCATACTTGCTCTTCCAAAGGCAGAAACCAGAGAGAAAGAAAAATTCCTGGGCTTAGGTTTCAAAGGGTGGTGTTCACAAGTTGATCTCCCTTTACAATGGGAAAACGACTGTCTGTTCTCAGAGATGACCAGGCATTGGCCAGCAGAAAGAAACCCCATCAACCTCCAGCAGCTTTAATTTCTCTAGCAGTTTTTCTTTGTTTCTTATTTATCAGCCTATCACACACACAGCAGTGACAGCCCCAGGCGTCCCCTCTCTGTAACACCAGAGCAGCTACCGCCCCGGGGTTCCACTCTCTCTGACACCACAGCCGTGACAACACCAGCGTTCCACTCTCTGTGACACCACAGCCGTGACAGCACTGGGCTTCCCTCTCTGTGACACCACATCAGAGACAGCACCATTGTTCCTCTCTCAGTGACACCACGGCAGTGACAGCACCAGTTTTCCACTCTCTGTGACACAACAGCAGTGACAACAACTGCTTTCTAATCTCTGTGACACCACGGCTGTGACTACACCAGTGTTCCACTGTCTGTGACACGACAGCAGTGGCAGCACTGGGCTTCCCTCTCTGTGACGCCACAGCTGTGACAGCACCAGTTTTCCACACTCTGTGACACAACGGTAGTGAAAACAACAGCATTCCGCTCTCTCTGACACCACAGCAGTGACACCATTGGGCTTCCCTCTCTGTGACACCACAGCAGCGACAGCACTGGGCCTCCCTCTCTGTGACACCACAGCAGTGACAGCACTGGGCTTCCCTCTCTGTGACACCACAGAATTGACAGCAACAGCGTTCCACTCTCTGTGACACCACGGCTGTCACAGCACTGGTTTCCCTCTCTGTGACACCAGAGCCGTCACAGCCCAACTGCTCCCCTCTCTGTGACACCACAACAGTGACAGCACAGTCTTCTATTCTCTGTGACACCAGAGCTCTGACAACTCCAATTTCCTCTGCAATGTGATACTACAGCTGTGACAGTTCTAGTGTTCCACTCTCTGTGACACCCGAGCAGTGAAAGCCTCAGTGTTCCACTCTCTGTCACATGATAGCCATGACAGCCCCACTGTTCACCTCTTAGTGAAGCAATCGCTCTGACAGCTCCAATTTCCTCCTCACTCTGACACCTGTCATGGTTTGAAAGTATTAATTAAAAAATCACTGGAAAACTTATCCATTTCTTGCTTGAAGATGTGGAATATGAGAAGGCCAAAAGAAGTTTAAAATTTAAAAGGAATCGAGGAAGTTTATTAACCAAACTACAAGGATACAAAACTAGAATAAAACTTCCAGATACCCTTTTTCCCCAGCAGCCACGCATTGCTGTGTTTAATTGACAACACAGAGGTAAAAAAAACCTTTGCTGTTTAAAACAGTCATAACTCTGCTATAGTCTTTTCATCAGTCCTTGTAGGGAAAAAGAAGTTCTCTTTTGTCAATCTATGGAGATTTTCACAAGAAAAAACATTTTCTCATGCCTTCCTATTGCTCTGATGCCAGCTGCTTAGAAAACTCTGCCATCAGTCCTTTCCTCCCATTTGACACCAGTCTCAGCTGTGTTTGTGGGCCATGATTCAAGGGGTGTCATTGAATCATGAAGGATAAGTTCTTCAAAGGCAAAAGTTCTCTTCATTGGATTCTGTGATCATCTCTGGAAACAGGAATCTTTTGCTTTGTCACTTAAGAGCCACAAATCTTCAGCATCTCTCACTTCTCCTTTTCTCTTCCAGCATCACATAGCATTACAACAACTTCACCATTAGCACAGCTTTAGCAATGAATTCCTTTTGCTCAGAACTATGCTTTGAAATACTCCATTCCCCCCAAAATACTGTTTCAGGAATTCAAGGAGTTTCTTCAGAACATGATTGTCCCCCTCTATAGCTTGAATAAAAGAAAATTTCAGCTTCTTCGGGCATCTTCCTCTTCTCTTCCCATCTGAGGCTTAATTCCTTTCCTCGCTGCCTTGAGTGGTTGATGCTGCCTCTTTACCTGTTGATCCCTCTCTCTTCCCCTCTCTCTGGAAAAAGGATTCATCTGCAAGTCTCGTCTGGCTAGTGAAAGGCTTCAACTCTTGCCCAGGCACTGGGGATGGTCCCGGGGCCAGCGGCTGCAGCTCTTTGCCATGCAACATTTTCCCTAGCTGCTCTGGAGGAGTGTGGCCACTGTGTCAGCAAGCCACAGCTCAAGAGCTTTCCCTCCCCTTCCTCGGCAGTTGCTGCTGAAAGCCAGCAGCGGCACAAACTGCTGCCGAGCCAGGAAGCAGCCTGACCCGCCAGCCCCACTCTACAAGGCTCAGTGAGCCCTGCCAGAGCTTCAGCCCATCTGGGAAGGGGCCGCTGTCATTTCACACTCTCCAACCCCCTCCAGGAAGCGCCGAAATCCTGCCAGCCCCGCTCCCCCTGCGGCAGCCTTGTCCAGCTGGGGGGGCAAGAGGCTGAAGCCTAGCCATACTAGCTCTTCCAAAGGCAGAAACCAGAGAGAAAGAAAAATTCCTGGGCTTAGGTTTCAAAGGGTGGTGTTCACAAGTTGATCTCCCTTTACAATGGGAAAACGACTGTCTGTTCTCAGAGATGACCAGGCATTGGCCAGCAGAAAGAAACCCCATCAACCTCCAGCAGCTTTAATTTCTCTAGCAGTTTTTCTTTGTTTCTTATTTATCAGCCTATCACACACACAGCAGTGACAGCCCCAGGCGTCCCCTCTCTGTAACACCAGAGCAGCTACCGCCCCAGGGTTCCACTCTCTGTGACACCACAGCCGTGACAACACCAGCGTTCCACTCTCTGTGACACCACAGCCGTGACAGCACTGGGCTTCCCTCTCTGTGACACCACATCAGAGACAGCACCATTGCTCCTCTCTCAGTGACACCACGGCAGTGACAGCACCAGTTTTCCACTCTCTGTGACACAACAGCAGTGACAACAACTGCTTTCTAATCTCTGTGACACCATGGCTGTGACTACACCAGTGTTCCACTGTCTGTGACACGACAGCAGTGGCAGCACTGGGCTTCCCTCTCTGTGACGCCACAGCTGTGACAGCACCAGTTTTCCACACTCTGTGACACAACGGTAGTGAAAACAACAGCATTCCACTCTCTCTGACACCACAGCAGTGACACCATTGGGCTTCTCTCTCTGTGACACCACAGCAGCGACAGCACTGGGCCTCCCTCTCTGTGACACCACAGCAGTGACAGCACTGGGCTTCCCTCTCTGTGACACCACAGAATTGACAGCAACAGCGTTCCACTCTCTGTGACACCACGGCTGTCACAGCACTGGTTTCCCTCTCTGTGACACCAGAGCCCTCACAGCCCAACTGCTCCCCTCTCTGTGACACCACAACAGTGACAGCACAGTCTTCTATTCTCTGTGACACCAGAGCTCTGACAACTCCAATTTCCTCTGCAATGTGATACTACAGCTGTGACAGTTCTAGTGTTCCACTCTCTGTGACACCCGAGCAGTGAAAGCCTCAGTGTTCCACTCTCTGTCACATGATAGCCATGACAGCCCCACTGTTCACCTCTTAGTGAAGCAATCGCTCTGACAGCTCCAATTTCCTCCTCACTCTGACACCTGTCATGGTTTGAAAGTATTAATTAAAAAATCACTGGAAAACTTATCCATTTCTTGCTTGAAGATGTGGAATATGAGAAGGCCAAAAGAAGTTTAAAATTTAAAAGGAATCGAGGAAGTTTATTAACCAAACTACAAGGATACAAAACCAGAATAAAACTTCCAGATACCCTTTTTCCCCAGCAGCCACGCATTGCTGTGTTTAATTGACAACACAGAGGTAAAAAAAAACATTGCTCTGCTATAGTCTTTTCATCAGTCCTTGTAGGGAAAAAGAAGTTCTCTTTTGTCAATCTATGGAGATTTTCACAAGAAAAAACATTTTCTCATGCCTTCCTATTGCTCTGATGCCAGCTGCTTAGAAAACTCTGCCATCAGGCCTTTCCTCCCATTTGACACCAGTCTCAGCTGTGTTTGTGGGCCATGATTCAAGGGGTGTCATTGAATCATGAAGGATAAGTTCTTCAAAGGCAAAAGTTCTCTTCATTGGATTCTGTGATCATCTCTGGAAACAGGAATGTTTTGCTTTGTCACTTAAGAGCCACAAATCTTCAGCATCTCTCACTTCTCCTTTTCTCTTCCAGCATCACATAGCATTACAACAACTTCACCATTAGCACAGCTTTAGCAATGAATTCCTTTTGCTCAGAACTATGCTTTGAAATACTCCATTCCCCCCAAAATACTGTTTCAGGAATTCAAGGAGTTTCTTCAGAACATGATTGTCCCCCTCCATAGCTTGAATAAAAGAAAATTTCAGCTTCTTCGGGCATCTTCCTCTTCTCTTCCCATCTGAGGCTTAATTCCTTTCCTCGCTGCCTTGGGTGGTTGATGCTGCCTCTTTACCTGTTGATCCCTCTCTCTTCCCCTCTCTCTGGAAAAAGGATTCATCTGCAAGTCTCGTCTGGCTAGTGAAAGGCTTCAACTCTTGCCCAGGCACTGGGGATGGTCCCGGGGCCAGCGGCTGCAGCTCTTTGCCATGCAAGATTTTCCCTAGCTGCTCTGGAGGAGTGTGGCCACTGTGTCAGCAAGCCACAGCTCAAGAGCTTTCCCTCCCCTTCCTCGGCAGTTGCTGCTGAAAGCCAGCAGCGGCACAAACTGCTGCCGAGCCAGGAAGCAGCCTGACCCGCCAGCCCCACTCTACAAGGCTCAGTGAGCCCTGCCAGAGCTTCAGCCCATCTGGGAAGGGGCCGCTGTCATTTCACACTCTCCAACCCCCTCCAGGAAGCGCCGAAATCCTGCCAGCCCCGCTCCCCCTGCGGCAGCCTTGTCCAGCTGGGGGAGCAAGAGGCTGAAGCCTAGCCATACTAGCTCTTCCAAAGGCAGAAACCAGAGAGAAAGAAAAATTCCTGGGCTTAGGTTTCAAAGGGTGGTGTTCACAAGTTGATCTCCCTTTACAATGGGAAAACGACTGTCTGTTCTCAGAGATGACCAGGCATTGGCCAGCAGAAAGAAACCCCATCAACCTCCAGCAGCTTTAATTTCTCTAGCAGTTTTTCTTTGTTTCTTATTTATCAGCCTATCACACACACAGCAGTGACAGCCCCAGGCGTCCCCTCTCTGTAACACCAGAGCAGCTACCGCCCCGGGGTTCCACTCTCTGTGACACCACAGCCGTGACAACACCAGCGTTCCACTCTCTGTGACACCACAGCCGTGACAGCACTGGGCTTCCCTCTCTGTGACACCACATCAGAGACAGCACCATTGTTCCTCTCTCAGTGACACCACGGCAGTGACAGCACCAGTTTTCCACTCTCTGTGACACAACAGCAGTGACAACAACTGCTTTCTAATCTCTGTGACACCATGGCTGTGACTACACCAGTGTTCCACTGTCTGTGACACGACAGCAGTGGCAGCACTGGGCTTCCCTCTCTGTGACGCCACAGCTGTGACAGCACCAGTTTTCCACACTCTGTGACACAACGGTAGTGAAAACAACAGCATTCCGCTCTCTCTGACACCACAGCAGTGACACCATTGGGCTTCCCTCTCTGTGACACCACAGCAGCGACAGCACTGGGCCTCCCTCTCTGTGACACCACAGCAGTGACACCACTGGGCTTCCCTCTCTGTGACACCACAGAATTGACAGCAACAGCGTTCCACTCTCTGTGACACCACGGCTGTCACAGCACTGGTTTCCCTCTCTGTGACACCAGAGCCGTCACAGCCCAACTGCTCCCCTCTCTGTGACACCACAACAGTGACAGCACAGTCTTCTATTCTCTGTGACACCAGAGCTCTGACAACTCCAATTTCCTCTGCAATGTGATACTACAGCTGTGACAGTTCTAGTGTTCCACTCTCTGTGACACCCGAGCAGTGAAAGCCTCAGTGTTCCACTCTCTGTCACATGATAGCCATGACAGCCCCACTGTTCACCTCTTAGTGAAGCAATCGCTCTGACAGCTCCAATTTCCTCCTCACTCTGACACCTGTCATGGTTTGAAAGTATTAATTAAAAAATCACTGGAAAACTTATCCATTTCTTGCTTGAAGATGTGGAATATGAGAAGGCCAAAAGAAGTTTAAAATTTAAAAGGAATCGAGGAAGTTTATTAACCAAACTACAAGGATACAAAACTAGAATAAAACTTCCAGATACCCTTTTTCCCCAGCAGCCACGCATTGCTGTGTTTAATTGACAACACAGAGGTAAAAAAAACCTTTGCTGTTTAAAACAGTCATAACTCTGCTATAGTCTTTTCATCAGTCCTTGTAGGGAAAAAGAAGTTCTCTTTTGTCAATCTATGGAGATTTTCACAAGAAAAAACATTTTCTCATGCCTTCCTATTGCTCTGATGCCAGCTGCTTAGAAAACTCTGCCATCAGTCCTTTCCTCCCATTTGACACCAGTCTCAGCTGTGTTTGTGGGCCATGATTCAAGGGGTGTCATTGAATCATGAAGGATAAGTTCTTCAAAGGCAAAAGTTCTCTTCATTGGATTCTGTGATCATCTCTGGAAACAGGAATCTTTTGCTTTGTCACTTAAGAGCCACAAATCTTCAGCATCTCTCACTTCTCCTTTTCTCTTCCAGCATCACATAGCATTACAACAACTTCACCATTAGCACAGCTTTAGCAATGAATTCCTTTTGCTCAGAACTATGCTTTGAAATACTCCATTCCCCCCAAAATACTGTTTCAGGAATTCAAGGAGTTTCTTCAGAACATGATTGTCCCCCTCCATAGCTTGAATAAAAGAAAATTTCAGCTTCTTCGGGCATCTTCCTCTTCTCTTCCCATCTGAGGCTTAATTCCTTTCCTCGCTGCCTTGGGTGGTTGATGCTGCCTCTTTACCTGTTGATCCCTCTCTCTTCCCCTCTCTCTGGAAAAAGGATTCATCTGCAAGTCTCGTCTGGCTAGTGAAAGGCTTCAACTCTTGCCCAGGCACTGGGGATGGTCCCGGGGCCAGCGGCTGCAGCTCTTTGCCATGCAAGATTTTCCCTAGCTGCTCTGGAGGAGTGTGGCCACTGTGTCAGCAAGCCACAGCTCAAGAGCTTTCCCTCCCCTTCCTCGGCAGTTGCTGCTGAAAGCCAGCAGCGGCACAAACTGCTGCCGAGCCAGGAAGCAGCCTGACCCGCCAGCCCCACTCTACAAGGCTCAGTGAGCCCTGCCAGAGCTTCAGCCCATCTGGGAAGGGGCCGCTGTCATTTCACACTCTCCAACCCCCTCCAGGAAGCGCCGAAATCCTGCCAGCCCCGCTCCCCCTGCGGCAGCCTTGTCCAGCTGGGGGGGCAAGAGGCTGAAGCCTAGCCATACTTGCTCTTCCAAAGGCAGAAACCAGAGAGAAAGAAAAATTCCTGGGCTTAGGTTTCAAAGGGTGGTGTTCACAAGTTGATCTCCCTTTACAATGGGAAAACGACTGTCTGTTCTCAGAGATGACCAGGCATTGGCCAGCAGAAAGAAACCCCATCAACCTCCAGCAGCTTTAATTTCTCTAGCAGTTTTTCTTTGTTTCTTATTTATCAGCCTATCACACACACAGCAGTGACAGCCCCAGGCGTCCCCTCTCTGTAACACCAGAGCAGCTACCGCCCCGGGGTTCCACTCTCTCTGACACCACAGCCGTGACAACACCAGCGTTCCACTCTCTGTGACACCACAGCCGTGACAGCACTGGGCTTCCCTCTCTGTGACACCACATCAGAGACAGCACCATTGTTCCTCTCTCAGTGACACCACGGCAGTGACAGCACCAGTTTTCCACTCTCTGTGACACAACAGCAGTGACAACAACTGCTTTCTAATCTCTGTGACACCACGGCTGTGACTACACCAGTGTTCCACTGTCTGTGACACGACAGCAGTGGCAGCACTGGGCTTCCCTCTCTGTGACGCCACAGCTGTGACAGCACCAGTTTTCCACACTCTGTGACACAACGGTAGTGAAAACAACAGCATTCCGCTCTCTCTGACACCACAGCAGTGACACCATTGGGCTTCCCTCTCTGTGACACCACAGCAGCGACAGCACTGGGCCTCCCTCTCTGTGACACCACAGCAGTGACAGCACTGGGCTTCCCTCTCTGTGACACCACAGAATTGACAGCAACAGCGTTCCACTCTCTGTGACACCACGGCTGTCACAGCACTGGTTTCCCTCTCTGTGACACCAGAGCCGTCACAGCCCAACTGCTCCCCTCTCTGTGACACCACAACAGTGACAGCACAGTCTTCTATTCTCTGTGACACCAGAGCTCTGACAACTCCAATTTCCTCTGCAATGTGATACTACAGCTGTGACAGTTCTAGTGTTCCACTCTCTGTGACACCCGAGCAGTGAAAGCCTCAGTGTTCCACTCTCTGTCACATGATAGCCATGACAGCCCCACTGTTCACCTCTTAGTGAAGCAATCGCTCTGACAGCTCCAATTTCCTCCTCACTCTGACACCTGTCATGGTTTGAAAGTATTAATTAAAAAATCACTGGAAAACTTATCCATTTCTTGCTTGAAGATGTGGAATATGAGAAGGCCAAAAGAAGTTTAAAATTTAAAAGGAATCGAGGAAGTTTATTAACCAAACTACAAGGATACAAAACCAGAATAAAACTTCCAGATACCCTTTTTCCCCAGCAGCCACGCATTGCTGTGTTTAATTGACAACACAGAGGTAAAAAAAAACATTGCTCTGCTATAGTCTTTTCATCAGTCCTTGTAGGGAAAAAGAAGTTCTCTTTTGTCAATCTATGGAGATTTTCACAAGAAAAAACATTTTCTCATGCCTTCCTATTGCTCTGATGCCAGCTGCTTAGAAAACTCTGCCATCAGGCCTTTCCTCCCATTTGACACCAGTCTCAGCTGTGTTTGTGGGCCATGATTCAAGGGGTGTCATTGAATCATGAAGGATAAGTTCTTCAAAGGCAAAAGTTCTCTTCATTGGATTCTGTGATCATCTCTGGAAACAGGAATGTTTTGCTTTGTCACTTAAGAGCCACAAATCTTCAGCATCTCTCACTTCTCCTTTTCTCTTCCAGCATCACATAGCATTACAACAACTTCACCATTAGCACAGCTTTAGCAATGAATTCCTTTTGCTCAGAACTATGCTTTGAAATACTCCATTCCCCCCAAAATACTGTTTCAGGAATTCAAGGAGTTTCTTCAGAACATGATTGTCCCCCTCCATAGCTTGAATAAAAGAAAATTTCAGCTTCTTCGGGCATCTTCCTCTTCTCTTCCCATCTGAGGCTTAATTCCTTTCCTCGCTGCCTTGGGTGGTTGATGCTGCCTCTTTACCTGTTGATCCCTCTCTCTTCCCCTCTCTCTGGAAAAAGGATTCATCTGCAAGTCTCGTCTGGCTAGTGAAAGGCTTCAACTCTTGCCCAGGCACTGGGGATGGTCCCGGGGCCAGCGGCTGCAGCTCTTTGCCATGCAACATTTTCCCTAGCTGCTCTGGAGGAGTGTGGCCACTGTGTCAGCAAGCCACAGCTCAAGAGCTTTCCCTCCCCTTCCTCGGCAGTTGCTGCTGAAAGCCAGCAGCGGCACAAACTGCTGCCGAGCCAGGAAGCAGCCTGACCCGCCAGCCCCACTCTACAAGGCTCAGTGAGCCCTGCCAGAGCTTCAGCCCATCTGGGAAGGGGCCGCTGTCATTTCACACTCTCCAACCCCCTCCAGGAAGCGCCGAAATCCTGCCAGCCCCGCTCCCCCTGCGGCAGCCTTGTCCAGCTGGGGGAGCAAGAGGCTGAAGCCTAGCCATACTAGCTCTTCCAAAGGCAGAAACCAGAGAGAAAGAAAAATTCCTGGGCTTAGGTTTCAAAGGGTGGTGTTCACAAGTTGATCTCCCTTTACAATGGGAAAACGACTGTCTGTTCTCAGAGATGACCAGGCATTGGCCAGCAGAAAGAAACCCCATCAACCTCCAGCAGCTTTAATTTCTCTAGCAGTTTTTCTTTGTTTCTTATTTATCAGCCTATCACACACACAGCAGTGACAGCCCCAGGCGTCCCCTCTCTGTAACACCAGAGCAGCTACCGCCCCGGGGTTCCACTCTCTGTGACACCACAGCCGTGACAACACCAGCGTTCCACTCTCTGTGACACCACAGCCGTGACAGCACTGGGCTTCCCTCTCTGTGACACCACATCAGAGACAGCACCATTGTTCCTCTCTCAGTGACACCACGGCAGTGACAGCACCAGTTTTCCACTCTCTGTGACACAACAGCAGTGACAACAACTGCTTTCTAATCTCTGTGACACCATGGCTGTGACTACACCAGTGTTCCACTGTCTGTGACACGACAGCAGTGGCAGCACTGGGCTTCCCTCTCTGTGACGCCACAGCTGTGACAGCACCAGTTTTCCACACTCTGTGACACAACGGTAGTGAAAACAACAGCATTCCGCTCTCTCTGACACCACAGCAGTGACACCATTGGGCTTCCCTCTCTGTGACACCACAGCAGCGACAGCACTGGGCCTCCCTCTCTGTGACACCACAGCAGTGACAGCACTGGGCTTCCCTCTCTGTGACACCACAGAATTGACAGCAACAGCGTTCCACTCTCTGTGACACCACGGCTGTCACAGCACTGGTTTCCCTCTCTGTGACACCAGAGCCGTCACAGCCCAACTGCTCCCCTCTCTGTGACACCACAACAGTGACAGCACAGTCTTCTATTCTCTGTGACACCAGAGCTCTGACAACTCCAATTTCCTCTGCAATGTGATACTACAGCTGTGACAGTTCTAGTGTTCCACTCTCTGTGACACCCGAGCAGTGAAAGCCTCAGTGTTCCACTCTCTGTCACATGATAGCCATGACAGCCCCACTGTTCACCTCTTAGTGAAGCAATCGCTCTGACAGCTCCAATTTCCTCCTCACTCTGACACCTGTCATGGTTTGAAAGTATTAATTAAAAAATCACTGGAAAACTTATCCATTTCTTGCTTGAAGATGTGGAATATGAGAAGGCCAAAAGAAGTTTAAAATTTAAAAGGAATCGAGGAAGTTTATTAACCAAACTACAAGGATACAAAACTAGAATAAAACTTCCAGATACCCTTTTTCCCCAGCAGCCACGCATTGCTGTGTTTAATTGACAACACAGAGGTAAAAAAAACCTTTGCTGTTTAAAACAGTCATAACTCTGCTATAGTCTTTTCATCAGTCCTTGTAGGGAAAAAGAAGTTCTCTTTTGTCAATCTATGGAGATTTTCACAAGAAAAAACATTTTCTCATGCCTTCCTATTGCTCTGATGCCAGCTGCTTAGAAAACTCTGCCATCAGTCCTTTCCTCCCATTTGACACCAGTCTCAGCTGTGTTTGTGGGCCATGATTCAAGGGGTGTCATTGAATCATGAAGGATAAGTTCTTCAAAGGCAAAAGTTCTCTTCATTGGATTCTGTGATCATCTCTGGAAACAGGAATCTTTTGCTTTGTCACTTAAGAGCCACAAATCTTCAGCATCTCTCACTTCTCCTTTTCTCTTCCAGCATCACATAGCATTACAACAACTTCACCATTAGCACAGCTTTAGCAATGAATTCCTTTTGCTCAGAACTATGCTTTGAAATACTCCATTCCCCCCAAAATACTGTTTCAGGAATTCAAGGAGTTTCTTCAGAACATGATTGTCCCCCTCCATAGCTTGAATAAAAGAAAATTTCAGCTTCTTCGGGCATCTTCCTCTTCTCTTCCCATCTGAGGCTTAATTCCTTTCCTCGCTGCCTTGGGTGGTTGATGCTGCCTCTTTACCTGTTGATCCCTCTCTCTTCCCCTCTCTCTGGAAAAAGGATTCATCTGCAAGTCTCGTCTGGCTAGTGAAAGGCTTCAACTCTTGCCCAGGCACTGGGGATGGTCCCGGGGCCAGCGGCTGCAGCTCTTTGCCATGCAAGATTTTCCCTAGCTGCTCTGGAGGAGTGTGGCCACTGTGTCAGCAAGCCACAGCTCAAGAGCTTTCCCTCCCCTTCCTCGGCAGTTGCTGCTGAAAGCCAGCAGCGGCACAAACTGCTGCCGAGCCAGGAAGCAGCCTGACCCGCCAGCCCCACTCTACAAGGCTCAGTGAGCCCTGCCAGAGCTTCAGCCCATCTGGGAAGGGGCCGCTGTCATTTCACACTCTCCAACCCCCTCCAGGAAGCGCCGAAATCCTGCCAGCCCCGCTCCCCCTGCGGCAGCCTTGTCCAGCTGGGGGGGCAAGAGGCTGAAGCCTAGCCATACTTGCTCTTCCAAAGGCAGAAACCAGAGAGAAAGAAAAATTCCTGGGCTTAGGTTTCAAAGGGTGGTGTTCACAAGTTGATCTCCCTTTACAATGGGAAAACGACTGTCTGTTCTCAGAGATGACCAGGCATTGGCCAGCAGAAAGAAACCCCATCAACCTCCAGCAGCTTTAATTTCTCTAGCAGTTTTTCTTTGTTTCTTATTTATCAGCCTATCACACACACAGCAGTGACAGCCCCAGGCGTCCCCTCTCTGTAACACCAGAGCAGCTACCGCCCCAGGGTTCCACTCTCTGTGACACCACAGCCGTGACAACACCAGCGTTCCACTCTCTGTGACACCACAGCCGTGACAGCACTGGGCTTCCCTCTCTGTGACACCACATCAGAGACAGCACCATTGCTCCTCTCTCAGTGACACCACGGCAGTGACAGCACCAGTTTTCCACTCTCTGTGACACAACAGCAGTGACAACAACTGCTTTCTAATCTCTGTGACACCATGGCTGTGACTACACCAGTGTTCCACTGTCTGTGACACGACAGCAGTGGCAGCACTGGGCTTCCCTCTCTGTGACGCCACAGCTGTGACAGCACCAGTTTTCCACACTCTGTGACACAACGGTAGTGAAAACAACAGCATTCCGCTCTCTCTGACACCACAGCAGTGACACCATTGGGCTTCCCTCTCTGTGACACCACAGCAGCGACAGCACTGGGCCTCCCTCTCTGTGACACCACAGCAGTGACAGCACTGGGCTTCCCTCTCTGTGACACCACAGAATTGACAGCAACAGCGTTCCACTCTCTGTGACACCACGGCTGTCACAGCACTGGTTTCCCTCTCTGTGACACCAGAGCCGTCACAGCCCAACTGCTCCCCTCTCTGTGACACCACAACAGTGACAGCACAGTCTTCTATTCTCTGTGACACCAGAGCTCTGACAACTCCAATTTCCTCTGCAATGTGATACTACAGCTGTGACAGTTCTAGTGTTCCACTCTCTGTGACACCCGAGCAGTGAAAGCCTCAGTGTTCCACTCTCTGTCACATGATAGCCATGACAGCCCCACTGTTCACCTCTTAGTGAAGCAATCGCTCTGACAGCTCCAATTTCCTCCTCACTCTGACACCTGTCATGGTTTGAAAGTATTAATTAAAAAATCACTGGAAAACTTATCCATTTCTTGCTTGAAGATGTGGAATATGAGAAGGCCAAAAGAAGTTTAAAATTTAAAAGGAATCGAGGAAGTTTATTAACCAAACTACAAGGATACAAAACCAGAATAAAACTTCCAGATACCCTTTTTCCCCAGCAGCCACGCATTGCTGTGTTTAATTGACAACACAGAGGTAAAAAAAAACATTGCTCTGCTATAGTCTTTTCATCAGTCCTTGTAGGGAAAAAGAAGTTCTCTTTTGTCAATCTATGGAGATTTTCACAAGAAAAAACATTTTCTCATGCCTTCCTATTGCTCTGATGCCAGCTGCTTAGAAAACTCTGCCATCAGGCCTTTCCTCCCATTTGACACCAGTCCCAGCTGTGTTTGTGGGCCATGATTCAAGGGGTGTCATTGAATCATGAAGGATAAGTTCTTCAAAGGCAAAAGTTCTCTTCATTGGATTCTGTGATCATCTCTGGAAACAGGAATGTTTTGCTTTGTCACTTAAGAGCCACAAATCTTCAGCATCTCTCACTTCTCCTTTTCTCTTCCAGCATCACATAGCATTACAACAACTTCACCATTAGCACAGCTTTAGCAATGAATTCCTTTTGCTCAGAACTATGCTTTGAAATACTCCATTCCCCCCAAAATACTGTTTCAGGAATTCAAGGAGTTTCTTCAGAACATGATTGTCCCCCTCCATAGCTTGAATAAAAGAAAATTTCAGCTTCTTCGGGCATCTTCCTCTTCTCTTCCCATCTGAGGCTTAATTCCTTTCCTCGCTGCCTTGGGTGCTTGATGCTGCCTCTTTACCTGTTGATCCCTCTCTCTTCCCCTCTCTCTGGAAAAAGGATTCATCTGCAAGTCTCGTCTGGCTAGTGAAAGGCTTCAACTCTTGCCCAGGCACTGGGGATGGTCCCGGGGCCAGCGGCTGCAGCTCTTTGCCATGCAACATTTTCCCTAGCTGCTCTGGAGGAGTGTGGCCACTGTGTCAGCAAGCCACAGCTCAAGAGCTTTCCCTCCCCTTCCTCGGCAGTTGCTGCTGAAAGCCAGCAGCGGCACAAAGTGCTGCCGAGCCAGGAAGCAGCCTGACCCGCCAGCCCCACTCTACAAGGCTCAGTGAGCCCTGCCAGAGCTTCAGCCCATCTGGGAAGGGGCCGCTGTCATTTCACACTCTCCAACCCCCTCCAGGAAGCGCCGAAATCCTGCCAGCCCCGCTCCCCCTGCGGCAGCCTTGTCCAGCTGGGGGGGCAAGAGGCTGAAGCCTAGCCATACTAGCTCTTCCAAAGGCAGAAACCAGAGAGAAAGAAAAATTCCTGGGCTTAGGTTTCAAAGGGTGGTGTTCACAAGTTGATCTCCCTTTACAATGGGAAAACGACTGTCTGTTCTCAGAGATGACCAGGCATTGGCCAGCAGAAAGAAACCCCATCAACCTCCAGCACCTTTAATTTCTCTAGCAGTTTTTCTTTGTTTCTTATTTATCAGCCTATCACACACACAGCAGTGACAGCCCCAGGCGTCCCCTCTCTGTAACACCAGAGCAGCTACCGCCCCGGGGTTCCACTCTCTGTGACACCACAGCCGTGACAACACCAGCGTTCCACTCTCTGTGACACCACAGCCGTGACAGCACTGGGCTTCCCTCTCTGTGACACCACATCAGAGACAGCACCATTGTTCCTCTCTCAGTGACACCACGGCAGTGACAGCACCAGTTTTCCACTCTCTGTGACACAACAGCAGTGACAACAACTGCTTTCTAATCTCTGTGACACCATGGCTGTGACTACACCAGTGTTCCACTGTCTGTGACACGACAGCAGTGGCAGCACTGGGCTTCCCTCTCTGTGACGCCACAGCTGTGACAGCACCAGTTTTCCACACTCTGTGACACAACGGTAGTGAAAACAACAGCATTCCGCTCTCTCTGACACCACAGCAGTGACACCATTGGGCTTCCCTCTCTGTGACACCACAGCAGCGACAGCACTGGGCCTCCCTCTCTGTGACACCACAGCAGTGACAGCACTGGGCCTCCCTCTCTGTGACACCACAGCAGTGACACCATTGGGCTTCCCTCTCTGTGACACCACAGCAGCGACAGCACTGGGCCTCCCTCTCTGTGACACGACTGCAGTGGCAGCACTGGGCTTACCTCTCTGTGACGCCACAGCTGTGACAGCACCAGTTTTCCACTCTCTGTGACACAACAGCAGTGACAACAACTGCTTTCTAATCTCTGTGACACCATGGCTGTGACTACACCAGAGTTCCACTGTCTGTGACACGACAGCAGCGACAGCACTGGGCCTCCCTCTCTGTGACGCCACAGCAGCGACAGCGCTGGGCTTCCCTCTCTGTGACACCACAGTCGTGACAGCACTGGGCTTCCCTCTCTGTGACACCACATCAGAGACAGCACCATTGTTCCTCTCTCGGTGACACCACGGCAGTGACAGCACCAGTTTTCCACTCTCTGTGACACAACAGCAGTGACAACAACTGCTTTCTACTCTCTGTGACACCATGGCTGTGACTACACCAGTGTTCCACTGTCTGTGACACGACCGCAGTGGCAGCACTGGGCTTCCCTCTCTGTGACGCCACAGCTGTGACAGCACCAGTGTTCCACACTCTGTGACACAACGGTAGTGAAAACAACAGCATTCCGCTCTCTCTGACACCACAGCAGTGACACCATTGGGCTTCCCTCTCTGTGACACCACAGCAGCGACAGCACTGGGCTTCCCTCTCTGTGGCACCACAGCAGTGACACCACTGGGCTTCCCTCTCTGTGACACCACAGAATTGACAGCAACAGCGTTCCACTCTCTGTGACACCACGGCAGTCACAGCACTGGTTTCCCTCTCTGTGACACCACAGCCTTCACAGCCCGACTGCTCCCTTCTTGGTGACACCACAACAGTGACAGCACAGTCTTCTATTCTCTGTGACACCAGAGCTCTGACAACTCCAATTTCCTCTGCAATGTGATACTACAGCTGTGACAGTTCTAGTGTTCCACTCTCTGTGACACCCGAGCAGTGAAAGCCTCAGTGTTCCACTCTCTGTCACATGACAGCCATGACAGCCCCACTGTTCACCTCTTAGTGAAGCAATCGCTCTGACAGCTCCAATTTCCTCCTCACTCTGACACCTGTCATGGTTTGAAAGTATTAATTAAAAAATCACTGGAAAACTTATCCATTTCTTGCTTGAAGATGTGGAATATGAGAAGGCCAAAAGAAGTTTAAAATTTAAAAGGAATCGAGGAAGTTTATTAACCAAACTACAAGGACACAAAACCAGAATAAAACTTCCAGATACCCTTTTTCCCCAGCAGCCACGCATTGCTGTGTTTAATTGACAACACAGAGGTAAAAAAAACCATTGCTGTTTAAAACAGTCATAACTCTGCTATAGTCTTTTCATCAGTCCTTGTAGGGAAAAAGAAGTTCTCTTTTGTCAATCTATGGAGATTTTCACAAGAAAAAACATTTTCTCATGCCTTCCTATTGCTCTGATGCCTGCTGCTTAGAAAACTCTGCCATCAGGCCTTTCCTCCCATTTGACACCAGTCTCAGCTGTGTTTGTGGGCCATGATTCAAGGGGTGTCATTGAATCATGAAGGATAAGTTCTTCAAAGACAAAAGTTCTCTTCATTGGATTCTGTGATCATCTCTGGAAACAGGAATGTTTTGCTTTGTCACTTAAGAGCCACAAATCTTCAGCATCTCTCACTTCTCCTTTTCTCTTCCAGCATCACATAGCATTACAACAACTTCACCATTAGCACAGCTTTAGCAATGAATTCCTTTTGCTCAGAACTATGCTTTGAAATACTCCATTCCCCCCAAAATACTGTTTCAGGAATTCAAGGAGTTTCTTCAGAACATGATTGTCCCCCTCTATAGCTTGAATAAAAGAAAATTTCAGCTTCTTCGGGCATCTTCCTCTTCTCTTCCCATCTGAGGCTTAATTCCTTTCCTCGCTGCCTTGGGTGGTTGATGCTGCCTCTTTACCTGTTGATCCCTCTCTCTTCCCCTCTCTCTGGAAAAAGGATTCATCTGCAAGTCTCGTCTGGCTAGTGAAAGGCTTCAACTCTTGCCCAGGCACTGGGGATGGTCCCGGGGCCAGCGGCTGCAGCTCTTTGCCATGCAAGATTTTCCCTAGCTGCTCTGGAGGAGTGTGGCCACTGTGTCAGCAAGCCACAGCTCAAGAGCTTTCCCTCCCCTTCCTCGGCAGTTGCTGCTGAAAGCCAGCAGCGGCACAAACTGCTGCCGAGCCAGGAAGCAGCCTGACCCGCCAGCCCCACTCTACAAGGCTCAGTGAGCCCTGCCAGAGCTTCAGCCCATCTGGGAAGGGGCCGCTGTCATTTCACACTCTCCAACCCCCTCCAGGAAGCGCCGAAATCCTGCCAGCCCCGCTCCCCCTGCGGCAGCCTTGTCCAGCCGGGGGGGCAAGAGGCTGAAGCCTAGCCATACTAGCTCTTCCAAAGGCAGAAACCAGAGAGAAAGAAAAATTCCTGGGCTTAGGTTTCAAAGGGTGGTGTTCACAAGTTGATCTCCCTTTACAATGGGAAAACGACTGTCTGTTCTCAGAGATAACCAGGCATTGGCCAGCAGAAAGAAACCCCATCAACCTCCAGCAGCTTTAATTTCTCTAGCAGTTTTTCTTTGTTTCTTATTTATCAGCCTATCACACACACAGCAGTGACAGCCCCAGGCGTCCCCTCTCTGTAACACCAGAGCAGCTACCGCCCCGGGGTTCCACTCTCTGTGACACCACAGCCGTGACAACACCAGCGTTCCACTCTCTGTGACACCACAGCCGTGACAGCACTGGGCTTCCCTCTCTGTGACACCACATCAGAGACAGCACCATTGCTCCTCTCTCAGTGACACCACGGCAGTGACAGCACCAGTTTTCCACTCTCTGTGACACAACAGCAGTGACAACAACTGCTTTCTACTCTCTGTGACACCATGGCTGTGACTACACCAGTGTTCCACTGTCTGTGACACGACAGCAGTGGCAGCACTGGGCTTCCCTCTCTGTGACGCCACAGCTGTGACAGCACCAGTGTTCCACACTCTGTGACACAACGGTAGTGAAAACAACAGCATTCCGCTCTCTCTGACACCACAGCAGTGACACCATTGGGCTTCCCTCTCTGTGACACCACAGCAGCGACAGCACTGGGCCTCCCTCTCTGTGACACCACAGCAGTGACAGCACTGGGCTTCCCTCTCTGTGACACCACAGAATTGACAGCAACAGCGTTCCACTCTCTGTGACACCACGGCTGTCACAGCACTGGTTTCCCTCTCTGTGACACCAGAGCCGTCACAGCCCAACTGCTCCCCTCTCTGTGACACCACAACAGTGACAGCACAGTCTTCTATTCTCTGTGACACCAGAGCTCTGACAACTCCAATTTCCTCTGCAATGTGATACTACAGCTGTGACAGTTCTAGTGTTCCACTCTCTGTGACAGCCGAGCAGTGAAAGCCTCAGTGTTCCACTCTCTGTCACATGACAGCCATGACAGCCCCACTGTTCACCTCTTAGTGAAGCAATCGCTCTGACAGCTCCAATTTCCTCCTCACTCTGACACCTGTCATGGTTTGAAAGTATTAATTAAAAAATCACTGGAAAACTTATCCATTTCTTGCTTGAAGATGTGGAATATGAGAAGGCCAAAAGAAGTTTAAAATTTAAAAGGAATCGAGGAAGTTTATTAACCAAACTACAAGGATACAAAACCAGAATAAAACTTCCAGATACCCTTTTTCCCCAGCAGCCACGCATTGCTGTGTTTAATTGACAACACAGAGGTAAAAAAAACCATTGCTGTTTAAAACAGTCATAACTCTGCTATAGTCTTTTCATCAGTCCTTGTAGGGAAAAAGAAGTTCTCTTTTGTCAATCTATGGAGATTTTCACAAGAAAAAACATTTTCTCATGCCTTCCTATTGCTCTGATGCCAGCTGCTTAGAAAACTCTGCCATCAGTCCTTTCCTCCCATTTGACACCAGTCTCAGCTGTGTTTGTGGGCCATGATTCAAGGGGTGTCATTGAATCATGAAGGATAAGTTCTTCAAAGGCAAAAGTTCTCTTCATTGGATTCTGTGATCATCTCTGGAAACAGGAATGTTTTGCTTTGTCACTTAAGAGCCACAAATCTTCAGCATCTCTCACTTCTCCTTTTCTCTTCCAGCATCACATAGCATTACAACAACTTCACCATTAGCACAGCTTTAGCAATGAATTCCTTTTGCTCAGAACTATGCTTTGAAATACTCCATTCCCCCCAAAATACTGTTTCAGGAATTCAAGGAGTTTCTTCAGAACATGATTGTCCCCCTCCATAGCTTGAATAAAAGAAAATTTCAGCTTCTTCGGGCATCTTCCTCTTCTCTTCCCATCTGAGGCTTAATTCCTTTCCTCGCTGCCTAGGGTGGTTGATGCTGCCTCTTTACCTGTTGATCCCTCTCTCTTCCCCTCTCTCTGGAAAAAGGATTCATCTGCAAGTCTCGTCTGGCTAGTGAAAGGCTTCAACTCTTGCCCAGGCACTGGGGATGGTCCCGGGGCCAGCGGCTGCAGCTCTTTGCCATGCAACATTTTCCCTAGCTGCTCTGGAGGAGTGTGGCCACTGTGTCAGCAAGCCACAGCTCAAGAACTTTCCCTCCCCTTCCTCGGCAGTTGCTGCTGAAAGCCAGCAGCGGCAGAAACTGCTGCCGAGCCAGGAAGCAGCCTGACCCGCCAGCCCCACTCTACAAGGCTCAGTGAGCCCTGCCAGAGCTTCAGCCCATCTGGGAAGGGGCCGCTGTCATTTCACACTCTCCAACCCCCTCCAGGAAGCGCCGAAATCCTGCCAGCCCCGCTCCCCCTGCGGCAGCCTTGTCCAGCCGGGGGGGCAAGAGGCTGAAGCCTAGCCATACTAGCTCTTCCAAAGGCAGAAACCAGAGAGAAAGAAAAATTCCTGGGCTTAGGTTTCAAAGGGTGGTGTTCACAAGTTGATCTCCCTTTACAATGGGAAAACGACTGTCTGTTCTCAGAGATGACCAGGCATTGGCCAGCAGAAAGAAACCCCATCAACCTCCAGCAGCTTTAATTTCTCTAGCAGTTTTTCTTTGTTTCTTATTTATCAGCCTATCACACACACAGCAGTGACAGCCCCAGGCGTCCCCTCTCTGTAACACCAGAGCAGCTACCGCCCCGGGGTTCCACTCTCTGTGACACCACAGCCGTGACAACACCAGCGTTCCACTCTCTGTGACACCACAGCCGTGACAGCACTGGGCTTCCCTCTCTGTGACACCACATCAGAGACAGCACCATTGTTCCTCTCTCAGTGACACCACGGCAGTGACAGCACCAGTTTTCCACTCTCTGTGACACAACAGCAGTGACAACAACTGCTTTCTAATCTCTGTGACACCATGGCTGTGACTACACCAGTGTTCCACTGTCTGTGACACGACAGCAGTGGCAGCACTGGGCTTCCCTCTCTGTGACGCCACAGCTGTGACAGCACCAGTTTTCCACACTCTGTGACACAACGGTAGTGAAAACAACAGCATTCCGCTCTCTCTGACACCACAGCAGTGACACCATTGGGCTTCCCTCTCTGTGACACCACAGCAGCGACAGCACTGGGCCTCCCTCTCTGTGACACCACAGCAGTGACAGCACTGGGCTTCCCTCTCTGTGACACCACAGAATTGACAGCAACAGCGTTCCACTCTCTGTGACACCACGGCTGTCACAGCACTGGTTTCCCTCTCTGTGACACCAGAGCCGTCACAGCCCAACTGCTCCCCTCTCTGTGACACCACAACAGTGACAGCACAGTCTTCTATTCTCTGTGACACCAGAGCTCTGACAACTCCAATTTCCTCTGCAATGTGATACTACAGCTGTGACAGTTCTAGTGTTCCACTCTCTGTGACACCCGAGCAGTGAAAGCCTCAGTGTTCCACTCTCTGTCACATGATAGCCATGACAGCCCCACTGTTCACCTCTTAGTGAAGCAATCGCTCTGACAGCTCCAATTTCCTCCTCACTCTGACACCTGTCATGGTTTGAAAGTATTAATTAAAAAATCACTGGAAAACTTATCCATTTCTTGCTTGAAGATGTGGAATATGAGAAGGCCAAAAGAAGTTTAAAATTTAAAAGGAATCGAGGAAGTTTATTAACCAAACTACAAGGATACAAAACCAGAATAAAACTTCCAGATACCCTTTTTCCCCAGCAGCCACGCATTGCTGTGTTTAATTGACAACACAGAGGTAAAAAAAAACATTGCTCTGCTATAGTCTTTTCATCAGTCCTTGTAGGGAAAAAGAAGTTCTCTTTTGTCAATCTATGGAGATTTTCACAAGAAAAAACATTTTCTCATGCCTTCCTATTGCTCTGATGCCAGCTGCTTAGAAAACTCTGCCATCAGGCCTTTCCTCCCATTTGACACCAGTCCCAGCTGTGTTTGTGGGCCATGATTCAAGGGGTGTCATTGAATCATGAAGGAGAAGTTCTTCAAAGGCAAAAGTTCTCTTCATTGGATTCTGTGATCATCTCTGGAAACAGGAATGTTTTGCTTTGTCACTTAAGAGCCACAAATCTTCAGCATCTCTCACTTCTCCTTTTCTCTTCCAGCATCACATAGCATTACAACAACTTCACCATTAGCACAGCTTTAGCAATGAATTCCTTTTGCTCAGAACTATGCTTTGAAATACTCCATTCCCCCCAAAATACTGTTTCAGGAATTCAAGGAGTTTCTTCAGAACATGATTGTCCCCCTCCATAGCTTGAATAAAAGAAAATTTCAGCTTCTTCGGGCATCTTCCTCTTCTCTTCCCATCTGAGGCTTAATTCCTTTCCTCGCTGCCTTGGGTGGTTGATGCTGCCTCTTTACCTGTTGATCCCTCTCTCTTCCCCTCTCTCTGGAAAAAGGATTCATCTGCAAGTCTCGTCTGGCTAGTGAAAGGCTTCAACTCTTGCCCAGGCACTGGGGATGGTCCCGGGGCCAGCGGCTGCAGCTCTTTGCCATGCAAGATTTTCCCTAGCTGCTCTGGAGGAGTGTGGCCACTGTGTCAGCAAGCCACAGCTCAAGAGCTTTCCCTCCCCTTCCTCGGCAGTTGCTGCTGAAAGCCAGCAGCGGCACAAACTGCTGCCGAGCCAGGAAGCAGCCTGACCCGCCAGCCCCACTCTACAAGGCTCAGTGAGCCCTGCCAGAGCTTCAGCCCATCTGGGAAGGGGCCGCTGTCATTTCACACTCTCCAACCCCCTCCAGGAAGCGCCGAAATCCTGCCAGCCCCACTCCCCCTGCGGCAGCCTTGTCCAGCTGGGGGGGCAAGAGGCTGAAGCCTAGCCATACTAGCTCTTCCAAAGGCAGAAACCAGAGAGAAAGAAAAATTCCTGGGCTTAGGTTTCAAAGGGTGGTGTTCACAAGTTGATCTCCCTTTACAATGGGAAAACGACTGTCTGTTCTCAGAGATGACCAGGCATTGGCCAGCAGAAAGAAACCCCATCAACCTCCAGCAGCTTTAATTTCTCTAGCAGTTTTTCTTTGTTTCTTATTTATCAGCCTATCACACACACAGCAGTGACAGCCCCAGGCGTCCCCTCTCTGTAACACCAGAGCAGCTACCGCCCCAGGGTTCCACTCTCTGTGACACCACAGCCGTGACAACACCAGCGTTCCACTCTCTGTGACACCACAGCCGTGACAGCACTGGGCTTCCCTCTCTGTGACACCACATCAGAGACAGCACCATTGTTCCTCTCTCAGTGACACCACGGCGGTGACAGCACCAGTTTTCCACTCTCTGTGACACAACAGCAGTGACAACAACTGCTTTCTAATCTCTGTGACACCATGGCTGTGACTACACCAGTGTTCCACTGTCTGTGACACGACAGCAGTGGCAGCACTGGGCTTCCCTCTCTGTGACGCCACAGCTGTGACAGCACCAGTTTTCCACTCTCTGTGACACAACAGCAGTGACAACAACTGCTTTCTAATCTCTGTGACACCATGGCTGTGACTACACCAGTGTTCCACTCTCTGTGACACGACAGCAGCGACAGCACTGGGCCTCCCTCTCTGTGACGCCACAGCAGCGACAGCGCTGGGCTTCCCTCTCTGTGACACCACAGTCGTGACAGCACTGGGCTTCCCTCTCTGTGATACCACATCAGAGACAGCACCATTGTTCCTCTCTCAGTGACACCACGGCTGTGACAGCACCAGTTTTCCACTCTCTGTGACACAACAGCAGTGACAACAACTGCTTTCTACTCTCTGTGACACCATGGCTGTGACTACACCAGTGTTCCACTGTCTGTGACACGACCGCAGTGGCAGCACTGGGCTTCCCTCTCTGTGACGCCACAGCTGTGACAGCACCAGTGTTCCACACTCTGTGACACAACGGTAGTGAAAACAACAGCATTCCGCTCTCTCTGACACCACAGCAGTGACACCATTGGGCTTCCCTCTCTGTGACACCACAGCAGCGACAGCACTGGGCCTCCCTCTCTGTGACACCACAGCAGTGACAGCGCTGGGCTTCCCTCTCTGTGACACCACAGAATTGACAGCAACAGCGTTCTACTCTCTGTGACACCACGGCAGTCACAACACTGGTTTCCCTCTCTGTGACACCAGAGCCGTCACAGCCCAACTGCTCCCCTCTCTGTGACACCACAACAGTGACAGCACAGTCTTCTATTCTCTGTGACACCAGAGCTCTGACAACTCCAATTTCCTCTGCAATGTGATACTACAGCTGTGACAGTTCTAGTGTTCCACTCTCTGTGACACCCGAGCAGTGAAAGCCTCAGTGTTCCACTCTCTGTCACATGACAGCCATGACAGCCCCACTGTTCACCTCTTAGTGAAGCAATCGCTCTGACAGCTCCAATTTCCTCCTCACTCTGACACCTGTCATGGTTTGAAAGTATTAATTAAAAAATCACTGGAAAACTTATTCATTTCTTGCTTGAAGATGTGGAATATGAGAAGGCCAAAAGAAGTTTAAAATTTAAAAGGAATCGAGGAAGTTTATTAACCAAACTACATGGAAACAAAACCAGAATAAAAATTCCAGATACCCTTTTTCCCCAGCAGCCACGCATTGCTGTGTTTAATTGACAACACAGAGGTAAAAAAAACCATTGCTGTTTAAAACAGTCATAACTCTGCTATAGTCTTTTCATCAGTCCTTGTAGGGAAAAAGAAGTTCTCTTTTGTCAATCTATGGAGATTTTCACAAGAAAAAACATTTTCTCATGCCTTCCTATTGCTCTGATGCCAGCTGCTTAGAAAACTCTGCCATCAGGCCTTTCCTCCCATTT
Source organism: Cyanistes caeruleus (assembly GCF_971803275.1). Taxonomy (NCBI): domain Eukaryota; kingdom Metazoa; phylum Chordata; class Aves; order Passeriformes; family Paridae; genus Cyanistes; species Cyanistes caeruleus. Next base: position 1,678,627 of record NW_028256296.1, on the reverse strand, counting down.
TACACCAGGCTCAGCTGTGTTTGTGGGCCATGATTCAAGGGGTGTCATTGAATCATGAAGGATAAGTTCTTCAAAGGCAAAAGTTCTCTTCATTGGATTCTGTGATCATCTCTGGAAACAGGAATCTTTTGCTTTGTCACTTAAGAGCCACAAATCTTCAGCATCTCTCACTTCTCCTTTTCTCTTCCAGCATCACATAGCATTACAACAACTTCACCATTAGCACAGCTTTAGCAATGAATTCCTTTTGCTCAGAACTATACTTTGAAATACTCCATTCCCCCCAAAATACTGTTTCAGGAATTCAAGGAGTTTCTTCAGAACATGATTGTCCCCCTCCATAGCTTGAATAAAAGAAAATTTCAGCTTCTTCGGGCATCTTCCTCTTCTCTTCCCATCTGAGGCTTAATTCCTTTCCTCGCTGCCTTGGGTGGTTGATGCTGCCTCTTTACCTGTTGATCCCTCTCTCTTCCCCTCTCTCTGGAAAAAGGATTCATCTGCAAGTCTCGTCTGGCTAGTGAAAGGCTTCAACTCTTGCCCAGGCACTGGGGATGGTCCCGGGGCCAGCGGCTGCAGCTCTTTGCCATGCAACATTTTCCCTAGCTGCTCTGGAGGAGTGTGGCCACTGTGTCAGCAAGCCACAGCTCAAGAGCTTTCCCTCCCCTTCCTCGGCAGTTGCTGCTGAAAGCCAGCAGCGGCACAAAGTGCTGCCGAGCCAGGAAGCAGCCTGACCCGCCAGCCCCACTCTACAAGGCTCAGTGAGCCCTGCCAGAGCTTCAGCCCATCTGGGAAGGGGCCGCTGTCATTTCACACTCTCCAACCCCCTCCAGGAAGCGCCGAAATCCTGCCAGCCCCGCTCCCCCTGCGGCAGCCTTGTCCAGCTGTGGGGGCAAGAGGCTGAAGCCTAGCCATACTAGCTCTTCCAAAGGCAGAAACCAGAGAGAAAGAAAAATTCCTGGGCTTAGGTTTCAAAGGGTGGTGTTCACAAGTTGATCTCCCTTTACAATGGGGAAACGACTGTCTGTTCTCAGAGATGACCAGGCATTGGCCAGCAGAAAGAAACCCCATCAACCTCCAGCAGCTTAAATTTCTCTAGCAGTTTTTCTTTGTTTCTTATTTATCAGCCTATCACACACACAGCAGTGACAGCCCCAGGCGCCCCTCTCTGTAACACCAGAGCAGTTACCGCCCCAGGGTTCCACTCTCTGTGACACCACAGCCGTGACAACACCAGCGTTCCACTCTCTGTGACACCACAGCAGTGACAGCACTGGGCTTCCCTCTCTGTGACACCACATCAGAGACAGCACCATTGTTCCTCTCTCAGTGACACCACGGCAGTGACAGCACCAGTTTTCCACTCTCTGTGACACAACAGCAGTGACAACAACTGCTTTCTACTCTCTGTGACACCATGGCTGTGACTACACCAGTGTTCCACTGTCTGTGACACGACAGCAGTTGCAGCACTGGGCTTCCCTCTCTGTGACGCCACAGCTGTGACAGCACCAGTGTTCCACACTCTGTGACACAACGGTAGTGAAAACAACAGCATTCCGCTCTCTCTGACACCACAGCAGTGACACCATTGGGCTTCCCTCTCTGTGACACCACAGCAGCGACAGCACTGGGCTTCCCTCTCTGTGGCACCACAGCAGTGACACCACTGGGCTTCCCTCTCTGTGACACCACAGAATTGACAGCAACAGCGTTCCACTCTCTGTGACACCACGGCAGTCACAGCACTGGTTTCCCTCTCTGTGACACCACAGCCTTCACAGCCCAACTGCTCCCCTCTCTGTGACACCACAACAGTGACAGCACAGTCTTCTATTCTCTGTGACACCAGAGCTCTGACAACTCCAATTTCCTCTGCAATGTGATACTACAGCTGTGACAGTTCTAGTGTTCCACTCTCTGTGACACCCGAGCAGTGAAAGCCTCAGTGTTCCACTCTCTGTCACATGACAGCCATGACAGCCCCACTGTTCACCTCTTAGTGAAGCAATCGCTCTGACAGCTCCAATTTCCTCCTCACTCTGACACCTGTCATGGTTTGAAAGTATTAATTAAAAAATCACTGGAAAACTTATTCATTTCTTGCTTGAAGATGTGAAATATGAGAAGGCCAAAAGAAGTTTAAAATTTAAAAGGAATCGAGGAAGTCTATTAACCAAACTACAAGGATACAAAACCAGAATAAAACTTCCAGATACCCTTTTTCCCCAGCAGCCACGCATTGCTGTGTTTAATTGACAACACAGAGGTAAAAAAAACCATTGCTGTTTACAACAGTCATAACTCTGCTATAGTCTTTTCATCAGTCCTTGTAGGGAAAAAGAAGTTCTCTTTTGTCAATCTATGGAGATTTTCACAAGAAAAAACATTTTCTCATGCCTTCCTATTGCTCTGATGCCAGCTGCTTAGAAAACTCTGCCATCAGTCCTTTCCTCCCATTTCACACCAGTCCCAGCTGTGTTTGTGGGCCATGATTCAAGGGGTGTCATTGAATCATGAAGGATAAGTTCTTCAAAGGCAAAAGTTCTCTTCATTGGATTCTGTGATCATCTCTGGAAACAGGAATCTTTTGCTTTGTCACTTAAGAGCCACAAATCTTCAGCATCTCTCACTTCTCCTTTTCTCTTCCAGCATCACATAGCATTACAACAACTTCACCATTAGCACAGCTTTAGCAATGAATTCCTTTTGCTCAGAACTCTACTTTGAAATACTCCATTCCCCCCAAAATACTGTTTCAGGAATTCAAGGAGTTTCTTCAGAACATGATTGTCCCCCTCCATAGCTTGAATAAAAGAAAATTTCAGCTTCTTCGGGCATCTTCCTCTTCTCTTCCCATCTGAGGCTTAATTCCTTTCCTCGCTGCCTTGGGTGGTTGATGCTGCCTCTTTACCTGTTGATCCCTCTCTCTTCCCCTCTCTCTGGAAAAAGGATTCATCTGCAAGTCTCGTCTGGCTAGTGAAAGGCTTCAACTCTTGCCCAGGCACTGGGGATGGTCCCGGGGCCAGCGGCTGCAGCTCTTTGCCATGCAAGATTTTCCCTAGCTGCTCTGGAGGAGTGTGGCCACTGTGTCAGCAAGCCACAGCTCAAGAGCTTTCCCTCCCCTTCCTCGGCAGTTGCTGCTGAAAGCCAGCAGCGGCACAAACTGCTGCCGAGCCAGGAAGCAGCCTGACCCGCCAGCCCCACTCTACAAGGCTCAGTGAGCCCTGCCAGAGCTTCAGCCCATCTGGGAAGGGGCCGCTGTCATTTCACACTCTCCAACCCCCTCCAGGAAGCGCCGAAATCCTGCCAGCCCCGCTCCCCCTGCGGCAGCCTTGTCCAGCTGTGGGGGCAAGAGGCTGAAGCCTAGCCATACTAGCTCTTCCAAAGGCAGAAACCAGAGAGAAAGAAAAATTCCTGGGCTTAGGTTTCAAAGGGTGGTGTTCACAAGTTGATCTCCCTTTACAATGGGAAAACGACTGTCTGTTCTCAGAGATGACCAGGCATTGGCCAGCAGAAAGAAACCCCATCAACCTCCAGCAGCTTTAATTTCTCTAGCAGTTTTTCTTTGTTTCTTATTTATCAGCCTATCACACACACAGCAGTGACAGCCCCAGGCGTCCCCTCTCTGTAACACCAGAGCAGCTACCGCCCCAGGGTTCCACTCTCTGTGACACCACAGCCGTGACAGCACTGGGCTTCCCTCTCTGTGACACCACAGCCGTGACAGCACTGGGCTTCCCTCTCTGTGACACCACAGCCGTGACAGCACTGGGCTTCCCTCTCTGTGATACCACATCAGAGACAGCACCATTGTTCCTCTCTCAGTGACACCACGGCAGTGACAGCACCAGTTTTCCACTCTCTGTGACACAACAGCAGTGACAACAACTGCTTTCTACTCTCTGTGACACCATGGCTGTGACTACACCAGTGTTCCACTGTCTGTGACACGACCGCAGTGGCAGCACTGGGCTTCCCTCTCTCTGACGCCACAGCTGTGACAGCACCAGTGTTCCACACTCTGTGACACAACGGTAGTGAAAACAACAGCATTCCGCTCTCTCTGACACCACAGCAGTGACACCATTGGGCTTCCCTCTCTTTGACACCACAGCAGCGACAGCACTGGGCTTCCCTCTCTGTGGCACCACAGCAGTGACACCACTGGGCTTCCCTCTCTGTGACACCACAGAATTGACAGCAACAGCGTTCCACTCTCTGTGACACCACGGCAGTCACAGCACTGGTTTCCCTCTCTGTGACACCACAGCCGTTACAGCCCAACTGCTTCCCTCTCTGTGACACCACAACAGTGACAGCACAGTCTTCTATTCTCTGTGACACCAGAGCTCTGACAACTCCAATTTCCTCTGCAATGTGATACTACAGCTGTGACAGTTCTAGTGTTCCACTCTCTGTGACACCCGAGCAGTGAAAGCCTCAGTGTTCCACTCTCTGTCACATGACAGCCATGACAGCCCCACTGTTCACCTCTTAGTGAAGCAATCGCTCTGACAGCTCCAATTTCCTCCTCACTCTGACACCTGTCATGGTTTGAAAGTATTAATTAAAAAATCACTGGAAAACTTATCCATTTCTTGCTTGAAGATGTGGAATATGAGAAGGCCAAAAGAAGTTTAAAATTTAAAAGGAATCGAGGAAGTTTATTAACCAAACTACAAGGATACAAAACCAGAATAAAACTTCCAGATACCCTTTTTCCCCAGCAGCCACGCATTGCTGTGTTTAATTGACAACACAGAGGTAAAAAAAACCATTGCTGTTTAAAACAGTCATAACTCTGCTATAGTCTTTTCATCAGTCCTTGTAGGGAAAAAGAAGTTCTCTTTTGTCAATCTATGGAGATTTTCACAAGAAAAAACATTTTCTCATGCCTTCCTATTGCTCTGATGCCAGCTGCTTAGAAAACTCTGCCATCAGGCCTTTCCTCCCATTTTACACCAGTCCCAGCTGTGTTTGTGGGCCATGATTCAAGGGGTGTCATTGACTCATGAAGGATAAGTTCTTCAAAGGCAAAAGTTCTCTTCATTGGATTCTGTGATCATCTCTGGAAACAGGAATCTTTTGCTTTGTCACTTAAGAGCCACAAATCTTCAGCATCTCTCACTTCTCCTTTTCTCTTCCAGCATCACATAGCATTACAGCAACTTCACCATTAGCACAGCTTTAGCAATGAATTCCTTTTGCTCAGAACTATGCTTTGAAATACTCCATTCCCCCCAAAATACTGTTTCAGGAATTCAAGGAGTTTCTTCAGAACATGATTGTCCCCCTCCATAGCTTGAATAAAAGAAAATTTCAGCTTCTTCGGGCATCTTCCTCTTCTCTTCCCATCTGAGGCTTAATTCCTTTCCTCGCTGCCTTGGGTGGTTGATGCTGCCTCTTTACCTGTTGATCCCTCTCTCTTCCCCTCTCTCTGGAAAAAGGATTCATCTGCAAGTCTCGTCTGGCTAGTGAAAGGCTTCAACTCTTGCCCAGGCACTGGGGATGGTCCCGGGGCCAGCGGCTGCAGCTCTTTGCCATGCAACATTTTCCCTAGCTGCTCTGGAGGAGTGTGGCCACTGTGTCAGCAAGCCACAGCTCAAGAGCTTTCCCTCCCCTTCCTCGGCAGTTGCTGCTGAAAGCCAGCAGCGGCACAAAGTGCTGCCGAGCCAGGAAGCAGCCTGACCCGCCAGCCCCACTCTACAAGGCTCAGTGAGCCCTGCCAGAGCTTCAGCCCATCTGGGAAGGGGCCGCTGTCATTTCACACTCTCCAACCCCCTCCAGGAAGTGCCAAAATCCTGCCAGCCCCGCTCCCCCTGCGGCAGCCTTGTCCAGTGGGGGGGGCAAGAGGCTGAAGCCTAGCCATACTAGCTCTTCCAAAGGCAGAAACCAGAGAGAAAGAAAAATTCCTGGGCTTAGGTTTCAAAGGGTGGTGTTCACAAGTTGATCTCCCTTTACAATGGGAAAACGACTGTCTGTTCTCAGAGATGACCAGGCATTGGCCAGCAGAAAGAAACCCCATCAACCTCCAGCAGCTTTAATTTCTCTAGCAGTTTTTCTTTGTTTCTTATTCATCAGCCTATCACACACACAGCAGTGACAGCCCCAGGCGTCCCCTCTCTGTAACACCAGAGCAGCTACCGCCCCAGGGTTCCACTCTCTGTGACACCACAGCCGTGACCACACCAGCGTTCCACTCTCTGTGATACCACAGCAGTGACAGCACTGGGCTTCCCTCTCTGTGACACCACATCAGAGACAGCACCATTGTTCCTCTCTCAGTGACACCACGGCAGTGACAGCACCAGTTTTCCACTCTCTGTGACACAACAGCAGTGACAACAACTGCTTTCTACTCTCTGTGACACCATGGCTGTGACTACACCAGTGTTCCACTGTCTGTGACACGACCGCAGTGGCAGCACTGGGCTTCCCTCTCTGTGACGCCACAGCTGTGACAGCACCAGTGTTCCACACTCTGTGACACAACGGTAGTGAAAACAACAGCATTCCGCTCTCTCTGACACCACAGCATTTACACCATTGGGCTTCCCTCTCTGGGACACCACAGCAGCGACAGCACTGGGCTTCCCGCTTAGTGGCACCACAGCAGTGACAGCACTGGGCTTCCCTCTCTGTGACACCACAGAATTGACAGCAACAGCGTTCCACTCTCTGTGACACCACGGCAGTCACAGCACTGGTTTCCCTCTCTGTGACACCACAGCCGTCACAGCCCAGCTGCTCCCCTCTCTGTGACACCACAACAGTGACAGCACAGTCTTCTATTCTCTGTGACACCAGAGCTCTGACAACTCCAATTTCCTCTGCAATGTGATACTCCAGCTGTGACAGTTCTAGTGTTCCACTCTCTGTGACACCCGAGCAGTGAAAGCCTCAGTGTTCCACTCTCTGTCACATGACAGCCATGACAGCCCCACTGTTCACCTCTTAGTGAAGCAATCGCTCTGACAGCTCCAATTTCCTCCTCACTCTGACACCTGTCATGGTTTGAAAGTATTAATTAAAAAATCACTGGAAAACTTATCCATTTCTTGCTTGAAGATGTGGAATATGAGAAGGCCAAAAGAAGTTTAAAATTTAAAAGGAATCGAGGAAGTTTATTAACCAAACTACAAGGATACAAAACCAGAATAAAACTTCCAGATACCCTTTTTCCCCAGCAGCCACGCATTGCTGTGTTTAATTGACAACACAGAGGTAAAAAAAACCATTGCTGTTTAAAACAGTCATAACTCTGCTATAGTCTTTTCATCAGTCCTTGTAGGGAAAAAGAAGTTCTCTTTTGTCAATCTATGGAGATTTTCACAAGAAAAAACATTTTCTCATGCCTTCCTATTGCTCTGATGCCAGCTGCTTAGAAAACTCTGCCATCAGGCCTTTCCTCCCATTTTACACCAGTCCCAGCTGTGTTTGTGGGCCATGATTCAAGGGGTGTCATTGACTCATGAAGGATAAGTTCTTCAAAGGCAAAAGTTCTCTTCATTGGATTCTGTGATCATCTCTGGAAACAGGAATCTTTTGCTTTGTCACTTAAGAGCCACAAATCTTCAGCATCTCTCACTTCTCCTTTTCTCTTCCAGCATCACATAGCATTACAGCAACTTCACCATTAGCACAGCTTTAGCAATGAATTCCTTTTGCTCAGAACTATGCTTTGAAATACTCCATTCCCCCCAAAATACTGTTTCAGGAATTCAAGGAGTTTCTTCAGAACATGATTGTCCCCCTCCATAGCTTGAATAAAAGAAAATTTCAGCTTCTTCGGGCATCTTCCTCTTCTCTTCCCATCTGAGGCTTAATTCCTTTCCTCGCTGCCTTGGGTGGTTGATGCTGCCTCTTTACCTGTTGATCCCTCTCTCTTCCCCTCTCTCTGGAAAAAGGATTCATCTGCAAGTCTCGTCTGGCTAGTGAAAGGCTTCAACTCTTGCCCAGGCACTGGGGATGGTCCCGGGGCCAGCGGCTGCAGCTCTTTGCCATGCAACATTTTCCCTAGCTGCTCTGGAGGAGTGTGGCCACTGTGTCAGCAAGCCACAGCTCAAGAGCTTTCCCTCCCCTTCCTCGGCAGTTGCTGCTGAAAGCCAGCAGCGGCACAAACTGCTGCCGAGCCAGGAAGCAGCCTGACCCGCCAGCCCCACTCTACAAGGCTCAGTGAGCCCTGCCAGAGCTTCAGCCCATCTGGGAAGGGGCCGCTGTCATTTCACACTCTCCAACCCCCTCCAGGAAGTGCCAAAATCCTGCCAGCCCCGCTCCCCCTGCGGCAGCCTTGTCCAGTGGGGGGGGCAAGAGGCTGAAGCCTAGCCATACTAGCTCTTCCAAAGGCAGAAACCAGAGAGAAAGAAAAATTCCTGGGCTTAGGTTTCAAAGGGTGGTGTTCACAAGTTGATCTCCCTTTACAATGGGAAAACGACTGTCTGTTCTCAGAGATGACCAGGCATTGGCCAGCAGAAAGAAACCCCATCAACCTCCAGCAGCTTTAATTTCTCTAGCAGTTTTTCTTTGTTTCTTATTCATCAGCCTATCACACACACAGCAGTGACAGCCCCAGGCGTCCCCTCTCTGTAACACCAGAGCAGCTACCGCCCCAGGGTTCCACTCTCTGTGACACCACAGCCGTGACCACACCAGCGTTCCACTCTCTGTGATACCACAGCAGTGACAGCACTGGGCTTCCCTCTCTGTGACACCACATCAGAGACAGCACCATTGTTCCTCTCTCAGTGACACCACGGCAGTGACAGCACCAGTTTTCCACTCTCTGTGACACAACAGCAGTGACAACAACTGCTTTCTACTCTCTGTGACACCATGGCTGTGACTACACCAGTGTTCCACTGTCTGTGACACGACCGCAGTGGCAGCACTGGGCTTCCCTCTCTGTGACGCCACAGCTGTGACAGCACCAGTGTTCCACACTCTGTGACACAACGGTAGTGAAAACAACAGCATTCCGCTCTCTCTGACACCACAGCATTTACACCATTGGGCTTCCCTCTCTGGGACACCACAGCAGCGACAGCACTGGGCTTCCCGCTTAGTGGCACCACAGCAGTGACAGCACTGGGCTTCCCTCTCTGTGACACCACAGAATTGACAGCAACAGCGTTCCACTCTCTGTGACACCACGGCAGTCACAGCACTGGTTTCCCTCTCTGTGACACCACAGCCGTCACAGCCCAGCTGCTCCCCTCTCTGTGACACCACAACAGTGACAGCACAGTCTTCTATTCTCTGTGACACCAGAGCTCTGACAACTCCAATTTCCTCTGCAATGTGATACTCCAGCTGTGACAGTTCTAGTGTTCCACTCTCTGTGACACCCGAGCAGTGAAAGCCTCAGTGTTCCACTCTCTGTCACATGACAGCCATGACAGCCCCACTGTTCACCTCTTAGTGAAGCAATCGCTCTGACAGCTCCAATTTCCTCCTCACTCTGACACCTGTCATGGTTTGAAAGTATTAATTAAAAAATCACTGGAAAACTTATCCATTTCTTGCTTGAAGATGTGGAATATGAGAAGGCCAAAAGAAGTTTAAAATTTAAAAGGAATCGAGGAAGTTTATTAACCAAACTACAAGGATACAAAACCAGAATAAAACTTCCAGATACCCTTTTTCCCCAGCAGCCACGCATTGCTGTGTATAATTGACAACACAGAGGTAAAAAAAACCATTGCTGTTTAAAACAGTCATAACTCTGCTATAGTCTTTTCATCAGTCCTTGTAGGGAAAAAGAAGTTCTCTTTTGTCAATCTATGGAGATTTTCACAAGAAAAAACATTTTCTCATGCCTTCCTATTGCTCTGATGCCAGCTGCTTAGAAAACTCTGCCATCAGTCCTTTCCTCCCATTTGACACCAGTCTCAGCTGTGTTTGTGGGCCATGATTCAAGGGGTGTCATTGAATCATGAAGGATAAGTTCTTCAAAGGCAAAAGTTCTCTTCATTGGATTCTGTGATCATCTCTGGAAACAGGAATCTTTTGCTTTGTCACTTAAGAGCCACAAATCTTCAGCATCTCTCACTTCTCCTTTTCTCTTCCAGCATCACATAGCATTACAACAACTTCACCATTAGCACAGCTTTAGCAATGAATTCCTTTTGCTCAGAACTCTACTTTGAAATACTCCATTCCCCCCAAAATACTGTTTCAGGAATTCAAGGAGTTTCTTCAGAACATGATTGTCCCCCTCCATAGCTTGAATAAAAGAAAATTTCAGCTTCTTCGGGCATCTTCCTCTTCTCTTCCCATCTGAGGCTTAATTCCTTTCCTCACTGCCTTGGGAGGTTGATGCTGCCTCTTTACCTGTTGATCCCTCTCTCTTCCCCTCTCTCTGGAAAAAGGATTCATCTGCAAGTCTCGTCTGGCTAGTGAAAGGCTTCAACTCTTGCCCAGGCACTGGGGATGGTCCCGGGGCCAGCGGCTGCAGCTCTTTGCCATGCAACATTTTCCCTAGCTGCTCTGGAGGAGTGTGGCCACTGTGTCAGCAAGCCACAGCTCAAGAGCTTTCCCTCCCCTTCCTCGGCAGTTGCTGCTGAAAGCCAGCAGCGGCAGAAACTGCTGCCGAGCCAGGAAGCAGCCTGACCCGCCAGCCCCACTCTACAAGGCTCAGTGAGCCCTGCCAGAGCTTCAGCCCATCTGGGAAGGGGCCGCTGTCATTTCACACTCTCCAACCCCCTCCAGGAAGCGCCGAAATCCTGCCAGCCCCGCTCCCCCTGCGGCAGCCTTGTCCAGCCGGGGGGGCAAGAGGCTGAAGCCTAGCCATACTAGCTCTTCCAAAGGCAGAAACCAGAGAGAAAGAAAAATTCCTGGGCTTAGGTTTCAAAGGGTGGTGTTCACAAGTTGATCTCCCTTTACAATGGGAAAACAACTGTCTGTTCTCAGAGATGACCAGGCATTGGCCAGCAGAAAGAAACCCCATCAGCCTCCAGCAGCTTAAATTTCTCTAGCAGTTTTTCTTTGTTTCTGATTTATCAGCCTATCACACACACAGCAGTGACAGCCCCAGGCGTCCCCTCTCTGTAACACCAGAGCAGCTACCGCCCCAGGGTTCCACTCTCTGTGACACCACAGCTGTGACAACACCAGCGTTCCACTCTCTGTGACACCACAGCTGTGACAACACTGGGCTTCCCTCTCTGTGATACCACATCAGAGACAGCACCATTGTTCCTCTCTCGGTGACACCACGGCAGTGACAGCACCAGTTTTCCACTCTCTGTGACACAACAGCAGTGACAACAACTGCTTTCTACTCTCTGTGACACCATGGCTGTGACTACACCAGTGTTCCACTGTCTGTGACACGACCGCAGTGGCAGCACTGGGCTTCCCTCTCTGTGACGCCACAGCTGTGACAGCACCAGTGTTCCACACTCTGTGACACAACGGTAGTGAAAACAACAGCATTCCGCTCTCTCTGACACCACAGCAGTGACACCATTGGGCTTCCCTCTCTGTGACACCACAGCAGCGACAGCACTGGACTTCCCTCTCTGTGGCACCACAGCAGTGACAGCACTGAGCTTCCCTCTCTGTGACGCCACAGCTGTGACAGCACCAGTGTTCCACACTCTGTGACACAACGGTAGTGAAAACAACAGCATTCCGCTCTCTCTGACACCACAGCATTTACACCATTGGGCTTCCCTCTCTGGGACACCACAGCAGCGACAGCACTGGGCTTCCCGCTTAGTGGCACCACAGCAGTGACAGCACTGGGCTTCCCTCTCTGTGACACCACAGAATTGACAGCAACAGCGTTCCACTCTCTGTGACACCACGGCAGTCACAGCACTGGTTTCCCTCTCTGTGACTCCACAGCCGTCACAGCCCAGGTGCTCCCCTCTCTGTGACACCACAACAGTGACAGCACAGTCTTCTATTCTCTGTGACACCAGAGCTCTGACAACTCCAATTTCCTCTGCAATGTGATACTACAGCTGTGACAGTTCTAGTGTTCCACTCTCTGTGACACCCGAGCAGTGAAAGCCTCAGTGTTCCACTCTCTGTCACATGACAGCCATGACAGCCCCACTGTTCACCTCTTAGTGAAGCAATCGCTCTGACAGCTCCAATTTCCTCCTCACTCTGACACCTGTCATGGTTTGAAAGTATTAATTAAAAAATCACTGGAAAACTTATCCATTTCTTGCTTGAAGATGTGGAATATGAGAAGGCCAAAAGAAGTTTAAAATTTAAAAGGAATCGAGGAAGTTTATTAACCAAACTACAAGGATACAAAACCAGAATAAAACTTCCAGATACCCTTTTTCCCCAGCAGCCACGCATTGCTGTGTTTAATTGACAACACAGAGGTAAAAAAAACCATTGCTGTTTAAAACAGTCATAACTCTGCTATAGTCTTTTCATCAGTCCTTGTAGGGAAAAAGAAGTTCTCTTTTGTCAATCTATGGAGATTTTCACAAGAAAAAACATTTTCTCATGCCTTCCTATTGCTCTGATGCCAGCTGCTTAGAAAACTCTGCCATCAGTCCTTTCCTCCCATTTGACACCAGTCTCAGCTGTGTTTGTGGGCCATGATTCAAGGGGTGTCATTGAATCATGAAGGATAAGTTCTTCAAAGGCAAAAGTTCTCTTCATTGGATTCTGTGATCATCTCTGGAAACAGGAATCTTTTGCTTTGTCACTTAAGAGCCACAAATCTTCAGCATCTCTCACTTCTCCTTTTCTCTTCCAGCATCACATAGCATTACAACAACTTCACCATTAGCACAGCTTTAGCAATGAATTCCTTTTGCTCAGAACTATGCTTTGAAATACTCCATTCCCCCCAAAATACTGTTTCAGGAATTCAAGGAGTTTCTTCAGAACATGATTGTCCCCCTCCATAGCTTGAATAAAAGAAAATTTCAGCTTCTTCGGGCATCTTCCTCTTCTCTTCCCATCTGAGGCTTAATTCCTTTCCTCGCTGCCTTGGGTGGTTGATGCTGCCTCTTTACCTGTTGATCCCTCTCTCTTCCCCTCTCTCTGGAAAAAGGATTCATCTGCAAGTCTCGTCTGGCTAGTGAAAGGCTTCAACTCTTGCCCAGGCACTGGGGATGGTCCCGGGGCCAGCGGCTGCAGCTCTTTGCCATGCAAGATTTTCCCTAGCTGCTCTGGAGGAGTGTGGCCACTGTGTCAGCAAGCCACAGCTCAAGAGCTTTCCCTCCCCTTCCTCGGCAGTTGCTGCTGAAAGCCAGCAGCGGCACAAAGTGCTGCCGAGCCAGGAAGCAGCCTGACCCGCCAGCCCCACTCTACAAGGCTCAGTGAGCCCTGCCAGAGCTTCAGCCCATCTGGGAAGGGGCCGCTGTCATTTCACACTCTCCAACCCCCTCCAGGAAGCGCCGAAATCCTGCCAGCCCCACTCCCCCTGCGGCAGCCTTGTCCAGCTGGGGGGGCAAGAGGCTGAAGCCTAGCCATACTAGCTCTTCCAAAGGCAGAAACCAGAGAGAAAGAAAAATTCCTGGGCTTAGGTTTCAAAGGGTGGTGTTCACAAGTTGATCTCCCTTTACAATGGGAAAACGACTGTCTGTTCTCAGAGATGACCAGGCATTGGCCAGCAGAAAGAAACCCCATCAACCTCCAGCAGCTTTAATTTCTCTAGCAGTTTTTCTTTGTTTCTTATTTATCAGCCTATCACACACACAGCAGTGACAGCCCCAGGCGTCCCCTCTCTGTAACACCAGAGCAGCTACCGCCCCAGGGTTCCACTCTCTGTGACACCACAGCCGTGACCACACCAGCGTTCCACTCTCTGTGACGCCACAGCCGTGACAGCACTGGGCTTCCCTCTCTGTGACACCACATCAGAGACAGCACCATTGTTCCTCTCTCAGTGACACCACGGCAGTGACAGCACCAGTTTTCCACTCTCTGTGACACAACAGCAGTGACAACAACTGCTTTCTAATCTCTGTGACACCATGGCTGTGACTACACCAGTGTTCCACTGTCTGTGACACGACAGCAGTGGCAGCACTGGGCTTCCCTCTCTGTGACGCCACAGCTGTGACAGCACCAGTGATCCACACTCTGTGACACAACAGCAGTGACAACAACAGCATTCCGCTCTGTCTGACACCACAGCAGTGACACCATTGGGCTTCCCTCTCTTTGACACCACAGCAGTGACAGCACTGGGCCTCCCTCTCTGTGACACCACAGCAGTGACAGCACTCGGCTTCCCTCTCTGTGACACCACAGAATTGACAGCAACAGCATTCCACTCTCTGTGACACCACGGCAGTCACAGCACTGGTTTCCCTCTCTGTGACACCACAGCCGTCACAGCCCAACTGCTCCCCTCTCTGTGACACCACAACAGTGACAGCACAGTCTTCTATTCTCTGTGACACCAGAGCTCTGACAACTCCAATTTCCTCTGCAATGTGATACTACAGCTGTGACAGTTCTAGTGTTCCACTCTCTGTGACACCCGAGCAGTGAAAGCCTCAGTGTTCCACTCTCTGTCACATGACAGCCATGACAGCCCCACTGTTCACCTCTTAGTGAAGCAATCGCTCTGACAGCTCCAATTTCCTCCTCACTCTGACACCTGTCATGGTTTGAAAGTATTAATTAAAAAATCACTGGAAAACTTATCCATTTCTTGCTTGAAGATGTGGAATATGAGAAGGCCAAAAGAAGTTTAAAATTTAAAAGGAATCGAGGAAGTTTATTAACCAAACTACAAGGATACAAAACCAGAATAAAACTTCCAGATACCCTTTTTCCCCAGCAGCCACGCATTGCTGTGTTTAATTGACAACACAGAGGTAAAAAAAACCATTGCTGTTTAAAACAGTCATAACTCTGCTATAGTCTTTTCATCAGTCCTTGTAGGGAAAAAGAAGTTCTCTTTTGTCAATCTATGGAGATTTTCACAAGAAAAAACATTTTCTCATGCCTTCCTATTGCTCTGATGCCAGCTGCTTAGAAAACTCTGCCATCAGTCCTTTCCTCCCATTTGACACCAGTCTCAGCTGTGTTTGTGGGCCATGATTCAAGGGGTGTCATTGAATCATGAAGGATAAGTTCTTCAAAGGCAAAAGTTCTCTTCATTGGATTCTGTGATCATCTCTGGAAACAGGAATCTTTTGCTTTGTCACTTAAGAGCCACAAATCTTCAGCATCTCTCACTTCTCCTTTTCTCTTCCAGCATCACATAGCATTACAACAACTTCACCATTAGCACAGCTTTAGCAATGAATTCCTTTTGCTCAGAACTATGCTTTGAAATACTCCATTCCCCCCAAAATACTGTTTCAGGAATTCAAGGAGTTTCTTCAGAACATGATTGTCCCCCTCCATAGCTTGAATAAAAGAAAATTTCAGCTTCTTCGGGCATCTTCCTCTTCTCTTCCCATCTGAGGCTTAATTCCTTTCCTCGCTGCCTTGGGTGGTTGATGCTGCCTCTTTACCTGTTGATCCCTCTCTCTTCCCCTCTCTCTGGAAAAAGGATTCATCTGCAAGTCTCGTCTGGCTAGTGAAAGGCTTCAACTCTTGCCCAGGCACTGGGGATGGTCCCGGGGCCAGCGGCTGCAGCTCTTTGCCATGCAAGATTTTCCCTAGCTGCTCTGGAGGAGTGTGGCCACTGTGTCAGCAAGCCACAGCTCAAGAGCTTTCCCTCCCCTTCCTCGGCAGTTGCTGCTGAAAGCCAGCAGCGGCACAAACTGCTGCCGAGCCAGGAAGCAGCCTGACCCGCCAGCCCCACTCTACAAGGCTCAGTGAGCCCTGCCAGAGCTTCAGCCCATCTGGGAAGGGGCCGCTGTCATTTCACACTCTCCAACCCCCTCCAGGAAGCGCCGAAATCCTGCCAGCCCCACTCCCCCTGCGGCAGCCTTGTCCAGCTGGGGGGGCAAGAGGCTGAAGCCTAGCCATACTAGCTCTTCCAAAGGCAGAAACCAGAGAGAAAGAAAAATTCCTGGGCTTAGGTTTCAAAGGGTGGTGTTCACAAGTTGATCTCCCTTTACAATGGGAAAACGACTGTCTGTTCTCAGAGATGACCAGGCATTGGCCAGCAGAAAGAAACCCCATCAACCTCCAGCAGCTTTAATTTCTCTAGCAGTTTTTCTTTGTTTCTTATTTATCAGCCTATCACACACACAGCAGTGACAGCCCCAGGCGTCCCCTCTCTGTAACACCAGAGCAGCTACCGCCCCAGGGTTCCACTCTCTGTGACACCACAGCCGTGACCACACCAGCGTTCCACTCTCTGTGACGCCACAGCCGTGACAGCACTGGGCTTCCCTCTCTGTGACACCACATCAGAGACAGCACCATTGTTCCTCTCTCAGTGACACCACGGCAGTGACAGCACCAGTTTTCCACTCTCTGTGACACAACAGCAGTGACAACAACTGCTTTCTAATCTCTGTGACACCATGGCTGTGACTACACCAGTGTTCCACTGTCTGTGACACGACAGCAGTGGCAGCACTGGGCTTCCCTCTCTGTGACGCCACAGCTGTGACAGCACCAGTGATCCACACTCTGTGACACAACAGCAGTGACAACAACAGCATTCCGCTCTGTCTGACACCACAGCAGTGACACCATTGGGCTTCCCTCTCTTTGACACCACAGCAGTGACAGCACTGGGCCTCCCTCTCTGTGACACCACAGCAGTGACAGCACTCGGCTTCCCTCTCTGTGACACCACAGAATTGACAGCAACAGCATTCCACTCTCTGTGACACCACGGCAGTCACAGCACTGGTTTCCCTCTCTGTGACACCACAGCCGTCACAGCCCAACTGCTCCCCTCTCTGTGACACCACAACAGTGACAGCACAGTCTTCTATTCTCTGTGACACCAGAGCTCTGACAACTCCAATTTCCTCTGCAATGTGATACTACAGCTGTGACAGTTCTAGTGTTCCACTCTCTGTGACACCCGAGCAGTGAAAGCCTCAGTGTTCCACTCTCTGTCACATGACAGCCATGACAGCCCCACTGTTCACCTCTTAGTGAAGCAATCGCTCTGACAGCTCCAATTTCCTCCTCACTCTGACACCTGTCATGGTTTGAAAGTATTAATTAAAAAATCACTGGAAAACTTATCCATTTCTTGCTTGAAGATGTGGAATATGAGAAGGCCAAAAGAAGTTTAAAATTTAAAAGGAATCGAGGAAGTTTATTAACCAAACTACAAGGATACAAAACCAGAATAAAACTTCCAGATACCCTTTTTCCCCAGCAGCCACGCATTGCTGTGTTTAATTGACAACACAGAGGTAAAAAAAACCATTGCTGTTTAAAACAGTCATAACTCTGCTATAGTCTTTTCATCAGTCCTTGTAGGGAAAAAGAAGTTCTCTTTTGTCAATCTATGGAGATTTTCACAAGAAAAAACATTTTCTCATGCCTTCCTATTGCTCTGATGCCAGCTGCTTAGAAAACTCTGCCATCAGTCCTTTCCTCCCATTTGACACCAGTCTCAGCTGTGTTTGTGGGCCATGATTCAAGGGGTGTCATTGAATCATGAAGGATAAGTTCTTCAAAGGCAAAAGTTCTCTTCATTGGATTCTGTGATCATCTCTGGAAACAGGAATCTTTTGCTTTGTCACTTAAGAGCCACAAATCTTCAGCATCTCTCACTTCTCCTTTTCTCTTCCAGCATCACATAGCATTACAACAACTTCACCATTAGCACAGCTTTAGCAATGAATTCCTTTTGCTCAGAACTATGCTTTGAAATACTCCATTCCCCCCAAAATACTGTTTCAGGAATTCAAGGAGTTTCTTCAGAACATGATTGTCCCCCTCCATAGCTTGAATAAAAGAAAATTTCAGCTTCTTCGGGCATCTTCCTCTTCTCTTCCCATCTGAGGCTTAATTCCTTTCCTCGCTGCCTTGGGTGGTTGATGCTGCCTCTTTACCTGTTGATCCCTCTCTCTTCCCCTCTCTCTGGAAAAAGGATTCATCTGCAAGTCTCGTCTGGCTAGTGAAAGGCTTCAACTCTTGCCCAGGCACTGGGGATGGTCCCGGGGCCAGCGGCTGCAGCTCTTTGCCATGCAACATTTTCCCTAGCTGCTCTGGAGGAGTGTGGCCACTGTGTCAGCAAGCCACAGCTCAAGAGCTTTCCCTCCCCTTCCTCGGCAGTTGCTGCTGAAAGCCAGCAGCGGCACAAAGTGCTGCCGAGCCAGGAAGCAGCCTGACCCGCCAGCCCCACTCTACAAGGCTCAGTGAGCCCTGCCAGAGCTTCAGCCCATCTGGGAAGGGGCCGCTGTCATTTCACACTCTCCAACCCCCTCCAGGAAGCGCCGAAATCCTGCCAGCCCCACTCCCCCTGCGGCAGCCTTGTCCAGCTGGGGGGGCAAGAGGCTGAAGCCTAGCCATACTAGCTCTTCCAAAGGCAGAAACCAGAGAGAAAGAAAAATTCCTGGGCTTAGGTTTCAAAGGGTGGTGTTCACAAGTTGATCTCCCTTTACAATGGGAAAACGACTGTCTGTTCTCAGAGATGACCAGGCATTGGCCAGCAGAAAGAAACCCCATCAACCTCCAGCAGCTTTAATTTCTCTAGCAGTTTTTCTTTGTTTCTTATTTATCAGCCTATCACACACACAGCAGTGACAGCCCCAGGCGTCCCCTCTCTGTAACACCAGAGCAGCTACCGCCCCAGGGTTCCACTCTCTGTGACACCACAGCCGTGACCACACCAGCGTTCCACTCTCTGTGACGCCACAGCCGTGACAGCACTGGGCTTCCCTCTCTGTGACACCACATCAGAGACAGCACCATTGTTCCTCTCTCAGTGACACCACGGCAGTGACAGCACCAGTTTTCCACTCTCTGTGACACAACAGCAGTGACAACAACTGCTTTCTAATCTCTGTGACACCATGGCTGTGACTACACCAGTGTTCCACTGTCTGTGACACGACAGCAGTGGCAGCACTGGGCTTCCCTCTCTGTGACGCAACAGCTGTGACAGCACCAGTGATCCACACTCTGTGACACAACAGCAGTGACAACAACAGCATTCCGCTCTGTCTGACACCACAGCAGTGACACCATTGGGCTTCCCTCTCTTTGACACCACAGCAGTGACAGCACTGGGCCTCCCTCTCTGTGACACCACAGCAGTGACACCATTGGGCTTCCCTCTCTGTGACACCACAGAATTGACAGCAACAGCGTTCCACTCTCTGTGACACCACGGCAGTCACAGCACTGGTTTCCCTCTCTGTGACACCAGAGCCGTCACAGCCCAACTGCTCCCCTCTCTGTGACACCACAACAGTGACAGCACAGTCTTCTATTCTCTGTGACACCAGAGCTCTGACAACTCCAATTTCCTCTGCAATGTGATACTACAGCTGTGACAGTTCTAGTGTTCCACTCTCTGTGACACCCGAGCAGTGAAAGCCTCAGTGTTCCACTCTCTGTCACATGACAGCCATGACAGCCCCACTGTTCACCTCTTAGTGAAGCAATCGCTCTGACAGCTCCAATTTCCTCCTCACTCTGACACCTGTCATGGTTTGAAAGTATTAATTAAAAAATCACTGCAAAACTTATCCATTTCTTGCTTGAAGATGTGGAATATGAGAAGGCCAAAAGAAGTTTAAAATTTAAAAGGAATCGAGGAAGTTTATTAACCAAACTACAAGGATACAAAACCAGAATAAAACTTCCAGATACCCTTTTTCCCCAGCAGCCACGCATTGCTGTGTTTAATTGACAACACAGAGGTAAAAAAAACCATTGCTGTTTAAAACAGTCATAACTCTGCTATAGTCTTTTCATCAGTCCTTGTAGGGAAAAAGAAGTTCTCTTTTGTCAATCTGTGGAGATTTTCACAAGAAAAAACATTTTCTCATGCCTTCCTATTGCTCTGATGCCAGCTGCTTAGAAAACTCTGCCATCAGTCCTTTCCTCCCATTTGACACCAGTCTCAGCTGTGTTTGTGGGCCATGATTCAAGGGGTGTCATTGAATCATGAAGGATAAGTTCTTCAAAGGCAAAAGTTCTCTTCATTGGATTCTGTGATCATCTCTGGAAACAGGAATCTTTTGCTTTGTCACTTAAGAGCCACAAATCTTCAGCATCTCTCACTTCTCCTTTTCTCTTCCAGCATCACATAGCATTACAACAACTTCACCATTAGCACAGCTTTAGCAATGAATTCCTTTTGCTCAGAACTATGCTTTGAAATACTCCATTCCCCCCAAAATACTGTTTCAGGAATTCAAGGAGTTTCTTCAGAACATGATTGTCCCCCTCCATAGCTTGAATAAAAGAAAATTTCAGCTTCTTCGGGCATCTTCCTCTTCTCTTCCCATCTGAGGCTTAATTCCTTTCCTCGCTGCCTTGGGTGGTTGATGCTGCCTCTTTACCTGTTGATCCCTCTCTCTTCCCCTCTCTCTGGAAAAAGGATTCATCTGCAAGTCTCGTCTGGCTAGTGAAAGGCTTCAACTCTTGCCCAGGCACTGGGGATGGTCCCGGGGCCAGCGGCTGCAGCTCTTTGCCATGCAACATTTTCCCTAGCTGCTCTGGAGGAGTGTGGCCACTGTGTCAGCAAGCCACAGCTCAAGAGCTTTCCCTCCCCTTCCTCGGCAGTTGCTGCTGAAAGCCAGCAGCGGCAGAAACTGCTGCCGAGCCAGGAAGCAGCCTGACCCGCCAGCCCCACTCTACAAGGCTCAGTGAGCCCTGCCAGAGCTTCAGCCCATCTGGGAAGGGGCCGCTGTCATTTCACACTCTCCAACCCCCTCCAGGAAGCGCCGAAATCCTGCCAGCCCCACTCCCCCTGCGGCAGCCTTGTCCAGCTGGGGGGGCAAGAGGCTGAAGCCTAGCCATACTAGCTCTTCCAAAGGCAGAAACCAGAGAGAAAGAAAAATTCCTGGGCTTAGGTTTCAAAGGGTGGTGTTCACAAGTTGATCTCCCTTTACAATGGGAAAACGACTGTCTGTTCTCAGAGATGACCAGGCATTGGCCAGCAGAAAGAAACCCCATCAACCTCCAGCAGCTTTAATTTCTCTAGCAGTTTTTCTTTGTTTCTTATTTATCAGCCTATCACACACACAGCAGTGACAGCCCCAGGCGTCCCCTCTCTGTAACACCAGAGCAGCTACCGCCCCAGGGTTCCACTCTCTGTGACACCACAGCCGTGACCACACCAGCGTTCCACTCTCTGTGACGCCACAGCCGTGACAGCACTGGGCTTCCCTCTCTGTGACACCACATCAGAGACAGCACCATTGTTCCTCTCTCAGTGACACCACGGCAGTGACAGCACCAGTTTTCCACTCTCTGTGACACAACAGCAGTGACAACAACTGCTTTCTAATCTCTGTGACACCATGGCTGTGACTACACCAGTGTTCCACTGTCTGTGACGCCACAGCAGTGGCAGCACTGGGCTTCCCTCTCTGTGACGCCACAGCTGTGACAGCACCAGTGATCCACACTCTGTGACACAACAGCAGTGACAACAACAGCATTCCGCTCTGTCTGACACCACAGCAGTGACACCATTGGGCTTCCCTCTCTTTGACACCACAGCAGTGACAGCACTGGGCCTCCCTCTCTGTGACACCACAGCAGTGACAGCACTGGGCTTCCCTCTCTGTGACACCACAGAATTGACAGCAACAGCGTTCCACTCTCTGTGACACCACGGCAGTCACAGCACTGGTTTCCCTCTCTGTGACACCAGAGCCGTCACAGCCCAACTGCTCCCCTCTCTGTGACACCACAACAGTGACAGCACAGTCTTCTATTCTCTGTGACACCAGAGCTCTGACAACTCCAATTTCCTCTGCAATGTGATACTACAGCTGTGACAGTTCTAGTGTTCCACTCTCTGTGACACCCGAGCAGTGAAAGCCTCAGTGTTCCACTCTCTGTCACATGACAGCCATGACAGCCCCACTGTTCACCTCTTAGTGAAGCAATCGCTCTGACAGCTCCAATTTCCTCCTCACTCTGACACCTGTCATGGTTTGAAAGTATTAATTAAAAAATCACTGGAAAACTTATCCATTTCTTGCTTGAAGATGTGGAATATGAGAAGGCCAAAAGAAGTTTAAAATTTAAAAGGAATCGAGGAAGTTTATTAACCAAACTACAAGGATACAAAACCAGAATAAAACTTCCAGATACCCTTTTTCCCCAGCAGCCACGCATTGCTGTGTTTAATTGACAACACAGAGGTAAAAAAAACCATTGCTGTTTAAAACAGTCATAACTCTGCTATAGTCTTTTCATCAGTCCTTGTAGGGAAAAAGAAGTTCTCTTTTGTCAATCTATGGAGATTTTCACAAGAAAAAACATTTTCTCATGCCTTCCTATTGCTCTGATGCCAGCTGCTTAGAAAACTCTGCCATCAGTCCTTTCCTCCCATTTGACACCAGTCTCAGCTGTGTTTGTGGGCCATGATTCAAGGGGTGTCATTGAATCATGAAGGAGAAGTTCTTCAAAGGCAAAAGTTCTCTTCATTGGATTCTGTGATCATCTCTGGAAACAGGAATCTTTTGCTTTGTCACTTAAGAGCCACAAATCTTCAGCATCTCTCACTTCTCCTTTTCTCTTCCAGCATCACATAGCATTACAACAACTTCACCATTAGCACAGCTTTAGCAATGAATTCCTTTTGCTCAGAACTATGCTTTGAAATACTCCATTCCCCCCAAAATACTGTTTCAGGAATTCAAGGAGTTTCTTCAGAACATGATTGTCCCCCTCCATAGCTTGAATAAAAGAAAATTTCAGCTTCTTCGGGCATCTTCCTCTTCTCTTCCCATCTGAGGCTTAATTCCTTTCCTCGCTGCCTTGGGTGGTTGATGCTGCCTCTTTACCTGTTGATCCCTCTCTCTTCCCCTCTCTCTGGAAAAAGGATTCATCTGCAAGTCTCGTCTGGCTAGTGAAAGGCTTCAACTCTTGCCCAGGCACTGGGGATGGTCCCGGGGCCAGCGGCTGCAGCTCTTTGCCATGCAACATTTTCCCTAGCTGCTCTGGAGGAGTGTGGCCACTGTGTCAGCAAGCAACAGCTCAAGAGCTTTCCCTCCCCTTCCTCGGCAGTTGATGCTGAAAGCCAGCAGCGGCACAAACTGCTGCCGAGCCAGGAAGCAGCCTGACCCGCCAGCCCCACTCTACAAGGCTCAGTGAGCCCTGCCAGAGCTTCAGCCCATCTGGGAAGGGGCCGCTGTCATTTCACACTCTCCAACCCCCTCCAGGAAGCGCCGAAATCCTGCCAGCCCCGCTCCCCCTGCGGCAGCCTTGTCCAGCTGGGGGGGCAAGAGGCTGAAGCCTAGCCATACTAGCTCTTCCAAAGGCAGAAACCAGAGAGAAAGAAAAATTCCTGGGCTTAGGTTTCAAAGGGTGGTGTTCACAAGTTGATCTCCCTTTACAATGGGAAAACGACTGTCTGTTCTCAGAGATGACCAGGCATTGGCCAGCAGAAAGAAACCCCATCAACCTCCAGCAGCTTTAATTTCTCTAGCAGTTTTTCTTTGTTTCTTATTTATCAGCCTATCACACACACAGCAGTGACAGCCCCAGGCGTCCCCTCTCTGTAACACCAGAGCAGCTACCGCCCCAGGGTTCCACTCTCTGTGACACCACAGCCGTGACCACACCAGCGTTCCACTCTCTGTGACGCCACAGCCGTGACAGCACTGGGCTTCCCTCTCTGTGACACCACATCAGAGACAGCACCATTGTTCCTCTCTCAGTGACACCACGGCAGTGACAGCACCAGTTTTCCACTCTCTGTGACACAACAGCAGTGACAACAACTGCTTTCTAATCTCTGTGACACCATGGCTGTGACTACACCAGTGTTCCACTGTCTGTGACGCCACAGCAGTGGCAGCACTGGGCTTCCCTCTCTGTGACGCCACAGCTGTGACAGCACCAGTGATCCACACTCTGTGACACAACAGCAGTGACAACAACAGCATTCCGCTCTGTCTGACACCACAGCAGTGACACCATTGGGCTTCCCTCTCTGTGACACCACAGCAGCGACAGCACTGGGCCTCCCTCTCTGTGACACCACAGCAGTGACAGCACTGGGCTTCCCTCTCTGTGACACCACAGAATTGACAGCAACAGCGTTCCACTCTCTGTGACACCACGGCAGTCACAGCACTGGTTTCCCTCTCTGTGACACCAGAGCCGTCACAGCCCAACTGCTCCCCTCTCTGTGACACCACAACAGTGACAGCACAGTCTTCTATTCTCTGTGACACCAGAGCTCTGACAACTCCAATTTCCTCTGCAATGTGATACTACAGCTGTGACAGTTCTAGTGTTCCACTCTCTGTGACACCCGAGCAGTGAAAGCCTCAGTGTTCCACTCTCTGTCACATGACAGCCATGACAGCCCCACTGTTCACCTCTTAGTGAAGCAATCGCTCTGACAGCTCCAATTTCCTCCTCACTCTGACACCTGTCATGGTTTGAAAGTATTAATTAAAAAATCACTGGAA
The DNA here is from genome assembly GCF_971803275.1 of Cyanistes caeruleus. Taxonomy (NCBI): domain Eukaryota; kingdom Metazoa; phylum Chordata; class Aves; order Passeriformes; family Paridae; genus Cyanistes; species Cyanistes caeruleus. The sequence goes on along the minus strand of NW_028256296.1, from coordinate 1,654,166 downwards.
AACTTATCCATTTCTTGCTTGAAGATGTGGAATATGAGAAGGCCAAAAGAAGTTTAAAATTTAAAAGGAATCGAGGAAGTTTATTAACCAAACTACAAGGATACAAAACCAGAATAAAACTTCCAGATACCCTTTTTCCCCAGCAGCCACGCATTGCTGTGTTTAATTGACAACACAGAGGTAAAAAAAACCATTGCTGTTTAAAACAGTCATAACTCTGCTATAGTCTTTTCATCAGTCCTTGTAGGGAAAAAGAAGTTCTCTTTTGTCAATCTATGGAGATTTTCACAAGAAAAAACATTTTCTCATGCCTTCCTATTGCTCTGATGCCAGCTGCTTAGAAAACTCTGCCATCAGTCCTTTCCTCCCATTTCACACCAGTCTCAGCTGTGTTTGTGGGCCATGATTCAAGGGGTGTCATTGAATCATGAAGGATAAGTTCTTCAAAGGCAAAAGTTCTCTTCATTGGATTCTGTGATCATCTCTGGAAACAGGAATCTTTTGCTTTGTCACTTAAGAGCCACAAATCTTCAGCATCTCTCACTTCTCCTTTTCTCTTCCAGCATCACATAGCATTACAACAACTTCACCATTAGCACAGCTTTAGCAATGAATTCCTTTTGCTCAGAACTATGCTTTGAAATACTCCATTCCCCCCAAAATACTGTTTCAGGAATTCAAGGAGTTTCTTCAGAACATGATTGTCCCCCTCCATAGCTTGAATAAAAGAAAATTTCAGCTTCTTCGGGCATCTTCCTCTTCTCTTCCCATCTGAGGCTTAATTCCTTTCCTCGCTGCCTTGGGTGGTTGATGCTGCCTCTTTACCCGTTGATCCCTCTCTCTTCCACTCTCTCTGGAAAAAGGATTCATCTGCAAGTCTCGTCTGGCTAGTGAAAGGCTTCAACTCTTGCCCAGGCACTGGGGATGGTCCCGGGGCCAGCGGCTGCAGCTCTTTGCCATGCAAGATTTTCCCTAGCTGCTCTGGAGGAGTGTGGCCACTGTGTCAGCAAGCCACAGCTCAAGAGCTTTCCCTCCCCTTCCTCGGCAGTTGCTGCTGAAAGCCAGCAGCGGCACAAACTGCTGCCGAGCCAGGAAGCAGCCTGACCCGCCAGCCCCACTCTACAAGGCTCAGTGAGCCCTGCCAGAGCTTCAGCCCATCTGGGAAGGGGCCACTGTCATTTCACACTCTCCAACCCCCTCCAGGAAGCGCCGAAATCCTGCCAGCCCCACTCCCCCTGCGGCAGCCTTGTCCAGCTGGGGGGGCAAGAGGCTGAAGCCTAGCCATACTAGCTCTTCCAAAGGCAGAAACCAGAGAGAAAGAAAAATTCCTGGGCTTAGGTTTCAAAGGGTGGTGTTCACAAGTTGATCTCCCTTTACAATGGGAAAACGACTGTCTGTTCTCAGAGATGACCAGGCATTGGCCAGCAGAAAGAAACCCCATCAACCTCCAGCAGCTTTAATTTCTCTAGCAGTTTTTCTTTGTTTCTTATTTATCAGCCTATCACACACACAGCAGTGACAGCCCCAGGCGTCCCCTCTCTGTAACACCAGAGCAGCTACCGCCCCAGGGTTCCACTCTCTGTGACACCACAGCCGTGACCACACCAGCGTTCCACTCTCTGTGACACGACAGCCGTGACAGCACTGGGCTTCCCTCTCTGTGACACCACATCAGAGACAGCACCATTGTTCCTCTCTCAGTGACACCACGGCAGTGACAGCACCAGTTTTCCACTCTCTGTGACACAACAGCAGTGACAACAACTGCTTTCTAATCTCTGTGACACCATGGCTGTGACTACACCAGTGTTCCTCTGTCTGTGACACGACAGCAGTGGCAGCACTGGGCTTCCCTCTCTGTGACGCCACAGCTGTGACAGCACCAGTGATCCACACTCTGTGACACAACAGCAGTGACAACAACAGCATTCCGCTCTGTCTGACACCACAGCAGTGACACCATTGGGCTTCCCTCTCTGTGACACCACAGCAGCGACAGCACTGGGCCTCCCTCTCTGTGACACCACAGCAGTGACAGCACTGGGCTTCCCTCTCTGTGACACCACAGAATTGACAGCAACAGCGTTCCACTCTCTGTGACACCACGGCAGTCACAGCACTGGTTTCCCTCTCTGTGACACCAGAGCCGTCACAGCCCAACTGCTCCCCTCTCTGTGACACCACAACAGTGACAGCACAGTCTTCTATTCTCTGTGACACCAGAGCTCTGACAACTCCAATTTCCTCTGCAATGTGATACTACAGCTGTGACAGTTCTAGTGTTCCACTCTCTGTGACACCCGAGCAGTGAAAGCCTCAGTGTTCCACTCTCTGTCACATGACAGCCATGACAGCCCCACTGTTCACCTCTTAGTGAAGCAATCGCTCTGACAGCTCCAATTTCCTCCTCACTCTGACACCTGTCATGGTTTGAAAGTATTAATTAAAAAATCACTGGAAAACTTATCCATTTCTTGCTTGAAGATGTGGAATATGAGAAGGCCAAAAGAAGTTTAAAATTTAAAAGGAATCGAGGAAGTTTATTAACCAAACTACAAGGATACAAAACCAGAATAAAACTTCCAGATACCCTTTTTCCCCAGCAGCCACGCATTGCTGTGTTTAATTGACAACACAGAGGTAAAAAAAACCATTGCTGTTTAAAACAGTCATAACTCTGCTATAGTCTTTTCATCAGTCCTTGTAGGGAAAAAGAAGTTCTCTTTTGTCAATCTATGGAGATTTTCACAAGAAAAAACATTTTCTCATGCCTTCCTATTGCTCTGATGCCAGCTGCTTAGAAAACTCTGCCATCAGTCCTTTCCTCCCATTTCACACCAGTCTCAGCTGTGTTTGTGGGCCATGATTCAAGGGGTGTCATTGAATCATGAAGGATAAGTTCTTCAAAGGCAAAAGTTCTCTTCATTGGATTCTGTGATCATCTCTGGAAACAGGAATCTTTTGCTTTGTCACTTAAGAGCCACAAATCTTCAGCATCTCTCACTTCTCCTTTTCTCTTCCAGCATCACATAGCATTACAACAACTTCACCATTAGCACAGCTTTAGCAATGAATTCCTTTTGCTCAGAACTATGCTTTGAAATACTCCATTCCCCCCAAAATACTGTTTCAGGAATTCAAGGAGTTTCTTCAGAACATGATTGTCCCCCTCCATAGCTTGAATAAAAGAAAATTTCAGCTTCTTCGGGCATCTTCCTCTTCTCTTCCCATCTGAGGCTTAATTCCTTTCCTCGCTGCCTTGGGTGGTTGATGCTGCCTCTTTACCCGTTGATCCCTCTCTCTTCCACTCTCTCTGGAAAAAGGATTCATCTGCAAGTCTCGTCTGGCTAGTGAAAGGCTTCAACTCTTGCCCAGGCACTGGGGATGGTCCCGGGGCCAGCGGCTGCAGCTCTTTGCCATGCAAGATTTTCCCTAGCTGCTCTGGAGGAGTGTGGCCACTGTGTCAGCAAGCCACAGCTCAAGAGCTTTCCCTCCCCTTCCTCGGCAGTTGCTGCTGAAAGCCAGCAGCGGCACAAACTGCTGCCGAGCCAGGAAGCAGCCTGACCCGCCAGCCCCACTCTACAAGGCTCAGTGAGCCCTGCCAGAGCTTCAGCCCATCTGGGAAGGGGCCACTGTCATTTCACACTCTCCAACCCCCTCCAGGAAGCGCCGAAATCCTGCCAGCCCCACTCCCCCTGCGGCAGCCTTGTCCAGCTGGGGGGGCAAGAGGCTGAAGCCTAGCCATACTAGCTCTTCCAAAGGCAGAAACCAGAGAGAAAGAAAAATTCCTGGGCTTAGGTTTCAAAGGGTGGTGTTCACAAGTTGATCTCCCTTTACAATGGGAAAACGACTGTCTGTTCTCAGAGATGACCAGGCATTGGCCAGCAGAAAGAAACCCCATCAACCTCCAGCAGCTTTAATTTCTCTAGCAGTTTTTCTTTGTTTCTTATTTATCAGCCTATCACACACACAGCAGTGACAGCCCCAGGCGTCCCCTCTCTGTAACACCAGAGCAGCTACCGCCCCAGGGTTCCACTCTCTGTGACACCACAGCCGTGACCACACCAGCGTTCCACTCTCTGTGACACGACAGCCGTGACAGCACTGGGCTTCCCTCTCTGTGACACCACATCAGAGACAGCACCATTGTTCCTCTCTCAGTGACACCACGGCAGTGACAGCACCAGTTTTCCACTCTCTGTGACACAACAGCAGTGACAACAACTGCTTTCTAATCTCTGTGACACCATGGCTGTGACTACACCAGTGTTCCTCTGTCTGTGACACGACAGCAGTGGCAGCACTGGGCTTCCCTCTCTGTGACGCCACAGCTGTGACAGCACCAGTGATCCACACTCTGTGACACAACAGCAGTGACAACAACAGCATTCCGCTCTGTCTGACACCACAGCAGTGACACCATTGGGCTTCCCTCTCTTTGACACCACAGCAGCGACAGCACTGGGCCTCCCTCTCTGTGACACCACAGCAGTGACAGCACTGGGCTTCCCTCTCTGTGACACCACAGAATTGACAGCAACAGCGTTCCACTCTCTGTGACACCACGGCAGTCACAGCACTGGTTTCCCTCTCTGTGACACCACAGCCGTCACAGCCCAACTGCTCCCCTCTCTGTGACACCACAACAGTGACAGCACAGTCTTCTATTCTCTGTGACACCAGAGCTCTGACAACTCCAATTTCCTCTGCAATGTGATACTACAGCTGTGACAGTTCTAGTGTTCCACTCTCTGTGACACCCGAGCAGTGAAAGCCTCAGTGTTCCACTCTCTGTCACATGACAGCCATGACAGCCCCACTGTTCACCTCTTAGTGAAGCAATCGCTCTGACAGCTCCAATTTCCTCCTCACTCTGACACCTGTCATGGTTTGAAAGTATTAATTAAAAAATCACTGGAAAACTTATCCATTTCTTGCTTGAAGATGTGGAATATGAGAAGGCCAAAAGAAGTTTAAAATTTAAAAGGAATCGAGGAAGTTTATTAACCAAACTACAAGGATACAAAACCAGAATAAAACTTCCAGATACCCTTTTTCCCCAGCAGCCACGCATTGCTGTGTTTAATTGACAACACAGAGGTAAAAAAAACCATTGCTGTTTAAAACAGTCATAACTCTGCTATAGTCTTTTCATCAGTCCTTGTAGGGAAAAAGAAGTTCTCTTTTGTCAATCTATGGAGATTTTCACAAGAAAAAACATTTTCTCATGCCTTCCTATTGCTCTGATGCCAGCTGCTTAGAAAACTCTGCCATCAGTCCTTTCCTCCCATTTGACACCAGTCTCAGCTGTGTTTGTGGGCCATGATTCAAGGGGTGTCATTGAATCATGAAGGAGAAGTTCTTCAAAGGCAAAAGTTCTCTTCATTGGATTCTGTGATCATCTCTGGAAACAGGAATGTTTTGCTTTGTCACTTAAGAGCCACAAATCTTCAGCATCTCTCACTTCTCCTTTTCTCTTCCAGCATCACATAGCATTACAACAACTTCACCATTAGCACAGCTTTAGCAATGAATTCCTTTTGCTCAGAACTATGCTTTGAAATACTCCATTCCCCCCAAAATACTGTTTCAGGAATTCAAGGAGTTTCTTCAGAACATGATTGTCCCCCTCCATAGCTTGAATAAAAGAAAATTTCAGCTTCTTCGGGCATCTTCCTCTTCTCTTCCCATCTGAGGCTTAATTCCTTTCCTCGCTGCCTTGGGTGGTTGATGCTGCCTCTTTACCCGTTGATCCCTCTCTCTTCCACTCTCTCTGGAAAAAGGATTCATCTGCAAGTCTCGTCTGGCTAGTGAAAGGCTTCAACTCTTGCCCAGGCACTGGGGATGGTCCCGGGGCCAGCGGCTGCAGCTCTTTGCCATGCAAGATTTTCCCTAGCTGCTCTGGAGGAGTGTGGCCACTGTGTCAGCAAGCCACAGCTCAAGAGCTTTCCCTCCCCTTCCTCGGCAGTTGCTGCTGAAAGCCAGCAGCGGCACAAACTGCTGCCGAGCCAGGAAGCAGCCTGACCCGCCAGCCCCACTCTACAAGGCTCAGTGAGCCCTGCCAGAGCTTCAGCCCATCTGGGAAGGGGCCGCTGTCATTTCACACTCTCCAACCCCCTCCAGGAAGCGCCGAAATCCTGCCAGCCCCGCTCCCCCTGCGGCAGCCTTGTCCAGCTGGGGGGGCAAGAGGCTGAAGCCTAGCCATACTAGCTCTTCCAAAGGCAGAAACCAGAGAGAAAGAAAAATTCCTGGGCTTAGGTTTCAAAGGGTGGTGTTCACAAGTTGATCTCCCTTTACAATGGGAAAACGACTGTCTGTTCTCAGAGATGACCAGGCATTGGCCAGCAGAAAGAAACCCCATCAACCTCCAGCAGCTTTAATTTCTCTAGCAGTTTTTCTTTGTTTCTTATTTATCAGCCTATCACACACACAGCAGTGACAGCCCCAGGCGTCCCCTCTCTGTAACACCAGAGCAGCTACCGCCCCAGGGTTCCACTCTCTGTGACACCACAGCCGTGACCACACCAGCGTTCCACTCTCTGTGACGCCACAGCCGTGACAGCACTGGGCTTCCCTCTCTGTGACACCACATCAGAGACAGCACCATTGTTCCTCTCTCAGTGACACCACGGCAGTGACAGCACCAGTTTTCCACTCTCTGTGACACAACAGCAGTGACAACAACTGCTTTCTAATCTCTGTGACACCATGGCTGTGACTACACCAGTGTTCCACTGTCTGTGACGCCACAGCAGTGGCAGCACTGGGCTTCCCTCTCTGTGACGCCACAGCTGTGACAGCACCAGTGATCCACACTCTGTGACACAACAGCAGTGACAACAACAGCATTCCGCTCTGTCTGACACCACAGCAGTGACACCATTGGGCTTCCCTCTCTTTGACACCACAGCAGCGACAGCACTGGGCCTCCCTCTCTGTGACACCACAGCAGTGACAGCACTGGGCTTCCCTCTCTGTGACACCACAGAATTGACAGCAACAGCGTTCCACTCTCTGTGACACCACGGCAGTCACAGCACTGGTTTCCCTCTCTGTGACACCAGAGCCGTCACAGCCCAACTGCTCCCCTCTCTGTGACACCACAACAGTGACAGCACAGTCTTCTATTCTCTGTGACACCAGAGCTCTGACAACTCCAATTTCCTCTGCAATGTGATACTACAGCTGTGACAGTTCTAGTGTTCCACTCTCTGTGACACCCGAGCAGTGAAAGCCTCAGTGTTCCACTCTCTGTCACATGACAGCCATGACAGCCCCACTGTTCACCTCTTAGTGAAGCAATCGCTCTGACAGCTCCAATTTCCTCCTCACTCTGACACCTGTCATGGTTTGAAAGTATTAATTAAAAAATCACTGGAAAACTTATCCATTTCTTGCTTGAAGATGTGGAATATGAGAAGGCCAAAAGAAGTTTAAAATTTAAAAGGAATCGAGGAAGTTTATTAACCAAACTACAAGGATACAAAACCAGAATAAAACTTCCAGATACCCTTTTTCCCCAGCAGCCACGCATTGCTGTGTTTAATTGACAACACAGAGGTAAAAAAAAACATTGCTGTTTAAAACAGTCATAACTCTGCTATAGTCTTTTCATCAGTCCTTGTAGGGAAAAAGAAGTTCTCTTTTGTCAATCTATGGAGATTTTCACAAGAAAAAACATTTTCTCATGCCTTCCTATTGCTCTGATGCCAGCTGCAAAAAAAAGTCTGCCATCAGTCCTTTCCTCCCATTTGACACCAGTCTCAGCTGTGTTTGTGGGCCATGATTCAAGGGGTGTCATTGAATCATGAAGGATAAGTTCTTCAAAGGCATAAGTTCTCTTCATTGGATTCTGTGATCATCTCTGGAAACAGGAATCTTTTGCTTTGTCACTTAAGAGCCACAAATCTTCAGCATCTCTCACTTCTCCTTTTCTCTTCCAGCATCACATAGCATTACAACAACTTCACCATTAGCACAGCTTTAGCAATGAATTCCTTTTGCTCAGAACTATGCTTTGAAATACTCCATTCCCCCCAAAATACTGTTTCAGGAATTCAAGGAGTTTCTTCAGAACATGATTGTCCCCCTCCATAGCTTGAATAAAAGAAAATTTCAGCTTCTTCGGGCATCTTCCTCTTCTCTTCCCATCTGAGGCTTAATTCCTTTCCTCGCTGCCTTGGGTGGTTGATGCTGCCTCTTTACCCGTTGATCCCTCTCTCTTCCACTCTCTCTGGAAAAAGGATTCATCTGCAAGTCTCGTCTGGCTAGTGAAAGGCTTCAACTCTTGCCCAGGCACTGGGGATGGTCCCGGGGCCAGCGGCTGCAGCTCTTTGCCATGCAAGATTTTCCCTAGCTGCTCTGGAGGAGTGTGGCCACTGTGTCAGCAAGCCACAGCTCAAGAGCTTTCCCTCCCCTTCCTCGGCAGTTGCTGCTGAAAGCCAGCAGCGGCACAAACTGCTGCCGAGCCAGGAAGCAGCCTGACCCGCCAGCCCCACTCTACAAGGCTCAGTGAGCCCTGCCAGAGCTTCAGCCCATCTGGGAAGGGGCCGCTGTCATTTCACACTCTCCAACCCCCTCCAGGAAGCGCCGAAATCCTGCCAGCCCCGCTCCCCCTGCGGCAGCCTTGTCCAGCTGTGGGGGCAAGAGGCTGAAGCCTAGCCATACTAGCTCTTCCAAAGGCAGAAACCAGAGAGAAAGAAAAATTCCTGGGCTTAGGTTTCAAAGGGTGGTGTTCACAAGTTGATCTCCCTTTACAATGGGAAAACGACTGTCTGTTCTCAGAGATGACCAGGCATTGGCCAGCAGAAAGAAACCCCATCAACCTCCAGCAGCTTTAATTTCTCTAGCAGTTTTTCTTTGTTTCTTATTTATCAGCCTATCACACACACAGCAGTGACAGTCCCAGGCGTCCCTTCTCTGTAACACCAGAGCAGCTACCGCCCCAGGGTTCCACTCTCTGTGACACCACAGCCGTGACCACACCAGCGTTCCACTCTCTGTGACGCCACAGCCGTGACAGCACTGGGCTTCCCTCTCTGTGACACCACATCAGAGACAGCACCATTGTTCCTCTCTCAGTGACACCACGGCAGTGACAGCACCAGTTTTCCACTCTCTGTGACACAACAGCAGTGACAACAACTGCTTTCTAATCTCTGTGACACCATGGCTGTGACTACACCAGTGTTCCACTGTCTGTGACGCCACAGCAGTGGCAGCACTGGGCTTCCCTCTCTGTGACGCCACAGCTGTGACAGCACCAGTGATCCACACTCTGTGACACAACAGCAGTGACAACAACAGCATTCCGCTCTGTCTGACACCACAGCAGTGACACCATTGGGCTTCCCTCTCTTTGACACCACAGCAGCGACAGCACTGGGCCTCCCTCTCTGTGACACCACAGCAGTGACAGCACTGGGCTTCCCTCTCTGTGACACCACAGAATTGACAGCAACAGCGTTCCACTCTCTGTGACACCACGGCAGTCACAGCACTGGTTTCCCTCTCTGTGACACCAGAGCCGTCACAGCCCAACTGCTCCCCTCTCTGTGACACCACAACAGTGACAGCACAGTCTTCTATTCTCTGTGACACCAGAGCTCTGACAACTCCAATTTCCTCTGCAATGTGATACTACAGCTGTGACAGTTCTAGTGTTCCACTCTCTGTGACACCCGAGCAGTGAAAGCCTCAGTGTTCCACTCTCTGTCACATGACAGCCATGACAGCCCCACTGTTCACCTCTTAGTGAAGCAATCGCTCTGACAGCTCCAATTTCCTCCTCACTCTGACACCTGTCATGGTTTGAAAGTATTAATTAAAAAATCACTGGAAAACTTATCCATTTCTTGCTTGAAGATGTGGAATATGAGAAGGCCAAAAGAAGTTTAAAATTTAAAAGGAATCGAGGAAGTTTATTAACCAAACTACAAGGATACAAAACCAGAATAAAACTTCCAGATACCCTTTTTCCCCAGCAGCCACGCATTGCTGTGTTTAATTGACAACACAGAGGTAAAAAAAACCATTGCTGTTTAAAACAGTCATAACTCTGCTATAGTCTTTTCATCAGTCCTTGTAGGGAAAAAGAAGTTCTCTTTTGTCAATCTATGGAGATTTTCACAAGAAAAAACATTTTCTCATGCCTTCCTATTGCTCTGATGCCAGCTGCTTAGAAAACTCTGCCATCAGTCCTTTCCTCCCATTTGACACCAGTCTCAGCTGTGTTTGTGGGCCATGATTCAAGGGGTGTCATTGAATCATGAAGGATAAGTTCTTCAAAGGCAAAAGTTCTCTTCATTGGATTCTGTGATCATCTCTGGAAACAGGAATCTTTTGCTTTGTCACTTAAGAGCCACAAATCTTCAGCATCTCTCACTTCTCCTTTTCTCTTCCAGCATCACATAGCATTACAACAACTTCACCATTAGCACAGCTTTAGCAATGAATTCCTTTTGCTCAGAACTATGCTTTGAAATACTCCATTCCCCCCAAAATACTGTTTCAGGAATTCAAGGAGTTTCTTCAGAACATGATTGTCCCCCTCCATAGCTTGAATAAAAGAAAATTTCAGCTTCTTCGGGCATCTTCCTCTTCTCTTCCCATCTGAGGCTTAATTCCTTTCCTCGCTGCCTTGGGTGGTTGATGCTGCCTCTTTACCTGTTGATCCCTCTCTCTTCCCCTCTCTCTGGAAAAAGGATTCATCTGCAAGTCTCGTCTGGCTAGTGAAAGGCTTCAACTCTTGCCCAGGCACTGGGGATGGTCCCGGGGCCAGCGGCTGCAGCTCTTTGCCATGCAACATTTTCCCTAGCTGCTCTGGAGGAGTGTGGCCACTGTGTCAGCAAGCCACAGCTCAAGAGCTTTCCCTCCCCTTCCTCGGCAGTTGCTGCTGAAAGCCAGCAGCGGCACAAACTGCTGCCGAGCCAGGAAGCAGCCTGACCCGCCAGCCCCACTCTACAAGGCTCAGTGAGCCCTGCCAGAGCTTCAGCCCATCTGGGAAGGGGCCGCTGTCATTTCACACTCTCCAACCCCCTCCAGGAAGCGCCGAAATCCTGCCAGCCCCACTCCCCCTGCGGCAGCCTTGTCCAGCTGGGGGGGCAAGAGGCTGAAGCCTAGCCATACTAGCTCTTCCAAAGGCAGAAACCAGAGAGAAAGAAAAATTCCTGGGCTTAGGTTTCAAAGGGTGGTGTTCACAAGTTGATCTCCCTTTACAATGGGAAAACGACTGTCTGTTCTCAGAGATGACCAGGCATTGGCCAGCAGAAAGAAACCCCATCAACCTCCAGCAGCTTTAATTTCTCTAGCAGTTTTTCTTTGTTTCTTATTTATCAGCCTATCACACACACAGCAGTGACAGCCCCAGGCGTCCCCTCTCTGTAACACCAGAGCAGCTACCGCCCCAGGGTTCCACTCTCTGTGACACCACAGCCGTGACCACACCAGCGTTCCACTCTCTGTGACACGACAGCCGTGACAGCACTGGGCTTCCCTCTCTGTGACACCACATCAGAGACAGCACCATTGTTCCTCTCTCAGTGACACCACGGCAGTGACAGCACCAGTTTTCCACTCTCTGTGACACAACAGCAGTGACAACAACTGCTTTCTAATCTCTGTGACACCATGGCTGTGACTACACCAGTGTTCCACTGTCTGTGACGCCACAGCAGTGGCAGCACTGGGCTTCCCTCTCTGTGACGCCACAGCTGTGACAGCACCAGTGATCCACACTCTGTGACACAACAGCAGTGACAACAACAGCATTCCGCTCTGTCTGACACCACAGCAGTGACACCATTGGGCTTCCCTCTCTTTGACACCACAGCAGCGACAGCACTGGGCCTCCCTCTCTGTGACACCACAGCAGTGACAGCACTGGGCTTCCCTCTCTGTGACACCACAGAATTGACAGCAACAGCGTTCCACTCTCTGTGACACCACGGCAGTCACAGCACTGGTTTCCCTCTCTGTGACACCAGAGCCGTCACAGCCCAACTGCTCCCCTCTCTGTGACACCACAACAGTGACAGCACAGTCTTCTATTCTCTGTGACACCAGAGCTCTGACAACTCCAATTTCCTCTGCAATGTGATACTACAGCTGTGACAGTTCTAGTGTTCCACTCTCTGTGACACCCGAGCAGTGAAAGCCTCAGTGTTCCACTCTCTGTCACATGACAGCCATGACAGCCCCACTGTTCACCTCTTAGTGAAGCAATCGCTCTGACAGCTCCAATTTCCTCCTCACTCTGACACCTGTCATGGTTTGAAAGTATTAATTAAAAAATCACTGGAAAACTTATCCATTTCTTGCTTGAAGATGTGGAATATGAGAAGGCCAAAAGAAGTTTAAAATTTAAAAGGAATCGAGGAAGTTTATTAACCAAACTACAAGGATACAAAACCAGAATAAAACTTCCAGATACCCTTTTTCCCCAGCAGCCACGCATTGCTGTGTTTAATTGACAACACAGAGGTAAAAAAAACCATTGCTGTTTAAAACAGTCATAACTCTGCTATAGTCTTTTCATCAGTCCTTGTAGGGAAAAAGAAGTTCTCTTTTGTCAATCTATGGAGATTTTCACAAGAAAAAACATTTTCTCATGCCTTCCTATTGCTCTGATGCCAGCTGCAAAAAAAAGTCTGCCATCAGTCCTTTCCTCCCATTTGACACCAGTCTCAGCTGTGCTTGTGGGCCATGATTCAAGGGGTGTCATTGAATCATGAAGGATAAGTTCTTCAAAGGCAAAAGTTCTCTTCATTGGATTCTGTGATCATCTCTGGAAACAGGAATCTTTTGCTTTGTCACTTAAGAGCCACAAATCTTCAGCATCTCTCACTTCTCCTTTTCTCTTCCAGCATCACATAGCATTACAACAACTTCACCATTAGCACAGCTTTAGCAATGAATTCCTTTTGCTCAGAACTATGCTTTGAAATACTCCATTCCCCCCAAAATACTGTTTCAGGAATTCAAGGAGTTTCTTCAGAACATGATTGTCCCCCTCCATAGCTTGAATAAAAGAAAATTTCAGCTTCTTCGGGCATCTTCCTCTTCTCTTCCCATCTGAGGCTTAATTCCTTTCCTCGCTGCCTTGGGTGGTTGATGCTGCCTCTTTACCTGTTGATCCCTCTCTCTTCCCCTCTCTCTGGAAAAAGGATTCATCTGCAAGTCTCGTCTGGCTAGTGAAAGGCTTCAACTCTTGCCCAGGCACTGGGGATGGTCCCGGGGCCAGCGGCTGCAGCTCTTTGCCATGCAAGATTTTCCCTAGCTGCTCTGGAGGAGTGTGGCCACTGTGTCAGCAAGCCACAGCTCAAGAGCTTTCCCTCCCCTTCCTCGGCAGTTGCTGCTGAAAGCCAGCAGCGGCACAAACTGCTGCCGAGCCAGGAAGCAGCCTGACCCGCCAGCCCCACTCTACAAGGCTCAGTGAGCCCTGCCAGAGCTTCAGCCCATCTGGGAAGGGGCCACTGTCATTTCACACTCTCCAACCCCCTCCAGGAAGCGCCGAAATCCTGCCAGCCCCACTCCCCCTGCGGCAGCCTTGTCCAGCTGGGGGGGCAAGAGGCTGAAGCCTAGCCATACTAGCTCTTCCAAAGGCAGAAACCAGAGAGAAAGAAAAATTCCTGGGCTTAGGTTTCAAAGGGTGGTGTTCACAAGTTGATCTCCCTTTACAATGGGAAAACGACTGTCTGTTCTCAGAGATGACCAGGCATTGGCCAGCAGAAAGAAACCCCATCAACCTCCAGCAGCTTTAATTTCTCTAGCAGTTTTTCTTTGTTTCTTATTTATCAGCCTATCACACACACAGCAGTGACAGCCCCAGGCGTCCCCTCTCTGTAACACCAGAGCAGCTACCGCCCCAGGGTTCCACTCTCTGTGACACCACAGCCGTGACCACACCAGCGTTCCACTCTCTGTGACACGACAGCCGTGACAGCACTGGGCTTCCCTCTCTGTGACACCACATCAGAGACAGCACCATTGTTCCTCTCTCAGTGACACCACGGCAGTGACAGCACCAGTTTTCCACTCTCTGTGACACAACAGCAGTGACAACAACTGCTTTCTAATCTCTGTGACACCATGGCTGTGACTACACCAGTGTTCCTCTGTCTGTGACACGACAGCAGTGGCAGCACTGGGCTTCCCTCTCTGTGACGCCACAGCTGTGACAGCACCAGTGATCCACACTCTGTGACACAACAGCAGTGACAACAACAGCATTCCGCTCTGTCTGACACCACAGCAGTGACACCATTGGGCTTCCCTCTCTTTGACACCACAGCAGCGACAGCACTGGGCCTCCCTCTCTGTGACACCACAGCAGTGACAGCACTGGGCTTCCCTCTCTGTGACACCACAGCAGTGACAGCTCTGGGCTTCCCTCTCTGTGACACCACAGAATTGACAGCAACAGCGTTCCACTCTCTGTGACACCACGGCAGTCACAGCACTGGTTTCCCTCTCTGTGACACCAGAGCCGTCACAGCCCAACTGCTCCCCTCTCTGTGACACCACAACAGTGACAGCACAGTCTTCTATTCTCTGTGACACCAGAGCTCTGACAACTCCAATTTCCTCTGCAATGTGATACTACAGCTGTGACAGTTCTAGTGTTCCACTCTCTGTGACACCCGAGCAGTGAAAGCCTCAGTGTTCCACTCTCTGTCACATGACAGCCATGACAGCCCCACTGTTCACCTCTTAGTGAAGCAATCGCTCTGACAGCTCCAATTTCCTCCTCACTCTGACACCTGTCATGGTTTGAAAGTATTAATTAAAAAATCACTGGAAAACTTATCCATTTCTTGCTTGAAGATGTGGAATATGAGAAGGCCAAAAGAAGTTTAAAATTTAAAAGGAATCGAGGAAGTTTATTAACCAAACTACAAGGATACAAAACCAGAATAAAACTTCCAGATACCCTTTTTCCCCAGCAGCCACGCATTGCTGTGTTTAATTGACAACACAGAGGTAAAAAAAACCATTGCTGTTTAAAACAGTCATAACTCTGCTATAGTCTTTTCATCAGTCCTTGTAGGGAAAAAGAAGTTCTCTTTTGTCAATCTATGGAGATTTTCACAAGAAAAAACATTTTCTCATGCCTTCCTATTGCTCTGATGCCAGCTGCTTAGAAAACTCTGCCATCAGTCCTTTCCTCCCATTTGACACCAGTCTCAGCTGTGTTTGTGGGCCATGATTCAAGGGGTGTCATTGAATCATGAAGGATAAGTTCTTCAAAGGCAAAAGTTCTCTTCATTGGATTCTGTGATCATCTCTGGAAACAGGAATCTTTTGCTTTGTCACTTAAGAGCCACAAATCTTCAGCATCTCTCACTTCTCCTTTTCTCTTCCAGCATCACATAGCATTACAACAACTTCACCATTAGCACAGCTTTAGCAATGAATTCCTTTTGCTCAGAACTATGCTTTGAAATACTCCATTCCCCCCAAAATACTGTTTCAGGAATTCAAGGAGTTTCTTCAGAACATGATTGTCCCCCTCCATAGCTTGAATAAAAGAAAATTTCAGCTTCTTCGGGCATCTTCCTCTTCTCTTCCCATCTGAGGCTTAATTCCTTTCCTCGCTGCCTTGGGTGGTTGATGCTGCCTCTTTACCCGTTGATCCCTCTCTCTTCCCCTCTCTCTGGAAAAAGGATTCATCTGCAAGTCTCGTCTGGCTAGTGAAAGGCTTCAACTCTTGCCCAGGCACTGGGGATGGTCCCGGGGCCAGCGGCTGCAGCTCTTTGCCATGCAACATTTTCCCTAGCTGCTCTGGAGGAGTGTGGCCACTGTGTCAGCAAGCCACAGCTCAAGAGCTTTCCCTCCCCTTCCTCGGCAGTTGCTGCTGAAAGCCAGCAGCGGCAGAAACTGCTGCCGAGCCAGGAAGCAGCCTGACCCGCCAGCCCCACTCTACAAGGCTCAGTGAGCCCTGCCAGAGCTTCAGCCCATCTGGGAAGGGGCCGCTGTCATTTCACACTCTCCAACCCCCTCCAGGAAGCGCCGAAATCCTGCCAGCCCCACTCCCCCTGCGGCAGCCTTGTCCAGCTGGGGGGGCAAGAGGCTGAAGCCTAGCCATACTAGCTCTTCCAAAGGCAGAAACCAGAGAGAAAGAAAAATTCCTGGGCTTAGGTTTCAAAGGGTGGTGTTCACAAGTTGATCTCCCTTTACAATGGGAAAACGACTGTCTGTTCTCAGAGATGACCAGGCATTGGCCAGCAGAAAGAAACCCCATCAACCTCCAGCAGCTTTAATTTCTCTAGCAGTTTTTCTTTGTTTCTTATTTATCAGCCTATCACACACACAGCAGTGACAGCCCCAGGCGTCCCCTCTCTGTAACACCAGAGCAGCTACCGCCCCAGGGTTCCACTCTCTGTGACACCACAGCCGTGACCACACCAGCGTTCCACTCTCTGTGACGCCACAGCCGTGACAGCACTGGGCTTCCCTCTCTGTGACACCACATCAGAGACAGCACCATTGTTCCTCTCTCAGTGACACCACGGCAGTGACAGCACCAGTTTTCCACTCTCTGTGACACAACAGCAGTGACAACAACTGCTTTCTAATCTCTGTGACACCATGGCTGTGACTACACCAGTGTTCCACTGTCTGTGACGCCACAGCAGTGGCAGCACTGGGCTTCCCTCTCTGTGACGCCACAGCTGTGACAGCACCAGTGATCCACACTCTGTGACACAACAGCAGTGACAACAACAGCATTCCGCTCTGTCTGACACCACAGCAGTGACACCATTGGGCTTCCCTCTCTTTGACACCACAGCAGCGACAGCACTGGGCCTCCCTCTCTGTGACACCACAGCAGTGACAGCACTGGGCTTCCCTCTCTGTGACACCACAGAATTGACAGCAACAGCGTTCCACTCTCTGTGACACCACGGCAGTCACAGCACTGGTTTCCCTCTCTGTGACACCAGAGCTGTCACAGCCCAACTGCTCCCCTCTCTGTGACACCACAACAGTGACAGCACAGTCTTCTATTCTCTGTGACACCAGAGCTCTGACAACTCCAATTTCCTCTGCAATGTGATACTACAGCTGTGACAGTTCTAGTGTTCCACTCTCTGTGACACCCGAGCAGTGAAAGCCTCAGTGTTCCACTCTCTGTCACATGACAGCCATGACAGCCCCACTGTTCACCTCTTAGTGAAGCAATCGCTCTGACAGCTCCAATTTCCTCCTCACTCTGACACCTGTCATGGTTTGAAAGTATTAATTAAAAAATCACTGGAAAACTTATCCATTTCTTGCTTGAAGATGTGGAATATGAGAAGGCCAAAAGAAGTTTAAAATTTAAAAGGAATCGAGGAAGTTTATTAACCAAACTACAAGGATACAAAACCAGAATAAAACTTCCAGATACCCTTTTTCCCCAGCAGCCACGCATTGCTGTGTTTAATTGACAACACAGAGGTAAAAAAAACCATTGCTGTTTAAAACAGTCATAACTCTGCTATAGTCTTTTCATCAGTCCTTGTAGGGAAAAAGAAGTTCTCTTTTGTCAATCTATGGAGATTTTCACAAGAAAAAACATTTTCTCATGCCTTCCTATTGCTCTGATGCCAGCTGCTTAGAAAACTCTGCCATCAGTCCTTTCCTCCCATTTGACACCAGTCTCAGCTGTGTTTGTGGGCCATGATTCAAGGGGTGTCATTGAATCATGAAGGATAAGTTCTTCAAAGGCAAAAGTTCTCTTCATTGGATTCTGTGATCATCTCTGGAAACAGGAATCTTTTGCTTTGTCACTTAAGAGCCACAAATCTTCAGCATCTCTCACTTCTCCTTTTCTCTTCCAGCATCACATAGCATTACAACAACTTCACCATTAGCACAGCTTTAGCAATGAATTCCTTTTGCTCAGAACTATGCTTTGAAATACTCCATTCCCCCCAAAATACTGTTTCAGGAATTCAAGGAGTTTCTTCAGAACATGATTGTCCCCCTCCATAGCTTGAATAAAAGAAAATTTCAGCTTCTTCGGGCATCTTCCTCTTCTCTTCCCATCTGAGGCTTAATTCCTTTCCTCGCTGCCTTGGGTGGTTGATGCTGCCTCTTTACCTGTTGATCCCTCTCTCTTCCCCTCTCTCTGGAAAAAGGATTCATCTGCAAGTCTCGTCTGGCTAGTGAAAGGCTTCAACTCTTGCCCAGGCACTGGGGATGGTCCCGGGGCCAGCGGCTGCAGCTCTTTGCCATGCAAGATTTTCCCTAGCTGCTCTGGAGGAGTGTGGCCACTGTGTCAGCAAGCCACAGCTCAAGAGCTTTCCCTCCCCTTCCTCGGCAGTTGCTGCTGAAAGCCAGCAGCGGCACAAACTGCTGCCGAGCCAGGAAGCAGCCTGACCCGCCAGCCCCACTCTACAAGGCTCAGTGAGCCCTGCCAGAGCTTCAGCCCATCTGGGAAGGGGCCGCTGTCATTTCACACTCTCCAACCCCCTCCAGGAAGCGCCGAAATCCTGCCAGCCCCACTCCCCCTGCGGCAGCCTTGTCCAGCTGGGGGGGCAAGAGGCTGAAGCCTAGCCATACTAGCTCTTCCAAAGGCAGAAACCAGAGAGAAAGAAAAATTCCTGGGCTTAGGTTTCAAAGGGTGGTGTTCACAAGTTGATCTCCCTTTACAATGGGAAAACGACTGTCTGTTCTCAGAGATGACCAGGCATTGGCCAGCAGAAAGAAACCCCATCAACCTCCAGCAGCTTTAATTTCTCTAGCAGTTTTTCTTTGTTTCTTATTTATCAGCCTATCACACACACAGCAGTGACAGCCCCAGGCGTCCCCTCTCTGTAACACCAGAGCAGCTACCGCCCCAGGGTTCCACTCTCTGTGACACCACAGCCGTGACCACACCAGCGTTCCACTCTCTGTGACACGACAGCCGTGACAGCACTGGGCTTCCCTCTCTGTGACACCACATCAGAGACAGCACCATTGTTCCTCTCTCAGTGACACCACGGCAGTGACAGCACCAGTTTTCCACTCTCTGTGACACAACAGCAGTGACAACAACTGCTTTCTAATCTCTGTGACACCATGGCTGTGACTACACCAGTGTTCCACTGTCTGTGACGCCACAGCAGTGGCAGCACTGGGCTTCCCTCTCTGTGACGCCACAGCTGTGACAGCACCAGTGATCCACACTCTGTGACACAACAGCAGTGACAACAACAGCATTCCGCTCTGTCTGACACCACAGCAGTGACACCATTGGGCTTCCCTCTCTTTGACACCACAGCAGCGACAGCACTGGGCCTCCCTCTCTGTGACACCACAGCAGTGACAGCACTGGGCTTCCCTCTCTGTGACACCACAGAATTGACAGCAACAGCGTTCCACTCTCTGTGACACCACGGCAGTCACAGCACTGGTTTCCCTCTCTGTGACACCAGAGCCGTCACAGCCCAACTGCTCCCCTCTCTGTGACACCACAACAGTGACAGCACAGTCTTCTATTCTCTGTGACACCAGAGCTCTGACAACTCCAATTTCCTCTGCAATGTGATACTACAGCTGTGACAGTTCTAGTGTTCCACTCTCTGTGACACCCGAGCAGTGAAAGCCTCAGTGTTCCACTCTCTGTCACATGACAGCCATGACAGCCCCACTGTTCACCTCTTAGTGAAGCAATCGCTCTGACAGCTCCAATTTCCTCCTCACTCTGACACCTGTCATGGTTTGAAAGTATTAATTAAAAAATCACTGGAAAACTTATCCATTTCTTGCTTGAAGATGTGGAATATGAGAAGGCCAAAAGAAGTTTAAAATTTAAAAGGAATCGAGGAAGTTTATTAACCAAACTACAAGGATACAAAACCAGAATAAAACTTCCAGATACCCTTTTTCCCCAGCAGCCACGCATTGCTGTGTTTAATTGACAACACAGAGGTAAAAAAAACCATTGCTGTTTAAAACAGTCATAACTCTGCTATAGTCTTTTCATCAGTCCTTGTAGGGAAAAAGAAGTTCTCTTTTGTCAATCTATGGAGATTTTCACAAGAAAAAACATTTTCTCATGCCTTCCTATTGCTCTGATGCCAGCTGCAAAAAAAAGTCTGCCATCAGTCCTTTCCTCCCATTTGACACCAGTCTCAGCTGTGCTTGTGGGCCATGATTCAAGGGGTGTCATTGAATCATGAAGGATAAGTTCTTCAAAGGCAAAAGTTCTCTTCATTGGATTCTGTGATCATCTCTGGAAACAGGAATCTTTTGCTTTGTCACTTAAGAGCCACAAATCTTCAGCATCTCTCACTTCTCCTTTTCTCTTCCAGCATCACATAGCATTACAACAACTTCACCATTAGCACAGCTTTAGCAATGAATTCCTTTTGCTCAGAACTATGCTTTGAAATACTCCATTCCCCCCAAAATACTGTTTCAGGAATTCAAGGAGTTTCTTCAGAACATGATTGTCCCCCTCCATAGCTTGAATAAAAGAAAATTTCAGCTTCTTCGGGCATCTTCCTCTTCTCTTCCCATCTGAGGCTTAATTCCTTTCCTCGCTGCCTTGGGTGGTTGATGCTGCCTCTTTACCTGTTGATCCCTCTCTCTTCCCCTCTCTCTGGAAAAAGGATTCATCTGCAAGTCTCGTCTGGCTAGTGAAAGGCTTCAACTCTTGCCCAGGCACTGGGGATGGTCCCGGGGCCAGCGGCTGCAGCTCTTTGCCATGCAAGATTTTCCCTAGCTGCTCTGGAGGAGTGTGGCCACTGTGTCAGCAAGCCACAGCTCAAGAGCTTTCCCTCCCCTTCCTCGGCAGTTGCTGCTGAAAGCCAGCAGCGGCACAAACTGCTGCCGAGCCAGGAAGCAGCCTGACCCGCCAGCCCCACTCTACAAGGCTCAGTGAGCCCTGCCAGAGCTTCAGCCCATCTGGGAAGGGGCCACTGTCATTTCACACTCTCCAACCCCCTCCAGGAAGCGCCGAAATCCTGCCAGCCCCACTCCCCCTGCGGCAGCCTTGTCCAGCTGGGGGGGCAAGAGGCTGAAGCCTAGCCATACTAGCTCTTCCAAAGGCAGAAACCAGAGAGAAAGAAAAATTCCTGGGCTTAGGTTTCAAAGGGTGGTGTTCACAAGTTGATCTCCCTTTACAATGGGAAAACGACTGTCTGTTCTCAGAGATGACCAGGCATTGGCCAGCAGAAAGAAACCCCATCAACCTCCAGCAGCTTTAATTTCTCTAGCAGTTTTTCTTTGTTTCTTATTTATCAGCCTATCACACACACAGCAGTGACAGCCCCAGGCGTCCCCTCTCTGTAACACCAGAGCAGCTACCGCCCCAGGGTTCCACTCTCTGTGACACCACAGCCGTGACCACACCAGCGTTCCACTCTCTGTGACACGACAGCCGTGACAGCACTGGGCTTCCCTCTCTGTGACACCACATCAGAGACAGCACCATTGTTCCTCTCTCAGTGACACCACGGCAGTGACAGCACCAGTTTTCCACTCTCTGTGACACAACAGCAGTGACAACAACTGCTTTCTAATCTCTGTGACACCATGGCTGTGACTACACCAGTGTTCCTCTGTCTGTGACACGACAGCAGTGGCAGCACTGGGCTTCCCTCTCTGTGACGCCACAGCTGTGACAGCACCAGTGATCCACACTCTGTGACACAACAGCAGTGACAACAACAGCATTCCGCTCTGTCTGACACCACAGCAGTGACACCATTGGGCTTCCCTCTCTTTGACACCACAGCAGCGACAGCACTGGGCCTCCCTCTCTGTGACACCACAGCAGTGACAGCACTGGGCTTCCCTCTCTGTGACACCACAGCAGTGACAGCTCTGGGCTTCCCTCTCTGTGACACCACAGAATTGACAGCAACAGCGTTCCACTCTCTGTGACACCATGGCAGTCACAGCACTGGTTTCCCTCTCTGTGACACCAGAGCCGTCACAGCCCAACTGCTCCCCTCTCTGTGACACCACAACAGTGACAGCACAGTCTTCTATTCTCTGTGACACCAGAGCTCTGACAACTCCAATTTCCTCTGCAATGTGATACTACAGCTGTGACAGTTCTAGTGTTCCACTCTCTGTGACACCCGAGCAGTGAAAGCCTCAGTGTTCCACTCTCTGTCACATGACAGCCATGACAGCCCCACTGTTCACCTCTTAGTGAAGCAATCGCTCTGACAGCTCCAATTTCCTCCTCACTCTGACACCTGTCATGGTTTGAAAGTATTAATTAAAAAATCACTGGAAAACTTATCCATTTCTTGCTTGAAGATGTGGAATATGAGAAGGCCAAAAGAAGTTTAAAATTTAAAAGGAATCGAGGAAGTTTATTAACCAAACTACAAGGATACAAAACCAGAATAAAACTTCCAGATACCCTTTTTCCCCAGCAGCCACGCATTGCTGTGTTTAATTGACAACACAGAGGTAAAAAAAACCATTGCTGTTTAAAACAGTCATAACTCTGCTATAGTCTTTTCATCAGTCCTTGTAGGGAAAAAGAAGTTCTCTTTTGTCAATCTATGGAGATTTTCACAAGAAAAAACATTTTCTCATGCCTTCCTATTGCTCTGATGCCAGCTGCTTAGAAAACTCTGCCATCAGTCCTTTCCTCCCATTTGACACCAGTCTCAGCTGTGTTTGTGGGCCATGATTCAAGGGGTGTCATTGAATCATGAAGGATAAGTTCTTCAAAGGCAAAAGTTCTCTTCATTGGATTCTGTGATCATCTCTGGAAACAGGAATCTTTTGCTTTGTCACTTAAGAGCCACAAATCTTC
The DNA here is from genome assembly GCF_971803275.1 of Cyanistes caeruleus. Classification (NCBI taxonomy): domain Eukaryota; kingdom Metazoa; phylum Chordata; class Aves; order Passeriformes; family Paridae; genus Cyanistes; species Cyanistes caeruleus. The sequence goes on along the minus strand of NW_028256296.1, from coordinate 1,631,416 downwards.
AGCATCTCTCACTTCTCCTTTTCTCTTCCAGCATCACATAGCATTACAACAACTTCACCATTAGCACAGCTTTAGCAATGAATTCCTTTTGCTCAGAACTATGCTTTGAAATACTCCATTCCCCCCAAAATACTGTTTCAGGAATTCAAGGAGTTTCTTCAGAACATGATTGTCCCCCTCCATAGCTTGAATAAAAGAAAATTTCAGCTTCTTCGGGCATCTTCCTCTTCTCTTCCCATCTGAGGCTTAATTCCTTTCCTCGCTGCCTTGGGTGGTTGATGCTGCCTCTTTACCTGTTGATCCCTCTCTCTTCCCCTCTCTCTGGAAAAAGGATTCATCTGCAAGTCTCGTCTGGCTAGTGAAAGGCTTCAACTCTTGCCCAGGCACTGGGGATGGTCCCGGGGCCAGCGGCTGCAGCTCTTTGCCATGCAACATTTTCCCTAGCTGCTCTGGAGGAGTGTGGCCACTGTGTCAGCAAGCCACAGCTCAAGAGCTTTCCCTCCCCTTCCTCGGCAGTTGCTGCTGAAAGCCAGCAGCGGCACAAACTGCTGCCGAGCCAGGAAGCAGCCTGACCCGCCAGCCCCACTCTACAAGGCTCAGTGAGCCCTGCCAGAGCTTCAGCCCATCTGGGAAGGGGCCGCTGTCATTTCACACTCTCCAACCCCCTCCAGGAAGCGCCGAAATCCTGCCAGCCCCACTCCCCCTGCGGCAGCCTTGTCCAGCTGGGGGGGCAAGAGGCTGAAGCCTAGCCATACTAGCTCTTCCAAAGGCAGAAACCAGAGAGAAAGAAAAATTCCTGGGCTTAGGTTTCAAAGGGTGGTGTTCACAAGTTGATCTCCCTTTACAATGGGAAAACGACTGTCTGTTCTCAGAGATGACCAGGCATTGGCCAGCAGAAAGAAACCCCATCAACCTCCAGCAGCTTTAATTTCTCTAGCAGTTTTTCTTTGTTTCTTATTTATCAGCCTATCACACACACAGCAGTGACAGCCCCAGGCGTCCCCTCTCTGTAACACCAGAGCAGCTACCGCCCCAGGGTTCCACTCTCTGTGACACCACAGCCGTGACCACACCAGCGTTCCACTCTCTGTGACACGACAGCCGTGACAGCACTGGGCTTCCCTCTCTGTGACACCACATCAGAGACAGCACCATTGTTCCTCTCTCAGTGACACCACGGCAGTGACAGCACCAGTTTTCCACTCTCTGTGACACAACAGCAGTGACAACAACTGCTTTCTAATCTCTGTGACACCATGGCTGTGACTACACCAGTGTTCCTCTGTCTGTGACACGACAGCAGTGGCAGCACTGGGCTTCCCTCTCTGTGACGCCACAGCTGTGACAGCACCAGTGATCCACACTCTGTGACACAACAGCAGTGACAACAACAGCATTCCGCTCTGTCTGACACCACAGCAGTGACACCATTGGGCTTCCCTCTCTTTGACACCACAGCAGCGACAGCACTGGGCCTCCCTCTCTGTGACACCACAGCAGTGACAGCACTGGGCTTCCCTCTCTGTGACACCACAGCAGTGACAGCAACAGCGTTCCACTCTCTGTGACACCACGGCAGTCACAGCACTGGTTTCCCTCTCTGTGACACCAGAGCCGTCACAGCCCAACTGCTCCCCTCTCTGTGACACCACAACAGTGACAGCACAGTCTTCTATTCTCTGTGACACCAGAGCTCTGACAACTCCAATTTCCTTTGCAATGTGATACTACAGCTGTGACAGTTCTAGTGTTCCACTCTCTGTGACACCCGAGCAGTGAAAGCCTCAGTGTTCCACTCTCTGTCACATGACAGCCATGACAGCCCCACTGTTCACCTCTTAGTGAAGCAATCGCTCTGACAGCTCCAATTTCCTCCTCACTCTGACACCTGTCATGGTTTGAAAGTATTAATTAAAAAATCACTGCAATACTTATCCATTTCTTGCTTGAAGATGTGGAATATGAGAAGGCCAAAAGAAGTTTAAAATTTAAAAGGAATCGAGGAAGTTTATTAACCAAACTACAAGGATACAAAACCAGAATAAAACTTCCAGATACCCTTTTTCCCCAGCAGCCACGCATTGCTGTGTTTAATTGACAGCACAGAGGTAAAAAAAACCATTGCTGTTTAAAACAGTCATAACTCTGCTATAGTCTTTTCATCAGTCCTTGTAGGGAAAAAGAAGTTCTCTTTTGTCAATCTATGGAGATTTTCACAAGAAAAAACATTTTCTCATGCCTTCCTATTGCTCTGATGCCAGCTGCTTAGAAAACTCTGCCATCAGTCCTTTCCTCCCATTTGACACCAGTCTCAGCTGTGTTTGTGGGCCATGATTCAAGGGGTGTCATTGAATCATGAAGGATAAGTTCTTCAAAGGCAAAAGTTCTCTTCATTGGATTCTGTGATCATCTCTGGAAACAGGAATCTTTTGCTTTGTCACTTAAGAGCCACAAATCTTCAGCATCTCTCACTTCTCCTTTTCTCTTCCAGCATCACATAGCATTACAACAACTTCACCATTAGCACAGCTTTAGCAATGAATTCCTTTTGCTCAGAACTATGCTTTGAAATACTCCATTCCCCCCAAAATACTGTTTCAGGAATTCAAGGAGTTTCTTCAGAACATGATTGTCCCCCTCCATAGCTTGAATAAAAGAAAATTTCAGCTTCTTCGGGCATCTTCCTCTTCTCTTCCCATCTGAGGCTTAATTCCTTTCCTCGCTGCCTTGGGTGGTTGATGCTGCCTCTTTACCCGTTGATCCCTCTCTCTTCCCCTCTCTCTGGAAAAAGGATTCATCTGCAAGTCTCGTCTGGCTAGTGAAAGGCTTCAACTCTTGCCCAGGCACTGGGGATGGTCCCGGGGCCAGCGGCTGCAGCTCTTTGCCATGCAACATTTTCCCTAGCTGCTCTGGAGGAGTGTGGCCACTGTGTCAGCAAGCCACAGCTCAAGAGCTTTCCCTCCCCTTCCTCGGCAGTTGCTGCTGAAAGCCAGCAGCGGCACAAACTGCTGCCGAGCCAGGAAGCAGCCTGACCCGCCAGCCCCACTCTACAAGGCTCAGTGAGCCCTGCCAGAGCTTCAGCCCATCTGGGAAGGGGCCGCTGTCATTTCACACTCTCCAACCCCCTCCAGGAAGCGCCGAAATCCTGCCAGCCCCGCTCCCTCTGCGGCAGCCTTGTCCAGCTGGGGGGGCAAGAGGCTGAAGCCTAGCCATACTAGCTCTTCCAAAGGCAGAAACCAGAGAGAAAGAAAAATTCCTGGGCTTAGGTTTCAAAGGGTGGTGTTCACAAGTTGATCTCCCTTTACAATGGGAAAACGACTGTCTGTTCTCAGAGATGACCAGGCATTGGCCAGCAGAAAGAAACCCCATCAACCTCCAGCAGCTTTAATTTCTCTAGCAGTTTTTCTTTGTTTCTTATTTATCAGCCTATCACACACACAGCAGTGACAGCCCCAGGCGTCCCCTCTCTGTAACACCAGAGCAGCTACCGCCCCAGGGTTCCACTCTCTGTGACACCACAGCCGTGACCACACCAGCGTTCCACTCTCTGTGACGCCACAGCCGTGACAGCACTGGGCTTCCCTCTCTGTGACACCACATCAGAGACAGCACCATTGTTCCTCTCTCAGTGACACCACGGCAGTGACAGCACCAGTTTTCCACTCTCTGTGACACAACAGCAGTGACAACAACTGCTTTCTAATCTCTGTGACACCATGGCTGTGACTACACCAGTGTTCCACTGTCTGTGACGCCACAGCAGTGGCAGCACTGGGCTTCCCTCTCTGTGACGCCACAGCTGTGACAGCACCAGTGATCCACACTCTGTGACACAACAGCAGTGACAACAACAGCATTCCGCTCTGTCTGACACCACAGCAGTGACACCATTGGGCTTCCCTCTCTTTGACACCACAGCAGCGACAGCACTGGGCCTCCCTCTCTGTGACACCACAGCAGTGACAGCACTGGGCTTCCCTCTCTGTGACACCACAGAATTGACAGCAACAGCGTTCCACTCTCTGTGACACCACGGCAGTCACAGCACTGGTTTCCCTCTCTGTGACACCAGAGCCGTCACAGCCCAACTGCTCCCCTCTCTGTGACACCACAACAGTGACAGCACAGTCTTCTATTCTCTGTGACACCAGAGCTCTGACAACTCCAATTTCCTCTGCAATGTGATACTACAGCTGTGACAGTTCTAGTGTTCCACTCTCTGTGACACCCGAGCAGTGAAAGCCTCAGTGTTCCACTCTCTGTCACATGACAGCCATGACAGCCCCACTGTTCACCTCTTAGTGAAGCAATCGCTCTGACAGCTCCAATTTCCTCCTCACTCTGACACCTGTCATGGTTTGAAAGTATTAATTAAAAAATCACTGGAAAACTTATCCATTTCTTGCTTGAAGATGTGGAATATGAGAAGGCCAAAAGAAGTTTAAAATTTAAAAGGAATCGAGGAAGTTTATTAACCAAACTACAAGGATACAAAACCAGAATAAAACTTCCAGATACCCTTTTTCCCCAGCAGCCACGCATTGCTGTGTTTAATTGACAGCACAGAGGTAAAAAAAACCTTTGCTGTTTAAAACAGTCATAACTCTGCTATAGTCTTTTCATCAGTCCTTGTAGGGAAAAAGAAGTTCTCTTTTGTCAATCTATGGAGATTTTCACAAGAAAAAACATTTTCTCATGCCTTCCTATTGCTCTGATGCCAGCTGCAAAAAAAAGTCTGCCATCAGTCCTTTCCTCCCATTTGACACCAGTCTCAGCTGTGTTTGTGGGCCATGATTCAAGGGGTGTCATTGAATCATGAAGGATAAGTTCTTCAAAGGCATAAGTTCTCTTCATTGGATTCTGTGATCATCTCTGGAAACAGGAATCTTTTGCTTTGTCACTTAAGAGCCACAAATCTTCAGCATCTCTCACTTCTCCTTTTCTCTTCCAGCATCACATAGCATTACAACAACTTCACCATTAGCACAGCTTTAGCAATGAATTCCTTTTGCTCAGAACTATGCTTTGAAATACTCCATTCCCCCCAAAATACTGTTTCAGGAATTCAAGGAGTTTCTTCAGAACATGATTGTCCCCCTCCATAGCTTGAATAAAAGAAAATTTCAGCTTCTTCGGGCATCTTCCTCTTCTCTTCCCATCTGAGGCTTAATTCCTTTCCTCGCTGCCTTGGGTGGTTGATGCTGCCTCTTTACCCGTTGATCCCTCTCTCTTCCACTCTCTCTGGAAAAAGGATTCATCTGCAAGTCTCGTCTGGCTAGTGAAAGGCTTCAACTCTTGCCCAGGCACTGGGGATGGTCCCGGGGCCAGCGGCTGCAGCTCTTTGCCATGCAACATTTTCCCTAGCTGCTCTGGAGGAGTGTGGCCACTGTGTCAGCAAGCCACAGCTCAAGAGCTTTCCCTCCCCTTCCTCGGCAGTTGCTGCTGAAAGCCAGCAGCGGCACAAACTGCTGCCGAGCCAGGAAGCAGCCTGACCCGCCAGCCCCACTCTACAAGGCTCAGTGAGCCCTGCCAGAGCTTCAGCCCATCTGGGAAGGGGCCGCTGTCATTTCACACTCTCCAACCCCCTCCAGGAAGCGCCGAAATCCTGCCAGCCCCGCTCCCCCTGCGGCAGCCTTGTCCAGCTGTGGGGGCAAGAGGCTGAAGCCTAGCCATACTAGCTCTTCCAAAGGCAGAAACCAGAGAGAAAGAAAAATTCCTGGGCTTAGGTTTCAAAGGGTGGTGTTCACAAGTTGATCTCCCTTTACAATGGGAAAACGACTGTCTGTTCTCAGAGATGACCAGGCATTGGCCAGCAGAAAGAAACCCCATCAACCTCCAGCAGCTTTAATTTCTCTAGCAGTTTTTCTTTGTTTCTTATTTATCAGCCTATCACACACACAGCAGTGACAGTCCCAGGCGTCCCTTCTCTGTAACACCAGAGCAGCTACCGCCCCAGGGTTCCACTCTCTGTGACACCACAGCCGTGACCACACCAGCGTTCCACTCTCTGTGACGCCACAGCCGTGACAGCACTGGGCTTCCCTCTCTGTGACACCACATCAGAGACAGCACCATTGTTCCTCTCTCAGTGACACCACGGCAGTGACAGCACCAGTTTTCCACTCTCTGTGACACAACAGCAGTGACAACAACTGCTTTCTAATCTCTGTGACACCATGGCTGTGACTACACCAGTGTTCCACTGTCTGTGACGCCACAGCAGTGGCAGCACTGGGCTTCCCTCTCTGTGACGCCACAGCTGTGACAGCACCAGTGATCCACACTCTGTGACACAACAGCAGTGACAACAACAGCATTCCGCTCTGTCTGACACCACAGCAGTGACACCATTGGGCTTCCCTCTCTTTGACACCACAGCAGCGACAGCACTGGGCCTCCCTCTCTGTGACACCACAGCAGTGACAGCACTGGGCTTCCCTCTCTGTGACACCACAGAATTGACAGCAACAGCGTTCCACTCTCTGTGACACCACGGCAGTCACAGCACTGGTTTCCCTCTCTGTGACACCAGAGCCGTCACAGCCCAACTGCTCCCCTCTCTGTGACACCACAACAGTGACAGCACAGTCTTCTATTCTCTGTGACACCAGAGCTCTGACAACTCCAATTTCCTCTGCAATGTGATACTACAGCTGTGACAGTTCTAGTGTTCCACTCTCTGTGACACCCGAGCAGTGAAAGCCTCAGTGTTCCACTCTCTGTCACATGACAGCCATGACAGCCCCACTGTTCACCTCTTAGTGAAGCAATCGCTCTGACAGCTCCAATTTCCTCCTCACTCTGACACCTGTCATGGTTTGAAAGTATTAATTAAAAAATCACTGGAAAACTTATCCATTTCTTGCTTGAAGATGTGGAATATGAGAAGGCCAAAAGAAGTTTAAAATTTAAAAGGAATCGAGGAAGTTTATTAACCAAACTACAAGGATACAAAACCAGAATAAAACTTCCAGATACCCTTTTTCCCCAGCAGCCACGCATTGCTGTGTTTAATTGACAACACAGAGGTAAAAAAAACCATTGCTGTTTAAAACAGTCATAACTCTGCTATAGTCTTTTCATCAGTCCTTGTAGGGAAAAAGAAGTTCTCTTTTGTCAATCTATGGAGATTTTCACAAGAAAAAACATTTTCTCATGCCTTCCTATTGCTCTGATGCCAGCTGCTTAGAAAACTCTGCCATCAGTCCTTTCCTCCCATTTGACACCAGTCTCAGCTGTGTTTGTGGGCCATGATTCAAGGGGTGTCATTGAATCATGAAGGATAAGTTCTTCAAAGGCAAAAGTTCTCTTCATTGGATTCTGTGATCATCTCTGGAAACAGGAATCTTTTGCTTTGTCACTTAAGAGCCACAAATCTTCAGCATCTCTCACTTCTCCTTTTCTCTTCCAGCATCACATAGCATTACAACAACTTCACCATTAGCACAGCTTTAGCAATGAATTCCTTTTGCTCAGAACTATGCTTTGAAATACTCCATTCCCCCCAAAATACTGTTTCAGGAATTCAAGGAGTTTCTTCAGAACATGATTGTCCCCCTCCATAGCTTGAATAAAAGAAAATTTCAGCTTCTTCGGGCATCTTCCTCTTCTCTTCCCATCTGAGGCTTAATTCCTTTCCTCGCTGCCTTGGGTGGTTGATGCTGCCTCTTTACCTGTTGATCCCTCTCTCTTCCCCTCTCTCTGGAAAAAGGATTCATCTGCAAGTCTCGTCTGGCTAGTGAAAGGCTTCAACTCTTGCCCAGGCACTGGGGATGGTCCCGGGGCCAGCGGCTGCAGCTCTTTGCCATGCAACATTTTCCCTAGCTGCTCTGGAGGAGTGTGGCCACTGTGTCAGCAAGCCACAGCTCAAGAGCTTTCCCTCCCCTTCCTCGGCAGTTGCTGCTGAAAGCCAGCAGCGGCACAAACTGCTGCCGAGCCAGGAAGCAGCCTGACCCGCCAGCCCCACTCTACAAGGCTCAGTGAGCCCTGCCAGAGCTTCAGCCCATCTGGGAAGGGGCCGCTGTCATTTCACACTCTCCAACCCCCTCCAGGAAGCGCCGAAATCCTGCCAGCCCCACTCCCCCTGCGGCAGCCTTGTCCAGCTGGGGGGGCAAGAGGCTGAAGCCTAGCCATACTAGCTCTTCCAAAGGCAGAAACCAGAGAGAAAGAAAAATTCCTGGGCTTAGGTTTCAAAGGGTGGTGTTCACAAGTTGATCTCCCTTTACAATGGGAAAACGACTGTCTGTTCTCAGAGATGACCAGGCATTGGCCAGCAGAAAGAAACCCCATCAACCTCCAGCAGCTTTAATTTCTCTAGCAGTTTTTCTTTGTTTCTTATTTATCAGCCTATCACACACACAGCAGTGACAGCCCCAGGCGTCCCCTCTCTGTAACACCAGAGCAGCTACCGCCCCAGGGTTCCACTCTCTGTGACACCACAGCCGTGACCACACCAGCGTTCCACTCTCTGTGACACGACAGCCGTGACAGCACTGGGCTTCCCTCTCTGTGACACCACATCAGAGACAGCACCATTGTTCCTCTCTCAGTGACACCACGGCAGTGACAGCACCAGTTTTCCACTCTCTGTGACACAACAGCAGTGACAACAACTGCTTTCTAATCTCTGTGACACCATGGCTGTGACTACACCAGTGTTCCACTGTCTGTGACGCCACAGCAGTGGCAGCACTGGGCTTCCCTCTCTGTGACGCCACAGCTGTGACAGCACCAGTGATCCACACTCTGTGACACAACAGCAGTGACAACAACAGCATTCCGCTCTGTCTGACACCACAGCAGTGACACCATTGGGCTTCCCTCTCTTTGACACCACAGCAGCGACAGCACTGGGCCTCCCTCTCTGTGACACCACAGCAGTGACAGCACTGGGCTTCCCTCTCTGTGACACCACAGAATTGACAGCAACAGCGTTCCACTCTCTGTGACACCACGGCAGTCACAGCACTGGTTTCCCTCTCTGTGACACCAGAGCCGTCACAGCCCAACTGCTCCCCTCTCTGTGACACCACAACAGTGACAGCACAGTCTTCTATTCTCTGTGACACCAGAGCTCTGACAACTCCAATTTCCTCTGCAATGTGATACTACAGCTGTGACAGTTCTAGTGTTCCACTCTCTGTGACACCCGAGCAGTGAAAGCCTCAGTGTTCCACTCTCTGTCACATGACAGCCATGACAGCCCCACTGTTCACCTCTTAGTGAAGCAATCGCTCTGACAGCTCCAATTTCCTCCTCACTCTGACACCTGTCATGGTTTGAAAGTATTAATTAAAAAATCACTGGAAAACTTATCCATTTCTTGCTTGAAGATGTGGAATATGAGAAGGCCAAAAGAAGTTTAAAATTTAAAAGGAATCGAGGAAGTTTATTAACCAAACTACAAGGATACAAAACCAGAATAAAACTTCCAGATACCCTTTTTCCCCAGCAGCCACGCATTGCTGTGTTTAATTGACAACACAGAGGTAAAAAAAACCATTGCTGTTTAAAACAGTCATAACTCTGCTATAGTCTTTTCATCAGTCCTTGTAGGGAAAAAGAAGTTCTCTTTTGTCAATCTATGGAGATTTTCACAAGAAAAAACATTTTCTCATGCCTTCCTATTGCTCTGATGCCAGCTGCAAAAAAAAGTCTGCCATCAGTCCTTTCCTCCCATTTGACACCAGTCTCAGCTGTGCTTGTGGGCCATGATTCAAGGGGTGTCATTGAATCATGAAGGATAAGTTCTTCAAAGGCAAAAGTTCTCTTCATTGGATTCTGTGATCATCTCTGGAAACAGGAATCTTTTGCTTTGTCACTTAAGAGCCACAAATCTTCAGCATCTCTCACTTCTCCTTTTCTCTTCCAGCATCACATAGCATTACAACAACTTCACCATTAGCACAGCTTTAGCAATGAATTCCTTTTGCTCAGAACTATGCTTTGAAATACTCCATTCCCCCCAAAATACTGTTTCAGGAATTCAAGGAGTTTCTTCAGAACATGATTGTCCCCCTCCATAGCTTGAATAAAAGAAAATTTCAGCTTCTTCGGGCATCTTCCTCTTCTCTTCCCATCTGAGGCTTAATTCCTTTCCTCGCTGCCTTGGGTGGTTGATGCTGCCTCTTTACCTGTTGATCCCTCTCTCTTCCCCTCTCTCTGGAAAAAGGATTCATCTGCAAGTCTCGTCTGGCTAGTGAAAGGCTTCAACTCTTGCCCAGGCACTGGGGATGGTCCCGGGGCCAGCGGCTGCAGCTCTTTGCCATGCAAGATTTTCCCTAGCTGCTCTGGAGGAGTGTGGCCACTGTGTCAGCAAGCCACAGCTCAAGAGCTTTCCCTCCCCTTCCTCGGCAGTTGCTGCTGAAAGCCAGCAGCGGCACAAACTGCTGCCGAGCCAGGAAGCAGCCTGACCCGCCAGCCCCACTCTACAAGGCTCAGTGAGCCCTGCCAGAGCTTCAGCCCATCTGGGAAGGGGCCACTGTCATTTCACACTCTCCAACCCCCTCCAGGAAGCGCCGAAATCCTGCCAGCCCCACTCCCCCTGCGGCAGCCTTGTCCAGCTGGGGGGGCAAGAGGCTGAAGCCTAGCCATACTAGCTCTTCCAAAGGCAGAAACCAGAGAGAAAGAAAAATTCCTGGGCTTAGGTTTCAAAGGGTGGTGTTCACAAGTTGATCTCCCTTTACAATGGGAAAACGACTGTCTGTTCTCAGAGATGACCAGGCATTGGCCAGCAGAAAGAAACCCCATCAACCTCCAGCAGCTTTAATTTCTCTAGCAGTTTTTCTTTGTTTCTTATTTATCAGCCTATCACACACACAGCAGTGACAGCCCCAGGCGTCCCCTCTCTGTAACACCAGAGCAGCTACCGCCCCAGGGTTCCACTCTCTGTGACACCACAGCCGTGACCACACCAGCGTTCCACTCTCTGTGACACGACAGCCGTGACAGCACTGGGCTTCCCTCTCTGTGACACCACATCAGAGACAGCACCATTGTTCCTCTCTCAGTGACACCACGGCAGTGACAGCACCAGTTTTCCACTCTCTGTGACACAACAGCAGTGACAACAACTGCTTTCTAATCTCTGTGACACCATGGCTGTGACTACACCAGTGTTCCTCTGTCTGTGACACGACAGCAGTGGCAGCACTGGGCTTCCCTCTCTGTGACGCCACAGCTGTGACAGCACCAGTGATCCACACTCTGTGACACAACAGCAGTGACAACAACAGCATTCCGCTCTGTCTGACACCACAGCAGTGACACCATTGGGCTTCCCTCTCTTTGACACCACAGCAGCGACAGCACTGGGCCTCCCTCTCTGTGACACCACAGCAGTGACAGCACTGGGCTTCCCTCTCTGTGACACCACAGCAGTGACAGCTCTGGGCTTCCCTCTCTGTGACACCACAGAATTGACAGCAACAGCGTTCCACTCTCTGTGACACCACGGCAGTCACAGCACTGGTTTCCCTCTCTGTGACACCAGAGCCGTCACAGCCCAACTGCTCCCCTCTCTGTGACACCACAACAGTGACAGCACAGTCTTCTATTCTCTGTGACACCAGAGCTCTGACAACTCCAATTTCCTCTGCAATGTGATACTACAGCTGTGACAGTTCTAGTGTTCCACTCTCTGTGACACCCGAGCAGTGAAAGCCTCAGTGTTCCACTCTCTGTCACATGACAGCCATGACAGCCCCACTGTTCACCTCTTAGTGAAGCAATCGCTCTGACAGCTCCAATTTCCTCCTCACTCTGACACCTGTCATGGTTTGAAAGTATTAATTAAAAAATCACTGGAAAACTTATCCATTTCTTGCTTGAAGATGTGGAATATGAGAAGGCCAAAAGAAGTTTAAAATTTAAAAGGAATCGAGGAAGTTTATTAACCAAACTACAAGGATACAAAACCAGAATAAAACTTCCAGATACCCTTTTTCCCCAGCAGCCACGCATTGCTGTGTTTAATTGACAACACAGAGGTAAAAAAAACCATTGCTGTTTAAAACAGTCATAACTCTGCTATAGTCTTTTCATCAGTCCTTGTAGGGAAAAAGAAGTTCTCTTTTGTCAATCTATGGAGATTTTCACAAGAAAAAACATTTTCTCATGCCTTCCTATTGCTCTGATGCCAGCTGCTTAGAAAACTCTGCCATCAGTCCTTTCCTCCCATTTGACACCAGTCTCAGCTGTGTTTGTGGGCCATGATTCAAGGGGTGTCATTGAATCATGAAGGATAAGTTCTTCAAAGGCAAAAGTTCTCTTCATTGGATTCTGTGATCATCTCTGGAAACAGGAATCTTTTGCTTTGTCACTTAAGAGCCACAAATCTTCAGCATCTCTCACTTCTCCTTTTCTCTTCCAGCATCACATAGCATTACAACAACTTCACCATTAGCACAGCTTTAGCAATGAATTCCTTTTGCTCAGAACTATGCTTTGAAATACTCCATTCCCCCCAAAATACTGTTTCAGGAATTCAAGGAGTTTCTTCAGAACATGATTGTCCCCCTCCATAGCTTGAATAAAAGAAAATTTCAGCTTCTTCGGGCATCTTCCTCTTCTCTTCCCATCTGAGGCTTAATTCCTTTCCTCGCTGCCTTGGGTGGTTGATGCTGCCTCTTTACCCGTTGATCCCTCTCTCTTCCCCTCTCTCTGGAAAAAGGATTCATCTGCAAGTCTCGTCTGGCTAGTGAAAGGCTTCAACTCTTGCCCAGGCACTGGGGATGGTCCCGGGGCCAGCGGCTGCAGCTCTTTGCCATGCAACATTTTCCCTAGCTGCTCTGGAGGAGTGTGGCCACTGTGTCAGCAAGCCACAGCTCAAGAGCTTTCCCTCCCCTTCCTCGGCAGTTGCTGCTGAAAGCCAGCAGCGGCACAAACTGCTGCCGAGCCAGGAAGCAGCCTGACCCGCCAGCCCCACTCTACAAGGCTCAGTGAGCCCTGCCAGAGCTTCAGCCCATCTGGGAAGGGGCCACTGTCATTTCACACTCTCCAACCCCCTCCAGGAAGCGCCGAAATCCTGCCAGCCCCACTCCCCCTGCGGCAGCCTTGTCCAGCTGGGGGGGCAAGAGGCTGAAGCCTAGCCATACTAGCTCTTCCAAAGGCAGAAACCAGAGAGAAAGAAAAATTCCTGGGCTTAGGTTTCAAAGGGTGGTGTTCACAAGTTGATCTCCCTTTACAATGGGAAAACGACTGTCTGTTCTCAGAGATGACCAGGCATTGGCCAGCAGAAAGAAACCCCATCAACCTCCAGCAGCTTTAATTTCTCTAGCAGTTTTTCTTTGTTTCTTATTTATCAGCCTATCACACACACAGCAGTGACAGCCCCAGGCGTCCCCTCTCTGTAACACCAGAGCAGCTACCGCCCCAGGGTTCCACTCTCTGTGACACCACAGCCGTGACCACACCAGCGTTCCACTCTCTGTGACGCCACAGCCGTGACAGCACTGGGCTTCCCTCTCTGTGACACCACATCAGAGACAGCACCATTGTTCCTCTCTCAGTGACACCACGGCAGTGACAGCACCAGTTTTCCACTCTCTGTGACACAACAGCAGTGACAACAACTGCTTTCTAATCTCTGTGACACCATGGCTGTGACTACACCAGTGTTCCACTGTCTGTGACGCCACAGCAGTGGCAGCACTGGGCTTCCCTCTCTGTGACGCCACAGCTGTGACAGCACCAGTGATCCACACTCTGTGACACAACAGCAGTGACAACAACAGCATTCCGCTCTGTCTGACACCACAGCAGTGACACCATTGGGCTTCCCTCTCTTTGACACCACAGCAGCGACAGCACTGGGCCTCCCTCTCTGTGACACCACAGCAGTGACAGCACTGGGCTTCCCTCTCTGTGACACCACAGAATTGACAGCAACAGCGTTCCACTCTCTGTGACACCACGGCAGTCACAGCACTGGTTTCCCTCTCTGTGACACCAGAGCTGTCACAGCCCAACTGCTCCCCTCTCTGTGACACCACAACAGTGACAGCACAGTCTTCTATTCTCTGTGACACCAGAGCTCTGACAACTCCAATTTCCTCTGCAATGTGATACTACAGCTGTGACAGTTCTAGTGTTCCACTCTCTGTGACACCCGAGCAGTGAAAGCCTCAGTGTTCCACTCTCTGTCACATGACAGCCATGACAGCCCCACTGTTCACCTCTTAGTGAAGCAATCGCTCTGACAGCTCCAATTTCCTCCTCACTCTGACACCTGTCATGGTTTGAAAGTATTAATTAAAAAATCACTGGAAAACTTATCCATTTCTTGCTTGAAGATGTGGAATATGAGAAGGCCAAAAGAAGTTTAAAATTTAAAAGGAATCGAGGAAGTTTATTAACCAAACTACAAGGATACAAAACCAGAATAAAACTTCCAGATACCCTTTTTCCCCAGCAGCCACGCATTGCTGTGTTTAATTGACAACACAGAGGTAAAAAAAACCATTGCTGTTTAAAACAGTCATAACTCTGCTATAGTCTTTTCATCAGTCCTTGTAGGGAAAAAGAAGTTCTCTTTTGTCAATCTATGGAGATTTTCACAAGAAAAAACATTTTCTCATGCCTTCCTATTGCTCTGATGCCAGCTGCTTAGAAAACTCTGCCATCAGTCCTTTCCTCCCATTTGACACCAGTCTCAGCTGTGTTTGTGGGCCATGATTCAAGGGGTGTCATTGAATCATGAAGGATAAGTTCTTCAAAGGCAAAAGTTCTCTTCATTGGATTCTGTGATCATCTCTGGAAACAGGAATCTTTTGCTTTGTCACTTAAGAGCCACAAATCTTCAGCATCTCTCACTTCTCCTTTTCTCTTCCAGCATCACATAGCATTACAACAACTTCACCATTAGCACAGCTTTAGCAATGAATTCCTTTTGCTCAGAACTATGCTTTGAAATACTCCATTCCCCCCAAAATACTGTTTCAGGAATTCAAGGAGTTTCTTCAGAACATGATTGTCCCCCTCCATAGCTTGAATAAAAGAAAATTTCAGCTTCTTCGGGCATCTTCCTCTTCTCTTCCCATCTGAGGCTTAATTCCTTTCCTCGCTGCCTTGGGTGGTTGATGCTGCCTCTTTACCTGTTGATCCCTCTCTCTTCCCCTCTCTCTGGAAAAAGGATTCATCTGCAAGTCTCGTCTGGCTAGTGAAAGGCTTCAACTCTTGCCCAGGCACTGGGGATGGTCCCGGGGCCAGCGGCTGCAGCTCTTTGCCATGCAACATTTTCCCTAGCTGCTCTGGAGGAGTGTGGCCACTGTGTCAGCAAGCCACAGCTCAAGAGCTTTCCCTCCCCTTCCTCGGCAGTTGCTGCTGAAAGCCAGCAGCGGCACAAACTGCTGCCGAGCCAGGAAGCAGCCTGACCCGCCAGCCCCACTCTACAAGGCTCAGTGAGCCCTGCCAGAGCTTCAGCCCATCTGGGAAGGGGCCGCTGTCATTTCACACTCTCCAACCCCCTCCAGGAAGCGCCGAAATCCTGCCAGCCCCACTCCCCCTGCGGCAGCCTTGTCCAGCTGGGGGGGCAAGAGGCTGAAGCCTAGCCATACTAGCTCTTCCAAAGGCAGAAACCAGAGAGAAAGAAAAATTCCTGGGCTTAGGTTTCAAAGGGTGGTGTTCACAAGTTGATCTCCCTTTACAATGGGAAAACGACTGTCTGTTCTCAGAGATGACCAGGCATTGGCCAGCAGAAAGAAACCCCATCAACCTCCAGCAGCTTTAATTTCTCTAGCAGTTTTTCTTTGTTTCTTATTTATCAGCCTATCACACACACAGCAGTGACAGCCCCAGGCGTCCCCTCTCTGTAACACCAGAGCAGCTACCGCCCCAGGGTTCCACTCTCTGTGACACCACAGCCGTGACCACACCAGCGTTCCACTCTCTGTGACACGACAGCCGTGACAGCACTGGGCTTCCCTCTCTGTGACACCACATCAGAGACAGCACCATTGTTCCTCTCTCAGTGACACCACGGCAGTGACAGCACCAGTTTTCCACTCTCTGTGACACAACAGCAGTGACAACAACTGCTTTCTAATCTCTGTGACACCATGGCTGTGACTACACCAGTGTTCCACTGTCTGTGACGCCACAGCAGTGGCAGCACTGGGCTTCCCTCTCTGTGACGCCACAGCTGTGACAGCACCAGTGATCCACACTCTGTGACACAACAGCAGTGACAACAACAGCATTCCGCTCTGTCTGACACCACAGCAGTGACACCATTGGGCTTCCCTCTCTTTGACACCACAGCAGCGACAGCACTGGGCCTCCCTCTCTGTGACACCACAGCAGTGACAGCACTGGGCTTCCCTCTCTGTGACACCACAGAATTGACAGCAACAGCGTTCCACTCTCTGTGACACCACGGCAGTCACAGCACTGGTTTCCCTCTCTGTGACACCAGAGCCGTCACAGCCCAACTGCTCCCCTCTCTGTGACAGCACAACAGTGACAGCACAGTCTTCTATTCTCTGTGACACCAGAGCTCTGACAACTCCAATTTCCTCTGCAATGTGATACTACAGCTGTGACAGTTCTAGTGTTCCACTCTCTGTGACACCCGAGCAGTGAAAGCCTCAGTGTTCCACTCTCTGTCACATGACAGCCATGACAGCCCCACTGTTCACCTCTTAGTGAAGCAATCGCTCTGACAGCTCCAATTTCCTCCTCACTCTGACACCTGTCATGGTTTGAAAGTATTAATTAAAAAATCACTGGAAAACTTATCCATTTCTTGCTTGAAGATGTGGAATATGAGAAGGCCAAAAGAAGTTTAAAATTTAAAAGGAATCGAGGAAGTTTATTAACCAAACTACAAGGATACAAAACCAGAATAAAACTTCCAGATACCCTTTTTCCCCAGCAGCCACGCATTGCTGTGTTTAATTGACAACACAGAGGTAAAAAAAACCATTGCTGTTTAAAACAGTCATAACTCTGCTATAGTCTTTTCATCAGTCCTTGTAGGGAAAAAGAAGTTCTCTTTTGTCAATCTATGGAGATTTTCACAAGAAAAAACATTTTCTCATGCCTTCCTATTGCTCTGATGCCAGCTGCAAAAAAAAGTCTGCCATCAGTCCTTTCCTCCCATTTGACACCAGTCTCAGCTGTGCTTGTGGGCCATGATTCAAGGGGTGTCATTGAATCATGAAGGATAAGTTCTTCAAAGGCAAAAGTTCTCTTCATTGGATTCTGTGATCATCTCTGGAAACAGGAATCTTTTGCTTTGTCACTTAAGAGCCACAAATCTTCAGCATCTCTCACTTCTCCTTTTCTCTTCCAGCATCACATAGCATTACAACAACTTCACCATTAGCACAGCTTTAGCAATGAATTCCTTTTGCTCAGAACTATGCTTTGAAATACTCCATTCCCCCCAAAATACTGTTTCAGGAATTCAAGGAGTTTCTTCAGAACATGATTGTCCCCCTCCATAGCTTGAATAAAAGAAAATTTCAGCTTCTTCGGGCATCTTCCTCTTCTCTTCCCATCTGAGGCTTAATTCCTTTCCTCGCTGCCTTGGGTGGTTGATGCTGCCTCTTTACCTGTTGATCCCTCTCTCTTCCCCTCTCTCTGGAAAAAGGATTCATCTGCAAGTCTCGTCTGGCTAGTGAAAGGCTTCAACTCTTGCCCAGGCACTGGGGATGGTCCCGGGGCCAGCGGCTGCAGCTCTTTGCCATGCAAGATTTTCCCTAGCTGCTCTGGAGGAGTGTGGCCACTGTGTCAGCAAGCCACAGCTCAAGAGCTTTCCCTCCCCTTCCTCGGCAGTTGCTGCTGAAAGCCAGCAGCGGCACAAACTGCTGCCGAGCCAGGAAGCAGCCTGACCCGCCAGCCCCACTCTACAAGGCTCAGTGAGCCCTGCCAGAGCTTCAGCCCATCTGGGAAGGGGCCACTGTCATTTCACACTCTCCAACCCCCTCCAGGAAGCGCCGAAATCCTGCCAGCCCCACTCCCCCTGCGGCAGCCTTGTCCAGCTGGGGGGGCAAGAGGCTGAAGCCTAGCCATACTAGCTCTTCCAAAGGCAGAAACCAGAGAGAAAGAAAAATTCCTGGGCTTAGGTTTCAAAGGGTGGTGTTCACAAGTTGATCTCCCTTTACAATGGGAAAACGACTGTCTGTTCTCAGAGATGACCAGGCATTGGCCAGCAGAAAGAAACCCCATCAACCTCCAGCAGCTTTAATTTCTCTAGCAGTTTTTCTTTGTTTCTTATTTATCAGCCTATCACACACACAGCAGTGACAGCCCCAGGCGTCCCCTCTCTGTAACACCAGAGCAGCTACCGCCCCAGGGTTCCACTCTCTGTGACACCACAGCCGTGACCACACCAGCGTTCCACTCTCTGTGACACGACAGCCGTGACAGCACTGGGCTTCCCTCTCTGTGACACCACATCAGAGACAGCACCATTGTTCCTCTCTCAGTGACACCACGGCAGTGACAGCACCAGTTTTCCACTCTCTGTGACACAACAGCAGTGACAACAACTGCTTTCTAATCTCTGTGACACCATGGCTGTGACTACACCAGTGTTCCTCTGTCTGTGACACGACAGCAGTGGCAGCACTGGGCTTCCCTCTCTGTGACGCCACAGCTGTGACAGCACCAGTGATCCACACTCTGTGACACAACAGCAGTGACAACAACAGCATTCCGCTCTGTCTGACACCACAGCAGTGACACCATTGGGCTTCCCTCTCTTTGACACCACAGCAGCGACAGCACTGGGCCTCCCTCTCTGTGACACCACAGCAGTGACAGCACTGGGCTTCCCTCTCTGTGACACCACAGCAGTGACAGCTCTGGGCTTCCCTCTCTGTGACACCACAGAATTGACAGCAACAGCGTTCCACTCTCTGTGACACCATGGCAGTCACAGCACTGGTTTCCCTCTCTGTGACACCAGAGCCGTCACAGCCCAACTGCTCCCCTCTCTGTGACACCACAACAGTGACAGCACAGTCTTCTATTCTCTGTGACACCAGAGCTCTGACAACTCCAATTTCCTCTGCAATGTGATACTACAGCTGTGACAGTTCTAGTGTTCCACTCTCTGTGACACCCGAGCAGTGAAAGCCTCAGTGTTCCACTCTCTGTCACATGACAGCCATGACAGCCCCACTGTTCACCTCTTAGTGAAGCAATCGCTCTGACAGCTCCAATTTCCTCCTCACTCTGACACCTGTCATGGTTTGAAAGTATTAATTAAAAAATCACTGGAAAACTTATCCATTTCTTGCTTGAAGATGTGGAATATGAGAAGGCCAAAAGAAGTTTAAAATTTAAAAGGAATCGAGGAAGTTTATTAACCAAACTACAAGGATACAAAACCAGAATAAAACTTCCAGATACCCTTTTTCCCCAGCAGCCACGCATTGCTGTGTTTAATTGACAACACAGAGGTAAAAAAAACCATTGCTGTTTAAAACAGTCATAACTCTGCTATAGTCTTTTCATCAGTCCTTGTAGGGAAAAAGAAGTTCTCTTTTGTCAATCTATGGAGATTTTCACAAGAAAAAACATTTTCTCATGCCTTCCTATTGCTCTGATGCCAGCTGCTTAGAAAACTCTGCCATCAGTCCTTTCCTCCCATTTGACACCAGTCTCAGCTGTGTTTGTGGGCCATGATTCAAGGGGTGTCATTGAATCATGAAGGATAAGTTCTTCAAAGGCAAAAGTTCTCTTCATTGGATTCTGTGATCATCTCTGGAAACAGGAATCTTTTGCTTTGTCACTTAAGAGCCACAAATCTTCAGCATCTCTCACTTCTCCTTTTCTCTTCCAGCATCACATAGCATTACAACAACTTCACCATTAGCACAGCTTTAGCAATGAATTCCTTTTGCTCAGAACTATGCTTTGAAATACTCCATTCCCCCCAAAATACTGTTTCAGGAATTCAAGGAGTTTCTTCAGAACATGATTGTCCCCCTCCATAGCTTGAATAAAAGAAAATTTCAGCTTCTTCGGGCATCTTCCTCTTCTCTTCCCATCTGAGGCTTAATTCCTTTCCTCGCTGCCTTGGGTGGTTGATGCTGCCTCTTTACCTGTTGATCCCTCTCTCTTCCCCTCTCTCTGGAAAAAGGATTCATCTGCAAGTCTCGTCTGGCTAGTGAAAGGCTTCAACTCTTGCCCAGGCACTGGGGATGGTCCCGGGGCCAGCGGCTGCAGCTCTTTGCCATGCAACATTTTCCCTAGCTGCTCTGGAGGAGTGTGGCCACTGTGTCAGCAAGCCACAGCTCAAGAGCTTTCCCTCCCCTTCCTCGGCAGTTGCTGCTGAAAGCCAGCAGCGGCACAAACTGCTGCCGAGCCAGGAAGCAGCCTGACCCGCCAGCCCCACTCTACAAGGCTCAGTGAGCCCTGCCAGAGCTTCAGCCCATCTGGGAAGGGGCCGCTGTCATTTCACACTCTCCAACCCCCTCCAGGAAGCGCCGAAATCCTGCCAGCCCCACTCCCCCTGCGGCAGCCTTGTCCAGCTGGGGGGGCAAGAGGCTGAAGCCTAGCCATACTAGCTCTTCCAAAGGCAGAAACCAGAGAGAAAGAAAAATTCCTGGGCTTAGGTTTCAAAGGGTGGTGTTCACAAGTTGATCTCCCTTTACAATGGGAAAACGACTGTCTGTTCTCAGAGATGACCAGGCATTGGCCAGCAGAAAGAAACCCCATCAACCTCCAGCAGCTTTAATTTCTCTAGCAGTTTTTCTTTGTTTCTTATTTATCAGCCTATCACACACACAGCAGTGACAGCCCCAGGCGTCCCCTCTCTGTAACACCAGAGCAGCTACCGCCCCAGGGTTCCACTCTCTGTGACACCACAGCCGTGACCACACCAGCGTTCCACTCTCTGTGACACGACAGCCGTGACAGCACTGGGCTTCCCTCTCTGTGACACCACATCAGAGACAGCACCATTGTTCCTCTCTCAGTGACACCACGGCAGTGACAGCACCAGTTTTCCACTCTCTGTGACACAACAGCAGTGACAACAACTGCTTTCTAATCTCTGTGACACCATGGCTGTGACTACACCAGTGTTCCTCTGTCTGTGACACGACAGCAGTGGCAGCACTGGGCTTCCCTCTCTGTGACGCCACAGCTGTGACAGCACCAGTGATCCACACTCTGTGACACAACAGCAGTGACAACAACAGCATTCCGCTCTGTCTGACACCACAGCAGTGACACCATTGGGCTTCCCTCTCTTTGACACCACAGCAGCGACAGCACTGGGCCTCCCTCTCTGTGACACCACAGCAGTGACAGCACTGGGCTTCCCTCTCTGTGACACCACAGCAGTGACAGCAACAGCGTTCCACTCTCTGTGACACCACGGCAGTCACAGCACTGGTTTCCCTCTCTGTGACACCAGAGCCGTCACAGCCCAACTGCTCCCCTCTCTGTGACACCACAACAGTGACAGCACAGTCTTCTATTCTCTGTGACACCAGAGCTCTGACAACTCCAATTTCCTTTGCAATGTGATACTACAGCTGTGACAGTTCTAGTGTTCCACTCTCTGTGACACCCGAGCAGTGAAAGCCTCAGTGTTCCACTCTCTGTCACATGACAGCCATGACAGCCCCACTGTTCACCTCTTAGTGAAGCAATCGCTCTGACAGCTCCAATTTCCTCCTCACTCTGACACCTGTCATGGTTTGAAAGTATTAATTAAAAAATCACTGCAATACTTATCCATTTCTTGCTTGAAGATGTGGAATATGAGAAGGCCAAAAGAAGTTTAAAATTTAAAAGGAATCGAGGAAGTTTATTAACCAAACTACAAGGATACAAAACCAGAATAAAACTTCCAGATACCCTTTTTCCCCAGCAGCCACGCATTGCTGTGTTTAATTGACAGCACAGAGGTAAAAAAAACCATTGCTGTTTAAAACAGTCATAACTCTGCTATAGTCTTTTCATCAGTCCTTGTAGGGAAAAAGAAGTTCTCTTTTGTCAATCTATGGAGATTTTCACAAGAAAAAACATTTTCTCATGCCTTCCTATTGCTCTGATGCCAGCTGCTTAGAAAACTCTGCCATCAGTCCTTTCCTCCCATTTGACACCAGTCTCAGCTGTGTTTGTGGGCCATGATTCAAGGGGTGTCATTGAATCATGAAGGATAAGTTCTTCAAAGGCAAAAGTTCTCTTCATTGGATTCTGTGATCATCTCTGGAAACAGGAATCTTTTGCTTTGTCACTTAAGAGCCACAAATCTTCAGCATCTCTCACTTCTCCTTTTCTCTTCCAGCATCACATAGCATTACAACAACTTCACCATTAGCACAGCTTTAGCAATGAATTCCTTTTGCTCAGAACTATGCTTTGAAATACTCCATTCCCCCCAAAATACTGTTTCAGGAATTCAAGGAGTTTCTTCAGAACATGATTGTCCCCCTCCATAGCTTGAATAAAAGAAAATTTCAGCTTCTTCGGGCATCTTCCTCTTCTCTTCCCATCTGAGGCTTAATTCCTTTCCTCGCTGCCTTGGGTGGTTGATGCTGCCTCTTTACCCGTTGATCCCTCTCTCTTCCCCTCTCTCTGGAAAAAGGATTCATCTGCAAGTCTCGTCTGGCTAGTGAAAGGCTTCAACTCTTGCCCAGGCACTGGGGATGGTCCCGGGGCCAGCGGCTGCAGCTCTTTGCCATGCAACATTTTCCCTAGCTGCTCTGGAGGAGTGTGGCCACTGTGTCAGCAAGCCACAGCTCAAGAGCTTTCCCTCCCCTTCCTCGGCAGTTGCTGCTGAAAGCCAGCAGCGGCACAAACTGCTGCCGAGCCAGGAAGCAGCCTGACCCGCCAGCCCCACTCTACAAGGCTCAGTGAGCCCTGCCAGAGCTTCAGCCCATCTGGGAAGGGGCCGCTGTCATTTCACACTCTCCAACCCCCTCCAGGAAGCGCCGAAATCCTGCCAGCCCCGCTCCCTCTGCGGCAGCCTTGTCCAGCTGGGGGGGCAAGAGGCTGAAGCCTAGCCATACTAGCTCTTCCAAAGGCAGAAACCAGAGAGAAAGAAAAATTCCTGGGCTTAGGTTTCAAAGGGTGGTGTTCACAAGTTGATCTCCCTTTACAATGGGAAAACGACTGTCTGTTCTCAGAGATGACCAGGCATTGGCCAGCAGAAAGAAACCCCATCAACCTCCAGCAGCTTTAATTTCTCTAGCAGTTTTTCTTTGTTTCTTATTTATCAGCCTATCACACACACAGCAGTGACAGCCCCAGGCGTCCCCTCTCTGTAACACCAGAGCAGCTACCGCCCCAGGGTTCCACTCTCTGTGACACCACAGCCGTGACCACACCAGCGTTCCACTCTCTGTGACGCCACAGCCGTGACAGCACTGGGCTTCCCTCTCTGTGACACCACATCAGAGACAGCACCATTGTTCCTCTCTCAGTGACACCACGGCAGTGACAGCACCAGTTTTCCACTCTCTGTGACACAACAGCAGTGACAACAACTGCTTTCTAATCTCTGTGACACCATGGCTGTGACTACACCAGTGTTCCACTGTCTGTGACGCCACAGCAGTGGCAGCACTGGGCTTCCCTCTCTGTGACGCCACAGCTGTGACAGCACCAGTGATCCACACTCTGTGACACAACAGCAGTGACAACAACAGCATTCCGCTCTGTCTGACACCACAGCAGTGACACCATTGGGCTTCCCTCTCTTTGACACCACAGCAGCGACAGCACTGGGCCTCCCTCTCTGTGACACCACAGCAGTGACAGCACTGGGCTTCCCTCTCTGTGACACCACAGAATTGACAGCAACAGCGTTCCACTCTCTGTGACACCACGGCAGTCACAGCACTGGTTTCCCTCTCTGTGACACCAGAGCCGTCACAGCCCAACTGCTCCCCTCTCTGTGACACCACAACAGTGACAGCACAGTCTTCTATTCTCTGTGACACCAGAGCTCTGACAACTCCAATTTCCTCTGCAATGTGATACTACAGCTGTGACAGTTCTAGTGTTCCACTCTCTGTGACACCCGAGCAGTGAAAGCCTCAGTGTTCCACTCTCTGTCACATGACAGCCATGACAGCCCCACTGTTCACCTCTTAGTGAAGCAATCGCTCTGACAGCTCCAATTTCCTCCTCACTCTGACACCTGTCATGGTTTGAAAGTATTAATTAAAAAATCACTGGAAAACTTATCCATTTCTTGCTTGAAGATGTGGAATATGAGAAGGCCAAAAGAAGTTTAAAATTTAAAAGGAATCGAGGAAGTTTATTAACCAAACTACAAGGATACAAAACCAGAATAAAACTTCCAGATACCCTTTTTCCCCAGCAGCCACGCATTGCTGTGTTTAATTGACAGCACAGAGGTAAAAAAAACCTTTGCTGTTTAAAACAGTCATAACTCTGCTATAGTCTTTTCATCAGTCCTTGTAGGGAAAAAGAAGTTCTCTTTTGTCAATCTATGGAGATTTTCACAAGAAAAAACATTTTCTCATGCCTTCCTATTGCTCTGATGCCAGCTGCTTAGAAAACTCTGCCATCAGTCCTTTCCTCCCATTTGACACCAGTCTCAGCTGTGTTTGTGGGCCATGATTCAAGGGGTGTCATTGAATCATGAAGGATAAGTTCTTCAAAGGCAAAAGTTCTCTTCATTGGATTCTGTGATCATCTCTGGAAACAGGAATCTTTTGCTTTGTCACTTAAGAGCCACAAATCTTCAGCATCTCTCACTTCTCCTTTTCTCTTCCAGCATCACATAGCATTACAACAACTTCACCATTAGCACAGCTTTAGCAATGAATTCCTTTTGCTCAGAACTATGCTTTGAAATACTCCATTCCCCCCAAAATACTGTTTCAGGAATTCAAGGAGTTTCTTCAGAACATGATTGTCCCCCTCCATAGCTTGAATAAAAGAAAATTTCAGCTTCTTCGGGCATCTTCCTCTTCTCTTCCCATCTGAGGCTTAATTCCTTTCCTCGCTGCCTTGGGTGGTTGATGCTGCCTCTTTACCCGTTGATCCCTCTCTCTTCCCCTCTCTCTGGAAAAAGGATTCATCTGCAAGTCTCGTCTGGCTAGTGAAAGGCTTCAACTCTTGCCCAGGCACTGGGGATGGTCCCGGGGCCAGCGGCTGCAGCTCTTTGCCATGCAACATTTTCCCTAGCTGCTCTGGAGGAGTGTGGCCACTGTGTCAGCAAGCCACAGCTCAAGAGCTTTCCCTCCCCTTCCTCGGCAGTTGCTGCTGAAAGCCAGCAGCGGCACAAACTGCTGCCGAGCCAGGAAGCAGCCTGACCCGCCAGCCCCACTCTACAAGGCTCAGTGAGCCCTGCCAGAGCTTCAGCCCATCTGGGAAGGGGCCACTGTCATTTCACACTCTCCAACCCCCTCCAGGAAGCGCCGAAATCCTGCCAGCCCCACTCCCCCTGCGGCAGCCTTGCCCAGCTGGGGGGGCAAGAGGCTGAAGCCTAGCCATACTAGCTCTTCCAAAGGCAGAAACCAGAGAGAAAGAAAAATTCCTGGGCTTAGGTTTCAAAGGGTGGTGTTCACAAGTTGATCTCCCTTTACAATGGGAAAACGACTGTCTGTTCTCAGAGATGACCAGGCATTGGCCAGCAGAAAGAAACCCCATCAACCTCCAGCAGCTTTAATTTCTCTAGCAGTTTTTCTTTGTTTCTTATTTATCAGCCTATCACACACACAGCAGTGACAGCCCCAGGCGTCCCCTCTCTGTAACACCAGAGCAGCTACCGCCCCAGGGTTCCACTCTCTGTGACACCACAGCCGTGACCACACCAGCGTTCCACTCTCTGTGACGCCACAGCCGTGACAGCACTGGGCTTCCCTCTCTGTGACACCACATCAGAGACAGCACCATTGTTCCTCTCTCAGTGACACCACGGCAGTGACAGCACCAGTTTTCCACTCTCTGTGACACAACAGCAGTGACAACAACTGCTTTCTAATCTCTGTGACACCATGGCTGTGACTACACCAGTGTTCCACTGTCTGTGACGCCACAGCAGTGGCAGCACTGGGCTTCCCTCTCTGTGACGCCACAGCTGTGACAGCACCAGTGATCCACACTCTGTGACACAACAGCAGTGACAACAACAGCATTCCGCTCTGTCTGACACCACAGCAGTGACACCATTGGGCTTCCCTCTCTTTGACACCACAGCAGCGACAGCACTGGGCCTCCCTCTCTGTGACACCACAGCAGTGACAGCACTGGGCTTCCCTCTCTGTGACACCACAGAATTGACAGCAACAGCGTTCCACTCTCTGTGACACCACGGCAGTCACAGCACTGGTTTCCCTCTCTGTGACACCAGAGCCGTCACAGCCCAACTGCTCCCCTCTCTGTGACAGCACAACAGTGACAGCACAGTCTTCTATTCTCTGTGACACCAGAGCTCTGACAACTCCAATTTCCTCTGCAATGTGATACTACAGCTGTGACAGTTCTAGTGTTCCACTCTCTGTGACACCCGAGCAGTGAAAGCCTCAGTGTTCCACTCTCTGTCACATGACAGCCATGACAGCCCCACTGTTCACCTCTTAGTGAAGCAATCGCTCTGACAGCTCCAATTTCCTCCTCACTCTGACACCTGTCATGGTTTGAAAGTATTAATTAAAAAATCACTGGAAAACTTATCCATTTCTTGCTTGAAGATGTGGAATATGAGAAGGCCAAAAGAAGTTTAAAATTTAAAAGGAATCGAGGAAGTTTATTAACCAAACTACAAGGATACAAAACCAGAATAAAACTTCCAGATACCCTTTTTCCCCAGCAGCCACGCATTGCTGTGTTTAATTGACAACACAGAGGTAAAAAAAACCATTGCTGTTTAAAACAGTCATAACTCTGCTATAGTCTTTTCATCAGTCCTTGTAGGGAAAAAGAAGTTCTCTTTTGTCAATCTATGGAGATTTTCACAAGAAAAAACATTTTCTCATGCCTTCCTATTGCTCTGATGCCAGCTGCAAAAAAAAGTCTGCCATCAGTCCTTTCCTCCCATTTGACACCAGTCTCAGCTGTGCTTGTGGGCCATGATTCAAGGGGTGTCATTGAATCATGAAGGATAAGTTCTTCAAAGGCAAAAGTTCTCTTCATTGGATTCTGTGATCATCTCTGGAAACAGGAATCTTTTGCTTTGTCACTTAAGAGCCACAAATCTTCAGCATCTCTCACTTCTCCTTTTCTCTTCCAGCATCACATAGCATTACAACAACTTCACCATTAGCACAGCTTTAGCAATGAATTCCTTTTGCTCAGAACTATGCTTTGAAATACTCCATTCCCCCCAAAATACTGTTTCAGGAATTCAAGGAGTTTCTTCAGAACATGATTGTCCCCCTCCATAGCTTGAATAAAAGAAAATTTCAGCTTCTTCGGGCATCTTCCTCTTCTCTTCCCATCTGAGGCTTAATTCCTTTCCTCGCTGCCTTGGGTGGTTGATGCTGCCTCTTTACCTGTTGATCCCTCTCTCTTCCCCTCTCTCTGGAAAAAGGATTCATCTGCAAGTCTCGTCTGGCTAGTGAAAGGCTTCAACTCTTGCCCAGGCACTGGGGATGGTCCCGGGGCCAGCGGCTGCAGCTCTTTGCCATGCAAGATTTTCCCTAGCTGCTCTGGAGGAGTGTGGCCACTGTGTCAGCAAGCCACAGCTCAAGAGCTTTCCCTCCCCTTCCTCGGCAGTTGCTGCTGAAAGCCAGCAGCGGCACAAACTGCTGCCGAGCCAGGAAGCAGCCTGACCCGCCAGCCCCACTCTACAAGGCTCAGTGAGCCCTGCCAGAGCTTCAGCCCATCTGGGAAGGGGCCACTGTCATTTCACACTCTCCAACCCCCTCCAGGAAGCGCCGAAATCCTGCCAGCCCCACTCCCCCTGCGGCAGCCTTGTCCAGCTGGGGGGGCAAGAGGCTGAAGCCTAGCCATACTAGCTCTTCCAAAGGCAGAAACCAGAGAGAAAGAAAAATTCCTGGGCTTAGGTTTCAAAGGGTGGTGTTCACAAGTTGATCTCCCTTTACAATGGGAAAACGACTGTCTGTTCTCAGAGATGACCAGGCATTGGCCAGCAGAAAGAAACCCCATCAACCTCCAGCAGCTTTAATTTCTCTAGCAGTTTTTCTTTGTTTCTTATTTATCAGCCTATCACACACACAGCAGTGACAGCCCCAGGCGTCCCCTCTCTGTAACACCAGAGCAGCTACCGCCCCAGGGTTCCACTCTCTGTGACACCACAGCCGTGACCACACCA
The DNA here is from genome assembly GCF_971803275.1 of Cyanistes caeruleus. Classification (NCBI taxonomy): domain Eukaryota; kingdom Metazoa; phylum Chordata; class Aves; order Passeriformes; family Paridae; genus Cyanistes; species Cyanistes caeruleus. Next base: position 1,603,203 of record NW_028256296.1, on the reverse strand, counting down.
GCGTTCCACTCTCTGTGACACGACAGCCGTGACAGCACTGGGCTTCCCTCTCTGTGACACCACATCAGAGACAGCACCATTGTTCCTCTCTCAGTGACACCACGGCAGTGACAGCACCAGTTTTCCACTCTCTGTGACACAACAGCAGTGACAACAACTGCTTTCTAATCTCTGTGACACCATGGCTGTGACTACACCAGTGTTCCTCTGTCTGTGACACGACAGCAGTGGCAGCACTGGGCTTCCCTCTCTGTGACGCCACAGCTGTGACAGCACCAGTGATCCACACTCTGTGACACAACAGCAGTGACAACAACAGCATTCCGCTCTGTCTGACACCACAGCAGTGACACCATTGGGCTTCCCTCTCTTTGACACCACAGCAGCGACAGCACTGGGCCTCCCTCTCTGTGACACCACAGCAGTGACAGCACTGGGCTTCCCTCTCTGTGACACCACAGCAGTGACAGCTCTGGGCTTCCCTCTCTGTGACACCACAGAATTGACAGCAACAGCGTTCCACTCTCTGTGACACCATGGCAGTCACAGCACTGGTTTCCCTCTCTGTGACACCAGAGCCGTCACAGCCCAACTGCTCCCCTCTCTGTGACACCACAACAGTGACAGCACAGTCTTCTATTCTCTGTGACACCAGAGCTCTGACAACTCCAATTTCCTCTGCAATGTGATACTACAGCTGTGACAGTTCTAGTGTTCCACTCTCTGTGACAGCCGAGCAGTGAAAGCCTCAGTGTTCCACTCTCTGTCACATGACAGCCATGACAGCCCCACTGTTCACCTCTTAGTGAAGCAATCGCTCTGACAGCTCCAATTTCCTCCTCACTCTGACACCTGTCATGGTTTGAAAGTATTAATTAAAAAATCACTGGAAAACTTATCCATTTCTTGCTTGAAGATGTGGAATATGAGAAGGCCAAAAGAAGTTTAAAATTTAAAAGGAATCGAGGAAGTTTATTAACCAAACTACAAGGATACAAAACCAGAATAAAACTTCCAGATACCCTTTTTCCCCAGCAGCCACGCATTGCTGTGTTTAATTGACAACACAGAGGTAAAAAAAACCATTGCTGTTTAAAACAGTCATAACTCTGCTATAGTCTTTTCATCAGTCCTTGTAGGGAAAAAGAAGTTCTCTTTTGTCAATCTATGGAGATTTTCACAAGAAAAAACATTTTCTCATGCCTTCCTATTGCTCTGATGCCAGCTGCTTAGAAAACTCTGCCATCAGTCCTTTCCTCCCATTTGACACCAGTCTCAGCTGTGTTTGTGGGCCATGATTCAAGGGGTGTCATTGAATCATGAAGGATAAGTTCTTCAAAGGCAAAAGTTCTCTTCATTGGATTCTGTGATCATCTCTGGAAACAGGAATCTTTTGCTTTGTCACTTAAGAGCCACAAATCTTCAGCATCTCTCACTTCTCCTTTTCTCTTCCAGCATCACATAGCATTACAACAACTTCACCATTAGCACAGCTTTAGCAATGAATTCCTTTTGCTCAGAACTATGCTTTGAAATACTCCATTCCCCCCAAAATACTGTTTCAGGAATTCAAGGAGTTTCTTCAGAACATGATTGTCCCCCTCCATAGCTTGAATAAAAGAAAATTTCAGCTTCTTCGGGCATCTTCCTCTTCTCTTCCCATCTGAGGCTTAATTCCTTTCCTCGCTGCCTTGGGTGGTTGATGCTGCCTCTTTACCCGTTGATCCCTCTCTCTTCCCCTCTCTCTGGAAAAAGGATTCATCTGCAAGTCTCGTCTGGCTAGTGAAAGGCTTCAACTCTTGCCCAGGCACTGGGGATGGTCCCGGGGCCAGCGGCTGCAGCTCTTTGCCATGCAACATTTTCCCTAGCTGCTCTGGAGGAGTGTGGCCACTGTGTCAGCAAGCCACAGCTCAAGAGCTTTCCCTCCCCTTCCTCGGCAGTTGCTGCTGAAAGCCAGCAGCGGCAGAAACTGCTGCCGAGCCAGGAAGCAGCCTGACCCGCCAGCCCCACTCTACAAGGCTCAGTGAGCCCTGCCAGAGCTTCAGCCCATCTGGGAAGGGGCCACTGTCATTTCACACTCTCCAACCCCCTCCAGGAAGCGCCGAAATCCTGCCAGCCCCACTCCCCCTGCGGCAGCCTTGCCCAGCTGGGGGGGCAAGAGGCTGAAGCCTAGCCATACTAGCTCTTCCAAAGGCAGAAACCAGAGAGAAAGAAAAATTCCTGGGCTTAGGTTTCAAAGGGTGGTGTTCACAAGTTGATCTCCCTTTACAATGGGAAAACGACTGTCTGTTCTCAGAGATGACCAGGCATTGGCCAGCAGAAAGAAACCCCATCAACCTCCAGCAGCTTTAATTTCTCTAGCAGTTTTTCTTTGTTTCTTATTTATCAGCCTATCACACACACAGCAGTGACAGCCCCAGGCGTCCCCTCTCTGTAACACCAGAGCAGCTACCGCCCCAGGGTTCCACTCTCTGTGACACCACAGCCGTGACCACACCAGCGTTCCACTCTCTGTGACGCCACAGCCGTGACAGCACTGGGCTTCCCTCTCTGTGACACCACATCAGAGACAGCACCATTGTTCCTCTCTCAGTGACACCACGGCAGTGACAGCACCAGTTTTCCACTCTCTGTGACACAACAGCAGTGACAACAACTGCTTTCTAATCTCTGTGACACCATGGCTGTGACTACACCAGTGTTCCACTGTCTGTGACGCCACAGCAGTGGCAGCACTGGGCTTCCCTCTCTGTGACGCCACAGCTGTGACAGCACCAGTGATCCACACTCTGTGACACAACAGCAGTGACAACAACAGCATTCCGCTCTGTCTGACACCACAGCAGTGACACCATTGGGCTTCCCTCTCTTTGACACCACAGCAGCGACAGCACTGGGCCTCCCTCTCTGTGACACCACAGCAGTGACAGCACTGGGCTTCCCTCTCTGTGACACCACAGAATTGACAGCAACAGCGTTCCACTCTCTGTGACACCACGGCAGTCACAGCACTGGTTTCCCTCTCTGTGACACCAGAGCCGTCACAGCCCAACTGCTCCCCTCTCTGTGACACCACAACAGTGACAGCACAGTCTTCTATTCTCTGTGACACCAGAGCTCTGACAACTCCAATTTCCTCTGCAATGTGATACTACAGCTGTGACAGTTCTAGTGTTCCACTCTCTGTGACACCCGAGCAGTGAAAGCCTCAGTGTTCCACTCTCTGTCACATGACAGCCATGACAGCCCCACTGTTCACCTCTTAGTGAAGCAATCGCTCTGACAGCTCCAATTTCCTCCTCACTCTGACACCTGTCATGGTTTGAAAGTATTAATTAAAAAATCACTGGAAAACTTATCCATTTCTTGCTTGAAGATGTGGAATATGAGAAGGCCAAAAGAAGTTTAAAATTTAAAAGGAATCGAGGAAGTTTATTAACCAAACTACAAGGATACAAAACCAGAATAAAACTTCCAGATACCCTTTTTCCCCAGCAGCCACGCATTGCTGTGTTTAATTGACAGCACAGAGGTAAAAAAAACCATTGCTGTTTAAAACAGTCATAACTCTGCTATAGTCTTTTCATCAGTCCTTGTAGGGAAAAAGAAGTTCTCTTTTGTCAATCTATGGAGATTTTCACAAGAAAAAACATTTTCTCATGCCTTCCTATTGCTCTGATGCCAGCTGCTTAGAAAACTCTGCCATCAGTCCTTTCCTCCCATTTGACACCAGTCTCAGCTGTGTTTGTGGGCCATGATTCAAGGGGTGTCATTGAATCATGAAGGATAAGTTCTTCAAAGGCAAAAGTTCTCTTCATTGGATTCTGTGATCATCTCTGGAAACAGGAATGTTTTGCTTTGTCACTTAAGAGCCACAAATCTTCAGCATCTCTCACTTCTCCTTTTCTCTTCCAGCATCACATAGCATTACAACAACTTCACCATTAGCACAGCTTTAGCAATGAATTCCTTTTGCTCAGAACTATGCTTTGAAATACTCCATTCCCCCCAAAATACTGTTTCAGGAATTCAAGGAGTTTCTTCAGAACATGATTGTCCCCCTCCATAGCTTGAATAAAAGAAAATTTCAGCTTCTTCGGGCATCTTCCTCTTCTCTTCCCATCTGAGGCTTAATTCCTTTCCTCGCTGCCTTGGGTGGTTGATGCTGCCTCTTTACCCGTTGATCCCTCTCTCTTCCCCTCTCTCTGGAAAAAGGATTCATCTGCAAGTCTCGTCTGGCTAGTGAAAGGCTTCAACTCTTGCCCAGGCACTGGGGATGGTCCCGGGGCCAGCGGCTGCAGCTCTTTGCCATGCAACATTTTCCCTAGCTGCTCTGGAGGAGTGTGGCCACTGTGTCAGCAAGCCACAGCTCAAGAGCTTTCCCTCCCCTTCCTCGGCAGTTGCTGCTGAAAGCCAGCAGCGGCACAAACTGCTGCCGAGCCAGGAAGCAGCCTGACCCGCCAGCCCCACTCTACAAGGCTCAGTGAGCCCTGCCAGAGCTTCAGCCCATCTGGGAAGGGGCCACTGTCATTTCACACTCTCCAACCCCCTCCAGGAAGCGCCGAAATCCTGCCAGCCCCACTCCCCCTGCGGCAGCCTTGCCCAGCTGGGGGGGCAAGAGGCTGAAGCCTAGCCATACTAGCTCTTCCAAAGGCAGAAACCAGAGAGAAAGAAAAATTCCTGGGCTTAGGTTTCAAAGGGTGGTGTTCACAAGTTGATCTCCCTTTACAATGGGAAAACGACTGTCTGTTCTCAGAGATGACCAGGCATTGGCCAGCAGAAAGAAACCCCATCAACCTCCAGCAGCTTTAATTTCTCTAGCAGTTTTTCTTTGTTTCTTATTTATCAGCCTATCACACACACAGCAGTGACAGCCCCAGGCGTCCCCTCTCTGTAACACCAGAGCAGCTACCGCCCCAGGGTTCCACTCTCTGTGACACCACAGCCGTGACCACACCAGCGTTCCACTCTCTGTGACGCCACAGCCGTGACAGCACTGGGCTTCCCTCTCTGTGACACCACATCAGAGACAGCACCATTGTTCCTCTCTCAGTGACACCACGGCAGTGACAGCACCAGTTTTCCACTCTCTGTGACACAACAGCAGTGACAACAACTGCTTTCTAATCTCTGTGACACCATGGCTGTGACTACACCAGTGTTCCACTGTCTGTGACGCCACAGCAGTGGCAGCACTGGGCTTCCCTCTCTGTGACGCCACAGCTGTGACAGCACCAGTGATCCACACTCTGTGACACAACAGCAGTGACAACAACAGCATTCCGCTCTGTCTGACACCACAGCAGTGACACCATTGGGCTTCCCTCTCTTTGACACCACAGCAGCGACAGCACTGGGCCTCCCTCTCTGTGACACCACAGCAGTGACAGCACTGGGCTTCCCTCTCTGTGACACCACAGAATTGACAGCAACAGCGTTCCACTCTCTGTGACACCACGGCAGTCACAGCACTGGTTTCCCTCTCTGTGACACCAGAGCCGTCACAGCCCAACTGCTCCCCTCTCTGTGACAGCACAACAGTGACAGCACAGTCTTCTATTCTCTGTGACACCAGAGCTCTGACAACTCCAATTTCCTCTGCAATGTGATACTACAGCTGTGACAGTTCTAGTGTTCCACTCTCTGTGACACCCGAGCAGTGAAAGCCTCAGTGTTCCACTCTCTGTCACATGACAGCCATGACAGCCCCACTGTTCACCTCTTAGTGAAGCAATCGCTCTGACAGCTCCAATTTCCTCCTCACTCTGACACCTGTCATGGTTTGAAAGTATTAATTAAAAAATCACTGGAAAACTTATCCATTTCTTGCTTGAAGATGTGGAATATGAGAAGGCCAAAAGAAGTTTAAAATTTAAAAGGAATCGAGGAAGTTTATTAACCAAACTACAAGGATACAAAACCAGAATAAAACTTCCAGATACCCTTTTTCCCCAGCAGCCACGCATTGCTGTGTTTAATTGACAACACAGAGGTAAAAAAAACCATTGCTGTTTAAAACAGTCATAACTCTGCTATAGTCTTTTCATCAGTCCTTGTAGGGAAAAAGAAGTTCTCTTTTGTCAATCTATGGAGATTTTCACAAGAAAAAACATTTTCTCATGCCTTCCTATTGCTCTGATGCCAGCTGCAAAAAAAAGTCTGCCATCAGTCCTTTCCTCCCATTTGACACCAGTCTCAGCTGTGCTTGTGGGCCATGATTCAAGGGGTGTCATTGAATCATGAAGGATAAGTTCTTCAAAGGCAAAAGTTCTCTTCATTGGATTCTGTGATCATCTCTGGAAACAGGAATCTTTTGCTTTGTCACTTAAGAGCCACAAATCTTCAGCATCTCTCACTTCTCCTTTTCTCTTCCAGCATCACATAGCATTACAACAACTTCACCATTAGCACAGCTTTAGCAATGAATTCCTTTTGCTCAGAACTATGCTTTGAAATACTCCATTCCCCCCAAAATACTGTTTCAGGAATTCAAGGAGTTTCTTCAGAACATGATTGTCCCCCTCCATAGCTTGAATAAAAGAAAATTTCAGCTTCTTCGGGCATCTTCCTCTTCTCTTCCCATCTGAGGCTTAATTCCTTTCCTCGCTGCCTTGGGTGGTTGATGCTGCCTCTTTACCTGTTGATCCCTCTCTCTTCCCCTCTCTCTGGAAAAAGGATTCATCTGCAAGTCTCGTCTGGCTAGTGAAAGGCTTCAACTCTTGCCCAGGCACTGGGGATGGTCCCGGGGCCAGCGGCTGCAGCTCTTTGCCATGCAAGATTTTCCCTAGCTGCTCTGGAGGAGTGTGGCCACTGTGTCAGCAAGCCACAGCTCAAGAGCTTTCCCTCCCCTTCCTCGGCAGTTGCTGCTGAAAGCCAGCAGCGGCACAAACTGCTGCCGAGCCAGGAAGCAGCCTGACCCGCCAGCCCCACTCTACAAGGCTCAGTGAGCCCTGCCAGAGCTTCAGCCCATCTGGGAAGGGGCCACTGTCATTTCACACTCTCCAACCCCCTCCAGGAAGCGCCGAAATCCTGCCAGCCCCACTCCCCCTGCGGCAGCCTTGTCCAGCTGGGGGGGCAAGAGGCTGAAGCCTAGCCATACTAGCTCTTCCAAAGGCAGAAACCAGAGAGAAAGAAAAATTCCTGGGCTTAGGTTTCAAAGGGTGGTGTTCACAAGTTGATCTCCCTTTACAATGGGAAAACGACTGTCTGTTCTCAGAGATGACCAGGCATTGGCCAGCAGAAAGAAACCCCATCAACCTCCAGCAGCTTTAATTTCTCTAGCAGTTTTTCTTTGTTTCTTATTTATCAGCCTATCACACACACAGCAGTGACAGCCCCAGGCGTCCCCTCTCTGTAACACCAGAGCAGCTACCGCCCCAGGGTTCCACTCTCTGTGACACCACAGCCGTGACCACACCAGCGTTCCACTCTCTGTGACACGACAGCCGTGACAGCACTGGGCTTCCCTCTCTGTGACACCACATCAGAGACAGCACCATTGTTCCTCTCTCAGTGACACCACGGCAGTGACAGCACCAGTTTTCCACTCTCTGTGACACAACAGCAGTGACAACAACTGCTTTCTAATCTCTGTGACACCATGGCTGTGACTACACCAGTGTTCCTCTGTCTGTGACACGACAGCAGTGGCAGCACTGGGCTTCCCTCTCTGTGACGCCACAGCTGTGACAGCACCAGTGATCCACACTCTGTGACACAACAGCAGTGACAACAACAGCATTCCGCTCTGTCTGACACCACAGCAGTGACACCATTGGGCTTCCCTCTCTTTGACACCACAGCAGCGACAGCACTGGGCCTCCCTCTCTGTGACACCACAGCAGTGACAGCACTGGGCTTCCCTCTCTGTGACACCACAGCAGTGACAGCTCTGGGCTTCCCTCTCTGTGACACCACAGAATTGACAGCAACAGCGTTCCACTCTCTGTGACACCATGGCAGTCACAGCACTGGTTTCCCTCTCTGTGACACCAGAGCCGTCACAGCCCAACTGCTCCCCTCTCTGTGACACCACAACAGTGACAGCACAGTCTTCTATTCTCTGTGACACCAGAGCTCTGACAACTCCAATTTCCTCTGCAATGTGATACTACAGCTGTGACAGTTCTAGTGTTCCACTCTCTGTGACACCCGAGCAGTGAAAGCCTCAGTGTTCCACTCTCTGTCACATGACAGCCATGACAGCCCCACTGTTCACCTCTTAGTGAAGCAATCGCTCTGACAGCTCCAATTTCCTCCTCACTCTGACACCTGTCATGGTTTGAAAGTATTAATTAAAAAATCACTGGAAAACTTATCCATTTCTTGCTTGAAGATGTGGAATATGAGAAGGCCAAAAGAAGTTTAAAATTTAAAAGGAATCGAGGAAGTTTATTAACCAAACTACAAGGATACAAAACCAGAATAAAACTTCCAGATACCCTTTTTCCCCAGCAGCCACGCATTGCTGTGTTTAATTGACAACACAGAGGTAAAAAAAACCATTGCTGTTTAAAACAGTCATAACTCTGCTATAGTCTTTTCATCAGTCCTTGTAGGGAAAAAGAAGTTCTCTTTTGTCAATCTATGGAGATTTTCACAAGAAAAAACATTTTCTCATGCCTTCCTATTGCTCTGATGCCAGCTGCTTAGAAAACTCTGCCATCAGTCCTTTCCTCCCATTTGACACCAGTCTCAGCTGTGTTTGTGGGCCATGATTCAAGGGGTGTCATTGAATCATGAAGGATAAGTTCTTCAAAGGCAAAAGTTCTCTTCATTGGATTCTGTGATCATCTCTGGAAACAGGAATCTTTTGCTTTGTCACTTAAGAGCCACAAATCTTCAGCATCTCTCACTTCTCCTTTTCTCTTCCAGCATCACATAGCATTACAACAACTTCACCATTAGCACAGCTTTAGCAATGAATTCCTTTTGCTCAGAACTATGCTTTGAAATACTCCATTCCCCCCAAAATACTGTTTCAGGAATTCAAGGAGTTTCTTCAGAACATGATTGTCCCCCTCCATAGCTTGAATAAAAGAAAATTTCAGCTTCTTCGGGCATCTTCCTCTTCTCTTCCCATCTGAGGCTTAATTCCTTTCCTCGCTGCCTTGGGTGGTTGATGCTGCCTCTTTACCCGTTGATCCCTCTCTCTTCCCCTCTCTCTGGAAAAAGGATTCATCTGCAAGTCTCGTCTGGCTAGTGAAAGGCTTCAACTCTTGCCCAGGCACTGGGGCTGGTCCCGGGGCCAGCGGCTGCAGCTCTTTGCCATGCAACATTTTCCCTAGCTGCTCTGGAGGAGTGTGGCCACTGTGTCAGCAAGCCACAGCTCAAGAGCTTTCCCTCCCCTTCCTCGGCAGTTGCTGCTGAAAGCCAGCAGCGGCAGAAACTGCTGCCGAGCCAGGAAGCAGCCTGACCCGCCAGCCCCACTCTACAAGGCTCAGTGAGCCCTGCCAGAGCTTCAGCCCATCTGGGAAGGGGCCACTGTCATTTCACACTCTCCAACCCCCTCCAGGAAGCGCCGAAATCCTGCCAGCCCCACTCCCTCTGCGGCAGCCTTGCCCAGCTGGGGGGGCAAGAGGCTGAAGCCTAGCCATACTAGCTCTTCCAAAGGCAGAAACCAGAGAGAAAGAAAAATTCCTGGGCTTAGGTTTCAAAGGGTGGTGTTCACAAGTTGATCTCCCTTTACAATGGGAAAACGACTGTCTGTTCTCAGAGATGACCAGGCATTGGCCAGCAGAAAGAAACCCCATCAACCTCCAGCAGCTTTAATTTCTCTAGCAGTTTTTCTTTGTTTCTTATTTATCAGCCTATCACACACACAGCAGTGACAGCCCCAGGCGTCCCCTCTCTGTAACACCAGAGCAGCTACCGCCCCAGGGTTCCACTCTCTGTGACACCACAGCCGTGACCACACCAGCGTTCCACTCTCTGTGACGCCACAGCCGTGACAGCACTGGGCTTCCCTCTCTGTGACACCACATCAGAGACAGCACCATTGTTCCTCTCTCAGTGACACCACGGCAGTGACAGCACCAGTTTTCCACTCTCTGTGACACAACAGCAGTGACAACAACTGCTTTCTAATCTCTGTGACACCATGGCTGTGACTACACCAGTGTTCCACTGTCTGTGACGCCACAGCAGTGGCAGCACTGGGCTTCCCTCTCTGTGACGCCACAGCTGTGACAGCACCAGTGATCCACACTCTGTGACACAACAGCAGTGACAACAACAGCATTCCGCTCTGTCTGACACCACAGCAGTGACACCATTGGGCTTCCCTCTCTTTGACACCACAGCAGCGACAGCACTGGGCCTCCCTCTCTGTGACACCACAGCAGTGACAGCACTGGGCTTCCCTCTCTGTGACACCACAGAATTGACAGCAACAGCGTTCCACTCTCTGTGACACCACGGCAGTCACAGCACTGGTTTCCCTCTCTGTGACACCAGAGCCGTCACAGCCCAACTGCTCCCCTCTCTGTGACACCACAACAGTGACAGCACAGTCTTCTATTCTCTGTGACACCAGAGCTCTGACAACTCCAATTTCCTCTGCAATGTGATACTACAGCTGTGACAGTTCTAGTGTTCCACTCTCTGTGACACCCGAGCAGTGAAAGCCTCAGTGTTCCACTCTCTGTCACATGACAGCCATGACAGCCCCACTGTTCACCTCTTAGTGAAGCAATCGCTCTGACAGCTCCAATTTCCTCCTCACTCTGACACCTGTCATGGTTTGAAAGTATTAATTAAAAAATCACTGGAAAACTTATCCATTTCTTGCTTGAAGATGTGGAATATGAGAAGGCCAAAAGAAGTTTAAAATTTAAAAGGAATCGAGGAAGTTTATTAACCAAACTACAAGGATACAAAACCAGAATAAAACTTCCAGATACCCTTTTTCCCCAGCAGCCACGCATTGCTGTGTTTAATTGACAGCACAGAGGTAAAAAAAACCATTGCTGTTTAAAACAGTCATAACTCTGCTATAGTCTTTTCATCAGTCCTTGTAGGGAAAAAGAAGTTCTCTTTTGTCAATCTATGGAGATTTTCACAAGAAAAAACATTTTCTCATGCCTTCCTATTGCTCTGATGCCAGCTGCTTAGAAAACTCTGCCATCAGTCCTTTCCTCCCATTTGACACCAGTCTCAGCTGTGTTTGTGGGCCATGATTCAAGGGGTGTCATTGAATCATGAAGGATAAGTTCTTCAAAGGCAAAAGTTCTCTTCATTGGATTCTGTGATCATCTCTGGAAACAGGAATGTTTTGCTTTGTCACTTAAGAGCCACAAATCTTCAGCATCTCTCACTTCTCCTTTTCTCTTCCAGCATCACATAGCATTACAACAACTTCACCATTAGCACAGCTTTAGCAATGAATTCCTTTTGCTCAGAACTATGCTTTGAAATACTCCATTCCCCCCAAAATACTGTTTCAGGAATTCAAGGAGTTTCTTCAGAACATGATTGTCCCCCTCCATAGCTTGAATAAAAGAAAATTTCAGCTTCTTCGGGCATCTTCCTCTTCTCTTCCCATCTGAGGCTTAATTCCTTTCCTCGCTGCCTTGGGTGGTTGATGCTGCCTCTTTACCCGTTGATCCCTCTCTCTTCCCCTCTCTCTGGAAAAAGGATTCATCTGCAAGTCTCGTCTGGCTAGTGAAAGGCTTCAACTCTTGCCCAGGCACTGGGGATGGTCCCGGGGCCAGCGGCTGCAGCTCTTTGCCATGCAACATTTTCCCTAGCTGCTCTGGAGGAGTGTGGCCACTGTGTCAGCAAGCCACAGCTCAAGAGCTTTCCCTCCCCTTCCTCGGCAGTTGCTGCTGAAAGCCAGCAGCGGCACAAACTGCTGCCGAGCCAGGAAGCAGCCTGACCCGCCAGCCCCACTCTACAAGGCTCAGTGAGCCCTGCCAGAGCTTCAGCCCATCTGGGAAGGGGCCGCTGTCATTTCACACTCTCCAACCCCCTCCAGGAAGCGCCGAAATCCTGCCAGCCCCACTCCCTCTGCGGCAGCCTTGTCCAGCTGGGGGGGCAAGAGGCTGAAGCCTAGCCATACTAGCTCTTCCAAAGGCAGAAACCAGAGAGAAAGAAAAATTCCTGGGCTTAGGTTTCAAAGGGTGGTGTTCACAAGTTGATCTCCCTTTACAATGGGAAAACGACTGTCTGTTCTCAGAGATGACCAGGCATTGGCCAGCAGAAAGAAACCCCATCAACCTCCAGCAGCTTTAATTTCTCTAGCAGTTTTTCTTTGTTTCTTATTTATCAGCCTATCACACACACAGCAGTGACAGCCCCAGGCGTCCCCTCTCTGTAACACCAGAGCAGCTACCGCCCCAGGGTTCCACTCTCTGTGACACCACAGCCGTGACCACACCAGCGTTCCACTCTCTGTGACGCCACAGCCGTGACAGCACTGGGCTTCCCTCTCTGTGACACCACATCAGAGACAGCACCATTGTTCCTCTCTCAGTGACACCACGGCAGTGACAGCACCAGTTTTCCACTCTCTGTGACACAACAGCAGTGACAACAACTGCTTTCTAATCTCTGTGACACCATGGCTGTGACTACACCAGTGTTCCACTGTCTGTGACGCCACAGCAGTGGCAGCACTGGGCTTCCCTCTCTGTGACGCCACAGCTGTGACAGCACCAGTGATCCACACTCTGTGACACAACAGCAGTGACAACAACAGCATTCCGCTCTGTCTGACACCACAGCAGTGACACCATTGGGCTTCCCTCTCTTTGACACCACAGCAGCGACAGCACTGGGCCTCCCTCTCTGTGACACCACAGCAGTGACAGCACTGGGCTTCCCTCTCTGTGACACCACAGAATTGACAGCAACAGCGTTCCACTCTCTGTGACACCACGGCAGTCACAGCACTGGTTTCCCTCTCTGTGACACCAGAGCCGTCACAGCCCAACTGCTCCCCTCTCTGTGACAGCACAACAGTGACAGCACAGTCTTCTATTCTCTGTGACACCAGAGCTCTGACAACTCCAATTTCCTCTGCAATGTGATACTACAGCTGTGACAGTTCTAGTGTTCCACTCTCTGTGACACCCGAGCAGTGAAAGCCTCAGTGTTCCACTCTCTGTCACATGACAGCCATGACAGCCCCACTGTTCACCTCTTAGTGAAGCAATCGCTCTGACAGCTCCAATTTCCTCCTCACTCTGACACCTGTCATGGTTTGAAAGTATTAATTAAAAAATCACTGGAAAACTTATCCATTTCTTGCTTGAAGATGTGGAATATGAGAAGGCCAAAAGAAGTTTAAAATTTAAAAGGAATCGAGGAAGTTTATTAACCAAACTACAAGGATACAAAACCAGAATAAAACTTCCAGATACCCTTTTTCCCCAGCAGCCACGCATTGCTGTGTTTAATTGACAACACAGAGGTAAAAAAAACCATTGCTGTTTAAAACAGTCATAACTCTGCTATAGTCTTTTCATCAGTCCTTGTAGGGAAAAAGAAGTTCTCTTTTGTCAATCTATGGAGATTTTCACAAGAAAAAACATTTTCTCATGCCTTCCTATTGCTCTGATGCCAGCTGCAAAAAAAAGTCTGCCATCAGTCCTTTCCTCCCATTTGACACCAGTCTCAGCTGTGCTTGTGGGCCATGATTCAAGGGGTGTCATTGAATCATGAAGGATAAGTTCTTCAAAGGCAAAAGTTCTCTTCATTGGATTCTGTGATCATCTCTGGAAACAGGAATCTTTTGCTTTGTCACTTAAGAGCCACAAATCTTCAGCATCTCTCACTTCTCCTTTTCTCTTCCAGCATCACATAGCATTACAACAACTTCACCATTAGCACAGCTTTAGCAATGAATTCCTTTTGCTCAGAACTATGCTTTGAAATACTCCATTCCCCCCAAAATACTGTTTCAGGAATTCAAGGAGTTTCTTCAGAACATGATTGTCCCCCTCCATAGCTTGAATAAAAGAAAATTTCAGCTTCTTCGGGCATCTTCCTCTTCTCTTCCCATCTGAGGCTTAATTCCTTTCCTCGCTGCCTTGGGTGGTTGATGCTGCCTCTTTACCTGTTGATCCCTCTCTCTTCCCCTCTCTCTGGAAAAAGGATTCATCTGCAAGTCTCGTCTGGCTAGTGAAAGGCTTCAACTCTTGCCCAGGCACTGGGGATGGTCCCGGGGCCAGCGGCTGCAGCTCTTTGCCATGCAAGATTTTCCCTAGCTGCTCTGGAGGAGTGTGGCCACTGTGTCAGCAAGCCACAGCTCAAGAGCTTTCCCTCCCCTTCCTCGGCAGTTGCTGCTGAAAGCCAGCAGCGGCACAAACTGCTGCCGAGCCAGGAAGCAGCCTGACCCGCCAGCCCCACTCTACAAGGCTCAGTGAGCCCTGCCAGAGCTTCAGCCCATCTGGGAAGGGGCCACTGTCATTTCACACTCTCCAACCCCCTCCAGGAAGCGCCGAAATCCTGCCAGCCCCACTCCCCCTGCGGCAGCCTTGTCCAGCTGGGGGGGCAAGAGGCTGAAGCCTAGCCATACTAGCTCTTCCAAAGGCAGAAACCAGAGAGAAAGAAAAATTCCTGGGCTTAGGTTTCAAAGGGTGGTGTTCACAAGTTGATCTCCCTTTACAATGGGAAAACGACTGTCTGTTCTCAGAGATGACCAGGCATTGGCCAGCAGAAAGAAACCCCATCAACCTCCAGCAGCTTTAATTTCTCTAGCAGTTTTTCTTTGTTTCTTATTTATCAGCCTATCACACACACAGCAGTGACAGCCCCAGGCGTCCCCTCTCTGTAACACCAGAGCAGCTACCGCCCCAGGGTTCCACTCTCTGTGACACCACAGCCGTGACCACACCAGCGTTCCACTCTCTGTGACACGACAGCCGTGACAGCACTGGGCTTCCCTCTCTGTGACACCACATCAGAGACAGCACCATTGTTCCTCTCTCAGTGACACCACGGCAGTGACAGCACCAGTTTTCCACTCTCTGTGACACAACAGCAGTGACAACAACTGCTTTCTAATCTCTGTGACACCATGGCTGTGACTACACCAGTGTTCCTCTGTCTGTGACACGACAGCAGTGGCAGCACTGGGCTTCCCTCTCTGTGACGCCACAGCTGTGACAGCACCAGTGATCCACACTCTGTGACACAACAGCAGTGACAACAACAGCATTCCGCTCTGTCTGACACCACAGCAGTGACACCATTGGGCTTCCCTCTCTTTGACACCACAGCAGCGACAGCACTGGGCCTCCCTCTCTGTGACACCACAGCAGTGACAGCACTGGGCTTCCCTCTCTGTGACACCACAGCAGTGACAGCTCTGGGCTTCCCTCTCTGTGACACCACAGAATTGACAGCAACAGCGTTCCACTCTCTGTGACACCATGGCAGTCACAGCACTGGTTTCCCTCTCTGTGACACCAGAGCCGTCACAGCCCAACTGCTCCCCTCTCTGTGACACCACAACAGTGACAGCACAGTCTTCTATTCTCTGTGACACCAGAGCTCTGACAACTCCAATTTCCTCTGCAATGTGATACTACAGCTGTGACAGTTCTAGTGTTCCACTCTCTGTGACACCCGAGCAGTGAAAGCCTCAGTGTTCCACTCTCTGTCACATGACAGCCATGACAGCCCCACTGTTCACCTCTTAGTGAAGCAATCGCTCTGACAGCTCCAATTTCCTCCTCACTCTGACACCTGTCATGGTTTGAAAGTATTAATTAAAAAATCACTGGAAAACTTATCCATTTCTTGCTTGAAGATGTGGAATATGAGAAGGCCAAAAGAAGTTTAAAATTTAAAAGGAATCGAGGAAGTTTATTAACCAAACTACAAGGATACAAAACCAGAATAAAACTTCCAGATACCCTTTTTCCCCAGCAGCCACGCATTGCTGTGTTTAATTGACAACACAGAGGTAAAAAAAACCATTGCTGTTTAAAACAGTCATAACTCTGCTATAGTCTTTTCATCAGTCCTTGTAGGGAAAAAGAAGTTCTCTTTTGTCAATCTATGGAGATTTTCACAAGAAAAAACATTTTCTCATGCCTTCCTATTGCTCTGATGCCAGCTGCTTAGAAAACTCTGCCATCAGTCCTTTCCTCCCATTTGACACCAGTCTCAGCTGTGTTTGTGGGCCATGATTCAAGGGGTGTCATTGAATCATGAAGGATAAGTTCTTCAAAGGCAAAAGTTCTCTTCATTGGATTCTGTGATCATCTCTGGAAACAGGAATCTTTTGCTTTGTCACTTAAGAGCCACAAATCTTCAGCATCTCTCACTTCTCCTTTTCTCTTCCAGCATCACATAGCATTACAACAACTTCACCATTAGCACAGCTTTAGCAATGAATTCCTTTTGCTCAGAACTATGCTTTGAAATACTCCATTCCCCCCAAAATACTGTTTCAGGAATTCAAGGAGTTTCTTCAGAACATGATTGTCCCCCTCCATAGCTTGAATAAAAGAAAATTTCAGCTTCTTCGGGCATCTTCCTCTTCTCTTCCCATCTGAGGCTTAATTCCTTTCCTCGCTGCCTTGGGTGGTTGATGCTGCCTCTTTACCCGTTGATCCCTCTCTCTTCCCCTCTCTCTGGAAAAAGGATTCATCTGCAAGTCTCGTCTGGCTAGTGAAAGGCTTCAACTCTTGCCCAGGCACTGGGGATGGTCCCGGGGCCAGCGGCTGCAGCTCTTTGCCATGCAACATTTTCCCTAGCTGCTCTGGAGGAGTGTGGCCACTGTGTCAGCAAGCCACAGCTCAAGAGCTTTCCCTCCCCTTCCTCGGCAGTTGCTGCTGAAAGCCAGCAGCGGCACAAACTGCTGCCGAGCCAGGAAGCAGCCTGACCCGCCAGCCCCACTCTACAAGGCTCAGTGAGCCCTGCCAGAGCTTCAGCCCATCTGGGAAGGGGCCACTGTCATTTCACACTCTCCAACCCCCTCCAGGAAGCGCCGAAATCCTGCCAGCCCCACTCCCCCTGCGGCAGCCTTGCCCAGCTGGGGGGGCAAGAGGCTGAAGCCTAGCCATACTAGCTCTTCCAAAGGCAGAAACCAGAGAGAAAGAAAAATTCCTGGGCTTAGGTTTCAAAGGGTGGTGTTCACAAGTTGATCTCCCTTTACAATGGGAAAACGACTGTCTGTTCTCAGAGATGACCAGGCATTGGCCAGCAGAAAGAAACCCCATCAACCTCCAGCAGCTTTAATTTCTCTAGCAGTTTTTCTTTGTTTCTTATTTATCAGCCTATCACACACACAGCAGTGACAGCCCCAGGCGTCCCCTCTCTGTAACACCAGAGCAGCTACCGCCCCAGGGTTCCACTCTCTGTGACACCACAGCCGTGACCACACCAGCGTTCCACTCTCTGTGACGCCACAGCCGTGACAGCACTGGGCTTCCCTCTCTGTGACACCACATCAGAGACAGCACCATTGTTCCTCTCTCAGTGACACCACGGCAGTGACAGCACCAGTTTTCCACTCTCTGTGACACAACAGCAGTGACAACAACTGCTTTCTAATCTCTGTGACACCATGGCTGTGACTACACCAGTGTTCCACTGTCTGTGACGCCACAGCAGTGGCAGCACTGGGCTTCCCTCTCTGTGACGCCACAGCTGTGACAGCACCAGTGATCCACACTCTGTGACACAACAGCAGTGACAACAACAGCATTCCGCTCTGTCTGACACCACAGCAGTGACACCATTGGGCTTCCCTCTCTTTGACACCACAGCAGCGACAGCACTGGGCCTCCCTCTCTGTGACACCACAGCAGTGACAGCACTGGGCTTCCCTCTCTGTGACACCACAGAATTGACAGCAACAGCGTTCCACTCTCTGTGACACCACGGCAGTCACAGCACTGGTTTCCCTCTCTGTGACACCACAGCCGTCACAGCCCAACTGCTCCCCTCTCTGTGACACCACAACAGTGACAGCACAGTCTTCTATTCTCTGTGACACCAGAGCTCTGACAACTCCAATTTCCTCTGCAATGTGATACTACAGCTGTGACAGTTCTAGTGTTCCACTCTCTGTGACACCCGAGCAGTGAAAGCCTCAGTGTTCCACTCTCTGTCACATGACAGCCATGACAGCCCCACTGTTCACCTCTTAGTGAAGCAATCGCTCTGACAGCTCCAATTTCCTCCTCACTCTGACACCTGTCATGGTTTGAAAGTATTAATTAAAAAATCACTGCAATACTTATCCATTTCTTGCTTGAAGATGTGGAATATGAGAAGGCCAAAAGAAGTTTAAAATTTAAAAGGAATCGAGGAAGTTTATTAACCAAACTACAAGGATACAAAACCAGAATAAAACTTCCAGATACCCTTTTTCCCCAGCAGCCACGCATTGCTGTGTTTAATTGACAACACAGAGGTAAAAAAAACCATTGCTGTTTAAAACAGTCATAACTCTGCTATAGTCTTTTCATCAGTCCTTGTAGGGAAAAAGAAGTTCTCTTTTGTCAATCTATGGAGATTTTCACAAGAAAAAACATTTTCTCATGCCTTCCTATTGCTCTGATGCCAGCTGCTTAGAAAACTCTGCCATCAGTCCTTTCCTCCCATTTGACACCAGTCTCAGCTGTGTTTGTGGGCCATGATTCAAGGGGTGTCATTGAATCATGAAGGATAAGTTCTTCAAAGGCAAAAGTTCTCTTCATTGGATTCTGTGATCATCTCTGGAAACAGGAATCTTTTGCTTTGTCACTTAAGAGCCACAAATCTTCAGCATCTCTCACTTCTCCTTTTCTCTTCCAGCATCACATAGCATTACAACAACTTCACCATTAGCACAGCTTTAGCAATGAATTCCTTTTGCTCAGAACTATGCTTTGAAATACTCCATTCCCCCCAAAATACTGTTTCAGGAATTCAAGGAGTTTCTTCAGAACATGATTGTCCCCCTCCATAGCTTGAATAAAAGAAAATTTCAGCTTCTTCGGGCATCTTCCTCTTCTCTTCCCATCTGAGGCTTAATTCCTTTCCTCGCTGCCTTGGGTGGTTGATGCTGCCTCTTTACCCGTTGATCCCTCTCTCTTCCCCTCTCTCTGGAAAAAGGATTCATCTGCAAGTCTCGTCTGGCTAGTGAAAGGCTTCAACTCTTGCCCAGGCACTGGGGATGGTCCCGGGGCCAGCGGCTGCAGCTCTTTGCCATGCAAGATTTTCCCTAGCTGCTCTGGAGGAGTGTGGCCACTGTGTCAGCAAGCCACAGCTCAAGAGCTTTCCCTCCCCTTCCTCGGCAGTTGCTGCTGAAAGCCAGCAGCGGCACAAACTGCTGCCGAGCCAGGAAGCAGCCTGACCCGCCAGCCCCACTCTACAAGGCTCAGTGAGCCCTGCCAGAGCTTCAGCCCATCTGGGAAGGGGCCGCTGTCATTTCACACTCTCCAACCCCCTCCAGGAAGCGCCGAAATCCTGCCAGCCCCACTCCCTCTGCGGCAGCCTTGTCCAGCTGGGGGGGCAAGAGGCTGAAGCCTAGCCATACTAGCTCTTCCAAAGGCAGAAACCAGAGAGAAAGAAAAATTCCTGGGCTTAGGTTTCAAAGGGTGGTGTTCACAAGTTGATCTCCCTTTACAATGGGAAAACGACTGTCTGTTCTCAGAGATGACCAGGCATTGGCCAGCAGAAAGAAACCCCATCAACCTCCAGCAGCTTTAATTTCTCTAGCAGTTTTTCTTTGTTTCTTATTTATCAGCCTATCACACACACAGCAGTGACAGCCCCAGGCGTCCCCTCTCTGTAACACCAGAGCAGCTACCGCCCCAGGGTTCCACTCTCTGTGACACCACAGCCGTGACCACACCAGCGTTCCACTCTCTGTGACGCCACAGCCGTGACAGCACTGGGCTTCCCTCTCTGTGACACCACATCAGAGACAGCACCATTGTTCCTCTCTCAGTGACACCACGGCAGTGACAGCACCAGTTTTCCACTCTCTGTGACACAACAGCAGTGACAACAACTGCTTTCTAATCTCTGTGACACCATGGCTGTGACTACACCAGTGTTCCACTGTCTGTGACACGACAGCAGTGGCAGCACTGGGCTTCCCTCTCTGTGACGCCACAGCTGTGACAGCACCAGTGATCCACACTCTGTGACACAACAGCAGTGACAACAACAGCATTCCGCTCTGTCTGACACCACAGCAGTGACACCATTGGGCTTCCCTCTCTTTGACACCACAGCAGCGACAGCACTGGGCCTCCCTCTCTGTGACACCACAGCAGTGACAGCACTGGGCTTCCCTCTCTGTGACACCACAGAATTGACAGCAACAGCGTTCCACTCTCTGTGACACCACGGCAGTCACAGCACTGGTTTCCCTCTCTGTGACACCACAGCCGTCACAGCCCAACTGCTCCCCTCTCTGTGACAGCACAACAGTGACAGCACAGTCTTCTATTCTCTGTGACACCAGAGCTCTGACAACTCCAATTTCCTCTGCAATGTGATACTACAGCTGTGACAGTTCTAGTGTTCCACTCTCTGTGACACCCGAGCAGTGAAAGCCTCAGTGTTCCACTCTCTGTCACATGACAGCCATGACAGCCCCACTGTTCACCTCTTAGTGAAGCAATCGCTCTGACAGCTCCAATTTCCTCCTCACTCTGACACCTGTCATGGTTTGAAAGTATTAATTAAAAAATCACTGGAAAACTTATCCATTTCTTGCTTGAAGATGTGGAATATGAGAAGGCCAAAAGAAGTTTAAAATTTAAAAGGAATCGAGGAAGTTTATTAACCAAACTACAAGGATACAAAACCAGAATAAAACTTCCAGATACCCTTTTTCCCCAGCAGCCACGCATTGCTGTGTTTAATTGACAGCACAGAGGTAAAAAAAACCATTGCTGTTTAAAACAGTCATAACTCTGCTATAGTCTTTTCATCAGTCCTTGTAGGGAAAAAGAAGTTCTCTTTTGTCAATCTATGGAGATTTTCACAAGAAAAAACATTTTCTCATGCCTTCCTATTGCTCTGATGCCAGCTGCTTAGAAAACTCTGCCATCAGTCCTTTCCTCCCATTTGACACCAGTCTCAGCTGTGTTTGTGGGCCATGATTCAAGGGGTGTCATTGAATCATGAAGGATAAGTTCTTCAAAGGCAAAAGTTCTCTTCATTGGATTCTGTGATCATCTCTGGAAACAGGAATCTTTTGCTTTGTCACTTAAGAGCCACAAATCTTCAGCATCTCTCACTTCTCCTTTTCTCTTCCAGCATCACATAGCATTACAACAACTTCACCATTAGCACAGCTTTAGCAATGAATTCCTTTTGCTCAGAACTATGCTTTGAAATACTCCATTCCCCCCAAAATACTGTTTCAGGAATTCAAGGAGTTTCTTCAGAACATGATTGTCCCCCTCCATAGCTTGAATAAAAGAAAATTTCAGCTTCTTCGGGCATCTTCCTCTTCTCTTCCCATCTGAGGCTTAATTCCTTTCCTCGCTGCCTTGGGTGGTTGATGCTGCCTCTTTACCCGTTGATCCCTCTCTCTTCCCCTCTCTCTGGAAAAAGGATTCATCTGCAAGTCTCGTCTGGCTAGTGAAAGGCTTCAACTCTTGCCCAGGCACTGGGGATGGTCCCGGGGCCAGCGGCTGCAGCTCTTTGCCATGCAACATTTTCCCTAGCTGCTCTGGAGGAGTGTGGCCACTGTGTCAGCAAGCCACAGCTCAAGAGCTTTCCCTCCCCTTCCTCGGCAGTTGCTGCTGAAAGCCAGCAGCGGCACAAACTGCTGCCGAGCCAGGAAGCAGCCTGACCCGCCAGCCCCACTCTACAAGGCTCAGTGAGCCCTGCCAGAGCTTCAGCCCATCTGGGAAGGGGCCGCTGTCATTTCACACTCTCCAACCCCCTCCAGGAAGCGCCGAAATCCTGCCAGCCCCACTCCCTCTGCGGCAGCCTTGTCCAGCTGGGGGGGCAAGAGGCTGAAGCCTAGCCATACTAGCTCTTCCAAAGGCAGAAACCAGAGAGAAAGAAAAATTCCTGGGCTTAGGTTTCAAAGGGTGGTGTTCACAAGTTGATCTCCCTTTACAATGGGAAAACGACTGTCTGTTCTCAGAGATGACCAGGCATTGGCCAGCAGAAAGAAACCCCATCAACCTCCAGCAGCTTTAATTTCTCTAGCAGTTTTTCTTTGTTTCTTATTTATCAGCCTATCACACACACAGCAGTGACAGCCCCAGGCGTCCCCTCTCTGTAACACCAGAGCAGCTACCGCCCCAGGGTTCCACTCTCTGTGACACCACAGCCGTGACCACACCAGCGTTCCACTCTCTGTGACGCCACAGCCGTGACAGCACTGGGCTTCCCTCTCTGTGACACCACATCAGAGACAGCACCATTGTTCCTCTCTCAGTGACACCACGGCAGTGACAGCACCAGTTTTCCACTCTCTGTGACACAACAGCAGTGACAACAACTGCTTTCTAATCTCTGTGACACCATGGCTGTGACTACACCAGTGTTCCACTGTCTGTGACGCCACAGCAGTGGCAGCACTGGGCTTCCCTCTCTGTGACGCCACAGCTGTGACAGCACCAGTGATCCACACTCTGTGACACAACAGCAGTGACAACAACAGCATTCCGCTCTGTCTGACACCACAGCAGTGACACCATTGGGCTTCCCTCTCTTTGACACCACAGCAGCGACAGCACTGGGCCTCCCTCTCTGTGACACCACAGCAGTGACAGCACTGGGCTTCCCTCTCTGTGACACCACAGAATTGACAGCAACAGCGTTCCACTCTCTGTGACACCACGGCAGTCACAGCACTGGTTTCCCTCTCTGTGACACCACAGCCGTCACAGCCCAACTGCTCCCCTCTCTGTGACACCACAACAGTGACAGCACAGTCTTCTATTCTCTGTGACACCAGAGCTCTGACAACTCCAATTTCCTCTGCAATGTGATACTACAGCTGTGACAGTTCTAGTGTTCCACTCTCTGTGACACCCGAGCAGTGAAAGCCTCAGTGTTCCACTCTCTGTCACATGACAGCCATGACAGCCCCACTGTTCACCTCTTAGTGAAGCAATCGCTCTGACAGCTCCAATTTCCTCCTCACTCTGACACCTGTCATGGTTTGAAAGTATTAATTAAAAAATCACTGGAAAACTTATCCATTTCTTGCTTGAAGATGTGGAATATGAGAAGGCCAAAAGAAGTTTAAAATTTAAAAGGAATCGAGGAAGTTTATTAACCAAACTACAAGGATACAAAACCAGAATAAAACTTCCAGATACCCTTTTTCCCCAGCAGCCACGCATTGCTGTGTTTAATTGACAGCACAGAGGTAAAAAAAACCATTGCTGTTTAAAACAGTCATAACTCTGCTATAGTCTTTTCATCAGTCCTTGTAGGGAAAAAGAAGTTCTCTTTTGTCAATCTATGGAGATTTTCACAAGAAAAAACATTTTCTCATGCCTTCCTATTGCTCTGATGCCAGCTGCTTAGAAAACTCTGCCATCAGTCCTTTCCTCCCATTTGACACCAGTCTCAGCTGTGTTTGTGGGCCATGATTCAAGGGGTGTCATTGAATCATGAAGGATAAGTTCTTCAAAGGCAAAAGTTCTCTTCATTGGATTCTGTGATCATCTCTGGAAACAGGAATCTTTTGCTTTGTCACTTAAGAGCCACAAATCTTCAGCATCTCTCACTTCTCCTTTTCTCTTCCAGCATCACATAGCATTACAACAACTTCACCATTAGCACAGCTTTAGCAATGAATTCCTTTTGCTCAGAACTATGCTTTGAAATACTCCATTCCCCCCAAAATACTGTTTCAGGAATTCAAGGAGTTTCTTCAGAACATGATTGTCCCCCTCCATAGCTTGAATAAAAGAAAATTTCAGCTTCTTCGGGCATCTTCCTCTTCTCTTCCCATCTGAGGCTTAATTCCTTTCCTCGCTGCCTTGGGTGGTTGATGCTGCCTCTTTACCCGTTGATCCCTCTCTCTTCCCCTCTCTCTGGAAAAAGGATTCATCTGCAAGTCTCGTCTGGCTAGTGAAAGGCTTCAACTCTTGCCCAGGCACTGGGGATGGTCCCGGGGCCAGCGGCTGCAGCTCTTTGCCATGCAACATTTTCCCTAGCTGCTCTGGAGGAGTGTGGCCACTGTGTCAGCAAGCCACAGCTCAAGAGCTTTCCCTCCCCTTCCTCGGCAGTTGCTGCTGAAAGCCAGCAGCGGCACAAAGTGCTGCCGAGCCAGGAAGCAGCCTGACCCGCCAGCCCCACTCTACAAGGCTCAGTGAGCCCTGCCAGAGCTTCAGCCCATCTGGGAAGGGGCCGCTGTCATTTCACACTCTCCAACCCCCTCCAGGAAGCGCCGAAATCCTGCCAGCCCCACTCCCCCTGCGGCAGCCTTGTCCAGCTGGGGGGGCAAGAGGCTGAAGCCTAGCCATACTAGCTCTTCCAAAGGCAGAAACCAGAGAGAAAGAAAAATTCCTGGGCTTAGGTTTCAAAGGGTGGTGTTCACAAGTTGATCTCCCTTTACAATGGGAAAACGACTGTCTGTTCTCAGAGATGACCAGGCATTGGCCAGCAGAAAGAAACCCCATCAACCTCCAGCAGCTTTAATTTCTCTAGCAGTTTTTCTTTGTTTCTTATTTATCAGCCTATCACACACACAGCAGTGACAGCCCCAGGCGTCCCCTCTCTGTAACACCAGAGCAGCTACCGCCCCAGGGTTCCACTCTCTGTGACACCACAGCCGTGACAGCACTGGGCTTCCCTCTCTGTGACACCACATCAGAGACAGCACCATTGTTCCTCTCTCAGTGACACCACGGCAGTGACAGCACCAGTTTTCCACTCTCTGTGACACAACAGCAGTGACAACAACTGCTTTCTAATCTCTGTGACACCATGGCTGTGACTACACCAGTCTTCCACTGTCTGTGACGCCACAGCAGTGGCAGCACTGGGCTTCCCTCTCTGTGACGCCACAGCTGTGACAGCACCAGTGATCCACACTCTGTGACACAACAGCAGTGACAACAACAGCATTCCGCTCTGTCTGACACCACAGCAGTGACACCATTGGGCTTCCCTCTCTTTGACACCACAGCAGCGACAGCACTGGGCCTCCCTCTCTGTGACACCACAGCAGTGACAGCACTGGGCTTCCCTCTCTGTGACACCACAGAATTGACAGCAACAGCGTTCCACTCTCTGTGACACCACGGCAGTCACAGCACTGGTTTCCCTCTCTGTGACACCAGAGCTGTCACAGCCCAACTGCTCCCCTCTCTGTGACACCACAACAGTGACAGCACAGTCTTCTATTCTCTGTGACACCAGAGCTCTGACAACTCCAATTTCCTCTGCAATGTGATACTACAGCTGTGACAGTTCTAGTGTTCCACTCTCTGTGACACCCGAGCAGTGAAAGCCTCAGTGTTCCACTCTCTGTCACATGACAGCCATGACAGCCCCACTGTTCACCTCTTAGTGAAGCAATCGCTCTGACAGCTCCAATTTCCTCCTCACTCTGACACCTGTCATGGTTTGAAAGTATTAATTAAAAAATCACTGGAAAACTTATCCATTTCTTGCTTGAAGATGTGGAATATGAGAAGGCCAAAAGAAGTTTAAAATTTAAAAGGAATCGAGGAAGTTTATTAACCAAACTACAAGGATACAAAACCAGAATAAAACTTCCAGATACCCTTTTTCCCCAGCAGCCACGCATTGCTGTGTTTAATTGACAACACAGAGGTAAAAAAAACCATTGCTGTTTAAAACAGTCATAACTCTGCTATAGTCTTTTCATCAGTCCTTGTAGGGAAAAAGAAGTTCTCTTTTGTCAATCTATGGAGATTTTCACAAGAAAAAACATTTTCTCATGCCTTCCTATTGCTCTGATGCCAGCTGCTTAGAAAACTCTGCCATCAGGCCTTTCCTCCCATTTGACACCAGTCTCAGCTGTGTTTGTGGGCCATGATTCAAGGGGTGTCATTGAATCATGAAGGATAAGTTCTTCAAAGGCAAAAGTTCTCTTCATTGGATTCTGTGATCATCTCTGGAAACAGGAATGTTTTGCTTTGTCACTTAAGAGCCACAAATCTTCAGCATCTCTCACTTCTCCTTTTCTCTTCCAGCATCACATAGCATTACAACAACTTCACCATTAGCACAGCTTTAGCAATGAATTCCTTTTGCTCAGAACTATGCTTTGAAATACTCCATTCCCCCCAAAATACTGTTTCAGGAATTCAAGGAGTTTCTTCAGAACATGATTGTCCCCCTCCATAGCTTGAATAAAAGAAAATTTCAGCTTCTTCGGGCATCTTCCTCTTCTCTTCCCATCTGAGGCTTAATTCCTTTCCTCGCTGCCTTGGGTGGTTGATGCTGCCTCTTTACCCGTTGATCCCTCTCTCTTCCCCTCTCTCTGGAAAAAGGATTCATCTGCAAGTCTCGTCTGGCTAGTGAAAGGCTTCAACTCTTGCCCAGGCACTGGGGATGGTCCCGGGGCCAGCGGCTGCAGCTCTTTGCCATGCAACATTTTCCCTAGCTGCTCTGGAGGAGTGTGGCCACTGTGTCAGCAAGCCACAGCTCAAGAGCTTTCCCTCCCCTTCCTCGGCAGTTGCTGCTGAAAGCCAGCAGCGGCACAAACTGCTGCCGAGCCAGGAAGCAGCCTGACCCGCCAGCCCCACTCTACAAGGCTCAGTGAGCCCTGCCAGAGCTTCAGCCCATCTGGGAAGGGGCCGCTGTCATTTCACACTCTCCAACCCCCTCCAGGAAGCGCCGAAATCCTGCCAGCCCCACTCCCCCTGCGGCAGCCTTGTCCAGCTGGGGGGGCAAGAGGCTGAAGCCTAGCCATACTAGCTCTTCCAAAGGCAGAAACCAGAGAGAAAGAAAAATTCCTGGGCTTAGGTTTCAAAGGGTGGTGTTCACAAGTTGATCTCCCTTTACAATGGGAAAACGACTGTCTGTTCTCAGAGATGACCAGGCATTGGCCAGCAGAAAGAAACCCCATCAACCTCCAGCAGCTTTAATTTCTCTAGCAGTTTTTCTTTGTTTCTTATTTATCAGCCTATCACACACACAGCAGTGACAGCCCCAGGCGTCCCCTCTCTGTAACACCAGAGCAGCTACCGCCCCAGGGTTCCACTCTCTGTGACACCACAGCCGTGACAGCACTGGGCTTCCCTCTCTGTGACACCACATCAGAGACAGCACCATTGTTCCTCTCTCAGTGACACCACGGCAGTGACAGCACCAGTTTTCCAATCTCTGTGACACAACAGCAGTGACAACAACTGCTTTCTAATCTCTGTGACACCATGGCTGTGACTACACCAGTCTTCCACTGTCTGTGACGCCACAGCAGTGGCAGCACTGGGCTTCCCTCTCTGTGACGCCACAGCTGTGACAGCACCAGTGATCCACACTCTGTGACACAACAGCAGTGACAACAACAGCATTCCGCTCTGTCTGACACCACAGCAGTGACACCATTGGGCTTCCCTCTCTTTGACACCACAGCAGCGACAGCACTGGGCCTCCCTCTCTGTGACACCACAGCAGTGACAGCACTGGGCTTCCCTCTCTGTGACACCACAGAATTGACAGCAACAGCGTTCCACTCTCTGTGACACCACGGCAGTCACAGCACTGGTTTCCCTCTCTGTGACACCAGAGCTGTCACAGCCCAACTGCTCCCCTCTCTGTGACACCACAACAGTGACAGCACAGTCTTCTATTCTCTGTGACACCAGAGCTCTGACAACTCCAATTTCCTCTGCAATGTGATACTACAGCTGTGACAGTTCTAGTGTTCCACTCTCTGTGACACCCGAGCAGTGAAAGCCTCAGTGTTCCACTCTCTGTCACATGACAGCCATGACAGCCCCACTGTTCACCTCTTAGTGAAGCAATCGCTCTGACAGCTCCAATTTCCTCCTCACTCTGACACCTGTCATGGTTTGAAAGTATTAATTAAAAAATCACTGGAAAACTTATCCATTTCTTGCTTGAAGATGTGGAATATGAGAAGGCCAAAAGAAGTTTAAAATTTAAAAGGAATCGAGGAAGTTTATTAACCAAACTACAAGGATACAAAACCAGAATAAAACTTCCAGATACCCTTTTTCCCCAGCAGCCACGCATTGCTGTGTTTAATTGACAACACAGAGGTAAAAAAAACCATTGCTGTTTAAAACAGTCATAACTCTGCTATAGTCTTTTCATCAGTCCTTGTAGGGAAAAAGAAGTTCTCTTTTGTCAATCTATGGAGATTTTCACAAGAAAAAACATTTTCTCATGCCTTCCTATTGCTCTGATGCCAGCTGCTTAGAAAACTCTGCCATCAGTCCTTTCCTCCCATTTGACACCAGTCTCAGTTGTGTTTGTGGGCCATGATTCAAGGGGTGTCATTGAATCATGAAGGATAAGTTCTTCAAAGGCAAAAGTTCTCTTCATTGGATTCTGTGATCATCTCTGGAAACAGGAATCTTTTGCTTTGTCACTTAAGAGCCACAAATCTTCAGCATCTCTCACTTCTCCTTTTCTCTTCCAGCATCACATAGCATTACAACAACTTCACCATTAGCACAGCTTTAGCAATGAATTCCTTTTGCTCAGAACTATGCTTTGAAATACTCCATTCCCCCCAAAATACTGTTTCAGGAATTCAAGGAGTTTCTTCAGAACATGATTGTCCCCCTCCATAGCTTGAATAAAAGAAAATTTCAGCTTCTTCGGGCATCTTCCTCTTCTCTTCCCATCTGAGGCTTAATTCCTTTCCTCGCTGCCTTGGGTGGTTGATGCTGCCTCTTTACCCGTTGATCCCTCTCTCTTCCCCTCTCTCTGGAAAAAGGATTCATCTGCAAGTCTCGTCTGGCTAGTGAAAGGCTTCAACTCTTGCCCAGGCACTGGGGATGGTCCCGGGGCCAGCGGCTGCAGCTCTTTGCCATGCAACATTTTCCCTAGCTGCTCTGGAGGAGTGTGGCCACTGTGTCAGCAAGCCACAGCTCAAGAGCTTTCCCTCCCCTTCCTCGGCAGTTGCTGCTGAAAGCCAGCAGCGGCACAAACTGCTGCCGAGCCAGGAAGCAGCCTGACCCGCCAGCCCCACTCTACAAGGCTCAGTGAGCCCTGCCAGAGCTTCAGCCCATCTGGGAAGGGGCCGCTGTCATTTCACACTCTCCAACCCCCTCCAGGAAGCGCCGAAATCCTGCCAGCCCCACTCCCCCTGCGGCAGCCTTGTCCAGCTGGGGGGGCAAGAGGCTGAAGCCTAGCCATACTAGCTCTTCCAAAGGCAGAAACCAGAGAGAAAGAAAAATTCCTGGGCTTAGGTTTCAAAGGGTGGTGTTCACAAGTTGATCTCCCTTTACAATGGGAAAACGACTGTCTGTTCTCAGAGATGACCAGGCATTGGCCAGCAGAAAGAAACCCCATCAACCTCCAGCAGCTTTAATTTCTCTAGCAGTTTTTCTTTGTTTCTTATTTATCAGCCTATCACACACACAGCAGTGACAGCCCCAGGCGTCCCCTCTCTGTAACACCAGAGCAGCTACCGCCCCAGGGTTCCACTCTCTGTGACACCACAGCCGTGACAGCACTGGGCTTCCCTCTCTGTGACACCACATCAGAGACAGCACCATTGTTCCTCTCTCAGTGACACCACGGCAGTGACAGCACCAGTTTTCCACTCTCTGTGACACAACAGCAGTGACAACAACTGCTTTCTAATCTCTGTGACACCATGGCTGTGACTACACCAGTCTTCCACTGTCTGTGACGCCACAGCAGTGGCAGCACTGGGCTTCCCTCTCTGTGACGCCACAGCTGTGACAGCACCAGTGATCCACACTCTGTGACACAACAGCAGTGACAACAACAGCATTCCGCTCTGTCTGACACCACAGCAGTGACACCATTGGGCTTCCCTCTCTTTGACACCACAGCAGCGACAGCACTGGGCCTCCCTCTCTGTGACACCACAGCAGTGACAGCACTGGGCTTCCCTCTCTGTGACACCACAGAATTGACAGCAACAGCGTTCCACTCTCTGTGACACCACGGCAGTCACAGCACTGGTTTCCCTCTCTGTGACACCAGAGCTGTCACAGCCCAACTGCTCCCCTCTCTGTGACACCACAACAGTGACAGCACAGTCTTCTATTCTCTGTGACACCAGAGCTCTGACAACTCCAATTTCCTCTGCAATGTGATACTACAGCTGTGACAGTTCTAGTGTTCCACTCTCTGTGACACCCGAGCAGTGAAAGCCTCAGTGTTCCACTCTCTGTCACATGACAGCCATGACAGCCCCACTGTTCACCTCTTAGTGAAGCAATCGCTCTGACAGCTCCAATTTCCTCCTCACTCTGACACCTGTCATGGTTTGAAAGTATTAATTAAAAAATCACTGGAAAACTTATTCATTTCTTGCTTGAAGATGTGGAATATGAGAAGGCCAAAAGAAGTTTAAAATTTAAAAGGAATCGAGGAAGTTTATTAACCAAACTACAAGGATACAAAACCAGAATAAAACTTCCAGATACCCTTTTTCCCCAGCAGCCACGCATTGCTGTGTTTAATTGACAGCACAGAGGTAAAAAAAACCATTGCTGTTTAAAACAGTCATAACTCTGCTATAGTCTTTTCATCAGTCCTTGTAGGGAAAAAGAAGTTCTCTTTTGTCAATCTATGGAGATTTTCACAAGAAAAAACATTTTCTCATGCCTTCCTATTGCTCTGATGCCAGCTGCTTAGAAAACTCTGCCATCAGTCCTTTCCTCCCATTTGACACCAGTCTCAGCTGTGTTTGTGGGCCATGATTCAAGGGGTGTCATTGAATCATGAAGGATAAGTTCTTCAAAGGCAAAAGTTCTCTTCATTGGATTCTGTGATCATCTCTGGAAACAGGAATCTTTTGCTTTGTCACTTAAGAGCCACAAATCTTCAGCATCTCTCACTTCTCCTTTTCTCTTCCAGCATCACATAGCATTACAACAACTTCACCATTAGCACAGCTTTAGCAATGAATTCCTTTTGCTCAGAACTATGCTTTGAAATACTCCATTCCCCCCAAAATACTGTTTCAGGAATTCAAGGAGTTTCTTCAGAACATGATTGTCCCCCTCCATAGCTTGAATAAAAGAAAATTTCAGCTTCTTCGGGCATCTTCCTCTTCTCTTCCCATCTGAGGCTTAATTCCTTTCCTCGCTGCCTTGGGTGGTTGATGCTGCCTCTTTACCCGTTGATCCCTCTCTCTTCCCCTCTCTCTGGAAAAAGGATTCATCTGCAAGTCTCGTCTGGCTAGTGAAAGGCTTCAACTCTTGCCCAGGCACTGGGGATGGTCCCGGGGCCAGCGGCTGCAGCTCTTTGCCATGCAACATTTTCCCTAGCTGCTCTGGAGGAGTGTGGCCACTGTGTCAGCAAGCCACAGCTCAAGAGCTTTCCCTCCCCTTCCTCGGCAGTTGCTGCTGAAAGCCAGCAGCGGCACAAACTGCTGCCGAGCCAGGAAGCAGCCTGACCCGCCAGCCCCACTCTACAAGGCTCAGTGAGCCCTGCCAGAGCTTCAGCCCATCTGGGAAGGGGCCGCTGTCATTTCACACTCTCCAACCCCCTCCAGGAAGCGCCGAAATCCTGCCAGCCCCACTCCCCCTGCGGCAGCCTTGTCCAGCTGGGGGGGCAAGAGGCTGAAGCCTAGCCATACTAGCTCTTCCAAAGGCAGAAACCAGAGAGAAAGAAAAATTCCTGGGCTTAGGTTTCAAAGGGTGGTGTTCACAAGTTGATCTCCCTTTACAATGGGAAAACGACTGTCTGTTCTCAGAGATGACCAGGCATTGGCCAGCAGAAAGAAACCCCATCAACCTCCAGCAGCTTTAATTTCTCTAGCAGTTTTTCTTTGTTTCTTATTTATCAGCCTATCACACACACAGCAGTGACAGCCCCAGGCGTCCCCTCTCTGTAACACCAGAGCAGCTACCGCCCCAGGGTTCCACTCTCTGTGACACCACAGCCGTGACAGCACTGGGCTTCCCTCTCTGTGACACCACATCAGAGACAGCACCATTGTTCCTCTCTCAGTGACACCACGGCAGTGACAGCACCAGTTTTCCACTCTCTGTGACACAACAGCAGTGACAACAACTGCTTTCTAATCTCTGTGACACCATGGCTGTGACTACACCAGTGTTCCACTGTCTGTGACGCCACAGCAGTGGCAGCACTGGGCTTCCCTCTCTGTGACGCCACAGCTGTGACAGCACCAGTGATCCACACTCTGTGACACAACAGCAGTGACAACAACAGCATTCCGCTCTGTCTGACACCACAGCAGTGACACCATTGGGCTTCCCTCTCTTTGACACCACAGCAGCGACAGCACTGGGCCTCCCTCTCTGTGACACCACAGCAGTGACAGCACTGGGCTTCCCTCTCTGTGACACCACAGAATTGACAGCAACAGCGTTCCACTCTCTGTGACACCACGGCAGTCACAGCACTGGTTTCCCTCTCTGTGACACCAGAGCTGTCACAGCCCAACTGCTCCCCTCTCTGTGACACCACAACAGTGACAGCACAGTCTTCTATTCTCTGTGACACCAGAGCTCTGACAACTCCAATTTCCTCTGCAATGTGATACTACAGCTGTGACAGTTCTAGTGTTCCACTCTCTGTGACACCCGAGCAGTGAAAGCCTCAGTGTTCCACTCTCTGTCACATGACAGCCATGACAGCCCCACTGTTCACCTCTTAGTGAAGCAATCGCTCTGACAGCTCCAATTTCCTCCTCACTCTGACACCTGTCATGGTTTGAAAGTATTAATTAAAAAATCACTGGAAAACTTATCCATTTCTTGCTTGAAGATGTGGAATATGAGAAGGCCAAAAGAAGTTTAAAATTTAAAAGGAATCGAGGAAGTTTATTAACCAAACTACAAGGATACAAAACCAGAATAAAACTTCCAGATACCCTTTTTCCCCAGCAGCCACGCATTGCTGTGTTTAATTGACAACACAGAGGTAAAAAAAACCATTGCTGTTTAAAACAGTCATAACTCTGCTATAGTCTTTTCATCAGTCCTTGTAGGGAAAAAGAAGTTCTCTTTTGTCAATCTATGGAGATTTTCACAAGAAAAAACATTTTCTCATGCCTTCCTATTGCTCTGATGCCAGCTGCTTAGAAAACTCTGCCATCAGTCCTTTCCTCCCATTTGACACCAGTCTCAGCTGTGTTTGTGGGCCATGATTCAAGGGGTGTCATTGAATCATGAAGGATAAGTTCTTCAAAGGCAAAAGTTCTCTTCATTGGATTCTGTGATCATCTCTGGAAACAGGAATCTTTTGCTTTGTCACTTAAGAGCCACAAATCTTCAGCATCTCTCACTTCTCCTTTTCTCTTCCAGCATCACATAGCATTACAACAACTTCACCATTAGCACAGCTTTAGCAATGAATTCCTTTTGCTCAGAACTATGCTTTGAAATACTCCATTCCCCCCAAAATACTGTTTCAGGAATTCAAGGAGTTTCTTCAGAACATGATTGTCCCCCTCCATAGCTTGAATAAAAGAAAATTTCAGCTTCTTCGGGCATCTTCCTCTTCTCTTCCCATCTGAGGCTTAATTCCTTTCCTCGCTGCCTTGGGTGGTTGATGCTGCCTCTTTACCCGTTGATCCCTCTCTCTTCCCCTCTCTCTGGAAAAAGGATTCATCTGCAAGTCTCGTCTGGCTAGTGAAAGGCTTCAACTCTTGCCCAGGCACTGGGGATGGTCCCGGGGCCAGCGGCTGCAGCTCTTTGCCATGCAACATTTTCCCTAGCTGCTCTGGAGGAGTGTGGCCACTGTGTCAGCAAGCCACAGCTCAAGAGCTTTCCCTCCCCTTCCTCGGCAGTTGCTGCTGAAAGCCAGCAGCGGCACAAACTGCTGCCGAGCCAGGAAGCAGCCTGACCCGCCAGCCCCACTCTACAAGGCTCAGTGAGCCCTGCCAGAGCTTCAGCCCATCTGGGAAGGGGCCGCTGTCATTTCACACTCTCCAACCCCCTCCAGGAAGCGCCGAAATCCTGCCAGCCCCACTCCCTCTGCGGCAGCCTTGTCCAGCTGGGGGGGCAAGAGGCTGAAGCCTAGCCATACTAGCTCTTCCAAAGGCAGAAACCAGAGAGAAAGAAAAATTCCTGGGCTTAGGTTTCAAAGGGTGGTGTTCACAAGTTGATCTCCCTTTACAATGGGAAAACGACTGTCTGTTCTCAGAGATGACCAGGCATTGGCCAGCAGAAAGAAACCCCATCAACCTCCAGCAGCTTTAATTTCTCTAGCAGTTTTTCTTTGTTTCTTATTTATCAGCCTATCACACACACAGCAGTGACAGCCCCAGGCGTCCCCTCTCTGTAACACCAGAGCAGCTACCGCCCCAGGGTTCCACTCTCTGTGACACCACAGCCGTGACAGCACTGGGCTTCCCTCTCTGTGACACCACATCAGAGACAGCACCATTGTTCCTCTCTCAGTGACACCACGGCAGTGACAGCACCAGTTTTCCACTCTCTGTGACACAACAGCAGTGACAACAACTGCTTTCTAATCTCTGTGACACCATGGCTGTGACTACACCAGTCTTCCACTGTCTGTGACGCCACAGCAGTGGCAGCACTGGGCTTCCCTCTCTGTGACGCCACAGCTGTGACAGCACCAGTGATCCACACTCTGTGACACAACAGCAGTGACAACAACAGCATTCCGCTCTGTCTGACACCACAGCAGTGACACCATTGGGCTTCCCTCTCTTTGACACCACAGCAGCGACAGCACTGGGCCTCCCTCTCTGTGACACCACAGCAGTGACAGCACTGGGCTTCCCTCTCTGTGACACCACAGAATTGACAGCAACAGCGTTCCACTCTCTGTGACACCACGGCAGTCACAGCACTGGTTTCCCTCTCTGTGACACCAGAGCTGTCACAGCCCAACTGCTCCCCTCTCTGTGACACCACAACAGTGACAGCACAGTCTTCTATTCTCTGTGACACCAGAGCTCTGACAACTCCAATTTCCTCTGCAATGTGATACTACAGCTGTGACAGTTCTAGTGTTCCACTCTCTGTGACACCCGAGCAGTGAAAGCCTCAGTGTTCCACTCTCTGTCACATGACAGCCATGACAGCCCCACTGTTCACCTCTTAGTGAAGCAATCGCTCTGACAGCTCCAATTTCCTCCTCACTCTGACACCTGTCATGGTTTGAAAGTATTAATTAAAAAATCACTGGAAAACTTATCCATTTCTTGCTTGAAGATGTGGAATATGAGAAGGCCAAAAGAAGTTTAAAATTTAAAAGGAATCGAGGAAGTTTATTAACCAAACTACAAGGATACAAAACCAGAATAAAACTTCCAGATACCCTTTTTCCCCAGCAGCCACGCATTGCTGTGTTTAATTGACAACACAGAGGTAAAAAAAACCATTGCTGTTTAAAACAGTCATAACTCTGCTATAGTCTTTTCATCAGTCCTTGTAGGGAAAAAGAAGTTCTCTTTTGTCAATCTATGGAGATTTTCACAAGAAAAAACATTTTCTCATGCCTTCCTATTGCTCTGATGCCAGCTGCTTAGAAAACTCTGCCATCAGTCCTTTCCTCCCATTTGACACCAGTCTCAGCTGTGTTTGTGGGCCATGATTCAAGGGGTGTCATTGAATCATGAAGGATAAGTTCTTCAAAGGCAAAAGTTCTCTTCATTGGATTCTGTGATCATCTCTGGAAACAGGAATCTTTTGCTTTGTCACTTAAGAGCCACAAATCTTCAGCATCTCTCACTTCTCCTTTTCTCTTCCAGCATCACATAGCATTACAACAACTTCACCATTAGCACAGCTTTAGCAATGAATTCCTTTTGCTCAGAA
Organism: Cyanistes caeruleus; assembly: GCF_971803275.1. Taxonomy (NCBI): domain Eukaryota; kingdom Metazoa; phylum Chordata; class Aves; order Passeriformes; family Paridae; genus Cyanistes; species Cyanistes caeruleus. The sequence continues at coordinate 1,567,363 of NW_028256296.1, read as the reverse complement.
CTATGCTTTGAAATACTCCATTCCCCCCAAAATACTGTTTCAGGAATTCAAGGAGTTTCTTCAGAACATGATTGTCCCCCTCCATAGCTTGAATAAAAGAAAATTTCAGCTTCTTCGGGCATCTTCCTCTTCTCTTCCCATCTGAGGCTTAATTCCTTTCCTCGCTGCCTTGGGTGGTTGATGCTGCCTCTTTACCCGTTGATCCCTCTCTCTTCCCCTCTCTCTGGAAAAAGGATTCATCTGCAAGTCTCGTCTGGCTAGTGAAAGGCTTCAACTCTTGCCCAGGCACTGGGGATGGTCCCGGGGCCAGCGGCTGCAGCTCTTTGCCATGCAACATTTTCCCTAGCTGCTCTGGAGGAGTGTGGCCACTGTGTCAGCAAGCCACAGCTCAAGAGCTTTCCCTCCCCTTCCTCGGCAGTTGCTGCTGAAAGCCAGCAGCGGCACAAACTGCTGCCGAGCCAGGAAGCAGCCTGACCCGCCAGCCCCACTCTACAAGGCTCAGTGAGCCCTGCCAGAGCTTCAGCCCATCTGGGAAGGGGCCGCTGTCATTTCACACTCTCCAACCCCCTCCAGGAAGCGCCGAAATCCTGCCAGCCCCACTCCCCCTGCGGCAGCCTTGTCCAGCTGGGGGGGCAAGAGGCTGAAGCCTAGCCATACTAGCTCTTCCAAAGGCAGAAACCAGAGAGAAAGAAAAATTCCTGGGCTTAGGTTTCAAAGGGTGGTGTTCACAAGTTGATCTCCCTTTACAATGGGAAAACGACTGTCTGTTCTCAGAGATGACCAGGCATTGGCCAGCAGAAAGAAACCCCATCAACCTCCAGCAGCTTTAATTTCTCTAGCAGTTTTTCTTTGTTTCTTATTTATCAGCCTATCACACACACAGCAGTGACAGCCCCAGGCGTCCCCTCTCTGTAACACCAGAGCAGCTACCGCCCCAGGGTTCCACTCTCTGTGACACCACAGCCGTGACCACACCAGCGTTCCACTCTCTGTGACGCCACAGCCGTGACAGCACTGGGCTTCCCTCTCTGTGACACCACATCAGAGACAGCACCATTGTTCCTCTCTCAGTGACACCACGGCAGTGACAGCACCAGTTTTCCACTCTCTGTGACACAACAGCAGTGACAACAACTACTTTCTAATCTCTGTGACACCATGGCTGTGACTACACCAGTGTTCCACTGTCTGTGACGCCACAGCAGTGACAGCACTGGGCTTCCCTCTCTGTGACGCCACAGCTGTGACAGCACCAGTGATCCACACTCTGTGACACAACAGCAGTGACAACAACAGCATTCCGCTCTGTCTGACACCACAGCAGTGACACCATTGGGCTTCCCTCTCTTTGACACCACAGCAGCGACAGCACTGGGCCTCCCTCTCTGTGACACCACAGCAGTGACAGCACTGGGCTTCCCTCTCTGTGACACCACAGAATTGACAGCAACAGCGTTCCACTCTCTGTGACACCACGGCAGTCACAGCACTGGTTTCCCTCTCTGTGACACCACAGCCGTCACAGCCCAACTGCTCCCCTCTCTGTGACACCACAACAGTGACAGCACAGTCTTCTATTCTCTGTGACACCAGAGCTCTGACAACTCCAATTTCCTCTGCAATGTGATACTACAGCTGTGACAGTTCTAGTGTTCCACTCTCTGTGACACCCGAGCAGTGAAAGCCTCAGTGTTCCACTCTCTGTCACATGACAGCCATGACAGCCCCACTGTTCACCTCTTAGTGAAGCAATCGCTCTGACAGCTCCAATTTCCTCCTCACTCTGACACCTGTCATGGTTTGAAAGTATTAATTAAAAAATCACTGGAAAACTTATCCATTTCTTGCTTGAAGATGTGGAATATGAGAAGGCCAAAAGAAGTTTAAAATTTAAAAGGAATCGAGGAAGTTTATTAACCAAACTACAAGGATACAAAACCAGAATAAAACTTCCAGATACCCTTTTTCCCCAGCAGCCACGCATTGCTGTGTTTAATTGACAACACAGAGGTAAAAAAAACCTTTGCTGTTTAAAACAGTCATAACTCTGCTATAGTCTTTTCATCAGTCCTTGTAGGGAAAAAGAAGTTCTCTTTTGTCAATCTATGGAGATTTTCACAAGAAAAAACATTTTCTCATGCCTTCCTATTGCTCTGATGCCAGCTGCTTAGAAAACTCTGCCATCAGGCCTTTCCTCCCATTTGACACCAGTCCCAGCTGTGTTTGTGGGCCATGATTCAAGGGGTGTCATTGAATCATGAAGGATAAGTTCTTCAAAGGCAAAAGTTCTCTTCATTGGATTCTGTGATCATCTCTGGAAACAGGAATCTTTTGCTTTGTCACTTAAGAGCCACAAATCTTCAGCATCTCTCACTTCTCCTTTTCTCTTCCAGCATCACATAGCATTACAACAACTTCACCATTAGCACAGCTTTAGCAATGAATTCCTTTTGCTCAGAACTATGCTTTGAAATACTCCATTCCCCCCAAAATACTGTTTCAGGAATTCAAGGAGTTTCTTCAGAACATGATTGTCCCCCTCCATAGCTTGAATAAAAGAAAATTTCAGCTTCTTCGGGCATCTTCCTCTTCTCTTCCCATCTGAGGCTTAATTCCTTTCCTCGCTGCCTTGGGTGGTTGATGCTGCCTCTTTACCCGTTGATCCCTCTCTCTTCCACTCTCTCTGGAAAAAGGATTCATCTGCAAGTCTCGTCTGGCTAGTGAAAGGCTTCAACTCTTGCCCAGGCACTGGGGATGGTCCCGGGGCCAGCGGCTGCAGCTCTTTGCCATGCAAGATTTTCCCTAGCTGCTCTGGAGGAGTGTGGCCACTGTGTCAGCAAGCCACAGCTCAAGAGCTTTCCCTCCCCTTCCTCGGCAGTTGCTGCTGAAAGCCAGCAGCGGCACAAAGTGCTGCCGAGCCAGGAAGCAGCCTGACCCGCCAGCCCCACTCTACAAGGCTCAGTGAGCCCTGCCAGAGCTTCAGCCCATCTGGGAAGGGGCCGCTGTCATTTCACACTCTCCAACCCCCTCCAGGAAGCGCCGAAATCCTGCCAGCCCCACTCCCCCTGCAGCAGCCTTGTCCAGCTGGGGGGGCAAGAGGCTGAAGCCTAGCCATACTAGCTCTTCCAAAGGCAGAAACCAGAGAGAAAGAAAAATTCCTGGGCTTAGGTTTCAAAGGGTGGTGTTCACAAGTTGATCTCCCTTTACAATGGGAAAACGACTGTCTGTTCTCAGAGATGACCAGGCATTGGCCAGCAGAAAGAAACCCCATCAACCTCCAGCAGCTTTAATTTCTCTAGCAGTTTTTCTTTGTTTCTTATTTATCAGCCTATCACACACACAGCAGTGACAGCCCCAGGCGTCCCCTCTCTGTAACACCAGAGTTGCTACCGCCCCAGGGTTCCACTCTCTGTGACACCACAGCCGTGACCACACCAGCGTTCCACTCTCTGTGACGCCACAGCCGTGACAGCACTGGGCTTCCCTCTCTGTGACACCACATCAGAGACAGCACCATTGTTCCTCTCTCAGTGACACCACGGCAGTGACAGCACCAGTTTTCCACTCTCTGTGACACAACAGCAGTGACAACAACTGCTTTCTAATCTCTGTGACACCATGGCTGTGACTACACCAGTCTTCCACTGTCTGTGACGCCACAGCAGTGGCAGCACTGGGCTTCCCTCTCTGTGACGCCACAGCTGTGACAGCACCAGTGATCCACACTCTGTGACACAACAGCAGTGACAACAACAGCATTCCGCTCTGTCTGACACCACAGCAGTGACACCATTGGGCTTCCCTCTCTTTGACACCACAGCAGCGACAGCACTGGGCCTCCCTCTCTGTGACACCACAGCAGTGACAGCACTGGGCTTCCCTCTCTGTGACACCACAGAATTGACAGCAACAGCGTTCCACTCTCTGTGACACCACGGCAGTCACAGCACTGGTTTCCCTCTCTGTGACACCAGAGCTGTCACAGCCCAACTGCTCCCCTCTCTGTGACACCACAACAGTGGCAGCACAGTCTTCTATTCTCTGTGACACCAGAGCTCTGACAACTCCAATTTCCTCTGCAATGTGATACTACAGCTGTGACAGTTCTAGTGTTCCACTCTCTGTGACACCCGAGCAGTGAAAGCCTCAGTGTTCCACTCTCTGTCACATGAGAGCCATGACAGCCCCACTGTTCACCTCTTAGTGAAGCAATCGCTCTGACAGCTCCAATTTCCTCCTCACTCTGACACCTGTCATGGTTTGAAAGTATTAATTAAAAAATCACTGGAAAACTTATCCATTTCTTGCTTGAAGATGTGGAATATGAGAAGGCCAAAAGAAGTTTAAAATTTAAAAGGAATCGAGGAAGTTTATTAACCAAACTACAAGGATACAAAACTAGAATAAAACTTCCAGATACCCTTTTTCCCCAGCAGCCACGCATTGCTGTGTTTAATTGACAGCACAGAGGTAAAAAAAACCTTTGCTGTTTAAAACAGTCATAACTCTGCTATAGTCTTTTCATCAGTCCTTGTAGGGAAAAAGAAGTTCTCTTTTGTCAATCTATGGAGATTTTCACAAGAAAAAACATTTTCTCATGCCTTCCTATTGCTCTGATGCCAGCTGCTTAGAAAACTCTGCCATCAGTCCTTTCCTCCCATTTGACACCAGTCTCAGCTGTGTTTGTGGGCCATGATTCAAGGGGTGTCATTGAATCATGAAGGATAAGTTCTTCAAAGGCAAAAGTTCTCTTCATTGGATTCTGTGATCATCTCTGGAAACAGGAATCTTTTGCTTTGTCACTTAAGAGCCACAAATCTTCAGCATCTCTCACTTCTCCTTTTCTCTTCCAGCATCACATAGCATTACAACAACTTCACCATTAGCACAGCTTTAGCAATGAATTCCTTTTGCTCAGAACTATGCTTTGAAATACTCCATTCCCCCCAAAATACTGTTTCAGGAATTCAAGGAGTTTCTTCAGAACATGATTGTCCCCCTCCATAGCTTGAATAAAAGAAAATTTCAGCTTCTTCGGGCATCTTCCTCTTCTCTTCCCATCTGAGGCTTAATTCCTTTCCTCGCTGCCTTGGGTGGTTGATGCTGCCTCTTTACCCGTTGATCCCTCTCTCTTCCCCTCTCTCTGGAAAAAGGATTCATCTGCAAGTCTCGTCTGGCTAGTGAAAGGCTTCAACTCTTGCCCAGGCACTGGGGATGGTCCCGGGGCCAGCGGCTGCAGCTCTTTGCCATGCAAGATTTTCCCTAGCTGCTCTGGAGGAGTGTGGCCACTGTGTCAGCAAGCCACAGCTCAAGAGCTTTCCCTCCCCTTCCTCGGCAGTTGCTGCTGAAAGCCAGCAGCGGCACAAACTGCTGCCGAGCCAGGAAGCAGCCTGACCCGCCAGCCCCACTCTACAAGGCTCAGTGAGCCCTGCCAGAGCTTCAGCCCATCTGGGAAGGGGCCGCTGTCATTTCACACTCTCCAACCCCCTCCAGGAAGCGCCGAAATCCTGCCAGCCCCACTCCCCCTGCGGCAGCCTTGTCCAGCTGGGGGGGCAAGAGGCTGAAGCCTAGCCATACTAGCTCTTCCAAAGGCAGAAACCAGAGAGAAAGAAAAATTCCTGGGCTTAGGTTTCAAAGGGTGGTGTTCACAAGTTGATCTCCCTTTACAATGGGAAAACGACTGTCTGTTCTCAGAGATGACCAGGCATTGGCCAGCAGAAAGAAACCCCATCAACCTCCAGCAGCTTTAATTTCTCTAGCAGTTTTTCTTTGTTTCTTATTTATCAGCCTATCACACACACAGCAGTGACAGCCCCAGGCGTCCCCTCTCTGTAACACCAGAGCAGCTACCGCCCCAGGGTTCCACTCTCTGTGACACCACAGCCGTGACCACACCAGCGTTCCACTCTCTGTGACGCCACAGCCGTGACAGCACTGGGCTTCCCTCTCTGTGACACCACATCAGAGACAGCACCATTGTTCCTCTCTCAGTGACACCACGGCAGTGACAGCACCAGTTTTCCACTCTCTGTGACACAACAGCAGTGACAACAACTGCTTTCTAATCTCTGTGACACCATGGCTGTGACTACACCAGTGTTCCACTGTCTGTGACGCCACAGCAGTGGCAGCACTGGGCTTCCCTCTCTGTGACGCCACAGCTGTGACAGCACCAGTGATCCACACTCTGTGACACAACAGCAGTGACAACAACAGCATTCCGCTCTGTCTGACACCACAGCAGTGACACCATTGGGCTTCTCTCTCTTTGACACCACAGCAGCGACAGCACTGGGCCTCCCTCTCTGTGACACCACAGCAGTGACAGCACTGGGCTTCCCTCTCTGTGACACCACAGAATTGACAGCAACAGCGTTCCACTCTCTGTGACACCACGGCAGTCACAGCACTGGTTTCCCTCTCTGTGACACCAGAGCTGTCACAGCCCAACTGCTCCCCTCTCTGTGACACCACAACAGTGACAGCACAGTCTTCTATTCTCTGTGACACCAGAGCTCTGACAACTCCAATTTCCTCTGCAATGTGATACTACAGCTGTGACAGTTCTAGTGTTCCACTCTCTGTGACACCCGAGCAGTGAAAGCCTCAGTGTTCCACTCTCTGTCACATGACAGCCATGACAGCCCCACTGTTCACCTCTTAGTGAAGCAATCGCTCTGACAGCTCCAATTTCCTCCTCACTCTGACACCTGTCATGGTTTGAAAGTATTAATTAAAAAATCACTGGAAAACTTATCCATTTCTTGCTTGAAGATGTGGAATATGAGAAGGCCAAAAGAAGTTTAAAATTTAAAAGGAATCGAGGAAGTTTATTAACCAAACTACAAGGATACAAAACTAGAATAAAACTTCCAGATACCCTTTTTCCCCAGCAGCCACGCATTGCTGTGTTTAATTGACAACACAGAGGTAAAAAAAACCTTTGCTGTTTAAAACAGTCATAACTCTGCTATAGTCTTTTCATCAGTCCTTGTAGGGAAAAAGAAGTTCTCTTTTGTCAATCTATGGAGATTTTCACAAGAAAAAACATTTTCTCATGCCTTCCTATTGCTCTGATGCCAGCTGCTTAGAAAACTCTGCCATCAGTCCTTTCCTCCCATTTGACACCAGTCTCAGCTGTGTTTGTGGGCCATGATTCAAGGGGTGTCATTGAATCATGAAGGATAAGTTCTTCAAAGGCAAAAGTTCTCTTCATTGGATTCTGTGATCATCTCTGGAAACAGGAATCTTTTGCTTTGTCACTTAAGAGCCACAAATCTTCAGCATCTCTCACTTCTCCTTTTCTCTTCCAGCATCACATAGCATTACAACAACTTCACCATTAGCACAGCTTTAGCAATGAATTCCTTTTGCTCAGAACTATGCTTTGAAATACTCCATTCCCCCCAAAATACTGTTTCAGGAATTCAAGGAGTTTCTTCAGAACATGATTGTCCCCCTCCATAGCTTGAATAAAAGAAAATTTCAGCTTCTTCAGGCATCTTCCTCTTCTCTTCCCATCTGAGGCTTAATTCCTTTCCTCGCTGCCTTGGGTGGTTGATGCTGCCTCTTTACCTGTTGATCCCTCTCTCTTCCCCTCTCTCTGGAAAAAGGATTCATCTGCAAGTCTCGTCTGGCTAGTGAAAGGCTTCAACTCTTGCCCAGGCACTGGGGATGGTCCCGGGGCCAGCGGCTGCAGCTCTTTGCCATGCAAGATTTTCCCTAGCTGCTCTGGAGGAGTGTGGCCACTGTGTCAGCAAGCCACAGCTCAAGAGCTTTCCCTCCCCTTCCTCGGCAGTTGCTGCTGAAAGCCAGCAGCGGCACAAAGTGCTGCCGAGCCAGGAAGCAGCCTGACCCGCCAGCCCCACTCTACAAGGCTCAGTGAGCCCTGCCAGAGCTTCAGCCCATCTGGGAAGGGGCCGCTGTCATTTCACACTCTCCAACCCCCTCCAGGAAGCGCTGAAATCCTGCCAGCCCCGCTCCCCCTGCGGCAGCCTTGTCCAGCTGTGGGGGCAAGAGGCTGAAGCCTAGCCATACTAGCTCTTCCAAAGGCAGAAACCAGAGAGAAAGAAAAATTCCTGGGCTTAGGTTTCAAAGGGTGGTGTTCACAAGTTGATCTCCCTTTACAATGGGAAAACGACTGTCTGTTCTCAGAGATGACCAGGCATTGGCCAGCAGAAAGAAACCCCATCAACCTCCAGCAGCTTTAATTTCTCTAGCAGTTTTTCTTTGTTTCTTATTTATCAGCCTATCACACACACAGCAGTGACAGCCCCAGGCGTCCCCTCTCTGTAACACCAGAGCAGCTACCGCCCCGGGGTTCCACTCTCTGTGACACCACAGCCGTGACAACACCAGCGTTCCACTCTCTGTGACACCACAGCCGTGACAGCACTGGGCTTCCCTCTCTGTGACACCACATCAGAGACAGCACCATTGCTCCTCTCTCAGTGACACCACGGCAGTGACAGCACCAGTTTTCCACTCTCTGTGACACAACAGCAGTGACAACAACTGCTTTCTAATCTCTGTGACACCATGGCTGTGACTACACCAGTGTTCCACTGTCTGTGACACGACAGCAGTGGCAGCACTGGGCTTCCCTCTCTGTGACGCCACAGCTGTGACAGCACCAGTTTTCCACACTCTGTGACACAACAGCAGTGACAACAACAGCATTCCGCTCTGTCTGACACCACAGCAGTGACACCATTGGGCTTCCCTCTCTTTGACACCACAGCAGCGACAGCACTGGGCCTCCCTCTCTGTGACACCACAGCAGTGACAGCACTGGGCTTCCCTCTCTGTGACACCACAGAATTGACAGCAACAGCGTTCCACTCTCTGTGACACCACGGCAGTCACAGCACTGGTTTCCCTCTCTGTGACACCAGAGCTGTCACAGCCCAACTGCTCCCCTCTCTGTGACACCACAACAGTGACAGCACAGTCTTCTATTCTCTGTGACACCAGAGCTCTGACAACTCCAATTTCCTCTGCAATGTGATACTACAGCTGTGACAGTTCTAGTGTTCCACTCTCTGTGACACCCGAGCAGTGAAAGCCTCAGTGTTCCACTCTCTGTCACATGACAGCCATGACAGCCCCACTGTTCACCTCTTAGTGAAGCAATCGCTCTGACAGCTCCAATTTCCTCCTCACTCTGACACCTGTCATGGTTTGAAAGTATTAATTAAAAAATCACTGGAAAACTTATCCATTTCTTGCTTGAAGATGTGGAATATGAGAAGGCCAAAAGAAGTTTAAAATTTAAAAGGAATCGAGGAAGTTTATTAACCAAACTACAAGGATACAAAACTAGAATAAAACTTCCAGATACCCTTTTTCCCCAGCAGCCACGCATTGCTGTGTTTAATTGACAACACAGAGGTAAAAAAAACCTTTGCTGTTTAAAACAGTCATAACTCTGCTATAGTCTTTTCATCAGTCCTTGTAGGGAAAAAGAAGTTCTCTTTTGTCAATCTATGGAGATTTTCACAAGAAAAAACATTTTCTCATGCCTTCCTATTGCTCTGATGCCAGCTGCTTAGAAAACTCTGCCATCAGTCCTTTCCTCCCATTTGACACCAGTCTCAGCTGTGTTTGTGGGCCATGATTCAAGGGGTGTCATTGAATCGTGAAGGATAAGTTCTTCAAAGGCAAAAGTTCTCTTCATTGGATTCTGTGATCATCTCTGGAAACAGGAATCTTTTGCTTTGTCACTTAAGAGCCACAAATCTTCAGCATCTCTCACTTCTCCTTTTCTCTTCCAGCATCACATAGCATTACAACAACTTCACCATTAGCACAGCTTTAGCAATGAATTCCTTTTGCTCAGAACTATGCTTTGAAATACTCCATTCCCCCCAAAATACTGTTTCAGGAATTCAAGGAGTTTCTTCAGAACATGATTGTCCCCCTCTATAGCTTGAATAAAAGAAAATTTCAGCTTCTTCGGGCATCTTCCTCTTCTCTTCCCATCTGAGGCTTAATTCCTTTCCTCGCTGCCTTGGGTGGTTGATGCTGCCTCTTTACCTGTTGATCCCTCTCTCTTCCCCTCTCTCTGGAAAAAGGATTCATCTGCAAGTCTCGTCTGGCTAGTGAAAGGCTTCAACTCTTGCCCAGGCACTGGGGATGGTCCCGGGGCCAGCGGCTGCAGCTCTTTGCCATGCAACATTTTCCCTAGCTGCTCTGGAGGAGTGTGGCCACTGTGTCAGCAAGCCACAGCTCAAGAGCTTTCCCTCCCCTTCCTCGGCAGTTGCTGCTGAAAGCCAGCAGCGGCACAAACTGCTGCCGAGCCAGGAAGCAGCCTGACCCGCCAGCCCCACTCTACAAGGCTCAGTGAGCCCTGCCAGAGCTTCAGCCCATCTGGGAAGGGGCCGCTGTCATTTCACACTCTCCAACCCCCTCCAGGAAGCGCCGAAATCCTGCCAGCCCCGCTCCCCCTGCGGCAGCCTTGTCCAGCTGGGGGGGCAAGAGGCTGAAGCCTAGCCATACTAGCTCTTCCAAAGGCAGAAACCAGAGAGAAAGAAAAATTCCTGGGCTTAGGTTTCAAAGGGTGGTGTTCACAAGTTGATCTCCCTTTACAATGGGAAAACGACTGTCTGTTCTCAGAGATGACCAGGCATTGGCCAGCAGAAAGAAACCCCATCAACCTCCAGCAGCTTTAATTTCTCTAGCAGTTTTTCTTTGTTTCTTATTTATCAGCCTATCACACACACAGCAGTGACAGCCCCAGGCGTCCCCTCTCTGTAACACCAGAGCAGCTACCGCCCCGGGGTTCCACTCTCTGTGACACCACAGCCGTGACAGCACTGGGCTTCCCTCTCTGTGACACCACATCAGAGACAGCACCATTGCTCCTCTCTCAGTGACACCACGGCAGTGACAGCACCAGTTTTCCACTCTCTGTGACACAACAGCAGTGACAACAACTGCTTTCTAATCTCTGTGACACCATGGCTGTGACTACACCAGTGTTCCACTGTCTGTGACACGACAGCAGTGGCAGCACTGGGCTTCCCTCTCTGTGACGCCACAGCTGTGACAGCACCAGTTTTCCACACTCTGTGACACAACGGTAGTGAAAACAACAGCATTCCGCTCTCTCTGACACCACAGCAGTGACACCATTGGGCTTCCCTCTCTGTGACACCACAGCAGCGACAGCACTGGGCCTCCCTCTCTGTGACACCACAGCAGTGACAGCACTGGGCTTCCCTCTCTGTGACACCACAGAATTGACAGCAACAGCGTTCCACTCTCTGTGACACCACGGCAGTCACAGCACTGGTTTCCCTCTCTGTGACACCACTGCCGTCACAGCCCAACTGCTCCCCTCTCTGTGACACCACAACAGTGACAGCACAGTCTTCTATTCTCTGTGACACCAGAGCTCTGACAACTCCAATTTCCTCTGCAATGTGATACTACAGCTGTGACAGTTCTAGTGTTCCACTCTCTGTGACACCCGAGCAGTGAAAGCCTCAGTGTTCCACTCTCTGTCACATGATAGCCATGACAGCCCCACTGTTCACCTCTTAGTGAAGCAATCGCTCTGACAGCTCCAATTTCCTCCTCACTCTGACACCTGTCATGGTTTGAAAGTATTAATTAAAAAATCACTGGAAAACTTATCCATTTCTTGCTTGAAGATGTGGAATATGAGAAGGCCAAAAGAAGTTTAAAATTTAAAAGGAATCGAGGAAGTTTATTAACCAAACTACAAGGATACAAAACTAGAATAAAACTTCCAGATACCCTTTTTCCCCAGCAGCCACGCATTGCTGTGTTTAATTGACAACACAGAGGTAAAAAAAACCTTTGCTGTTTAAAACAGTCATAACTCTGCTATAGTCTTTTCATCAGTCCTTGTAGGGAAAAAGAAGTTCTCTTTTGTCAATCTATGGAGATTTTCACAAGAAAAAACATTTTCTCATGCCTTCCTATTGCTCTGATGCCAGCTGCTTAGAAAACTCTGCCATCAGTCCTTTCCTCCCATTTGACACCAGTCTCAGCTGTGTTTGTGGGCCATGATTCAAGGGGTGTCATTGAATCATGAAGGATAAGTTCTTCAAAGGCAAAAGTTCTCTTCATTGGATTCTGTGATCATCTCTGGAAACAGGAATCTTTTGCTTTGTCACTTAAGAGCCACAAATCTTCAGCATCTCTCACTTCTCCTTTTCTCTTCCAGCATCACATAGCATTACAACAACTTCACCATTAGCACAGCTTTAGCAATGAATTCCTTTTGCTCAGAACTATGCTTTGAAATACTCCATTCCCCCCAAAATACTGTTTCAGGAATTCAAGGAGTTTCTTCAGAACATGATTGTCCCCCTCCATAGCTTGAATAAAAGAAAATTTCAGCTTCTTCGGGCATCTTCCTCTTCTCTTCCCATCTGAGGCTTAATTCCTTTCCTCGCTGCCTTGGGTGGTTGATGCTGCCTCTTTACCCGTTGATCCCTCTCTCTTCCCCTCTCTCTGGAAAAAGGATTCATCTGCAAGTCTCGTCTGGCTAGTGAAAGGCTTCAACTCTTGCCCAGGCACTGGGGATGGTCCCGGGGCCAGCGGCTGCAGCTCTTTGCCATGCAACATTTTCCCTAGCTGCTCTGGAGGAGTGTGGCCACTGTGTCAGCAAGCCACAGCTCAAGAGCTTTCCCTCCCCTTCCTCGGCAGTTGCTGCTGAAAGCCAGCAGCGGCACAAAGTGCTGCCGAGCCAGGAAGCAGCCTGACCCGCCAGCCCCACTCTACAAGGCTCAGTGAGCCCTGCCAGAGCTTCAGCCCATCTGGGAAGGGGCCGCTGTCATTTCACACTCTCCAACCCCCTCCAGGAAGCGCCGAAATCCTGCCAGTCCCACTCCCCCTGCGGCAGCCTTGTCCAGCTGGGGGGGCAAGAGGCTGAAGCCTAGCCATACTAGCTCTTCCAAAGGCAGAAACCAGAGAGAAAGAAAAATTCCTGGGCTTAGGTTTCAAAGGGTGGTGTTCACAAGTTGATCTCCCTTTACAATGGGAAAACGACTGTCTGTTCTCAGAGATGACCAGGCATTGGCCAGCAGAAAGAAACCCCATCAACCTCCAGCAGCTTTAATTTCTCTAGCAGTTTTTCTTTGTTTCTTATTTATCAGCCTATCACACACACAGCAGTGACAGCCCCAGGCGTCCCCTCTCTGTAACACCAGAGCAGCTACCGCCCCAGGGTTCCACTCTCTGTGACACCACAGCCGTGACCACACCAGCGTTCCACTCTCTGTGACGCCACAGCCGTGACAGCACTGGGCTTCCCTCTCTGTGACACCACATCAGAGACAGCACCATTGTTCCTCTCTCAGTGACACCACGGCAGTGACAGCACCAGTTTTCCACTCTCTGTGACACAACAGCAATGACAACAACTGCTTTCTAATCTCTGTGACACCATGGCTGTGACTACACCAGTGTTCCACTGTCTGTGACACGACAGCAGTGGCAGCACTGGGCTTCCCTCTCTGTGACGCCACAGCTGTGACAGCACCAGTTTTCCACACTCTGTGACACAACGGTAGTGAAAACAACAGCATTCCGCTCTCTCTGACACCACAGCAGTGACACCATTGGGCTTCCCTCTCTGTGACACCACAGCAGCGACAGCACTGGGCCTCCCTCTCTGTGACACCACAGCAGTGACAGCACTGGGCTTCCCTCTCTGTGACACCACAGAATTGACAGCAACAGCGTTCCACTCTCTGTGACACCACGGCAGTCACAGCACTGGTTTCCCTCTCTGTGACACCACAGCCGTCACAGCCCAACTGCTCCCCTCTCTGTGACACCACAACAGTGACAGCACAGTCTTCTATTCTCTGTGACACCAGAGCTCTGACAACTCCAATTTCCTCTGCAATGTGATACTACAGCTGTGACAGTTCTAGTGTTCCACTCTCTGTGACACCCGAGCAGTGAAAGCCTCAGTGTTCCACTCTCTGTCACATGACAGCCATGACAGCCCCACTGTTCACCTCTTAGTGAAGCAATCGCTCTGACAGCTCCAATTTCCTCCTCACTCTGACACCTGTCATGGTTTGAAAGTATTAATTAAAAAATCACTGGAAAACTTATCCATTTCTTGCTTGAAGATGTGGAATATGAGAAGGCCAAAAGAAGTTTAAAATTTAAAAGGAATCGAGGAAGTTTATTAACCAAACTACAAGGATACAAAACTAGAATAAAACTTCCAGATACCCTTTTTCCCCAGCAGCCACGCATTGCTGTGTTTAATTGACAACACAGAGGTAAAAAAAACCTTTGCTGTTTAAAACAGTCATAACTCTGCTATAGTCTTTTCATCAGTCCTTGTAGGGAAAAAGAAGTTCTCTTTTGTCAATCTATGGAGATTTTCACAAGAAAAAACATTTTCTCATGCCTTCCTATTGCTCTGATGCCAGCTGCTTAGAAAACTCTGCCATCAGTCCTTTCCTCCCATTTGACACCAGTCTCAGCTGTGTTTGTGGGCCATGATTCAAGGGGTGTCATTGAATCATGAAGGATAAGTTCTTCAAAGGCAAAAGTTCTCTTCATTGGATTCTGTGATCATCTCTGGAAACAGGAATCTTTTGCTTTGTCACTTAAGAGCCACAAATCTTCAGCATCTCTCACTTCTCCTTTTCTCTTCCAGCATCACATAGCATTACAACAACTTCACCATTAGCACAGCTTTAGCAATGAATTCCTTTTGCTCAGAACTATGCTTTGAAATACTCCATTCCCCCCAAAATACTGTTTCAGGAATTCAAGGAGTTTCTTCAGAACATGATTGTCCCCCTCTATAGCTTGAATAAAAGAAAATTTCAGCTTCTTCGGGCATCTTCCTCTTCTCTTCCCATCTGAGGCTTAATTCCTTTCCTCGCTGCCTTGGGTGGTTGATGCTGCCTCTTTACCCGTTGATCCCTCTCTCTTCCCCTCTCTCTGGAAAAAGGATTCATCTGCAAGTCTCGTCTGGCTAGTGAAAGGCTTCAACTCTTGCCCAGGCACTGGGGATGGTCCCGGGGCCAGCGGCTGCAGCTCTTTGCCATGCAAGATTTTCCCTAGCTGCTCTGGAGGAGTGTGGCCACTGTGTCAGCAAGCCACAGCTCAAGAGCTTTCCCTCCCCTTCCTCGGCAGTTGCTGCTGAAAGCCAGCAGCGGCACAAAGTGCTGCCGAGCCAGGAAGCAGCCTGACCCGCCAGCCCCACTCTACAAGGCTCAGTGAGCCCTGCCAGAGCTTCAGCCCATCTGGGAAGGGGCCGCTGTCATTTCACACTCTCCAACCCCCTCCAGGAAGCGCCGAAATCCTGCCAGCCCCGCTCCCCCTGCGGCAGCCTTGTCCAGCTGGGGGGGCAAGAGGCTGAAGCCTAGCCATACTAGCTCTTCCAAAGGCAGAAACCAGAGAGAAAGAAAAATTCCTGGGCTTAGGTTTCAAAGGGTGGTGTTCACAAGTTGATCTCCCTTTACAATGGGAAAACGACTGTCTGTTCTCAGAGATGACCAGGCATTGGCCAGCAGAAAGAAACCCCATCAACCTCCAGCAGCTTTAATTTCTCTAGCAGTTTTTCTTTGTTTCTTATTTATCAGCCTATCACACACACAGCAGTGACAGCCCCAGGCGTCCCCTCTCTGTAACACCAGAGCAGCTACCGCCCCGGGGTTCCACTCTCTGTGACACCACAGCCGTGACAGCACTGGGCTTCCCTCTCTGTGACACCACATCAGAGACAGCACCATTGCTCCTCTCTCAGTGACACCACGGCAGTGACAGCACCAGTTTTCCACTCTCTGTGACACAACAGCAGTGACAACAACTGCTTTCTAATCTCTGTGACACCATGGCTGTGACTACACCAGTGTTCCACTGTCTGTGACACGACAGCAGTGGCAGCACTGGGCTTCCCTCTCTGTGACGCCACAGCTGTGACAGCACCAGTTTTCCACACTCTGTGACACAACGGTAGTGAAAACAACAGCATTCCGCTCTCTCTGACACCACAGCAGTGACACCATTGGGCTTCCGTCTCTGTGACACCACAGCAGCGACAGCACTGGGCCTCCCTCTCTGTGACACCACAGCAGTGACAGCACTGGGCTTCCCTCTCTGTGACACCACAGAATTGACAGCAACAGCGTTCCACTCTCTGTGACACCACGGCTGTCACAGCACTGGTTTCCCTCTCTGTGACACCACTGCCGTCACAGCCCAACTGCTCCCCTCTCTGTGACACCACAACAGTGACAGCACAGTCTTCTATTCTCTGTGACACCAGAGCTCTGACAACTCCAATTTCCTCTGCAATGTGATACTACAGCTGTGACAGTTCTAGTGTTCCACTCTCTGTGACACCCGAGCAGTGAAAGCCTCAGTGTTCCACTCTCTGTCACATGATAGCCATGACAGCCCCACTGTTCACCTCTTAGTGAAGCAATCGCTCTGACAGCTCCAATTTCCTCCTCACTCTGACACCTGTCATGGTTTGAAAGTATTAATTAAAAAATCACTGGAAAACTTATCCATTTCTTGCTTGAAGATGTGGAATATGAGAAGGCCAAAAGAAGTTTAAAATTTAAAAGGAATCGAGGAAGTTTATTAACCAAACTACAAGGATACAAAACTAGAATAAAACTTCCAGATACCCTTTTTCCCCAGCAGCCACGCATTGCTGTGTTTAATTGACAACACAGAGGTAAAAAAAACCTTTGCTGTTTAAAACAGTCATAACTCTGCTATAGTCTTTTCATCAGTCCTTGTAGGGAAAAAGAAGTTCTCTTTTGTCAATCTATGGAGATTTTCACAAGAAAAAACATTTTCTCATGCCTTCCTATTGCTCTGATGCCAGCTGCTTAGAAAACTCTGCCATCAGTCCTTTCCTCCCATTTGACACCAGTCTCAGCTGTGTTTGTGGGCCATGATTCAAGGGGTGTCATTGAATCATGAAGGATAAGTTCTTCAAAGGCAAAAGTTCTCTTCATTGGATTCTGTGATCATCTCTGGAAACAGGAATCTTTTGCTTTGTCACTTAAGAGCCACAAATCTTCAGCATCTCTCACTTCTCCTTTTCTCTTCCAGCATCACATAGCATTACAACAACTTCACCATTAGCACAGCTTTAGCAATGAATTCCTTTTGCTCAGAACTATGCTTTGAAATACTCCATTCCCCCCAAAATACTGTTTCAGGAATTCAAGGAGTTTCTTCAGAACATGATTGTCCCCCTCCATAGCTTGAATAAAAGAAAATTTCAGCTTCTTCGGGCATCTTCCTCTTCTCTTCCCATCTGAGGCTTAATTCCTTTCCTCGCTGCCTTGGGTGGTTGATGCTGCCTCTTTACCCGTTGATCCCTCTCTCTTCCCCTCTCTCTGGAAAAAGGATTCATCTGCAAGTCTCGTCTGGCTAGTGAAAGGCTTCAACTCTTGCCCAGGCACTGGGGATGGTCCCGGGGCCAGCGGCTGCAGCTCTTTGCCATGCAACATTTTCCCTAGCTGCTCTGGAGGAGTGTGGCCACTGTGTCAGCAAGCCACAGCTCAAGAGCTTTCCCTCCCCTTCCTCGGCAGTTGCTGCTGAAAGCCAGCAGCGGCACAAAGTGCTGCCGAGCCAGGAAGCAGCCTGACCCGCCAGCCCCACTCTACAAGGCTCAGTGAGCCCTGCCAGAGCTTCAGCCCATCTGGGAAGGGGCCGCTGTCATTTCACACTCTCCAACCCCCTCCAGGAAGCGCCGAAATCCTGCCAGTCCCACTCCCCCTGCGGCAGCCTTGTCCAGCTGGGGGGGCAAGAGGCTGAAGCCTAGCCATACTAGCTCTTCCAAAGGCAGAAACCAGAGAGAAAGAAAAATTCCTGGGCTTAGGTTTCAAAGGGTGGTGTTCACAAGTTGATCTCCCTTTACAATGGGAAAACGACTGTCTGTTCTCAGAGATGACCAGGCATTGGCCAGCAGAAAGAAACCCCATCAACCTCCAGCAGCTTTAATTTCTCTAGCAGTTTTTCTTTGTTTCTTATTTATCAGCCTATCACACACACAGCAGTGACAGCCCCAGGCGTCCCCTCTCTGTAACACCAGAGCAGCTACCGCCCCAGGGTTCCACTCTCTGTGACACCACAGCCGTGACCACACCAGCGTTCCACTCTCTGTGACGCCACAGCCGTGACAGCACTGGGCTTCCCTCTCTGTGACACCACATCAGAGACAGCACCATTGTTCCTCTCTCAGTGACACCACGGCAGTGACAGCACCAGTTTTCCACTCTCTGTGACACAACAGCAATGACAACAACTGCTTTCTAATCTCTGTGACACCATGGCTGTGACTACACCAGTGTTCCACTGTCTGTGACACGACAGCAGTGGCAGCACTGGGCTTCCCTCTCTGTGACGCCACAGCTGTGACAGCACCAGTTTTCCACACTCTGTGACACAACGGTAGTGAAAACAACAGCATTCCGCTCTCTCTGACACCACAGCAGTGACACCATTGGGCTTCCCTCTCTGTGACACCACAGCAGCGACAGCACTGGGCCTCCCTCTCTGTGACACCACAGCAGTGACAGCACTGGGCTTCCCTCTCTGTGACACCACAGAATTGACAGCAACAGCGTTCCACTCTCTGTGACACCACGGCTGTCACAGCACTGGTTTCCCTCTCTGTGACACCACTGCCGTCACAGCCCAACTGCTCCCCTCTCTGTGACACCACAACAGTGACAGCACAGTCTTCTATTCTCTGTGACACCAGAGCTCTGACAACTCCAATTTCCTCTGCAATGTGATACTACAGCTGTGACAGTTCTAGTGTTCCACTCTCTGTGACACCCGAGCAGTGAAAGCCTCAGTGTTCCACTCTCTGTCACATGATAGCCATGACAGCCCCACTGTTCACCTCTTAGTGAAGCAATCGCTCTGACAGCTCCAATTTCCTCCTCACTCTGACACCTGTCATGGTTTGAAAGTATTAATTAAAAAATCACTGGAAAACTTATCCATTTCTTGCTTGAAGATGTGGAATATGAGAAGGCCAAAAGAAGTTTAAAATTTAAAAGGAATCGAGGAAGTTTATTAACCAAACTACAAGGATACAAAACTAGAATAAAACTTCCAGATACCCTTTTTCCCCAGCAGCCACGCATTGCTGTGTTTAATTGACAACACAGAGGTAAAAAAAACCTTTGCTGTTTAAAACAGTCATAACTCTGCTATAGTCTTTTCATCAGTCCTTGTAGGGAAAAAGAAGTTCTCTTTTGTCAATCTATGGAGATTTTCACAAGAAAAAACATTTTCTCATGCCTTCCTATTGCTCTGATGCCAGCTGCTTAGAAAACTCTGCCATCAGTCCTTTCCTCCCATTTGACACCAGTCTCAGCTGTGTTTGTGGGCCATGATTCAAGGGGTGTCATTGAATCATGAAGGATAAGTTCTTCAAAGGCAAAAGTTCTCTTCATTGGATTCTGTGATCATCTCTGGAAACAGGAATCTTTTGCTTTGTCACTTAAGAGCCACAAATCTTCAGCATCTCTCACTTCTCCTTTTCTCTTCCAGCATCACATAGCATTACAACAACTTCACCATTAGCACAGCTTTAGCAATGAATTCCTTTTGCTCAGAACTATGCTTTGAAATACTCCATTCCCCCCAAAATACTGTTTCAGGAATTCAAGGAGTTTCTTCAGAACATGATTGTCCCCCTCCATAGCTTGAATAAAAGAAAATTTCAGCTTCTTCGGGCATCTTCCTCTTCTCTTCCCATCTGAGGCTTAATTCCTTTCCTCGCTGCCTTGGGTGGTTGATGCTGCCTCTTTACCCGTTGATCCCTCTCTCTTCCCCTCTCTCTGGAAAAAGGATTCATCTGCAAGTCTCGTCTGGCTAGTGAAAGGCTTCAACTCTTGCCCAGGCACTGGGGATGGTCCCGGGGCCAGCGGCTGCAGCTCTTTGCCATGCAACATTTTCCCTAGCTGCTCTGGAGGAGTGTGGCCACTGTGTCAGCAAGCCACAGCTCAAGAGCTTTCCCTCCCCTTCCTCGGCAGTTGCTGCTGAAAGCCAGCAGCGGCACAAACTGCTGCCGAGCCAGGAAGCAGCCTGACCCGCCAGCCCCACTCTACAAGGCTCAGTGAGCCCTGCCAGAGCTTCAGCCCATCTGGGAAGGGGCCGCTGTCATTTCACACTCTCCAACCCCCTCCAGGAAGCGCCGAAATCCTGCCAGCCCCACTCCCCCTGCGGCAGCCTTGTCCAGCTGGGGGGGCAAGAGGCTGAAGCCTAGCCATACTAGCTCTTCCAAAGGCAGAAACCAGAGAGAAAGAAAAATTCCTGGGCTTAGGTTTCAAAGGGTGGTGTTCACAAGTTGATCTCCCTTTACAATGGGAAAACGACTGTCTGTTCTCAGAGATGACCAGGCATTGGCCAGCAGAAAGAAACCCCATCAACCTCCAGCAGCTTTAATTTCTCTAGCAGTTTTTCTTTGTTTCTTATTTATCAGCCTATCACACACACAGCAGTGACAGCCCCAGGCGTCCCCTCTCTGTAACACCAGAGCAGCTACCGCCCCAGGGTTCCACTCTCTGTGACACCACAGCCGTGACCACACCAGCGTTCCACTCTCTGTGACGCCACAGCCGTGACAGCACTGGGCTTCCCTCTCTGTGACACCACATCAGAGACAGCACCATTGTTCCTCTCTCAGTGACACCACGGCAGTGACAGCACCAGTTTTCCACTCTCTGTGACACAACAGCAGTGACAACAACTGCTTTCTAATCTCTGTGACACCATGGCTGTGACTACACCAGTGTTCCACTGTCTGTGACGCCACAGCAGTGGCAGCACTGGGCTTCCCTCTCTGTGACGCCACAGCTGTGACAGCACCAGTGATCCACACTCTGTGACACAACAGCAGTGACAACAACAGCATTCCGCTCTGTCTGACACCACAGCAGTGACACCATTGGGCTTCCCTCTCTTTGACACCACAGCAGCGACAGCACTGGGCCTCCCTCTCTGTGACACCACAGCAGTGACAGCACTGGGCTTCCCTCTCTGTGACACCACAGAATTGACAGCAACAGCGTTCCACTCTCTGTGACACCACGGCTGTCACAGCACTGGTTTCCCTCTCTGTGACACCAGAGCCGTCACAGCCCAACTGCTCCCCTCTCTGTGACACCACAACAGTGACAGCACAGTCTTCTATTCTCTGTGACACCAGAGCTCTGACAACTCCAATTTCCTCTGCAATGTGATACTACAGCTGTGACAGTTCTAGTGTTCCACTCTCTGTGACACCCGAGCAGTGAAAGCCTCAGTGTTCCACTCTCTGTCACATGAGAGCCATGACAGCCCCACTGTTCACCTCTTAGTGAAGCAATCGCTCTGACAGCTCCAATTTCCTCCTCACTCTGACACCTGTCATGGTTTGAAAGTATTAATTAAAAAATCACTGGAAAACTTATCCATTTCTTGCTTGAAGATGTGGAATATGAGAAGGCCAAAAGAAGTTTAAAATTTAAAAGGAATCGAGGAAGTTTATTAACCAAACTACAAGGATACAAAACCAGAATAAAACTTCCAGATACCCTTTTTCCCCAGCAGCCACGCATTGCTGTGTTTAATTGACAACACAGAGGTAAAAAAAAACATTGCTCTGCTATAGTCTTTTCATCAGTCCTTGTAGGGAAAAAGAAGTTCTCTTTTGTCAATCTATGGAGATTTTCACAAGAAAAAACATTTTCTCATGCCTTCCTATTGCTCTGATGCCAGCTGCTTAGAAAACTCTGCCATCAGGCCTTTCCTCCCATTTGACACCAGTCTCAGCTGTGTTTGTGGGCCATGATTCAAGGGGTGTCATTGACTCATGAAGGATAAGTTCTTCAAAGGCAAAAGTTCTCTTCATTGGATTCTGTGATCATCTCTGGAAACAGGAATGTTTTGCTTTGTCACTTAAGAGCCACAAATCTTCAGCATCTCTCACTTCTCCTTTTCTCTTCCAGCATCACATAGCATTACAACAACTTCACCATTAGCACAGCTTTAGCAATGAATTCCTTTTGCTCAGAACTATGCTTTGAAATACTCCATTCCCCCCAAAATACTGTTTCAGGAATTCAAGGAGTTTCTTCAGAACATGATTGTCCCCCTCCATAGCTTGAATAAAAGAAAATTTCAGCTTCTTCGGGCATCTTCCTCTTCTCTTCCCATCTGAGGCTTAATTCCTTTCCTCGCTGCCTTGGGTGGTTGATGCTGCCTCTTTACCTGTTGATCCCTCTCTCTTCCCCTCTCTCTGGAAAAAGGATTCATCTGCAAGTCTCGTCTGGCTAGTGAAAGGCTTCAACTCTTGCCCAGGCACTGGGGATGGTCCCGGGGCCAGCGGCTGCAGCTCTTTGCCATGCAAGATTTTCCCTAGCTGCTCTGGAGGAGTGTGGCCACTGTGTCAGCAAGCCACAGCTCAAGAGCTTTCCCTCCCCTTCCTCGGCAGTTGCTGCTGAAAGCCAGCAGCGGCAGAAACTGCTGCCGAGCCAGGAAGCAGCCTGACCCGCCAGCCCCACTCTACAAGGCTCAGTGAGCCCTGCCAGAGCTTCAGCCCATCTGGGAAGGGGCCGCTGTCATTTCACACTCTCCAACCCCCTCCAGGAAGCGCCGAAATCCTGCCAGCCCCGCTCCCCCTGCGGCAGCCTTGTCCAGCTGGGGGGGCAAGAGGCTGAAGCCTAGCCATACTAGCTCTTCCAAAGGCAGAAACCAGAGAGAAAGAAAAATTCCTGGGCTTAGGTTTCAAAGGGTGGTGTTCACAAGTTGATCTCCCTTTACAATGGGAAAACGACTGTCTGTTCTCAGAGATGACCAGGCATTGGCCAGCAGAAAGAAACCCCATCAACCTCCAGCAGCTTTAATTTCTCTAGCAGTTTTTCTTTGTTTCTTATTTATCAGCCTATCACACACACAGCAGTGACAGCCCCAGGCGTCCCCTCTCTGTAACACCAGAGCAGCTACCGCCCCGGGGTTCCACTCTCTGTGACACCACAGCCGTGACAACACCAGCGTTCCACTCTCTGTGACACCACAGCCGTGACAGCACTGGGCTTCCCTCTCTGTGACACCACATCAGAGACAGCACCATTGTTCCTCTCTCAGTGACACCACGGCAGTGACAGCACCAGTTTTCCACTCTCTGTGACACAACAGCAGTGACAACAACTGCTTTCTAATCTCTGTGACACCATGGCTGTGACTACACCAGTGTTCCACTGTCTGTGACACGACCGCAGTGGCAGCACTGGGCTTCCCTCTCTGTGACGCCACAGCTGTGACAGCACCAGTGTTCCACACTCTGTGACACAACGGTAGTGAAAACAACAGCATTCCGCTCTCTCTGACACCACAGCAGTGACACCATTGGGCTTCCCTCTCTGTGACACCACAGCAGCGACAGCACTGGGCTTCCCTCTCTGTGGCACCACAGCAGTGACACCACTGGGCTTCCCTCTCTGTGACACCACAGAATTGACAGCAACAGCGTTCCACTCTCTGTGACACCACGGCAGTCACAGCACTGGTTTCCCTCTCTGTGACACCACAGCCTTCACAGCCCAACTGCTCCCTTCTTGGTGACACCACAACAGTGACAGCACAGTCTTCTATTCTCTGTGACACCAGAGCTCTGACAACTCCAATTTCCTCTGCAATGTGATACTACAGCTGTGACAGTTCTAGTGTTCCACTCTCTGTGACACCCGAGCAGTGAAAGCCTCAGTGTTCCACTCTCTGTCACATGACAGCCATGACAGCCCCACTGTTCACCTCTTAGTGAAGCAATCGCTCTGACAGCTCCAATTTCCTCCTCACTCTGACACCTGTCATGGTTTGAAAGTATTAATTAAAAAATCACTGGAAAACTTATCCATTTCTTGCTTGAAGATGTGGAATATGAGAAGGCCAAAAGAAGTTTAAAATTTAAAAGGAATCGAGGAAGTTTATTAACCAAACTACAAGGATACAAAACCAGAATAAAACTTCCAGATACCCTTTTTCCCCAGCAGCCACGCATTGCTGTGTTTAATTGACAACACAGAGGTAAAAAAAACCTTTGCTGTTTAAAACAGTCATAACTCTGCTATAGTCTTTTCATCAGTCCTTGTAGGGAAAAAGAAGTTCTCTTTTGTCAATCTATGGAGATTTTCACAAGAAAAAACATTTTCTCATGCCTTCCTATTGCTCTGATGCCAGCTGCTTAGAAAACTCTGCCATCAGTCCTTTCCTCCCATTTGACACCAGTCTCAGCTGTGTTTGTGGGCCATGATTCAAGGGGTGTCATTGAATCATGAAGGATAAGTTCTTCAAAGGCAAAAGTTCTCTTCATTGGATTCTGTGATCATCTCTGGAAACAGGAATCTTTTGCTTTGTCACTTAAGAGCCACAAATCTTCAGCATCTCTCACTTCTCCTTTTCTCTTCCAGCATCACATAGCATTACAACAACTTCACCATTAGCACAGCTTTAGCAATGAATTCCTTTTGCTCAGAACTATGCTTTGAAATACTCCATTCCCCCCAAAATACTGTTTCAGGAATTCAAGGAGTTTCTTCAGAACATGATTGTCCCCCTCCATAGCTTGAATAAAAGAAAATTTCAGCTTCTTCGGGCATCTTCCTCTTCTCTTCCCATCTGAGGCTTAATTCCTTTCCTCGCTGCCTTGGGTGGTTGATGCTGCCTCTTTACCTGTTGATCCCTCTCTCTTCCCCTCTCTCTGGAAAAAGGATTCATCTGCAAGTCTCGTCTGGCTAGTGAAAGGCTTCAACTCTTGCCCAGGCACTGGGGATGGTCCCGGGGCCAGCGGCTGCAGCTCTTTGCCATGCAAGATTTTCCCTAGCTGCTCTGGAGGAGTGTGGCCACTGTGTCAGCAAGCCACAGCTCAAGAGCTTTCCCTCCCCTTCCTCGGCAGTTGCTGCTGAAAGCCAGCAGCGGCACAAACTGCTGCCGAGCCAGGAAGCAGCCTGACCCGCCAGCCCCACTCTACAAGGCTCAGTGAGCCCTGCCAGAGCTTCAGCCCATCTGGGAAGGGGCCGCTGTCATTTCACACTCTCCAACCCCCTCCAGGAAGTGCCAAAATCCTGCCAGCCCCGCTCCCCCTGCGGCAGCCTTGTCCAGTGGGGGGGGCAAGAGGCTGAAGCCTAGCCATACTAGCTCTTCCAAAGGCAGAAACCAGAGAGAAAGAAAAATTCCTGGGCTTAGGTTT
Organism: Cyanistes caeruleus; assembly: GCF_971803275.1. Taxonomy (NCBI): domain Eukaryota; kingdom Metazoa; phylum Chordata; class Aves; order Passeriformes; family Paridae; genus Cyanistes; species Cyanistes caeruleus. The sequence continues at coordinate 1,542,150 of NW_028256296.1, read as the reverse complement.
CAAAGGGTGGTGTTCACAAGTTGATCTCCCTTTACAATGCTAAAACGACTGTCTGTTCTCAGAGATGAACAGGCATTGGCCAGCAGAAAGAAACCCCATCAACCTCCATCAGCTTTAATTTCTCTAGCAGTTTTTCTTTGTTTCTTATTCATCAGCCTATCACACACACAGCAGTGACAGCCCCAGGCGTCCCCTCTCTGTAACACCAGAGCAGCTACCGCCCCAGGGTTCCACTCTCTGTGACACCACAGCCGTGACCACACCAGCGTTCCACTCTCTGTGATACCACAGCAGTGACAGCACTGGGCTTCCCTCTCTGTGACACCACAGCCGTGACAGCACTGGGCTTCCCTCTCTGTGATACCACATCAGAGACAGCACCATTGTTCCTCTCTCAGTGACACCACGGCAGTGACAGCACCAGTTTTCCACTCTCTGTGACACAACAGCAGTGACAACAACTGCTTTCTACTCTCTGTGACACCATGGCTGTGACTACACCAGTGTTCCACTGTCTGTGACACGACCGCAGTGGCAGCACTGGGCTTCCCTCTCTGTGACGCCACAGCTGTGACAGCACCAGTTTTCCACACTCTGTGACAAAACGGTAGTGAAAACAACAGCATTCCGCTCTCTCTGACACCACAGCAGTGACACCATTGGGCTTCCCTCTCTGTGACACCACAGCAGCGACAGCACTGGGCCTCCCTCTCTGTGACACCACAGCAGTGACAGCACTGGGCTTCCCTCTCTGTGACACCACAGAATTGACAGCAACAGCGTTCCACTCTCTGTGACACCACGGCTGTCACAGCACTGGTTTCCCTCTCTGTGACACCAGAGCCGTCACAGCCCAACTGCTCCCCTCTCTGTGACACCACAACAGTGACAGCACAGTCTTCTATTCTCTGTGACACCAGAGCTCTGACAACTCCAATTTCCTCTGCAATGTGATACTACAGCTGTGACAGTTCTAGTGTTCCACTCTCTGTGACACCCGAGCAGTGAAAGCCTCAGTGTTCCACTCTCTGTCACATGATAGCCATGACAGCCCCACTGTTCACCTCTTAGTGAAGCAATCGCTCTGACAGCTCCAATTTCCTCCTCACTCTGACACCTGTCATGGTTTGAAAGTATTAATTAAAAAATCACTGGAAAACTTATCCATTTCTTGCTTGAAGATGTGGAATATGAGAAGGCCAAAAGAAGTTTAAAATTTAAAAGGAATCGAGGAAGTTTATTAACCAAACTACAAGGATACAAAACCAGAATAAAACTTCCAGATACCCTTTTTCCCCAGCAGCCACGCATTGCTGTGTTTAATTGACAACACAGAGGTAAAAAAAAACATTGCTCTGCTATAGTCTTTTCATCAGTCCTTGTAGGGAAAAAGAAGTTCTCTTTTGTCAATCTATGGAGATTTTCACAAGAAAAAACATTTTCTCATGCCTTCCTATTGCTCTGATGCCAGCTGCTTAGAAAACTCTGCCATCAGGCCTTTCCTCCCATTTGACACCAGTCCCAGCTGTGTTTGTGGGCCATGATTCAAGGGGTGTCATTGACTCATGAAGGATAAGTTCTTCAAAGGCAAAAGTTCTCTTCATTGGATTCTGTGATCATCTCTGGAAACAGGAATGTTTTGCTTTGTCACTTAAGAGCCACAAATCTTCAGCATCTCTCACTTCTCCTTTTCTCTTCCAGCATCACATAGCATTACAACAACTTCACCATTAGCACAGCTTTAGCAATGAATTCCTTTTGCTCAGAACTATGCTTTGAAATACTCCATTCCCCCCAAAATACTGTTTCAGGAATTCAAGGAGTTTCTTCAGAACATGATTGTCCCCCTCCATAGCTTGAATAAAAGAAAATTTCAGCTTCTTCGGGCATCTTCCTCTTCTCTTCCCATCTGAGGCTTAATTCCTTTCCTCGCTGCCTTGGGTGGTTGATGCTGCCTCTTTACCTGTTGATCCCTCTCTCTTCCCCTCTCTCTGGAAAAAGGATTCATCTGCAAGTCTCGTCTGGCTAGTGAAAGGCTTCAACTCTTGCCCAGGCACTGGGGATGGTCCCGGGGCCAGCGGCTGCAGCTCTTTGCCATGCAAGATTTTCCCTAGCTGCTCTGGAGGAGTGTGGCCACTGTGTCAGCAAGCCACAGCTCAAGAGCTTTCCCTCCCCTTCCTCGGCAGTTGCTGCTGAAAGCCAGCAGCGGCAGAAACTGCTGCCGAGCCAGGAAGCAGCCTGACCCGCCAGCCCCACTCTACAAGGCTCAGTGAGCCCTGCCAGAGCTTCAGCCCATCTGGGAAGGGGCCGCTGTCATTTCACACTCTCCAACCCCCTCCAGGAAGCGCCGAAATCCTGCCAGCCCCGCTCCCCCTGCGGCAGCCTTGTCCAGCTGGGGGGGCAAGAGGCTGAAGCCTAGCCATACTAGCTCTTCCAAAGGCAGAAACCAGAGAGAAAGAAAAATTCCTGGGCTTAGGTTTCAAAGGGTGGTGTTCACAAGTTGATCTCCCTTTACAATGGGAAAACGACTGTCTGTTCTCAGAGATGACCAGGCATTGGCCAGCAGAAAGAAACCCCATCAACCTCCAGCAGCTTTAATTTCTCTAGCAGTTTTTCTTTGTTTCTTATTTATCAGCCTATCACACACACAGCAGTGACAGCCCCAGGCGTCCCCTCTCTGTAACACCAGAGCAGCTACCGCCCCGGGGTTCCACTCTCTGTGACACCACAGCTGTGACAACACCAGCGTTCCACTCTCTGTGACACCACAGCCGTGACAGCACTGGGCTTCCCTCTCTGTGACACCACATCAGAGACAGCACCATTGTTCCTCTCTCAGTGACACCACGGCAGTGACAGCACCAGTTTTCCACTCTCTGTGACACAACAGCAGTGACAACAACTGCTTTCTAATCTCTGTGACACCATGGCTGTGACTACACCAGTGTTCCACTGTCTGTGACACGACCGCAGTGGCAGCACTGGGCTTCCCTCTCTGTGACGCCACAGCTGTGACAGCACCAGTGTTCCACACTCTGTGACACAACGGTAGTGAAAACAACAGCATTCCGCTCTCTCTGACACCACAGCAGTGACACCATTGGGCTTCCCTCTCTGTGACACCACAGCAGCGACAGCACTGGGCTTCCCTCTCTGTGGCACCACAGCAGTGACACCACTGGGCTTCCCTCTCTGTGACACCACAGAATTGACAGCAACAGCGTTCCACTCTCTGTGACACCACGGCAGTCACAGCACTGGTTTCCCTCTCTGTGACACCACAGCCTTCACAGCCCAACTGCTCCCTTCTTGGTGACACCACAACAGTGACAGCACAGTCTTCTATTCTCTGTGACACCAGAGCTCTGACAACTCCAATTTCCTCTGCAATGTGATACTACAGCTGTGACAGTTCTAGTGTTCCACTCTCTGTGACACCCGAGCAGTGAAAGCCTCAGTGTTCCACTCTCTGTCACATGACAGCCATGACAGCCCCACTGTTCACCTCTTAGTGAAGCAATCGCTCTGACAGCTCCAATTTCCTCCTCACTCTGACACCTGTCATGGTTTGAAAGTATTAATTAAAAAATCACTGGAAAACTTATCCATTTCTTGCTTGAAGATGTGGAATATGAGAAGGCCAAAAGAAGTTTAAAATTTAAAAGGAATCGAGGAAGTTTATTAACCAAACTACAAGGATACAAAACCAGAATAAAACTTCCAGATACCCTTTTTCCCCAGCAGCCACGCATTGCTGTGTTTAATTGACAACACAGAGGTAAAAAAAACCATTGCTGTTTAAAACAGTCATAACTCTGCTATAGTCTTTTCATCAGTCCTTGTAGGGAAAAAGAAGTTCTCTTTTGTCAATCTATGGAGATTTTCACAAGAAAAAACATTTTCTCATGCCTTCCTATTGCTCTGATGCCAGCTGCTTAGAAAACTCTGCCATCAGTCCTTTCCTCCCATTTGACACCAGTCTCAGCTGTGTTTGTGGGCCATGATTCAAGGGGTGTCATTGAATCATGAAGGATAAGTTCTTCAAAGGCAAAAGTTCTCTTCATTGGATTCTGTGATCATCTCTGGAAACAGGAATCTTTTGCTTTGTCACTTAAGAGCCACAAATCTTCAGCATCTCTCACTTCTCCTTTTCTCTTCCAGCATCACATAGCATTACAACAACTTCACCATTAGCACAGCTTTAGCAATGAATTCCTTTTGCTCAGAACTATGCTTTGAAATACTCCATTCCCCCCAAAATACTGTTTCAGGAATTCAAGGAGTTTCTTCAGAACATGATTGTCCCCCTCCATAGCTTGAATAAAAGAAAATTTCAGCTTCTTCGGGCATCTTCCTCTTCTCTTCCCATCTGAGGCTTAATTCCTTTCCTCGCTGCCTTGGGTGGTTGATGCTGCCTCTTTACCTGTTGATCCCTCTCTCTTCCCCTCTCTCTGGAAAAAGGATTCATCTGCAAGTCTCGTCTGGCTAGTGAAAGGCTTCAACTCTTGCCCAGGCACTGGGGATGGTCCCGGGGCCAGCGGCTGCAGCTCTTTGCCATGCAAGATTTTCCCTAGCTGCTCTGGAGGAGTGTGGCCACTGTGTCAGCAAGCCACAGCTCAAGAGCTTTCCCTCCCCTTCCTCGGCAGTTGCTGCTGAAAGCCAGCAGCGGCACAAACTGCTGCCGAGCCAGGAAGCAGCCTGACCCGCCAGCCCCACTCTACAAGGCTCAGTGAGCCCTGCCAGAGCTTCAGCCCATCTGGGAAGGGGCCGCTGTCATTTCACACTCTCCAACCCCCTCCAGGAAGTGCCAAAATCCTGCCAGCCCCGCTCCCCCTGCGGCAGCCTTGTCCAGTGGGGGGGGCAAGAGGCTGAAGCCTAGCCATACTAGCTCTTCCAAAGGCAGAAACCAGAGAGAAAGAAAAATTCCTGGGCTTAGGTTTCAAAGGGTGGTGTTCACAAGTTGATCTCCCTTTACAATGCTAAAACGACTGTCTGTTCTCAGAGATGAACAGGCATTGGCCAGCAGAAAGAAACCCCATCAACCTCCATCAGCTTTAATTTCTCTAGCAGTTTTTCTTTGTTTCTTATTCATCAGCCTATCACACACACAGCAGTGACAGCCCCAGGCGTCCCCTCTCTGTAACACCAGAGCAGCTACCGCCCCAGGGTTCCACTCTCTGTGACACCACAGCCGTGACCACACCAGCGTTCCACTCTCTGTGATACCACAGCAGTGACAGCACTGGGCTTCCCTCTCTGTGACACCACAGCCGTGACAGCACTGGGCTTCCCTCTCTGTGATACCACATCAGAGACAGCACCATTGTTCCTCTCTCAGTGACACCACGGCAGTGACAGCACCAGTTTTCCACTCTCTGTGACACAACAGCAGTGACAACAACTGCTTTCTACTCTCTGTGACACCATGGCTGTGACTACACCAGTGTTCCACTGTCTGTGACACGACCGCAGTGGCAGCACTGGGCTTCCCTCTCTGTGACGCCACAGCTGTGACAGCACCAGTGTTCCACACTCTGTGACACAACGGTAGTGAAAACAACAGCATTCCGCTCTCTCTGACACCACAGCAGTGACACCATTGGGCTTCCCTCTCTGTGACACCACAGCAGCGACAGCACTGGGCCTCCCTCTCTGTGACACCACAGCAGTGACAGCACTGGGCTTCCCTCTCTGTGACACCACAGAATTGACAGCAACAGCGTTCCACTCTCTGTGACACCACGGCAGTCACAGCACTGGTTTCCCTCTCTGTGACACCACAGCCGTCACAGCCCAACTGCTCCCCTCTCTGTGACACCACAACAGTGACAGCACAGTCTTCTATTCTCTGTGACACCAGAGCTCTGACAACTCCAATTTCCTCTGCAATGTGATACTACAGCTGTGACAGTTCTAGTGTTCCACTCTCTGTGACAGCCGAGCAGTGAAAGCCTCAGTGTTCCACTCTCTGTCACATGACAGCCATGACAGCCCCACTGTTCACCTCTTAGTGAAGCAATCGCTCTGACAGCTCCAATTTCCTCCTCACTCTGACACCTGTCATGGTTTGAAAGTATTACTTAAAAAATCACTGGAAAACTTATCCATTTCTTGCTTGAAGATGTGGAATATGAGAAGGCCAAAAGAAGTTTAAAATTTAAAAGGAATCGAGGAAGTTTATTAACCAAACTACAAGGATACAAAACCAGAATAAAACTTCCAGATACCCTTTTTCCCCAGCAGCCACGCATTGCTGTGTTTAATTGACAACACAGAGGTAAAAAAAACCATTGCTGTTTAAAACAGTCATAACTCTGCTATAGTCTTTTCATCAGTCCTTGTAGGGAAAAAGAAGTTCTCTTTTGTCAATCTATGGAGATTTTCACAAGAAAAAACATTTTCTCATGCCTTCCTATTGCTCTGATGCCAGCTGCTTAGAAAACTCTGCCATCAGTCCTTTCCTCCCATTTGACACCAGTCTCAGCTGTGTTTGTGGGCCATGATTCAAGGGGTGTCATTGAATCATGAAGGATAAGTTCTTCAAAGGCAAAAGTTCTCTTCATTGGATTCTGTGATCATCTCTGGAAACAGGAATGTTTTGCTTTGTCACTTAAGAGCCACAAATCTTCAGCATCTCTCACTTCTCCTTTTCTCTTCCAGCATCACATAGCATTACAACAACTTCACCATTAGCACAGCTTTAGCAATGAATTCCTTTTGCTCAGAACTATACTTTGAAATACTCCATTCCCCCCAAAATACTGTTTCAGGAATTCAAGGAGTTTCTTCAGAACATGATTGTCCCCCTCCATAGCTTGAATAAAAGAAAATTTCAGCTTCTTCGGGCATCTTCCTCTTCTCTTCCCATCTGAGGCTTAATTCCTTTCCTCGCTGCCTTGGGTGGTTGATGCTGCCTCTTTACCTGTTGATCCCTCTCTCTTCCCCTCTCTCTGGAAAAAGGATTCATCTGCAAGTCTCGTCTGGCTAGTGAAAGGCTTCAACTCTTGCCCAGGCACTGGGGATGGTCCCGGGGCCAGCGGCTGCAGCTCTTTGCCATGCAAGATTTTCCCTAGCTGCTCTGGAGGAGTGTGGCCACTGTGTCAGCAAGCCACAGCTCAAGAGCTTTCCCTCCCCTTCCTCGGCAGTTGCTGCTGAAAGCCAGCAGCGGCACAAACTGCTGCCGAGCCAGGAAGCAGCCTGACCCGCCAGCCCCACTCTACAAGGCTCAGTGAGCCCTGCCAGAGCTTCAGCCCATCTGGGAAGGGGCCGCTGTCATTTCACACTCTCCAACCCCCTCCAGGAAGCGCCGAAATCCTGCCAGCCCCGCTCCCCCTGCGGCAGCCTTGTCCAGCTGTGGGGGCAAGAGTCTGAAGCCTAGCCATACTAGCTCTTCCAAAGGCAGAAACCAGAGAGAAAGAAAAATTCCTGGGCTTAGGTTTCAAAGGGTGGTGTTCACAAGTTGATCTCCCTTTACAATGGGAAAACGACTGTCTGTTCTCAGAGATGACCAGGCATTGGCCAGCAGAAAGAAACCCCATCAACCTCCAGCAGCTTTAATTTCTCTAGCAGTTTTTCTTTGTTTCTTATTTATCAGCCTATCACACACACAGCAGTGACAGCCCCAGGCGTCCCCTCTCTGTAACACCAGAGCAGCTACCGCCCCAGGGTTCCACTCTCTGTGACACCACAGCCGTGACAACACCAGCGTTCCACTCTCTGTGACGCCACAGCCGTGAGAGCACTGGTCTTCCCGCTCTGTGACGCCACAGCTGTGACAGCACCAGTGTTCCTCTCTCTGTGATACAACGGTAGTGAAAACAACAGCATTCCGCTCTCTGTGACACAACAGCAGTGACAACAACTGCTTTCTAATCTCTGTGACACCATGGCTGTGACTACACCAGTGTTCCACTGTCTGTGACACGACAGCAGTGGCAGCACTGGGCTTCCCTCTCTGTGACGCCACAGCTGTGACAGCACCAGTGTTCCACACTCTGTGACACAACGGTAGTGAAAACAACAGCATTCTGCTCTCTCTGACACCACAGCAGTGACACCATTGGGCTTCCCTCTCTGTGACACCACAGCAGCGACAGCACTGGGCCTCCCTCTCTGTGACACCACAGCAGTGACAGCACTGGGCTTCCCTCTCTGTGACGCCACAGCTGTGACAGCACCAGTGTTCCACACTCTGTGACACAACGGTAGTGAAAACAACAGCATTCCGCTCTCTCTGACACCACAGCAGTGACACCATTGGGCTTCCCTCTCTGTGACACCACAGCAGCGACAGCACTGGGCCTCCCTCTCTGTGACACCACAGCAGTGACAGCGCTGGGCTTCCCTCTCTGTGACACCACAGAATTGACAGCAACAGCGTTCTACTCTCTGTGACACCACGGCAGTCACAACACTGGTTTCCCTCTCTGTGACACCAGAGCCGTCACAGCCCAACTGCTCCCCTCTCTGTGACACCACAACAGTGACAGCACAGTCTTCTATTCTCTGTGACACCAGAGCTCTGACAACTCCAATTTCCTCTGCAATGTGATACTACAGCTGTGACAGTTCTAGTGTTCCACTCTCTGTGACACCCGAGCAGTGAAAGCCTCAGTGTTCCACTCTCTGTCACATGACAGCCATGACAGCCCCACTGTTCACCTCTTAGTGAAGCAATCGCTCTGACAGCTCCAATTTCCTCCTCACTCTGACACCTGTCATGGTTTGAAAGTATTAATTAAAAAATCACTGGAAAACTTATTCATTTCTTGCTTGAAGATGTGGAATATGAGAAGGCCAAAAGAAGTTTAAAATTTAAAAGGAATCGAGGAAGTTTATTAACCAAACTACATGGAAACAAAACCAGAATAAAACTTCCAGATACCCTTTTTCCCCAGCAGCCACGCATTGCTGTGTTTAATTGACAACACAGAGGTAAAAAAAACCATTGCTGTTTAAAACAGTCATAACTCTGCTATAGTCTTTTCATCAGTCCTTGTAGGGAAAAAGAAGTTCTCTTTTGTCAATCTATGGAGATTTTCACAAGAAAAAACATTTTCTCATGCCTTCCTATTGCTCTGATGCCAGCTGCTTAGAAAACTCTGCCATCAGGCCTTTCCTCCCATTTTACACCAGGCTCAGCTGTGTTTGTGGGCCATGATTCAAGGGGTGTCATTGAATCATGAAGGATAAGTTCTTCAAAGGCAAAAGTTCTCTTCATTGGATTCTGTGATCATCTCTGGAAACAGGAATCTTTTGCTTTGTCACTTAAGAGCCACAAATCTTCAGCATCTCTCACTTCTCCTTTTCTCTTCCAGCATCACATAGCATTACAACAACTTCACCATTAGCACAGCTTTAGCAATGAATTCCTTTTGCTCAGAACTATACTTTGAAATACTCCATTCCCCCCAAAATACTGTTTCAGGAATTCAAGGAGTTTCTTCAGAACATGATTGTCCCCCTCCATAGCTTGAATAAAAGAAAATTTCAGCTTCTTCGGGCATCTTCCTCTTCTCTTCCCATCTGAGGCTTAATTCCTTTCCTCGCTGCCTTGGGTGGTTGATGCTGCCTCTTTACCTGTTGATCCCTCTCTCTTCCCCTCTCTCTGGAAAAAGGATTCATCTGCAAGTCTCGTCTGGCTAGTGAAAGGCTTCAACTCTTGCCCAGGCACTGGGGATGGTCCCGGGGCCAGCGGCTGCAGCTCTTTGCCATGCAAGATTTTCCCTAGCTGCTCTGGAGGAGTGTGGCCACTGTGTCAGCAAGCCACAGCTCAAGAGCTTTCCCTCCCCTTCCTCGGCAGTTGCTGCTGAAAGCCAGCAGCGGCACAAACTGCTGCCGAGCCAGGAAGCAGCCTGACCCGCCAGCCCCACTCTACAAGGCTCAGTGAGCCCTGCCAGAGCTTCAGCCCATCTGGGAAGGGGCCGCTGTCATTTCACACTCTCCAACCCCCTCCAGGAAGTGCCAAAATCCTGCCAGCCCCGCTCCCCCTGCGGCAGCCTTGTCCAGTGGGGGGGGCAAGAGGCTGAAGCCTAGCCATACTAGCTCTTCCAAAGGCAGAAACCAGAGAGAAAGAAAAATTCCTGGGCTTAGGTTTCAAAGGGTGGTGTTCACAAGTTGATCTCCCTTTACAATGGGAAAACGACTGTCTGTTCTCAGAGATGACCAGGCATTGGCCAGCAGAAAGAAACCCCATCAACCTCCAGCAGCTTTAATTTCTCTAGCAGTTTTTCTTTGTTTCTTATTTATCAGCCTATCACACACACAGCAGTGACAGCCCCAGGCGTCCCCTCTCTGTAACACCAGAGCAGCTACCGCCCCAGGGTTCCACTCTCTGTGACACCACAGCCGTGACCACACCAGCGTTCCACTCTCTGTGATACCACAGCAGTGACAGCACTGGGCTTCCCTCTCTGTGACACCACAGCCGTGACAGCACTGGGCTTCCCTCTCTGTGATACCACATCAGAGACAGCACCATTGTTCCTCTCTCAGTGACACCACGGCAGTGACAGCACCAGTTTTCCACTCTCTGTGACACAACAGCAGTGACAACAACTGCTTTCTACTCTCTGTGACACCATGGCTGTGACTACACCAGTGTTCCACTGTCTGTGACACGACCGCAGTGGCAGCACTGGGCTTCCCTCTCTGTGACGCCACAGCTGTGACAGCACCAGTGTTCCACACTCTGTGACACAACGGTAGTGAAAACAACAGCATTCCGCTCTCTCTGACACCACAGCAGTGACACCATTGGGCTTCCCTCTCTGTGACACCACAGCAGCGACAGCACTGGGCTTCCCTCTCTGTGGCACCACAGCAGTGACACCACTGGGCTTCCCTCTCTGTGACACCACAGAATTGACAGCAACAGCGTTCCACTCTCTGTGACACCACGGCAGTCACAGCACTGGTTTCCCTCTCTGTGACACCACAGCCTTCACAGCCCAACTGCTCCCTTCTCGGTGACACCACAACAGTGACAGCACAGTCTTCTATTCTCTGTGACACCAGAGCTCTGACAACTCCAATTTCCTCTGCAATGTGATACTACAGCTGTGACAGTTCTAGTGTTCCACTCTCTGTGACACCCGAGCAGTGAAAGCCTCAGTGTTCCACTCTCTGTCACATGACAGCCATGACAGCCCCACTGTTCACCTCTTAGTGAAGCAATCGCTCTGACAGCTCCAATTTCCTCCTCACTCTGACACCTGTCATGGTTTGAAAGTATTAATTAAAAAATCACTGGAAAACTTATCCATTTCTTGCTTGAAGATGTGGAATATGAGAAGGCCAAAAGAAGTTTAAAATTTAAAAGGAATCGAGGAAGTTTATTAACCAAACTACAAGGATACAAAACCAGAATAAAACTTCCAGATACCCTTTTTCCCCAGCAGCCACGCATTGCTGTGTTTAATTGACAACACAGAGGTAAAAAAAACCATTGCTGTTTAAAACAGTCATAACTCTGCTATAGTCTTTTCATCAGTCCTTGTAGGGAAAAAGAAGTTCTCTTTTGTCAATCTATGGAGATTTTCACAAGAAAAAACATTTTCTCATGCCTTCCTATTGCTCTGATGCCAGCTGCTTAGAAAACTCTGCCATCAGGCCTTTCCTCCCATTTTACACCAGGCTCAGCTGTGTTTGTGGGCCATGATTCAAGGGGTGTCATTGAATCATGAAGGATAAGTTCTTCAAAGGCAAAAGTTCTCTTCATTGGATTCTGTGATCATCTCTGGAAACAGGAATCTTTTGCTTTGTCACTTAAGAGCCACAAATCTTCAGCATCTCTCACTTCTCCTTTTCTCTTCCAGCATCACATAGCATTACAACAACTTCACCATTAGCACAGCTTTAGCAATGAATTCCTTTTGCTCAGAACTATACTTTGAAATACTCCATTCCCCCCAAAATACTGTTTCAGGAATTCAAGGAGTTTCTTCAGAACATGATTGTCCCCCTCCATAGCTTGAATAAAAGAAAATTTCAGCTTCTTCGGGCATCTTCCTCTTCTCTTCCCATCTGATGCTTAATTCCTTTCCTCGCTGCCTTGGGTGGTTGATGCTGCCTCTTTACCTGTTGATCCCTCTCTCTTCCCCTCTCTCTGGAAAAAGGATTCATCTGCAAGTCTCGTCTGGCTAGTGAAAGGCTTCAACTCTTGCCCAGGCACTGGGGATGGTCCCGGGGCCAGCGGCTGCAGCTCTTTGCCATGCAAGATTTTCCCTAGCTGCTCTGGAGGAGTGTGGCCACTGTGTCAGCAAGCCACAGCTCAAGAGCTTTCCCTCCCCTTCCTCGGCAGTTGCTGCTGAAAGCCAGCAGCGGCACAAACTGCTGCCGAGCCAGGAAGCAGCCTGACCCGCCAGCCCCACTCTACAAGGCTCAGTGAGCCCTGCCAGAGCTTCAGCCCATCTGGGAAGGGGCCGCTGTCATTTCACACTCTCCAACCCCCTCCAGGAAGTGCCAAAATCCTGCCAGCCCCGCTCCCCCTGCGGCAGCCTTGTCCAGCCGGAGGGCAAGAGGCTGAAGCCTAGCCATACTAGCTCTTCCAAAGGCAGAAACCAGAGAGAAAGAAAAATTCCTGGGCTTAGGTTTCAAAGGGTGGTGTTCACAAGTTGATCTCCCTTTACAATGGGAAAACGACTGTCTGTTCTCAGAGATGAACAGGCATTGGCCAGCAGAAAGAAACCCCATCAACCTCCATCAGCTTTAATTTCTCTAGCAGTTTTTCTTTGTTTCTTATTCATCAGCCTATCACACACACAGCAGTGACAGCCCCAGGCGTCCCCTCTCTGTAACACCAGAGCAGCTACCGCCCCAGGGTTCCACTCTCTGTGACACCACAGCCGTGACCACACCAGCGTTCCACTCTCTGTGATACCACAGCAGTGACAGCACTGGGCTTCCCTCTCTGTGACACCACAGCCGTGACAGCACTGGGCTTCCCTCTCTGTGATACCACATCAGAGACAGCACCATTGTTCCTCTCTCAGTGACACCACGGCAGTGACAGCACCAGTTTTCCACTCTCTGTGACACAACAGCAGTGACAACAACTGCTTTCTACTCTCTGTGACACCATGGCTGTGACTACACCAGTGTTCCACTGTCTGTGACACGACCGCAGTGGCAGCACTGGGCTTCCCTCTCTGTGACGCCACAGCTGTGACAGCACCAGTGTTCCACACTCTGTGACACAACGGTAGTGAAAACAACAGCATTCCGCTCTCTCTGACACCACAGCAGTGACACCATTGGGCTTCCCTCTCTGTGACACCACAGCAGCGACAGCACTGGGCTTCCCTCTCTGTGGCACCACAGCAGTGACACCACTGGGCTTCCCTCTCTGTGACACCACAGAATTGACAGCAACAGCGTTCCACTCTCTGTGACACCACGGCAGTCACAGCACTGGTTTCCCTCTCTGTGACACCACAGCCGTTACAGCCCAACTGCTTCCCTCTCTGTGACACCACAACAGTGACAGCACAGTCTTCTATTCTCTGTGACACCAGAGCTCTGACAACTCCAATTTCCTCTGCAATGTGATACTACAGCTGTGACAGTTCTAGTGTTCCACTCTCTGTGACACCCGAGCAGTGAAAGCCTCAGTGTTCCACTCTCTGTCACATGACAGCCATGACAGCCCCACTGTTCACCTCTTAGTGAAGCAATCGCTCTGACAGCTCCAATTTCCTCCTCACTCTGACACCTGTCATGGTTTGAAAGTATTAATTAAAAAATCACTGGAAAACTTATCCATTTCTTGCTTGAAGATGTGGAATATGAGAAGGCCAAAAGAAGTTTAAAATTTAAAAGGAATCGAGGAAGTTTATTAACCAAACTACAAGGATACAAAACCAGAATAAAACTTCCAGATACCCTTTTTCCCCAGCAGCCACGCATTGCTGTGTTTAATTGACAACACAGAGGTAAAAAAAACCTTTGCTGTTTAAAACAGTCATAACTCTGCTATAGTCTTTTCATCAGTCCTTGCAGGGAAAAAGAAGTTCTCTTTTGTCAATCTATGGAGATTTTCACAAGAAAAAACATTTTCTCATGCCTTCCTATTGCTCTGATGCCAGCTGCTTAGAAAACTCTGCCATCAGTCCTTTCCTCCCATTTGACACCAGTCTCAGCTGTGTTTGTGGGCCATGATTCAAGGGGTGTCATTGAATCATGAAGGATAAGTTCTTCAAAGGCAAAAGTTCTCTTCATTGGATTCTGTGATCATCTCTGGAAATAGGAATGTTTTGCTTTGTCACTTAAGAGCCACAAATCTTCAGCATCTCTCACTTCTCCTTTTCTCTTCCAGCATCACATAGCATTACAACAACTTCACCATTAGCACAGCTTTAGCAATGAATTCCTTTTGCTCAGAACTATGCTTTGAAATACTCCATTCCCCCCAAAATACTGTTTCAGGAATTCAAGGAGTTTCTTCAGAACATGATTGTCCCCCTCCATAGCTTGAATAAAAGAAAATTTCAGCTTCTTCGGGCATCTTCCTCTTCTCTTCCCATCTGAGGCTTAATTCCTTTCCTCGCTGCCTTGGGTGGTTGATGCTGCCTCTTTACCTGTTGATCCCTCTCTCTTCCCCTCTCTCTGGAAAAAGGATTCATCTGCAAGTCTCGTCTGGCTAGTGAAAGGCTTCAACTCTTGCCCAGGCACTGGGGATGGTCCCGGGGCCAGCGGCTGCAGCTCTTTGCCATGCAACATTTTCCCTAGCTGCTCTGGAGGAGTGTGGCCACTGTGTCAGCAAGCCACAGCTCAAGAGCTTTCCCTCCCCTTCCTCGGCAGTTGCTGCTGAAAGCCAGCAGCGGCACAAACTGCTGCCGAGCCAGGAAGCAGCCTGACCCGCCAGCCCCACTCTACAAGGCTCAGTGAGCCCTGCCAGAGCTTCAGCCCATCTGGGAAGGGGCCGCTGTCATTTCACACTCTCCAACCCCCTCCAGGAAGTGCCAAAATCCTGCCAGCCCCGCTCCCCCTGCGGCAGCCTTGTCCAGCCGGAGGGCAAGAGGCTGAAGCCTAGCCATACTAGCTCTTCCAAAGGCAGAAACCAGAGAGAAAGAAAAATTCCTGGGCTTAGGTTTCAAAGGGTGGTGTTCACAAGTTGATCTCCCTTTACAATGGGAAAACGACTGTCTGTTCTCAGAGATGAACAGGCATTGGCCAGCAGAAAGAAACCCCATCAACCTCCATCAGCTTTAATTTCTCTAGCAGTTTTTCTTTGTTTCTTATTCATCAGCCTATCACACACACAGCAGTGACAGCCCCAGGCGTCCCCTCTCTGTAACACCAGAGCAGCTACCGCCCCAGGGTTCCACTCTCTGTGACACCACAGCCGTGACCACACCAGCGTTCCACTCTCTGTGATACCACAGCAGTGACAGCACTGGGCTTCCCTCTCTGTGACACCACAGCCGTGACAGCACTGGGCTTCCCTCTCTGTGATACCACATCAGAGACAGCACCATTGTTCCTCTCTCAGTGACACCACGGCAGTGACAGCACCAGTTTTCCACTCTCTGTGACACAACAGCAGTGACAACAACTGCTTTCTACTCTCTGTGACACCATGGCTGTGACTACACCAGTGTTCCACTGTCTGTGACACGACCGCAGTGGCAGCACTGGGCTTCCCTCTCTGTGACGCCACAGCTGTGACAGCACCAGTGTTCCACACTCTGTGACACAACGGTAGTGAAAACAACAGCATTCCGCTCTCTCTGACACCACAGCAGTGACACCATTGGGCTTCCCTCTCTGTGACACCACAGCAGCGACAGCACTGGGCTTCCCTCTCTGTGGCACCACAGCAGTGACACCACTGGGCTTCCCTCTCTGTGACACCACAGAATTGACAGCAACAGCGTTCCACTCTCTGTGACACCACGGCAGTCACAGCACTGGTTTCCCTCTCTGTGACACCACAGCCGTTACAGCCCAACTGCTTCCCTCTCTGTGACACCACAACAGTGACAGCACAGTCTTCTATTCTCTGTGACACCAGAGCTCTGACAACTCCAATTTCCTCTGCAATGTGATACTACAGCTGTGACAGTTCTAGTGTTCCACTCTCTGTGACACCCGAGCAGTGAAAGCCTCAGTGTTCCACTCTCTGTCACATGACAGCCATGACAGCCCCACTGTTCACCTCTTAGTGAAGCAATCGCTCTGACAGCTCCAATTTCCTCCTCACTCTGACACCTGTCATGGTTTGAAAGTATTAATTAAAAAATCACTGGAAAACTTATCCATTTCTTGCTTGAAGATGTGGAATATGAGAAGGCCAAAAGAAGTTTAAAATTTAAAAGGAATCGAGGAAGTTTATTAACCAAACTACAAGGATACAAAACCAGAATAAAACTTCCAGATACCCTTTTTCCCCAGCAGCCACGCATTGCTGTGTTTAATTGACAACACAGAGGTAAAAAAAACCTTTGCTGTTTAAAACAGTCATAACTCTGCTATAGTCTTTTCATCAGTCCTTGCAGGGAAAAAGAAGTTCTCTTTTGTCAATCTATGGAGATTTTCACAAGAAAAAACATTTTCTCATGCCTTCCTATTGCTCTGATGCCAGCTGCTTAGAAAACTCTGCCATCAGTCCTTTCCTCCCATTTGACACCAGTCTCAGCTGTGTTTGTGGGCCATGATTCAAGGGGTGTCATTGAATCATGAAGGATAAGTTCTTCAAAGGCAAAAGTTCTCTTCATTGGATTCTGTGATCATCTCTGGAAATAGGAATGTTTTGCTTTGTCACTTAAGAGCCACAAATCTTCAGCATCTCTCACTTCTCCTTTTCTCTTCCAGCATCACATAGCATTACAACAACTTCACCATTAGCACAGCTTTAGCAATGAATTCCTTTTGCTCAGAACTATGCTTTGAAATACTCCATTCCCCCCAAAATACTGTTTCAGGAATTCAAGGAGTTTCTTCAGAACATGATTGTCCCCCTCCATAGCTTGAATAAAAGAAAATTTCAGCTTCTTCGGGCATCTTCCTCTTCTCTTCCCATCTGAGGCTTAATTCCTTTCCTCGCTGCCTTGGGTGGTTGATGCTGCCTCTTTACCTGTTGATCCCTCTCTCTTCCCCTCTCTCTGGAAAAAGGATTCATCTGCAAGTCTCGTCTGGCTAGTGAAAGGCTTCAACTCTTGCCCAGGCACTGGGGATGGTCCCGGGGCCAGCGGCTGCAGCTCTTTGCCATGCAACATTTTCCCTAGCTGCTCTGGAGGAGTGTGGCCACTGTGTCAGCAAGCCACAGCTCAAGAGCTTTCCCTCCCCTTCCTCGGCAGTTGCTGCTGAAAGCCAGCAGCGGCACAAACTGCTGCCGAGCCAGGAAGCAGCCTGACCCGCCAGCCCCACTCTACAAGGCTCAGTGAGCCCTGCCAGAGCTTCAGCCCATCTGGGAAGGGGCCGCTGTCATTTCACACTCTCCAACCCCCTCCAGGAAGTGCCAAAATCCTGCCAGCCCCGCTCCCCCTGCGGCAGCCTTGTCCAGTGGGGGGGGCAAGAGGCTGAAGCCTAGCCATACTAGCTCTTCCAAAGGCAGAAACCAGAGAGAAAGAAAAATTCCTGGGCTTAGGTTTCAAAGGGTGGTGTTCACAAGTTGATCTCCCTTTACAATGGGAAAACGACTGTCTGTTCTCAGAGATGAACAGGCATTGGCCAGCAGAAAGAAACCCCATCAACCTCCATCAGCTTTAATTTCTCTAGCAGTTTTTCTTTGTTTCTTATTCATCAGCCTATCACACACACAGCAGTGACAGCCCCAGGCGTCCCCTCTCTGTAACACCAGAGCAGCTACCGCCCCAGGGTTCCACTCTCTGTGACACCACAGCCGTGACCACACCAGCGTTCCACTCTCTGTGATACCACAGCAGTGACAGCACTGGGCTTCCCTCTCTGTGACACCACAGCCGTGACAGCACTGGGCTTCCCTCTCTGTGATACCACATCAGAGACAGCACCATTGTTCCTCTCTCAGTGACACCACGGCAGTGACAGCACCAGTTTTCCACTCTCTGTGACACAACAGCAGTGACAACAACTGCTTTCTACTCTCTGTGACACCATGGCTGTGACTACACCAGTGTTCCACTGTCTGTGACACGACCGCAGTGGCAGCACTGGGCTTCCCTCTCTGTGACGCCACAGCTGTGACAGCACCAGTGTTCCACACTCTGTGACACAACGGTAGTGAAAACAACAGCATTCCGCTCTCTCTGACACCACAGCAGTGACACCATTGGGCTTCCCTCTCTGTGACACCACAGCAGCGACAGCACTGGGCTTCCCTCTCTGTGGCACCACAGCAGTGACACCACTGGGCTTCCCTCTCTGTGACACCACAGAATTGACAGCAACAGCGTTCCACTCTCTGTGACACCACGGCAGTCACAGCACTGGTTTCCCTCTCTGTGACACCACAGCCGTTACAGCCCAACTGCTTCCCTCTCTGTGACACCACAACAGTGACAGCACAGTCTTCTATTCTCTGTGACACC
Organism: Cyanistes caeruleus; assembly: GCF_971803275.1. Classification (NCBI taxonomy): domain Eukaryota; kingdom Metazoa; phylum Chordata; class Aves; order Passeriformes; family Paridae; genus Cyanistes; species Cyanistes caeruleus. The sequence goes on along the minus strand of NW_028256296.1, from coordinate 1,523,641 downwards.
AGAGCTCTGACAACTCCAATTTCCTCTGCAATGTGATACTACAGCTGTGACAGTTCTAGTGTTCCACTCTCTGTGACACCCGAGCAGTGAAAGCCTCAGTGTTCCACTCTCTGTCACATGACAGCCATGACAGCCCCACTGTTCACCTCTTAGTGAAGCAATCGCTCTGACAGCTCCAATTTCCTCCTCACTCTGACACCTGTCATGGTTTGAAAGTATTAATTAAAAAATCACTGGAAAACTTATCCATTTCTTGCTTGAAGATGTGGAATATGAGAAGGCCAAAAGAAGTTTAAAATTTAAAAGGAATCGAGGAAGTTTATTAACCAAACTACAAGGATACAAAACCAGAATAAAACTTCCAGATACCCTTTTTCCCCAGCAGCCACGCATTGCTGTGTTTAATTGACAACACAGAGGTAAAAAAAACCATTGCTGTTTAAAACAGTCATAACTCTGCTATAGTCTTTTCATCAGTCCTTGTAGGGAAAAAGAAGTTCTCTTTTGTCAATCTATGGAGATTTTCACAAGAAAAAACATTTTCTCATGCCTTCCTATTGCTCTGATGCCAGCTGCTTAGAAAACTCTGCCATCAGTCCTTTCCTCCCATTTGACACCAGTCTCAGCTGTGTTTGTGGGCCATGATTCAAGGGGTGTCATTGAATCATGAAGGATAAGTTCTTCAAAGGCAAAAGTTCTCTTCATTGGATTCTGTGATCATCTCTGGAAATAGGAATGTTTTGCTTTGTCACTTAAGAGCCACAAATCTTCAGCATCTCTCACTTCTCCTTTTCTCTTCCAGCATCACATAGCATTACAACAACTTCACCATTAGCACAGCTTTAGCAATGAATTCCTTTTGCTCAGAACTATGCTTTGAAATACTCCATTCCCCCCAAAATACTGTTTCAGGAATTCAAGGAGTTTCTTCAGAACATGATTGTCCCCCTCCATAGCTTGAATAAAAGAAAATTTCAGCTTCTTCGGGCATCTTCCTCTTCTCTTCCCATCTGAGGCTTAATTCCTTTCCTCGCTGCCTTGGGTGGTTGATGCTGCCTCTTTACCTGTTGATCCCTCTCTCTTCCCCTCTCTCTGGAAAAAGGATTCATCTGCAAGTCTCGTCTGGCTAGTGAAAGGCTTCAACTCTTGCCCAGGCACTGGGGATGGTCCCGGGGCCAGCGGCTGCAGCTCTTTGCCATGCAAGATTTTCCCTAGCTGCTCTGGAGGAGTGTGGCCACTGTGTCAGCAAGCCACAGCTCAAGAGCTTTCCCTCCCCTTCCTCGGCAGTTGCTGCTGAAAGCCAGCAGCGGCACAAACTGCTGCCGAGCCAGGAAGCAGCCTGACCCGCCAGCCCCACTCTACAAGGCTCAGTGAGCCCTGCCAGAGCTTCAGCCCATCTGGGAAGGGGCCGCTGTCATTTCACACTCTCCAACCCGCTCCAGGAAGTGCCAAAATCCTGCCAGCCCCGCTCCCCCTGCGGCAGCCTTGTCCAGTGGGGGGGGCAAGAGGCTGAAGCCTAGCCATACTAGCTCTTCCAAAGGCAGAAACCAGAGAGAAAGAAAAATTCCTGGGCTTAGGTTTCAAAGGGTGGTGTTCACAAGTTGATCTCCCTTTACAATGGGAAAACGACTGTCTGTTCTCAGAGATGAACAGGCATTGGCCAGCAGAAAGAAACCCCATCAACCTCCATCAGCTTTAATTTCTCTAGCAGTTTTTCTTTGTTTCTTATTCATCAGCCTATCACACACACAGCAGTGACAGCCCCAGGCGTCCCCTCTCTGTAACACCAGAGCAGCTACCGCCCCAGGGTTCCACTCTCTGTGACACCACAGCCGTGACCACACCAGCGTTCCACTCTCTGTGATACCACAGCAGTGACAGCACTGGGCTTCCCTCTCTGTGACACCACAGCCGTGACAGCACTGGGCTTCCCTCTCTGTGATACCACATCAGAGACAGCACCATTGTTCCTCTCTCAGTGACACCACGGCAGTGACAGCACCAGTTTTCCACTCTCTGTGACACAACAGCAGTGACAACAACTGCTTTCTACTCTCTGTGACACCATGGCTGTGACTACACCAGTGTTCCACTGTCTGTGACACGACCGCAGTGGCAGCACTGGGCTTCCCTCTCTGTGACGCCACAGCTGTGACAGCACCAGTGTTCCACACTCTGTGACACAACGGTAGTGAAAACAACAGCATTCCGCTCTCTCTGACACCACAGCAGTGACACCATTGGGCTTCCCTCTCTGTGACACCACAGCAGCGACAGCACTGGGCTTCCCTCTCTGTGGCACCACAGCAGTGACACCACTGGGCTTCCCTCTCTGTGACACCACAGAATTGACAGCAACAGCGTTCCACTCTCTGTGACACCACGGCAGTCACAGCACTGGTTTCCCTCTCTGTGACACCACAGCCGTTACAGCCCAACTGCTTCCCTCTCTGTGACACCACAACAGTGACAGCACAGTCTTCTATTCTCTGTGACACCAGAGCTCTGACAACTCCAATTTCCTCTGCAATGTGATACTACAGCTGTGACAGTTCTAGTGTTCCACTCTCTGTGACACCCGAGCAGTGAAAGCCTCAGTGTTCCACTCTCTGTCACATGACAGCCATGACAGCCCCACTGTTCACCTCTTAGTGAAGCAATCGCTCTGACAGCTCCAATTTCCTCCTCACTCTGACACCTGTCATGGTTTGAAAGTATTAATTAAAAAATCACTGGAAAACTTATCCATTTCTTGCTTGAAGATGTGGAATATGAGAAGGCCAAAAGAAGTTTAAAATTTAAAAGGAATCGAGGAAGTTTATTAACCAAACTACAAGGATACAAAACCAGAATAAAACTTCCAGATACCCTTTTTCCCCAGCAGCCACGCATTGCTGTGTTTAATTGACAACACAGAGGTAAAAAAAACCATTGCTGTTTAAAACAGTCATAACTCTGCTATAGTCTTTTCATCAGTCCTTGTAGGGAAAAAGAAGTTCTCTTTTGTCAATCTATGGAGATTTTCACAAGAAAAAACATTTTCTCATGCCTTCCTATTGCTCTGATGCCAGCTGCTTAGAAAACTCTGCCATCAGGCCTTTCCTCCCATTTGACACCAGTCCCAGCTGTGTTTGTGGGCCATGATTCAAGGGGTGTCATTGAATCATGAAGGATAAGTTCTTCAAAGGCAAAAGTTCTCTTCATTGGATTCTGTGATCATCTCTGGAAACAGGAATGTTTTGCTTTGTCACTTAAGAGCCACAAATCTTCAGCATCTCTCACTTCTCCTTTTCTCTTCCAGCATCACATAGCATTACAGCAACTTCACCATTAGCACAGCTTTAGCAATGAATTCCTTTTGCTCAGAACTATGCTTTGAAATACTCCATTCCCCCCAAAATACTGTTTCAGGAATTCAAGGAGTTTCTTCAGAACATGATTGTCCCCCTCCATAGCTTGAATAAAAGAAAATTTCAGCTTCTTCGGGCATCTTCCTCTTCTCTTCCCATCTGAGGCTTAATTCCTTTCCTCGCTGCCTTGGGTGGTTGATGCTGCCTCTTTACCTGTTGATCCCTCTCTCTTCCCCTCTCTCTGGAAAAAGGATTCATCTGCAAGTCTCGTCTGGCTAGTGAAAGGCTTCAACTCTTGCCCAGGCACTGGGGATGGTCCCGGGGCCAGCGGCTGCAGCTCTTTGCCATGCAAGATTTTCCCTAGCTGCTCTGGAGGAGTGTGGCCACTGTGTCAGCAAGCCACAGCTCAAGAGCTTTCCCTCCCCTTCCTCGGCAGTTGCTGCTGAAAGCCAGCAGCGGCACAAACTGCTGCCGAGCCAGGAAGCAGCCTGACCCGCCAGCCCCACTCTACAAGGCTCAGTGAGCCCTGCCAGAGCTTCAGCCCATCTGGGAAGGGGCCGCTGTCATTTCACACTCTACAACCCCCTCCAGGAAGTGCCGAAATCCTGCCAGCCCCGCTCCCCCTGCGGCAGCCTTGTCCAGCCGGGGGGGCAAGAGGCTGAAGCCTAGCCATACTAGCTCTTCCAAAGGCAGAAACCAGAGAGAAAGAAAAATTCCTGGGCTTAGGTTTCAAAGGGTGGTGTTCACAAGTTGATCTCCCTTTACAATGGGAAAACAACTGTCTGTTCTCAGAGATGAACAGGCATTGGCCAGCAGAAAGAAACCCCATCAACCTCCATCAGCTTTAATTTCTCTAGCAGTTTTTCTTTGTTTCTTATTCATCAGCCTATCACACACACAGCAGTGACAGCCCGAGGCGTCCCCTCTCTGTAACACCAGAGCAGCTACCGCCCCAGGGTTCCACTCTCTGTGACACCACAGCCGTGACCACACCAGCGTTCCACTCTCTGTGATACCACAGCAGTGACAGCACTGGGCTTCCCTCTCTGTGACACCACAGCCGTGACAGCACTGGGCTTCCCTCTCTGTGATACCACATCAGAGACAGCACCATTGTTCCTCTCTCAGTGACACCACGGCAGTGACAGCACCAGTTTTCCACTCTCTGTGACACAACAGCAGTGACAACAACTGCTTTCTACTCTCTGTGACACCATGGCTGTGACTACACCAGTGTTCCACTGTCTGTGACACGACCGCAGTGGCAGCACTGGGCTTCCCTCTCTGTGACGCCACAGCTGTGACAGCACCAGTGTTCCACACTCTGTGACACAACGGTAGTGAAAACAACAGCATTCCGCTCTCTCTGACACCACAGCAGTGACACCACTGGGCTTCCCTCTCTGTGACACCACAGAATTGACAGCAACAGCGTTCCACTCTCTGTGACACCACGGCAGTCACAGCACTGGTTTCCCTCTCTGTGACACCACAGCCTTCACAGCCCAACTGCTCCCTTCTTGGTGACACCACAACAGTGACAGCACAGTCTTCTATTCTCTGTGACACCAGAGCTCTGACAACTCCAATTTCCTCTGCAATGTGATACTACAGCTGTGACAGTTCTAGTGTTCCACTCTCTGTGACACCCGAGCAGTGAAAGCCTCAGTGTTCCTCTCTCTGTCACATGACAGCCATGACAGCCCCACTGTTCACCTCTTAGTGAAGCAATCGCTCTGACAGCTCCAATTTCCTCCTCACTCTGACACCTGTCATGGTTTGAAAGTATTAATTAAAAAATCACTGGAAAACTTATCCATTTCTTGCTTGAAGATGTGGAATATGAGAAGGCCAAAAGAAGTTTAAAATTTAAAAGGAATCGAGGAAGTTTATTAACCAAACTACAAGGATACAAAACCAGAATAAAACTTCCAGATACCCTTTTTCCCCAGCAGCCACGCATTGCTGTGTTTAATTGACAACACAGAGGTAAAAAAAACCATTGCTGTTTAAAACAGTCAGAACTCTGCTATAGTCTTTTCATCAGTCCTTGTAGGGAAAAAGAAGTTCTCTTTTGTCAATCTATGGAGATTTTCACAAGAAAAAACATTTTCTCATGCCTTCCTATTGCTCTGATGCCAGCTGCTTAGAAAACTCTGCCATCAGTCCTTTCCTCCCATTTTACACCAGTCTCAGCTGTGTTTGTGGGCCACGATTCAAGGGGTGTCATTGAATCATGAAGGATAAGTTCTTCAAAGGCAAAAGTTCTCTTCATTGGATTCTGTGATCATCTCTGGAAATAGGAATGTTTTGCTTTGTCACTTAAGAGCCACAAATCTTCAGCATCTCTCACTTCTCCTTTTCTCTTCCAGCATCACATAGCATTACAACAACTTCACCATTAGCACAGCTTTAGCAATGAATTCCTTTTGCTCAGAACTATGCTTTGAAATACTCCATTCCCCCCAAAATACTGTTTCAGGAATTCAAGGAGTTTCTTCAGAACATGATTGTCCCCCTCCATAGCTTGAATAAAAGAAAATTTCAGCTTCTTCGGGCATCTTCCTCTTCTCTTCCCATCTGAGGCTTAATTCCTTTCCTCGCTGCCTTGGGTGGTTGATGCTGCCTCTTTACCTGTTGATCCCTCTCTCTTCCCCTCTCTCTGGAAAAAGGATTCATCTGCAAGTCTCGTCTGGCTAGTGAAAGGCTTCAACTCTTGCCCAGGCACTGGGGATGGTCCCGGGGCCAGCGGCTGCAGCTCTTTGCCATGCAAGATTTTCCCTAGCTGCTCTGGAGGAGTGTGGCCACTGTGTCAGCAAGCCACAGCTCAAGAGCTTTCCCTCCCCTTCCTCGGCAGTTGCTGCTGAAAGCCAGCAGCGGCACAAACTGCTGCCGAGCCAGGAAGCAGCCTGACCCGCCAGCCCCACTCTACAAGGCTCAGTGAGCCCTGCCAGAGCTTCAGCCCATCTGGGAAGGGGCCGCTGTCATTTCACACTCTCCAACCCCCTCCAGGAAGTGCCAAAATCCTGCCAGCCCCGCTCCCCCTGCGGCAGCCTTGTCCAGTGGGGGGGGCAAGAGGCTGAAGCCTAGCCATATTAGCTCTTCCAAAGGCAGAAACCAGAGAGAAAGAAAAATTCCTGGGCTTAGGTTTCAAAGGGTGGTGTTCACAAGTTGATCTCCCTTTACAATGGGAAAACGACTGTCTGTTCTCAGAGATGAACAGGCATTGGCCAGCAGAAAGAAACCCCATCAACCTCCATCAGCTTTAATTTCTCTAGCAGTTTTTCTTTGTTTCTTATTCATCAGCCTATCACACACACAGCAGTGACAGCCCCAGGCGTCCCCTCTCTGTAACACCAGAGCAGCTACCGCCCCAGGGTTCCACTCTCTGTGACACCACAGCCGTGACCACACCAGCGTTCCACTCTCTGTGATACCACAGCAGTGACAGCACTGGGCTTCCCTCTCTGTGACACCACAGCCGTGACAGCACTGGGCTTCCCTCTCTGTGATACCACATCAGAGACAGCACCATTGTTCCTCTCTCAGTGACACCACGGCAGTGACAGCACCAGTTTTCCACTCTCTGTGACACAACAGCAGTGACAACAACTGCTTTCTACTCTCTGTGACACCATGGCTGTGACTACACCAGTGTTCCACTGTCTGTGACACGACCGCAGTGGCAGCACTGGGCTTCCCTCTCTCTGACGCCACAGCTGTGACAGCACCAGTGTTCCACACTCTGTGACACAACGGTAGTGAAAACAACAGCATTCCGCTCTCTCTGACACCACAGCAGTGACACCATTGGGCTTCCCTCTCTGTGACACCACAGCAGCGACAGCACTGGGCTTCCCTCTCTGTGGCACCACAGCAGTGACACCACTGGGCTTCCCTCTCTGTGACACCACAGAATTGACAGCAACAGCGTTCCACTCTCTGTGACACCACGGCAGTCACAGCACTGGTTTCCCTCTCTGTGACACCACAGCCGTTACAGCCCAACTGCTTCCCTCTCTGTGACACCACAACAGTGACAGCACAGTCTTCTATTCTCTGTGACACCAGAGCTCTGACAACTCCAATTTCCTCTGCAATGTGATACTACAGCTGTGACAGTTCTAGTGTTCCACTCTCTGTGACACCCGAGCAGTGAAAGCCTCAGTGTTCCACTCTCTGTCACATGACAGCCATGACAGCCCCACTGTTCACCTCTTAGTGAAGCAATCGCTCTGACAGCTCCAATTTCCTCCTCACTCTGACACCTGTCATGGTTTGAAAGTATTAATTAAAAAATCACTGGAAAACTTATCCATTTCTTGCTTGAAGATGTGGAATATGAGAAGGCCAAAAGAAGTTTAAAATTTAAAAGGAATCGAGGAAGTTTATTAACCAAACTACAAGGATACAAAACCAGAATAAAACTTCCAGATACCCTTTTTCCCCAGCAGCCACGCATTGCTGTGTTTAATTGACAACACAGAGGTAAAAAAAACCATTGCTGTTTAAAACAGTCATAACTCTGCTATAGTCTTTTCATCAGTCCTTGTAGGGAAAAAGAAGTTCTCTTTTGTCAATCTATGGAGATTTTCACAAGAAAAAACATTTTCTCATGCCTTCCTATTGCTCTGATGCCAGCTGCTTAGAAAACTCTGCCATCAGGCCTTTCCTCCCATTTTACACCAGTCCCAGCTGTGTTTGTGGGCCATGATTCAAGGGGTGTCATTGAATCATGAAGGATAAGTTCTTCAAAGGCAAAAGTTCTCTTCATTGGATTCTGTGATCATCTCTGGAAACAGGAATGTTTTGCTTTGTCACTTAAGAGCCACAAATCTTCAGCATCTCTCACTTCTCCTTTTCTCTTCCAGCATCACATAGCATTACAGCAACTTCACCATTAGCACAGCTTTAGCAATGAATTCCTTTTGCTCAGAACTATGCTTTGAAATACTCCATTCCCCCCAAAATACTGTTTCAGGAATTCAAGGAGTTTCTTCAGAACATGATTGTCCCCCTCCATAGCTTGAATAAAAGAAAATTTCAGCTTCTTCGGGCATCTTCCTCTTCTCTTCCCATCTGAGGCTTAATTCCTTTCCTCGCTGCCTTGGGTGGTTGATGCTGCCTCTTTACCTGTTGATCCCTCTCTCTTCCCCTCTCTCTGGAAAAAGGATTCATCTGCAAGTCTCGTCTGGCTAGTGAAAGGCTTCAACTCTTGCCCAGGCACTGGGGATGGTCCCGGGGCCAGCGGCTGCAGCTCTTTGCCATGCAAGATTTTCCCTAGCTGCTCTGGAGGAGTGTGGCCACTGTGTCAGCAAGCCACAGCTCAAGAGCTTTCCCTCCCCTTCCTCGGCAGTTGCTGCTGAAAGCCAGCAGCGGCACAAACTGCTGCCGAGCCAGGAAGCAGCCTGACCCGCCAGCCCCACTCTACAAGGCTCAGTGAGCCCTGCCAGAGCTTCAGCCCATCTGGGAAGGGGCCGCTGTCATTTCACACTCTACAACCCCCTCCAGGAAGTGCCGAAATCCTGCCAGCCCCGCTCCCCCTGCGGCAGCCTTGTCCAGCCGGGGGGGCAAGAGGCTGAAGCCTAGCCATACTAGCTCTTCCAAAGGCAGAAACCAGAGAGAAAGAAAAATTCCTGGGCTTAGGTTTCAAAGGGTGGTGTTCACAAGTTGATCTCCCTTTACAATGGGAAAACAACTGTCTGTTCTCAGAGATGAACAGGCATTGGCCAGCAGAAAGAAACCCCATCAACCTCCATCAGCTTTAATTTCTCTAGCAGTTTTTCTTTGTTTCTTATTCATCAGCCTATCACACACACAGCAGTGACAGCCCGAGGCGTCCCCTCTCTGTAACACCAGAGCAGCTACCGCCCCAGGGTTCCACTCTCTGTGACACCACAGCCGTGACCACACCAGCGTTCCACTCTCTGTGATACCACAGCAGTGACAGCACTGGGCTTCCCTCTCTGTGACACCACAGCCGTGACAGCACTGGGCTTCCCTCTCTGTGATACCACATCAGAGACAGCACCATTGTTCCTCTCTCAGTGACACCACGGCAGTGACAGCACCAGTTTTCCACTCTCTGTGACACAACAGCAGTGACAACAACTGCTTTCTACTCTCTGTGACACCATGGCTGTGACTACACCAGTGTTCCACTGTCTGTGACACGACCGCAGTGGCAGCACTGGGCTTCCCTCTCTGTGACGCCACAGCTGTGACAGCACCAGTGTTCCACACTCTGTGACACAACGGTAGTGAAAACAACAGCATTCCGCTCTCTCTGACACCACAGCAGTGACACCACTGGGCTTCCCTCTCTGTGACACCACAGAATTGACAGCAACAGCGTTCCACTCTCTGTGACACCACGGCAGTCACAGCACTGGTTTCCCTCTCTGTGACACCACAGCCTTCACAGCCCAACTGCTCCCTTCTTGGTGACACCACAACAGTGACAGCACAGTCTTCTATTCTCTGTGACACCAGAGCTCTGACAACTCCAATTTCCTCTGCAATGTGATACTACAGCTGTGACAGTTCTAGTGTTCCACTCTCTGTGACACCCGAGCAGTGAAAGCCTCAGTGTTCCTCTCTCTGTCACATGACAGCCATGACAGCCCCACTGTTCACCTCTTAGTGAAGCAATCGCTCTGACAGCTCCAATTTCCTCCTCACTCTGACACCTGTCATGGTTTGAAAGTATTAATTAAAAAATCACTGGAAAACTTATCCATTTCTTGCTTGAAGATGTGGAATATGAGAAGGCCAAAAGAAGTTTAAAATTTAAAAGGAATCGAGGAAGTTTATTAACCAAACTACAAGGATACAAAACCAGAATAAAACTTCCAGATACCCTTTTTCCCCAGCAGCCACGCATTGCTGTGTTTAATTGACAACACAGAGGTAAAAAAAACCATTGCTGTTTAAAACAGTCAGAACTCTGCTATAGTCTTTTCATCAGTCCTTGTAGGGAAAAAGAAGTTCTCTTTTGTCAATCTATGGAGATTTTCACAAGAAAAAACATTTTCTCATGCCTTCCTATTGCTCTGATGCCAGCTGCTTAGAAAACTCTGCCATCAGTCCTTTCCTCCCATTTTACACCAGTCTCAGCTGTGTTTGTGGGCCACGATTCAAGGGGTGTCATTGAATCATGAAGGATAAGTTCTTCAAAGGCAAAAGTTCTCTTCATTGGATTCTGTGATCATCTCTGGAAACAGGAATGTTTTGCTTTGTCACTTAAGAGCCACAAATCTTCAGCATCTCTCACTTCTCCTTTTCTCTTCCAGCATCACATAGCATTACAACAACTTCACCATTAGCACAGCTTTAGCAATGAATTCCTTTTGCTCAGAACTATGCTTTGAAATACTCCATTCCCCCCAAAATACTGTTTCAGGAATTCAAGGAGTTTCTTCAGAACATGATTGTCCCCCTCCATAGCTTGAATAAAAGAAAATTTCAGCTTCTTCGGGCATCTTCCTCTTCTCTTCCCATCTGAGGCTTAATTCCTTTCCTCGCTGCCTTGGGTGGTTGATGCTGCCTCTTTACCTGTTGATCCCTCTCTCTTCCCCTCTCTCTGGAAAAAGGATTCATCTGCAAGTCTCGTCTGGCTAGTGAAAGGCTTCAACTCTTGCCCAGGCACTGGGGATGGTCCCGGGGCCAGCGGCTGCAGCTCTTTGCCATGCAAGATTTTCCCTAGCTGCTCTGGAGGAGTGTGGCCACTGTGTCAGCAAGCCACAGCTCAAGAGCTTTCCCTCCCCTTCCTCGGCAGTTGCTGCTGAAAGCCAGCAGCGGCACAAACTGCTGCCGAGCCAGGAAGCAGCCTGACCCGCCAGCCCCACTCTACAAGGCTCAGTGAGCCCTGCCAGAGCTTCAGCCCATCTGGGAAGGGGCCGCTGTCATTTCACACTCTCCAACCCCCTCCAGGAAGCGCCGAAATCCTGCCAGCCCCGCTCCCCCTGCGGCAGCCTTGTCCAGCCGGGGGGGCAAGTGGCTGAAGCCTAGCCATACTAGCTCTTCCAAAGGTAGAAACCAGAGAGAAAGAAAAATTCCTGGGCTTAGGTTTCAAAGGGTGGTGTTCACAAGTTGATCTCCCTTTACAATGGGAAAACAACTGTCTGTTCTCAGAGATGACCAGGCATTGGCCAGCAGAAAGAAACCCCATCAACCTCCAGCAGCTTTAATTTCTCTAGCAGTTTTTCTTTGTTTCTTATTTATCAGCCTATCACACACACAACAGTGACAGCCCCAGGCGTCCCCTCTCTGTAACACCAGAGCAGCTACCGCCCCAGGGTTCCACTCTCTGTGACACCACAGCCGTGACAACACCAGCGTTCCACTCTCTGTGACACCACAGCAGTGACAGCACTGGGCTTCCCTCTCTGTGAAACTACATCAGAGACAGCACCATTGTTCCTCTCTCGGTGACACCACGGCAGTGACAGCACCAGTTTTCCACTCTCTGTGACACCACGGCAGTGACAACAACTGCTTTCTACTCTCTGTGACACCATGGCTGTGACTACACCAGTGTTCCACTCTCTGTGACACCACAGCAGTGACAGCACTGGGCTTCCCTCTCTGTGACGCCACAGCTGTGACAGCACCAGTGTTCCACACTCTGTGACACAACGGTAGTGAAAACAACAGCATTCCGCTCTCTCTGACACCACAGCAGTGACACCACTGGGCTTCCCTCTCTGTGACACCACAGAATTGACAGCAACAGCGTTCCACTCTCTGTGACACCACGGCAGTCACAGCACTGGTTTCCCTCTCTGTGACACCACAGCCGTCACAGCCCAACTGCTCCCCTCTCTGTGACACCACAACAGTGACAGCACAGTCTTCTATTCTCTGTGACACCAGAGCTCTGACAACTCCAATTTCCTCTGCAATGTGATACTCCAGCTGTGACAGTTCTAGTGTTCCACTCTCTGTGACACCCGAGCAGTGAAAGCCTCAGTGTTCCACTCTCTGTCACATGACAGCCATGACAGCCCCACTGTTCACCTCTTAGTGAAGCAATCGCTCTGACAGCTCCAATTTCCTCCTCACTCTGACACCTGTCATGGTTTGAAAGTATTAATTAAAAAATCACTGGAAAACTTATCCATTTCTTGCTTGAAGATGTGGAATATGAGAAGGCCAAAAGAAGTTTAAAATTTAAAAGGAATCGAGGAAGTTTATTAACCAAACTACAAGGATACAAAACCAGAATAAAACTTCCAGATACCCTTTTTCCCCAGCAGCCACGCATTGCTGTGTTTAATTGACAACACAGAGGTAAAAAAAACCATTGCTGTTTAAAACAGTCATAACTCTGCTATAGTCTTTTCATCAGTCCTTGTAGGGAAAAAGAAGTTCTCTTTTGTCAGTCTATGGAGATTTTCACAAGAAAAAACATTTTCTCATGCCTTCCTATTGCTCTGATGCCAGCTGCTTAGAAAACTCTGCCATCAGTCCTTTCCTCCCATTTTACACCAGGCTCAGCTGTGTTTGTGGGCCACGATTGAAGGGGTGTCATTGAATCATGAAGGATAAGTTCTTCAAAGGCAAAAGTTCTCTTCATTGGATTCTGTGATCATCTCTGGAAACAGGAATGTTTTGCTTTGTCACTTAAGAGCCACAAATCTTCAGCATCTCTCACTTCTCCTTTTCTCTTCCAGCATCACATAGCATTACAACAACTTCACCATTAGCACAGCTTTAGCAATGAATTCCTTTTGCTCAGAACTATGCTTTGAAATACTCCATTCCCCCCAAAATACTGTTTCAGGAATTCAAGGAGTTTCTTCAGAACATGATTGTCCCCCTCCATAGCTTGAATAAAAGAAAATTTCAGCTTCTTCGGGCATCTTCCTCTTCTCTTCCCATCTGAGGCTTAATTCCTTTCCTCGCTGCCTTGGGTGGTTGATGCTGCCTCTTTACCTGTTGATCCCTCTCTCTTCCCCTCTCTCTGGAAAAAGGATTCATCTGCAAGTCTCGTCTGGCTAGTGAAAGGCTTCAACTCTTGCCCAGGCACTGGGGATGGTCCCGGGGCCAGCGGCTGCAGCTCTTTGCCATGCAAGATTTTCCCTAGCTGCTCTGGAGGAGTGTGGCCACTGTGTCAGCAAGCCACAGCTCAAGAGCTTTCCCTCCCCTTCCTCGGCAGTTGCTGCTGAAAGCCAGCAGCGGCACAAACTGCTGCCGAGCCAGGAAGCAGCCTGACCCGCCAGCCCCACTCTACAAGGCTCAGTGAGCCCTGCCAGAGCTTCAGCCCATCTGGGAAGGGGCCGCTGTCATTTCACACTCTCCAACCCCCTCCAGGAAGCGCCGAAATCCTGCCAGCCCCGCTCCCCCTGCGGCAGCCTTGTCCAGCTGGGGGGGCAAGAGTCTGAAGCCTAGCCATACTAGCTCTTCCAAAGGCAGAAACCAGAGAGAAAGAAAAATTCCTGGGCTTAGGTTTCAAAGGGTGGTGTTCACAAGTTGATCTCCCTTTACAATGGGAAAACGACTGTCTGTTCTCAGAGATGACCAGGCATTGGCCAGCAGAAAGAAACCCCATCAACCTCCAGCAGCTTTAATTTCTCTAGCAGTTTTTCTTTGTTTCTTATTTATCAGCCTATCACACACACAGCAGTGACAGCCCCAGGCGTCCCCTCTCTGTAACACCAGAGCAGCTACCGCCCCAGGGTTCCACTCTCTGTGACACCACAGCCGTGACCACACCAGCGTTCCACTCTCTGTGACACGACAGCCGTGACAGCACTGGGCTTCCCTCTCTGTGACACCACATCAGAGACAGCACCATTGTTCCTCTCTCGGTGACACCACGGCAGTGACAGCACCAGTTTTCCACTCTCTGTGACACAACAGCAGTGACAACAACTGCTTTCTAATCTCTGTGACACCATGGCTGTGACTACACCAGTGTTCCACTGTCTGTGACGCCACAGCAGTGGCAGCACTGGGCTTCCCTCTCTGTGACGCCACAGCTGTGACAGCACCAGTGTTCCACACTCTGTGACACAACGGTAGTGAAAACAACAGCATTCCGCTCTCTCTGACACCACAGCAGTGACACCATTGGGCTTCCCTCTCTGTGACACCACAGCAGTGACAGCACTGGGCTTCCCTCTCTGTGACACCACAGAATTGACAGCAACAGCGTTCCACTCTCTGTGACACCACGGCAGTCACAGCACTGGTTTCCCTCTCTGTGACACCACAGCCGTCACAGCCCAACTGCTCCCCTCTCTGTGACACCACAACAGTGACAGCACAGTCTTCTATTCTCTGTGACACCAGAGCTCTGACAACTCCAATTTCCTCTGCAATGTGATACTACAGCTGTGACAGTTCTAGTGTTCCACTCTCTGTGACACCCGAGCAGTGAAAGCCTCAGTGTTCCACTCTCTGTCACATGACAGCCATGACAGCCCCACTGTTCACCTCTTAGTGAAGCAATCGCTCTGACAGCTCCAATTTCCTCCTCACTCTGACACCTGTCATGGTTTGAAAGTATTAATTAAAAAATCACTGGAAAACTTATCCATTTCTTGCTTGAAGATGTGGAATATGAGAAGGCCAAAAGAAGTTTAAAATTTAAAAGGAATCGAGGAAGTTTATTAACCAAACTACAAGGATACAAAACCAGAATAAAACTTCCAGATACCCTTTTTCCCCAGCAGCCACGCATTGCTGTGTTTAATTGACAACACAGAGGTAAAAAAAACCATTGCTGTTTAAAACAGTCATAACTCTGCTATAGTCTTTTCATCAGTCCTTGTAGGGAAAAAGAAGTTCTCTTTTGTCAATCTATGGAGATTTTCACAAGAAAAAACATTTTCTCATGCCTTCCTATTGCTCTGATGCCAGCTGCTTAGAAAACTCTGCCATCAGGCCTTTCCTCCCATTTTACACCAGTCCCAGCTGTGTTTGTGGGCCATGATTCAAGGGGTGTCATTGAATCATGAAGGATAAGTTCTTCAAAGGCAAAAGTTCTCTTCATTGGATTCTGTGATCATCTCTGGAAACAGGAATGTTTTGCTTTGTCACTTAAGAGCCACAAATCTTCAGCATCTCTCACTTCTCCTTTTCTCTTCCAGCATCACATAGCATTACAGCAACTTCACCATTAGCACAGCTTTAGCAATGAATTCCTTTTGCTCAGAACTATGCTTTGAAATACTCCATTCCCCCCAAAATACTGTTTCAGGAATTCAAGGAGTTTCTTCAGAACATGATTGTCCCCCTCCATAGCTTGAATAAAAGAAAATTTCAGCTTCTTCGGGCATCTTCCTCTTCTCTTCCCATCTGAGGCTTAATTCCTTTCCTCGCTGCCTTGGGTGGTTGATGCTGCCTCTTTACCTGTTGATCCCTCTCTCTTCCCCTCTCTCTGGAAAAAGGATTCATCTGCAAGTCTCGTCTGGCTAGTGAAAGGCTTCAACTCTTGCCCAGGCACTGGGGATGGTCCCGGGGCCAGCGGCTGCAGCTCTTTGCCATGCAAGATTTTCCCTAGCTGCTCTGGAGGAGTGTGGCCACTGTGTCAGCAAGCCACAGCTCAAGAGCTTTCCCTCCCCTTCCTCGGCAGTTGCTGCTGAAAGCCAGCAGCGGCACAAACTGCTGCCGAGCCAGGAAGCAGCCTGACCCGCCAGCCCCACTCTACAAGGCTCAGTGAGCCCTGCCAGAGCTTCAGCCCATCTGGGAAGGGGCCGCTGTCATTTCACACTCTACAACCCCCTCCAGGAAGTGCCGAAATCCTGCCAGCCCCGCTCCCCCTGCGGCAGCCTTGTCCAGCCGGGGGGGCAAGAGGCTGAAGCCTAGCCATACTAGCTCTTCCAAAGGCAGAAACCAGAGAGAAAGAAAAATTCCTGGGCTTAGGTTTCAAAGGGTGGTGTTCACAAGTTGATCTCCCTTTACAATGGGAAAACAACTGTCTGTTCTCAGAGATGAACAGGCATTGGCCAGCAGAAAGAAACCCCATCAACCTCCATCAGCTTTAATTTCTCTAGCAGTTTTTCTTTGTTTCTTATTCATC
The DNA here is from genome assembly GCF_971803275.1 of Cyanistes caeruleus. Taxonomy (NCBI): domain Eukaryota; kingdom Metazoa; phylum Chordata; class Aves; order Passeriformes; family Paridae; genus Cyanistes; species Cyanistes caeruleus. Next base: position 1,507,264 of record NW_028256296.1, on the reverse strand, counting down.
AGCCTATCACACACACAGCAGTGACAGCCCGAGGCGTCCCCTCTCTGTAACACCAGAGCAGCTACCGCCCCAGGGTTCCACTCTCTGTGACACCACAGCCGTGACCACACCAGCGTTCCACTCTCTGTGATACCACAGCAGTGACAGCACTGGGCTTCCCTCTCTGTGACACCACAGCCGTGACAGCACTGGGCTTCCCTCTCTGTGATACCACATCAGAGACAGCACCATTGTTCCTCTCTCAGTGACACCACGGCAGTGACAGCACCAGTTTTCCACTCTCTGTGACACAACAGCAGTGACAACAACTGCTTTCTACTCTCTGTGACACCATGGCTGTGACTACACCAGTGTTCCACTGTCTGTGACACGACCGCAGTGGCAGCACTGGGCTTCCCTCTCTGTGACGCCACAGCTGTGACAGCACCAGTGTTCCACACTCTGTGACACAACGGTAGTGAAAACAACAGCATTCCGCTCTCTCTGACACCACAGCAGTGACACCACTGGGCTTCCCTCTCTGTGACACCACAGAATTGACAGCAACAGCGTTCCACTCTCTGTGACACCACGGCAGTCACAGCACTGGTTTCCCTCTCTGTGACACCACAGCCTTCACAGCCCAACTGCTCCCTTCTTGGTGACACCACAACAGTGACAGCACAGTCTTCTATTCTCTGTGACACCAGAGCTCTGACAACTCCAATTTCCTCTGCAATGTGATACTACAGCTGTGACAGTTCTAGTGTTCCACTCTCTGTGACACCCGAGCAGTGAAAGCCTCAGTGTTCCTCTCTCTGTCACATGACAGCCATGACAGCCCCACTGTTCACCTCTTAGTGAAGCAATCGCTCTGACAGCTCCAATTTCCTCCTCACTCTGACACCTGTCATGGTTTGAAAGTATTAATTAAAAAATCACTGGAAAACTTATCCATTTCTTGCTTGAAGATGTGGAATATGAGAAGGCCAAAAGAAGTTTAAAATTTAAAAGGAATCGAGGAAGTTTATTAACCAAACTACAAGGATACAAAACCAGAATAAAACTTCCAGATACCCTTTTTCCCCAGCAGCCACGCATTGCTGTGTTTAATTGACAACACAGAGGTAAAAAAAACCATTGCTGTTTAAAACAGTCAGAACTCTGCTATAGTCTTTTCATCAGTCCTTGTAGGGAAAAAGAAGTTCTCTTTTGTCAATCTATGGAGATTTTCACAAGAAAAAACATTTTCTCATGCCTTCCTATTGCTCTGATGCCAGCTGCTTAGAAAACTCTGCCATCAGTCCTTTCCTCCCATTTTACACCAGTCTCAGCTGTGTTTGTGGGCCACGATTCAAGGGGTGTCATTGAATCATGAAGGATAAGTTCTTCAAAGGCAAAAGTTCTCTTCATTGGATTCTGTGATCATCTCTGGAAACAGGAATGTTTTGCTTTGTCACTTAAGAGCCACAAATCTTCAGCATCTCTCACTTCTCCTTTTCTCTTCCAGCATCACATAGCATTACAACAACTTCACCATTAGCACAGCTTTAGCAATGAATTCCTTTTGCTCAGAACTATGCTTTGAAATACTCCATTCCCCCCAAAATACTGTTTCAGGAATTCAAGGAGTTTCTTCAGAACATGATTGTCCCCCTCCATAGCTTGAATAAAAGAAAATTTCAGCTTCTTCGGGCATCTTCCTCTTCTCTTCCCATCTGAGGCTTAATTCCTTTCCTCGCTGCCTTGGGTGGTTGATGCTGCCTCTTTACCTGTTGATCCCTCTCTCTTCCCCTCTCTCTGGAAAAAGGATTCATCTGCAAGTCTCGTCTGGCTAGTGAAAGGCTTCAACTCTTGCCCAGGCACTGGGGATGGTCCCGGGGCCAGCGGCTGCAGCTCTTTGCCATGCAAGATTTTCCCTAGCTGCTCTGGAGGAGTGTGGCCACTGTGTCAGCAAGCCACAGCTCAAGAGCTTTCCCTCCCCTTCCTCGGCAGTTGCTGCTGAAAGCCAGCAGCGGCACAAACTGCTGCCGAGCCAGGAAGCAGCCTGACCCGCCAGCCCCACTCTACAAGGCTCAGTGAGCCCTGCCAGAGCTTCAGCCCATCTGGGAAGGGGCCGCTGTCATTTCACACTCTCCAACCCCCTCCAGGAAGCGCCGAAATCCTGCCAGCCCCGCTCCCCCTGCGGCAGCCTTGTCCAGCCGGGGGGGCAAGTGGCTGAAGCCTAGCCATACTAGCTCTTCCAAAGGTAGAAACCAGAGAGAAAGAAAAATTCCTGGGCTTAGGTTTCAAAGGGTGGTGTTCACAAGTTGATCTCCCTTTACAATGGGAAAACAACTGTCTGTTCTCAGAGATGACCAGGCATTGGCCAGCAGAAAGAAACCCCATCAACCTCCAGCAGCTTTAATTTCTCTAGCAGTTTTTCTTTGTTTCTTATTTATCAGCCTATCACACACACAACAGTGACAGCCCCAGGCGTCCCCTCTCTGTAACACCAGAGCAGCTACCGCCCCAGGGTTCCACTCTCTGTGACACCACAGCCGTGACAACACCAGCGTTCCACTCTCTGTGACACCACAGCAGTGACAGCACTGGGCTTCCCTCTCTGTGAAACTACATCAGAGACAGCACCATTGTTCCTCTCTCGGTGACACCACGGCAGTGACAGCACCAGTTTTCCACTCTCTGTGACACCACGGCAGTGACAACAACTGCTTTCTACTCTCTGTGACACCATGGCTGTGACTACACCAGTGTTCCACTCTCTGTGACACCACAGCAGTGACAGCACTGGGCTTCCCTCTCTGTGACGCCACAGCTGTGACAGCACCAGTGTTCCACACTCTGTGACACAACGGTAGTGAAAACAACAGCATTCCGCTCTCTCTGACACCACAGCAGTGACACCACTGGGCTTCCCTCTCTGTGACACCACAGAATTGACAGCAACAGCGTTCCACTCTCTGTGACACCACGGCAGTCACAGCACTGGTTTCCCTCTCTGTGACACCACAGCCGTCACAGCCCAACTGCTCCCCTCTCTGTGACACCACAACAGTGACAGCACAGTCTTCTATTCTCTGTGACACCAGAGCTCTGACAACTCCAATTTCCTCTGCAATGTGATACTACAGCTGTGACAGTTCTAGTGTTCCACTCTCTGTGATACCCGAGCAGTGAAAGCCTCAGTGTTCCACTCTCTGTCACATGACAGCCATGACAGCCCCACTGTTCACCTCTTAGTGAAGCAATCGCTCTGACAGCTCCAATTTCCTCCTCACTCTGACACCTGTCATGGTTTGAAAGTATTAATTAAAAAATCACTGGAAAACTTATCCATTTCTTGCTTGAAGATGTGGAATATGAGAAGGCCAAAAGAAGTTTAAAATTTAAAAGGAATCGAGGAAGTTTATTAACCAAACTACAAGGATACAAAACCAGAATAAAACTTCCAGATACCCTTTTTCCCCAGCAGCCACGCATTGCTGTGTATAATTGACAACACAGAGGTAAAAAAAACCATTGCTGTTTAAAACAGTCATAACTCTGCTATAGTCTTTTCATCAGTCCTTGTAGGGAAAAAGAAGTTCTCTTTTGTCAATCTATGGAGATTTTCACAAGAAAAAACATTTTCTCATGCCTTCCTATTGCTCTGATGCCAGCTGCTTAGAAAACTCTGCCATCAGTCCTTTCCTCCCATTTGACACCAGTCTCAGCTGTGTTTGTGGGCCATGATTCAAGGGGTGTCATTGAATCATGAAGGATAAGTTCTTCAAAGGCAAAAGTTCTCTTCATTGGATTCTGTGATCATCTCTGGAAACAGGAATCTTTTGCTTTGTCACTTAAGAGCCACAAATCTTCAGCATCTCTCACTTCTCCTTTTCTCTTCCAGCATCACATAGCATTACAACAACTTCACCATTAGCACAGCTTTAGCAATGAATTCCTTTTGCTCAGAACTATGCTTTGAAATACTCCATTCCCCCCAAAATACTGTTTCAGGAATTCAAGGAGTTTCTTCAGAACATGATTGTCCCCCTCCATAGCTTGAATAAAAGAAAATTTCAGCTTCTTCGGGCATCTTCCTCTTCTCTTCCCATCTGAGGCTTAATTCCTTTCCTCGCTGCCTTGGGAGGTTGATGCTGCCTCTTTACCTGTTGATCCCTCTCTCTTCCCCTCTCTCTGGAAAAAGGATTCATCTGCAAGTCTCGTCTGGCTAGTGAAAGGCTTCAACTCTTGCCCAGGCACTGGGGATGGTCCCGGGGCCAGCGGCTGCAGCTCTTTGCCATGCAACATTTTCCCTAGCTGCTCTGGAGGAGTGTGGCCACTGTGTCAGCAAGCCACAGCTCAAGAGCTTTCCCTCCCCTTCCTCGGCAGTTGCTGCTGAAAGCCAGCAGCGGCACAAACTGCTGCCGAGCCAGGAAGCAGCCTGACCCGCCAGCCCCACTCTACAAGGCTCAGTGAGCCCTGCCAGAGCTTCAGCCCATCTGGGAAGGGGCCGCTGTCATTTCACACTCTCCAACCCCCTCCAGGAAGCGCCGAAATCCTGCCAGCCCCGCTCCCCCTGCGGCAGCCTTGTCCAGCCGGAGGGCAAGAGGCTGAAGCCTAGCCATACTAGCTCTTCCAAAGGCAGAAACCAGAGAGAAAGAAAAATTCCTGGGCTTAGGTTTCAAAGGGTGGTGTTCACAAGTTGATCTCCCTTTACAATGGGAAAACAACTGTCTGTTCTCAGAGATGACCAGGCATTGGCCAGCAGAAAGAAACCCCATCAGCCTCCAGCAGCTTAAATTTCTCTAGCAGTTTTTCTTTGTTTCTTATTTATCAGCCTATCACACACACAGCAGTGACAGCCCCAGGCGTCCCCTCTCTGTAACACCAGAGCAGCTACCGCCCCAGGGTTCCACTCTCTGTGACACCACAGCTGTGACAACACCAGCGTTCCACTCTCTGGACACCACAGCTGTGACAACACTGGGCTTCCCTCTCTGTGACACCACATCAGAGACAGCACCATTGTTCCTCTCTCGGTGACACCACGGCAGTGACAGCACCAGTTTTCCACTCTCTGTGACACAACAGCAGTGACAACAACTGCTTTCTACTCTCTGTGACACCATGGCTGTGACTACACCAGTGTTCCACTGTCTGTGACACGACCGCAGTGGCAGCACTGGGCTTCCCTCTCTGTGACGCCACAGCTGTGACAGCACCAGTGTTCCACACTCTGTGACACAACGGTAGTGAAAACAACAGCATTCCGCTCTCTCTGACACCACAGCAGTGACACCATTGGGCTTCCCTCTCTGTGACACCACAGCAGCGACAGCACTGGACTTCCCTCTCTGTGGCACCACAGCAGTGACAGCACTGAGCTTCCCTCTCTGTGACGCCACAGCTGTGACAGCACCAGTGTTCCACACTCTGTGACACAACGGTAGTGAAAACAACAGCATTCCGCTCTCTCTGACACCACAGCATTTACACCATTGGGCTTCCCTCTCTGGGACACCACAGCAGCGACAGCACTGGGCTTCCCGCTTAGTGGCACCACAGCAGTGACAGCACTGGGCTTCCCTCTCTGTGACACCACAGAATTGACAGCAACAGCGTTCCACTCTCTGTGACACCACGGCAGTCACAGCACTGGTTTCCCTCTCTGTGACACCACAGCCGTCACAGCCCAACTGCTCCCCTCTCTGTGACACCACAACAGTGACAGCACAGTCTTCTATTCTCTGTGACACCAGAGCTCTGACAACTCCAATTTCCTCTGCAATGTGATACTCCAGCTGTGACAGTTCTAGTGTTCCACTCTCTGTGACACCCGAGCAGTGAAAGCCTCAGTGTTCCACTCTCTGTCACATGACAGCCATGACAGCCCCACTGTTCACCTCTTAGTGAAGCAATCGCTCTGACAGCTCCAATTTCCTCCTCACTCTGACACCTGTCATGGTTTGAAAGTATTAATTAAAAAATCACTGGAAAACTTATCCATTTCTTGCTTGAAGATGTGGAATATGAGAAGGCCAAAAGAAGTTTAAAATTTAAAAGGAATCGAGGAAGTTTATTAACCAAACTACAAGGATACAAAACCAGAATAAAACTTCCAGATACCCTTTTTCCCCAGCAGCCACGCATTGCTGTGTTTAATTGACAACACAGAGGTAAAAAAAAACATTGCTGTTTAAAACAGTCATAACTCTGCTATAGTCTTTTCATCAGTCCTTGTAGGGAAAAAGAAGTTCTCTTTTGTCAATCTATGGAGATTTTCACAAGAAAAAACATTTTCTCATGCCTTCCTATTGCTCTGATGCCAGCTGCTTAGAAAACTCTGCCATCAGTCCTTTCCTCCCATTTCACACCAGTCCCAGCTGTGTTTGTGGGCCATGATTCAAGGGGTGTCATTGAATCATGAAGGATAAGATCTTCAAAGGCAAAAGTTCTCTTCATTGGATTCTGTGATCATCTCTGGAAACAGGAATCTTTTGCTTTGTCACTTAAGAGCCACAAATCTTCAGCATCTCTCACTTCTCCTTTTCTCTTCCAGCATCACATAGCATTACAACAACTTCACCATTAGCACAGCTTTAGCAATGAATTCCTTTTGCTCAGAACTATACTTTGAAATACTCCATTCCCCCCAAAATACTGTTTCAGGAATTCAAGGAGTTTCTTCAGAACATGATTGTCCCCCTCCATAGCTTGAATAAAAGAAAATTTCAGCTTCTTCGGGCATCTTCCTCTTCTCTTCCCATCTGAGGCTTAATTCCTGTCCTCGCTGCCTTGGGTGGTTGATGCTGCCTCTTTACCTGTTGATCCCTCTCTCTTCCCCTCTCTCTGGAAAAAGGATCCATCTGCAAGTCTCGTCTGGCTAGTGAAAGGCTTCAACTCTTGCCCAGGCACTGGGGATGGTCCCGGGACCAGCGGCTGCAGCTCTTTGCCATGCAAGATTTTCCCTAGCTGCTCTGGAGGAGTGTGGCCACTGTGTCAGCAAGCCACAGCTCAAGAGCTTTCCCTCCCCTTCCTCGGCAGTTGCTGCTGAAAGCCAGCAGCGGCACAAACTGCTGCCGAGCCAGAAAGCAGCCTGACCCGCCAGCCCCACTCTACAAGGCTCAGTGAGCCCTGCCAGAGCTTCAGCCCATCTGGGAAGGGGCCGCTGTCATTTCACACTCTCCAACCCCCTCCAGGAAGCGCCGAAATCCTGCCAGCCCCGCTCCCCCTGCGGCAGCCTTGTCCAGCCGGGGGGCAAGAGGCTGAAGCCTAGCCATACTAGCTCTTCCAAAGGCAGAAACCAGAGAGAAAGAAAAATTCCTGGGCTTAGGTTTCAAAGGGTGGTGTTCACAAGTTGATCTCCCTTTACAATGGGAAAACAACTGTCTGTTCTCAGAGATGACCAGGCATTGGCCAGCAGAAAGAAACCCCATCAGCCTCCAGCAGCTTAAATTTCTCTAGCAGTTTTTCTTTGTTTCTTATTTATCAGCCTATCACACACACAGCAGTGACAGCCCCAGGCGTCCCCTCTCTGTAACACCAGAGCAGCTACCGCCCCAGGATTCCACTCTCTGTGACACCACAGCCGTGACAACACCAGCGTTCCACTCTCTGTGACACCACAGCTGTGACAACACTGGGCTTCCCTCTCTGTGACACCACATCAGAGACAGCACCATTGTTCCTCTCTCGGTGACACCATGGCAGTGAAAGCACCAGTTTTCCACTCTCTGTGACACAACAGCAGTGACAACAACTGCTTTCTACTCTCTGTGACACCATGGCTGTGACTACACCAGTGTTCCACTGTCTGTGACACGACCGCAGTGGCAGCACTGGGCTTCCCTCTCTGTGACGCCACCGCTGTGACAGCACCAGTGTTCCACACTCTGTGACACAACGGTAGTGAAAACAACAGCATTCCGCTCTCTCTGACACCACAGCAGTGACACCATTGGGCTTCCCTCTCTGTGACACCACAGCAGCGACAGCACTGGACTTCCCTCTCTGTGGTACCACAGCAGTGACACCACTGGGCTTCCCTCTCTGTGACACCACAGAATTGACAGCAACAGCGTTCCACTCTCTGTGACACCACGGCAGACACAGCACTGGTTTCCCTCTCTGTGACACCACAGCCGTCACAGCCCAACTGCTCCCCTCTCTGTGACACCACAACAGTGACAGCACAGTCTTCTATTCTCTGTGACACCAGAGCTCTGACAACTCCAATTTCCTCTGCAATGTGATACTACAGCTGTGACAGTTCTAGTGTTCCACTCTCTGTGACACCCGAGCAGTGAAAGCCTCAGTGTTCCACTCTCTGTCACATGACAGCCATGACAGCCCCACTGTTCACCTCTTAGTGAAGCAATCGCTCTGACAGCTCCAATTTCCTCCTCACTCTGACACCTGTCATGGTTTGAAAGTATTAATTAAAAAATCACTGGAAAACTTATCCATTTCTTGCTTGAAGATGTGGAATATGAGAAGGCCAAAAGAAGTTTAAAATTTAAAAGGAATCGAGGAAGTTTATTAACCAAACTACAAGGATACAAAACCAGAATAAAACTTCCAGATACCCTTTTTCCCCAGCAGCCACGCATTGCTGTGTTTAATTGACAACACAGAGGTAAAAAAAACCATTGCTGTTTAAAACAGTCATAACTCTGCTATAGTCTTTTCATCAGTCCTTGTAGGGAAAAAGAAGTTCTCTTTTGTCAATCTATGGAGATTTTCACAAGAAAAAACATTTTCTCATGCCTTCCTATTGCTCTGATGCCAGCTGCTTAGAAAACTCTGCCATCAGGCCTTTCCTCCCATTTGACACCAGTCCCAGCTGTGTTTGTGGGCCATGATTCAAGGGGTGTCATTGAATCATGAAGGATAAGTTCTTCAAAGGCAAAAGTTCTCTTCATTGGATTCTGTGATCATCTCTGGAAACAGGAATCTTTTGCTTTGTCACTTAAGAGCCACAAATCTTCAGCATCTCTCACTTCTCCTTTTCTCTTCCAGCATCACATAGCATTACAACAACTTCACCATTAGCACAGCTTTAGCAATGAATTCCTTTTGCTCAGAACTATACTTTGAAATACTCCATTCCCCCCAAAATACTGTTTCAGGAATTCAAGGAGTTTCTTCAGAACATGATTGTCCCCCTGCATAGCTTGAATAAAAGAAAATTTCAGCTTCTTCGGGCATCTTCCTCTTCTCTTCCCATCTGAGGCTTAATTCCTTTCCTCGCTGCCTTGGGTGGTTGATGCTGCCTCTTTACCTGTTGATCCCTCTCTCTTCCCCTCTCTCTGGAAAAAGGATTCATCTGCAAGTCTCGTCTGGCTAGTGAAAGGCTTCAACTCTTGCCCAGGCACTGGGGATGGTCCCGGGGCCAGCGGCTGCAGCTCTTTGCCATGCAAGATTTTCCCTAGCTGCTCTGGAGGAGTGTGGCCACTGTGTCAGCAAGCCACAGCTCAAGAGCTTTTCCTCCCCTTCCTCGGCAGTTGCTGCTGAAAGCCAGCAGCGGCACAAAGTGCTGCCGAGCCAGGAAGCAGCCTGACCCGCCAGCCCCACTCTACAAGGCTCAGTGAGCCCTGCCAGAGCTTCAGCCCATCTGGGAAGGGGCCGCTGTCATTTCACACTCTCCAACCCCCTCCAGGAAGCGCCGAAATCCTGCCAGCCCCGCTCCCCCTGCAACAGCCTTGTCCAGCCGGGGGGGCAAGAGGCTGAAGCCTAGCCATACTAGCTCTTCCAAAGGCAGAAACCAGAGAGAAAGAAAAATTCCTGGGCTTAGGTTTCAAAGGGTGGTGTTCACAAGTTGATCTCCCTTTACAATGGGAAAACAACTGTCTGTTCTCAGAGATGACCAGGCATTGGCCAGCAGAAAGAAACCCCATCAGCCTCCAGCAGCTTTAATTTCTCTAGCAGTTTTTCTTTGTTTCTTATTTATCAGCCTATCACACACACAGCAGTGACAGCCCCAGGCGTCCCCTCTCTGTAACACCAGAGCAGCTACCGCCCCAGGGTTCCACTCTCTGTGACACCACAGCCGTGACAGCACTGGGCTTCCCTCTCTGTGACACCACATCAGAGACAGCACCATTGTTCCTCTCTCGGTGACACCACGGCAGTGACAGCACCAGTTTTCCACTCTCTGTGACACAACAGCAGTGACAACAACTGCTTTCTACTCTCTGTGACACCATGGCTGTGACTACACCAGTGTTCCACTGTCTGTGACACGACCGCAGTGGCAGCACTGGGCTTCCCTCTCTGTGACGCCACAGCTGTGACAGCACCAGTGTTCCACACTCTGTGACACAACGGTAGTGAAAACAACAGCATTCCGCTCTCTCTGACACCACAGCAGTGACACCACTGGGCTTCCCTCTCTGTGACACCACAGAATTGACAGCAACAGTGTTCCACTCTCTGTGACACCACGGCAGTCACAGCACTGGTTTCCCTCTCTGTGACACCACAGCCGTCACAGCCCAGGTGCTCCCCTCTCTGTGACACCACAACAGTGACAGCACAGTCTTCTATTCTCTGTGACACCAGAGCTCTGACAACTCCAATTTCCTCTGCAATGTGATACTACAGCTGTGACAGTTCTAGTGTTCCACTCTCTGTGACACCCGAGCAGTGAAAGCCTCAGTGTTCCACTCTCTGTCACATGACAGCCATGACAGCCCCACTGTTCACCTCTTAGTGAAGCAATCACTCTGACAGCTCCAATTTCCTCCTCACTCTGACACCTGTCATGGTTTGAAAGTATTAATTAAAAAATCACTGGAAAACTTATCCATTTCTTGCTTGAAGATGTGGAATATGAGAAGGCCAAAAGAAGTTTAAAATTTAAAAGGAATCGAGGAAGTTTATTAACCAAACTACAAGGATACAAAACCAGAATAAAACTTCCAGATACCCTTTTTCCCCAGCAGCCACGCATTGCTGTGTTTAATTGACAACACAGAGGTAAAAAAAACCATTGCTGTTTAAAACAGTCATAACTCTGCTATAGTCTTTTCATCAGTCCTTGTAGGGAAAAAGAAGTTCTCTTTTGTCAATCTATGGAGATTTTCACAAGAAAAAACATTTTCTCATGCCTTCCTATTGCTCTGATGCCAGCTGCTTAGAAAACTCTGCCATCAGTCCTTTCCTCCCATTTGACACCAGTCCCAGCTGTGTTTGTGGGCCATGATTCAAGGGGTGTCATTGAATCATGAAGGATAAGTTCTTCAAAGGCAAAAGTTCTCTTCATTGGATTCTGTGATCATCTCTGGAAACAGGAATCTTTTGCTTTGTCACTTAAGAGCCACAAATCTTCAGCATCTCTCACTTCTCCTTTTCTCTTCCAGCATCACATAGCATTACAACAACTTCACCATTAGCACAGCTTTAGCAATGAATTCCTTTTGCTCAGAACTATACTTTGAAATACTCCATTCCCCCCAAAATACTGTTTCAGGAATTCAAGGAGTTTCTTCAGAACATGATTGTCCCCCTCCATAGCTTGAATAAAAGAAAATTTCAGCTTCTTCGGGCATCTTCCTCTTCTCTTCCCATCTGAGGCTTAATTCCTTTCCTCGCTGCCTTGGGTGGTTGATGCTGCCTCTTTACCTGTTGATCCCTCTCTCTTCCCCTCTCTCTGGAAAAAGGATTCATCTGCAAGTCTCGTCTGGCTAGTGAAAGGCTTCAACTCTTGCCCAGGCACTGGGGATGGTCTCGGGGCCAGCGGCTGCAGCTCTTTGCCATGCAAGATTTTCTCTAGCTGCTCTGGAGGAGTGTGGCCACTGTGTCAGCAAGCCACAGCTCAAGAGCTTTCCCTCCCCTTCCTCGGCAGTTGCTGCTGAAAGCCAGCAGCGGCACAAACTGCTGCCGAGCCAGGAAGCAGCCTGACCCGCCAGCCCCACTCTACAAGGCTCAGTGAGCCCTGCCAGAGCTTCAGCCCATCTGGGAAGGGGCCGCTGTCATTTCACACTCTCCAACCCCCTCCAGGAAGCGCCGAAATCCTGCCAGCCCCGCTCCCCCTGCGGCAGCCTTGTCCAGCCGGGGGGGCAAGAGGCTGAAGCCTAGCCATACTAGCTCTTCCAAAGGCAGAAACCAGAGAGAAAGAAAAATTCCTGGGCTTAGGTTTCAAAGGGTGGTGTTCACAAGTTGATCTCCCTTTACAATGGGAAAACAACTGTCTGTTCTCAGAGATGACCAGGCATTGGCCAGCAGAAAGAAACCCCATCAGCCTCCAGCAGTTTAAATTTCTCTAGCAGTTTTTCTTTGTTTCTTATTTATCAGCCTATCACACACACAGCAGTGACAGCCCCAGGCGTCCCCTCTCTGTAACACCAGAGCAGCTACCGCCCCAGGGTTCCACTCTCTGTGACACCACAGCCGTGACCACACCAGCGTTCCACTCTCTGTGATACCACAGCAGTGACAGCACTGGGCTTCCCTCTCTGTGACACCACAGCCGTGACAGCACTGGGCTTCCCTCTCTGTGATACCACATCAGAGACAGCACCATTGTTCCTCTCTCAGTGACACCACGGCAGTGACAGCACCAGTTTTCCACTCTCTGTGACACAACAGCAGTGACAACAACTGCTTTCTACTCTCTGTGACACCATGGCTGTGACTACACCAGTGTTCCACTGTCTGTGACACGACCGCAGTGGCAGCACTGGGCTTCCCTCTCTGTGACGCCACAGCTGTGACAGCACCAGTGTTCCACACTCTGTGACACAACGGTAGTGAAAACAACAGCATTCCGCTCTCTCTGACACCACAGCAGTGACACCACTGGGCTTCCCTCACTGTGACACCACAGAATTGACAGCAACAGCGTTCCACTCTCTGTGACACCACGGCAGTCACAGCACTGGTTTCCCTCTCTGTGACACCACAGCCGTCACAGCCCAACTGCTCCCCTCTCTGTGACACCACAACAGTGACAGCACAGTCTTCTATTCTCTGTGACACCAGAGCTCTGACAACTCCAATTTCCTCTGCAATGTGATACTCCAGCTGTGACAGTTCTAGTGTTCCACTCTCTGTGACACCCGAGCAGTGAAAGCCTCAGTGTTCCACTCTCTGTCACATGACAGCCATGACAGCCCCACTGTTCACCTCTTAGTGAAGCAATCGCTCTGACAGCTCCAATTTCCTCCTCACTCTGACACCTGTCATGGTTTGAAAGTATTAATTAAAAAATCACTGGAAAACTTATCCATTTCTTGCTTGAAGATGTGGAATATGAGAAGGCCAAAAGAAGTTTAAAATTTAAAAGGAATCGAGGAAGTTTATTAACCAAACTACAAGGATACAAAACCAGAATAAAACTTCCAGATACCCTTTTTCCCCAGCAGCCACGCATTGCTGTGTTTAATTGACAACACAGAGGTAAAAAAAACCATTGCTGTTTAAAACAGTCATAACTCTGCTATAGTCTTTTCATCAGTCCTTGTAGGGAAAAAGAAGTTCTCTTTTGTCAATCTATGGAGATTTTCACAAGAAAAAACATTTTCTCATGCCTTCCTATTGCTCTGATGCCAGCTGCTTAGAAAACTCTGCCATCAGTCCTTTCCTCCCATTTGACACCAGTCTCAGCTGTGTTTGTGGGCCATGATTCAAGGGGTGTCATTGAATCATGAAGGATAAGTTCTTCAAAGGCAAAAGTTCTCTTCATTGGATTCTGTGATCATCTCTGGAAACAGGAATGTTTTGCTTTGTCACTTAAGAGCCACAAATCTTCAGCATCTCTCACTTCTCCTTTTCTCTTCCAGCATCACATAGCATTACAACAACTTCACCATTAGCACAGCTTTAGCAATGAATTCCTTTTGCTCAGAACTATGCTTTGAAATACTCCATTCCCCCCAAAATACTGTTTCAGGAATTCAAGGAGTTTCTTCAGAACATGATTGTCCCCCTCCATAGCTTGAATAAAAGAAAATTTCAGCTTCTTCGGGCATCTTCCTCTTCTCTTCCCATCTGAGGCTTAATTCCTTTCCTCGCTGCCTAGGGTGGTTGATGCTGCCTCTTTACCTGTTGATCCCTCTCTCTTCCCCTCTCTCTGGAAAAAGGATTCATCTGCAAGTCTCGTCTGGCTAGTGAAAGGCTTCAACTCTTGCCCAGGCACTGGGGATGGTCCCGGGGCCAGCGGCTGCAGCTCTTTGCCATGCAACATTTTCCCTAGCTGCTCTGGAGGAGTGTGGCCACTGTGTCAGCAAGCCACAGCTCAAGAACTTTCCCTCCCCTTCCTCGGCAGTTGCTGCTGAAAGCCAGCAGCGGCAGAAACTGCTGCCGAGCCAGGAAGCAGCCTGACCCGCCAGCCCCACTCTACAAGGCTCAGTGAGCCCTGCCAGAGCTTCAGCCCATCTGGGAAGGGGCCGCTGTCATTTCACACTCTCCAACCCCCTCCAGGAAGCGCCGAAATCCTGCCAGCCCCGCTCCCCCTGCGGCAGCCTTGTCCAGCCGGGGGGGCAAGAGGCTGAAGCCTAGCCATACTAGCTCTTCCAAAGGCAGAAACCAGAGAGAAAGAAAAATTCCTGGGCTTAGGTTTCAAAGGGTGGTGTTCACAAGTTGATCTCCCTTTACAATGGGAAAACGACTGTCTGTTCTCAGAGATGACCAGGCATTGGCCAGCAGAAAGAAACCCCATCAACCTCCAGCAGCTTTAATTTCTCTAGCAGTTTTCCTTTGTTTCTTATTTATCAGCCTATCACACACACAGCAGTGACAGCCCCAGGCGTCCCCTCTCTGTAACACCAGAGCAGCTACCGCCCCAGGGTTCCACTCTCTGTGACACCACAGCCGTGACAACACCAGCGTTCCACTCTCTGTGACACCACAGCCGTGACAGCACTGGGCTTCCCTCTCTGTGACACCACATCAGAGACAGCACCATTGTTCCTCTCTCAGTGACACCACGGCGGTGACAGCACCAGTTTTCCACTCTCTGTGACACAACAGCAGTGACAACAACTGCTTTCTAATCTCTGTGACACCATGGCTGTGACTACACCAGTGTTCCACTGTCTGTGACACGACAGCAGTGGCAGCACTGGGCTTCCCTCTCTGTGACGCCACAGCTGTGACAGCACCAGTTTTCCACTCTCTGTGACACAACAGCAGTGACAACAACTGCTTTCTAATCTCTGTGACACCATGGCTGTGACTACACCAGTGTTCCACTGTCTGTGACACGACAGCAGCGACAGCACTGGGCCTCCCTCTCTGTGACGCCACAGCAGCGACAGCGCTGGGCTTCCCTCTCTGTGACACCACAGTCGTGACAGCACTGGGCTTCCCTCTCTGTGATACCACATCAGAGACAGCACCATTGTTCCTCTCTCAGTGACACCACGGCAGTGACAGCACCAGTTTTCCACTCTCTGTGACATAACAGCAGTGACAACAACTGCTTTCTACTCTCTGTGACACCATGGCTGTGACTACACCAGTGTTCCACTGTCTGTGACACGACCGCAGTGGCAGCACTGGGCTTCCCTCTCTGTGACGCCACAGCTGTGACAGCACCAGTGTTCCACACTCTGTGACACAACGGTAGTGAAAACAACAGCATTCCGCTCTCTCTGACACCACAGCAGTGACACCATTGGGCTTCCCTCTCTGTGACACCACAGCAGCGACAGCACTGGGCTTCCCTCTCTGTGGCACCACAGCAGTGACACCACTGGGCTTCCCTCTCTGTGACACCACAGAATTGACAGCAACAGCGTTCCACTCTCTGTGACACCACGGCAGTCACAGCACTGGTTTCCCTCTCTGTGACACCACAGCCGTCACAGCCCAACTGCTCCCCTCTCTGTGACACCACAACAGTGACAGCACAGTCTTCTATTCTCTGTGACACCAGAGCTCTGACAACTCCAATTTCCTCTGCAATGTGATACTACAGCTGTGACAGTTCTAGTGTTCCACTCTCTGTGACACCCGAGCAGTGAAAGCCTCAGTGTTCCACTCTCTGTCACATGACAGCCATGACAGCCCCACTGTTCACCTCTTAGTGAAGCAATCGCTCTGACAGCTCCAATTTCCTCCTCACTCTGACACCTGTCATGGTTTGAAAGTATTAATTAAAAAATCACTGGAAAACTTATCCATTTCTTGCTTGAAGATGTGGAATATGAGAAGGCCAAAAGAAGTTTAAAATTTAAAAGGAATCGAGGAAGTTTATTAACCAAACTACAAGGATACAAAACCAGAATAAAACTTCCAGATACCCTTTTTCCCCAGCAGCCACGCATTGCTGTGTTTAATTGACAACACAGAGGTAAAAAAAACCATTGCTGTTTAAAACAGTCATAACTCTGCTATAGTCTTTTCATCAGTCCTTGTAGGGAAAAAGAAGTTCTCTTTTGTCAATCTATGGAGATTTTCACAAGAAAAAACATTTTCTCATGCCTTCCTATTGCTCTGATGCCAGCTGCTTAGAAAACTCTGCCATCAGTCCTTTCCTCCCATTTGACACCAGTCTCAGCTGTGTTTGTGGGCCATGATTCAAGGGGTGTCATTGAATCATGAAGGATAAGTTCTTCAAAGGCAAAAGTTCTCTTCATTGGATTCTGTGATCATCTCTGGAAACAGGAATGTTTTGCTTTGTCACTTAAGAGCCACAAATCTTCAGCATCTCTCACTTCTCCTTTTCTCTTCCAGCATCACATAGCATTACAACAACTTCACCATTAGCACAGCTTTAGCAATGAATTCCTTTTGCTCAGAACTATGCTTTGAAATACTCCATTCCCCCCAAAATACTGTTTCAGGAATTCAAGGAGTTTCTTCAGAACATGATTGTCCCCCTCCATAGCTTGAATAAAAGAAAATTTCAGCTTCTTCGGGCATCTTCCTCTTCTCTTCCCATCTGAGGCTTAATTCCTTTCCTCGCTGCCTTGGGTGGTTGATGCTGCCTCTTTACCTGTTGATCCCTCTCACTTCCCCTCTCTCTGGAAAAAGGATTCATCTGCAAGTCTCGTCTGGCTAGTGAAAGGCTTCAACTCTTGCCCAGGCACTGGGGATGGTCCCGGGGCCAGCGGCTGCAGCTCTTTGCCATGCAAGATTTTCCCTAGCTGCTCTGGAGGAGTGTGGCCACTGTGTCAGCAAGCCACAGCTCAAGAGCTTTCCCTCCCCTTCCTCGGCAGTTGCTGCTGAAAGCCAGCAGCGGCACAAACTGCTGCCGAGCCAGGAAGCAGCCTGACCCGCCAGCCCCACTCTACAAGGCTCAGTGAGCCCTGCCAGAGCTTCAGCCCATCTGGGAAGGGGCCGCTGTCATTTCACACTCTCCAACCCCCTCCAGGAAGCGCCGAAATCCTGCCAGCCCCGCTCCCCCTGCGGCAGCCTTGTCCAGCTGTGGGGGCAAGAGTCTGAAGCCTAGCCATACTAGCTCTTCCAAAGGCAGAAACCAGAGAGAAAGAAAAATTCCTGGGCTTAGGTTTCAAAGGGTGGTGTTCACAAGTTGATCTCCCTTTACAATGGGAAAACGACTGTCTGTTCTCAGAGATGACCAGGCATTGGCCAGCAGAAAGAAACCCCATCAACCTCCAGCAGCTTAAATTTCTCTAGCAGTTTTTCTTTGTTTCTTATTTATCAGCCTATCACACACACAGCAGTGACAGCCCCAGGCGTCCCCTCTCGGTAACACCAGAGCAGCTACCGCCCCAGGGTTCCACTCTCTGTGACACCACAGCCGTGACAGCACTGGGCTTCCCTCTCTGTGACACGACAGCCGTGACGGCACTGGTCTTCCCGCTCTGTGACGCCACAGCTGTGACAGCACCAGTGTTCCACACTCTGTGATACAACGGTAGTGAAAACAACAGCATTCCGCTCTCTGTGACACAACAGCAGTGACAACAACTGCTTTCTAATCTCTGTGACACCATGGCTGTGACTACACCAGTGTTCCACTGTCTGTGAGACGACAGCAGTGGCAGCACTGGGCTTCCCTCTCTGTGACGCCACAGCTGTGACAGCACCAGTGTTCCACACTCTGTGACACAACGGTAGTGAAAACAACAGCATTCCGCTCTCTCTGACACCACAGCAGTGACACCATTGGGCTTCCCTCTCTGTGACACCACAGCAGCGACAGCACTGGGCCTCCCTCTCTGTGACACCACAGCAGTGACAGCGCTGGGCTTCCCTCTCTGTGACGCCACAGCTGTGACAGCACCAGTGTTCCACACTCTGTGACACAACGGTAGTGAAAACAACAGCATTCCGCTCTCTCTGACACCACAGCAGTGACACCATTGGGCTTCCCTCTCTGTGACACCACAGCAGCGACAGCACTGGGCTTCCCTCTCTGTGGCACCACAGCAGTGACACCACTGGGCTTCCCTCTCTGTGACACCACAGAATTGACAGCAACAGCGTTCCACTCTCTGTGACACCACGGCAGTCACAGCACTGGTTTCCCTCTCTGTGACACCACAGCCGTCACAGCCCAACTGCTCCCCTCTCTGTGACACCACAACAGTGACAGCACAGTCTTCTATTCTCTGTGACACCAGAGCTCTGACAACTCCAATTTCCTCTGCAATGTGATACTACAGCTGTGACAGTTCTAGTGTTCCACTCTCTGTGACACCCGAGCAGTGAAAGCCTCAGTGTTCCACTCTCTGTCACATGACAGCCATGACAGCCCCACTGTTCACCTCTTAGTGAAGCAATCGCTCTGACAGCTCCAATTTCCTCCTCACTCTGACACCTGTCATGGTTTGAAAGTATTAATTAAAAAATCACTGGAAAACTTATCCATTTCTTGCTTGAAGATGTGGAATATGAGAAGGCCAAAAGAAGTTTAAAATTTAAAAGGAATCGAGGAAGTTTATTAACCAAACTACAAGGATACAAAACCAGAATAAAACTTCCAGATACCCTTTTTCCCCAGCAGCCACGCATT
This sequence comes from Cyanistes caeruleus, assembly GCF_971803275.1. Classification (NCBI taxonomy): domain Eukaryota; kingdom Metazoa; phylum Chordata; class Aves; order Passeriformes; family Paridae; genus Cyanistes; species Cyanistes caeruleus. Next base: position 1,488,372 of record NW_028256296.1, on the reverse strand, counting down.
GCTGTGTTTAATTGACAACACAGAGGTAAAAAAAACCATTGCTGTTTAAAACAGTCATAACTCTGCTATAGTCTTTTCATCAGTCCTTGTAGGGAAAAAGAAGTTCTCTTTTGTCAATCTATGGAGATTTTCACAAGAAAAAACATTTTCTCATGCCTTCCTATTGCTCTGATGCCAGCTGCTTAGAAAACTCTGCCATCAGTCCTTTCCTCCCATTTGACACCAGTCTCAGCTGTGTTTGTGGGCCATGATTCAAGGGGTGTCATTGAATCATGAAGGATAAGTTCTTCAAAGGCAAAAGTTCTCTTCATTGGATTCTGTGATCATCTCTGGAAACAGGAATGTTTTGCTTTGTCACTTAAGAGCCACAAATCTTCAGCATCTCTCACTTCTCCTTTTCTCTTCCAGCATCACATAGCATTACAACAACTTCACCATTAGCACAGCTTTAGCAATGAATTCCTTTTGCTCAGAACTATGCTTTGAAATACTCCATTCCCCCCAAAATACTGTTTCAGGAATTCAAGGAGTTTCTTCAGAACATGATTGTCCCCCTCCATAGCTTGAATAAAAGAAAATTTCAGCTTCTTCGGGCATCTTCCTCTTCTCTTCCCATCTGAGGCTTAATTCCTTTCCTCGCTGCCTTGGGTGGTTGATGCTGCCTCTTTACCTGTTGATCCCTCTCACTTCCCCTCTCTCTGGAAAAAGGATTCATCTGCAAGTCTCGTCTGGCTAGTGAAAGGCTTCAACTCTTGCCCAGGCACTGGGGATGGTCCCGGGGCCAGCGGCTGCAGCTCTTTGCCATGCAAGATTTTCCCTAGCTGCTCTGGAGGAGTGTGGCCACTGTGTCAGCAAGCCACAGCTCAAGAGCTTTCCCTCCCCTTCCTCGGCAGTTGCTGCTGAAAGCCAGCAGCGGCACAAACTGCTGCCGAGCCAGGAAGCAGCCTGACCCGCCAGCCCCACTCTACAAGGCTCAGTGAGCCCTGCCAGAGCTTCAGCCCATCTGGGAAGGGGCCGCTGTCATTTCACACTCTCCAACCCCCTCCAGGAAGCGCCGAAATCCTGCCAGCCCCGCTCCCCCTGCGGCAGCCTTGTCCAGCTGTGGGGGCAAGAGTCTGAAGCCTAGCCATACTAGCTCTTCCAAAGGCAGAAACCAGAGAGAAAGAAAAATTCCTGGGCTTAGGTTTCAAAGGGTGGTGTTCACAAGTTGATCTCCCTTTACAATGGGAAAACGACTGTCTGTTCTCAGAGATGACCAGGCATTGGCCAGCAGAAAGAAACCCCATCAACCTCCAGCAGCTTTAATTTCTCTAGCAGTTTTTCTTTGTTTCTTATTTATCAGCCTATCACACACACAGCAGTGACAGCCCCAGGCGTCCCCTCTCTGTAACACCAGAGCAGCTACCGCCCCAGGGTTCCACTCTCTGTGACACCACAGCCGTGACAACACCAGCGTTCCACTCTCTGTGACGCCACAGCCGTGAGAGCACTGGTCTTCCCGCTCTGTGACGCCACAGCTGTGACAGCACCAGTGTTCCACACTCTGTGATACAACGGTAGTGAAAACAACAGCATTCCGCTCTCTGTGACACAACAGCAGTGACAACAACTGCTTTCTAATCTCTGTGACACCATGGCTGTGACTACACCAGTGTTCCACTGTCTGTGAGACGACAGCAGTGGCAGCACTGGGCTTCCCTCTCTGTGACGCCACAGCTGTGACAGCACCAGTGTTCCACACTCTGTGACACAACGGTAGTGAAAACAACAGCATTCCGCTCTCTCTGACACCACAGCAGTGACACCATTGGGCTTCCCTCTCTGTGACACCACAGCAGCGACAGCACTGGGCCTCCCTCTCTGTGACACCACAGCAGTGACAGCGCTGGGCTTCCCTCTCTGTGACGCCACAGCTGTGACAGCACCAGTGTTCCACACTCTGTGACACAACGGTAGTGAAAACAACAGCATTCCGCTCTCTCTGACACCACAGCAGTGACACCATTGGGCTTCCCTCTCTGTGACACCACAGCAGCGACAGCACTGGGCTTCCCTCTCTGTGGCACCACAGCAGTGACACCACTGGGCTTCCCTCTCTGTGACACCACAGAATTGACAGCAACAGCGTTCCACTCTCTGTGACACCACGGCAGTCACAGCACTGGTTTCCCTCTCTGTGACACCACAGCCGTCACAGCCCAACTGCTCCCCTCTCTGTGACACCACAACAGTGACAGCACAGTCTTCTATTCTCTGTGACACCAGAGCTCTGACAACTCCAATTTCCTCTGCAATGTGATACTACAGCTGTGACAGTTCTAGTGTTCCACTCTCTGTGACACCCGAGCAGTGAAAGCCTCAGTGTTCCACTCTCTGTCACATGACAGCCATGACAGCCCCACTGTTCACCTCTTAGTGAAGCAATCGCTCTGACAGCTCCAATTTCCTCCTCACTCTGACACCTGTCATGGTTTGAAAGTATTAATTAAAAAATCACTGGAAAACTTATCCATTTCTTGCTTGAAGATGTGGAATATGAGAAGGCCAAAAGAAGTTTAAAATTTAAAAGGAATCGAGGAAGTTTATTAACCAAACTACAAGGATACAAAACCAGAATAAAACTTCCAGATACCCTTTTTCCCCAGCAGCCACGCATTGCTGTGTTTAATTGACAACACAGAGGTAAAAAAAACCATTGCTGTTTAAAACAGTCATAACTCTGCTATAGTCTTTTCATCAGTCCTTGTAGGGAAAAAGAAGTTCTCTTTTGTCAATCTATGGAGATTTTCACAAGAAAAAACATTTTCTCATGCCTTCCTATTGCTCTGATGCCAGCTGCTTAGAAAACTCTGCCATCAGTCCTTTCCTCCCATTTGACACCAGTCTCAGCTGTGTTTGTGGGCCATGATTCAAGGGGTGTCATTGAATCATGAAGGATAAGTTCTTCAAAGGCAAAAGTTCTCTTCATTGGATTCTGTGATCATCTCTGGAAACAGGAATGTTTTGCTTTGTCACTTAAGAGCCACAAATCTTCAGCATCTCTCACTTCTCCTTTTCTCTTCCAGCATCACATAGCATTACAACAACTTCACCATTAGCACAGCTTTAGCAATGAATTCCTTTTGCTCAGAACTATGCTTTGAAATACTCCATTCCCCCCAAAATACTGTTTCAGGAATTCAAGGAGTTTCTTCAGAACATGATTGTCCCCCTCCATAGCTTGAATAAAAGAAAATTTCAGCTTCTTCGGGCATCTTCCTCTTCTCTTCCCATCTGAGGCTTAATTCCTTTCCTCGCTGCCTTGGGTGGTTGATGCTGCCTCTTTACCTGTTGATCCCTCTCACTTCCCCTCTCTCTGGAAAAAGGATTCATCTGCAAGTCTCGTCTGGCTAGTGAAAGGCTTCAACTCTTGCCCAGGCACTGGGGATGGTCCCGGGGCCAGCGGCTGCAGCTCTTTGCCATGCAAGATTTTCCCTAGCTGCTCTGGAGGAGTGTGGCCACTGTGTCAGCAAGCCACAGCTCAAGAGCTTTCCCTCCCCTTCCTCGGCAGTTGCTGCTGAAAGCCAGCAGCGGCACAAACTGCTGCCGAGCCAGGAAGCAGCCTGACCCGCCAGCCCCACTCTACAAGGCTCAGTGAGCCCTGCCAGAGCTTCAGCCCATCTGGGAAGGGGCCGCTGTCATTTCACACTCTCCAACCCCCTCCAGGAAGCGCCGAAATCCTGCCAGCCCCGCTCCCCCTGCGGCAGCCTTGTCCAGCTGTGGGGGCAAGAGTCTGAAGCCTAGCCATACTAGCTCTTCCAAAGGCAGAAACCAGAGAGAAAGAAAAATTCCTGGGCTTAGGTTTCAAAGGGTGGTGTTCACAAGTTGATCTCCCTTTACAATGGGAAAACGACTGTCTGTTCTCAGAGATGACCAGGCATTGGCCAGCAGAAAGAAACCCCATCAACCTCCAGCAGCTTAAATTTCTCTAGCAGTTTTTCTTTGTTTCTTATTTATCAGCCTATCACACACACAGCAGTGACAGCCCCAGGCGTCCCCTCTCGGTAACACCAGAGCAGCTACCGCCCCAGGGTTCCACTCTCTGTGACACCACAGCCGTGACAGCACTGGGCTTCCCTCTCTGTGACACGACAGCCGTGACGGCACTGGGCTTCCCTCTCTGTGACACCACATCAGAGACAGCACCATTGTTCCTCTCTCGGTGACACCACGGCAGTGACAGCACCAGTTTTCCACTCTCTGTGACACAACAGCAGTGACAACAACTGCTTTCTAATCTCTGTGACACCATGGCTGTGACTACACCAGTGTTCCACTGTCTGTGACACGACAGCAGTGACAGCACTGGGCTTCCCTCTCTGTGACGCCACAGCTGTGACAGCACCAGTGTTCCACACTCTGTGACACAACGGTAGTGAAAACAACAGCATTCCGCTCTCTCTGACACCACAGCAGTGACACCATTGGGCTTCCCTCTCTGTGACACCACAGAATTGACAGCAACAGCGTTCCACTCTCTGTGACACCACGGCAGTCACAGCACTGGTTTCCCTCTCTGTGACACCACAGCCTTCACAGCCCAACTGCTCCCTTCTCTGTGACACCACAACAGTGACGGCACAGTCTTCTATTCTCTGTGACACCAGAGCTCTGACAACTCCAATTTCCTCTGCAATGTGATACTACAGCTGTGACAGTTCTAGTGTTCCACTCTCTGTGACACCCGAGCAGTGAAAGCCTCAGTGTTCTACTCTCTGTCACATGACAGCCATGACAGCCCCACTGTTCACCTCTTAGTGAAGCAATCGCTCTGACAGCTCCAATTTCCTCCTCACTCTGACACCTGTCATGGTTTGAAAGTATTAATTAAAAAATCACTGGAAAACTTATCCATTTCTTGCTTGATGTGGAATATGAGAAGGCCAAAAGAAGTTTAAAATTTAAAAGGAATCGAGGAAGTTTATTAACCAAACTACAAGGATACAAAACCAGAATAAAACTTCCAGATACCCTTTTTCCCCAGCAGCCATGCATTGCTGTGTTTAATTGACAACACAGAGGTAAAAAAAACCATTGCTGTTTAAAACAGTCAGAACTCTGCTATAGTCTTTTCATCAGTCCTTGTAGGGAAAAAGAAGTTCTCTTTTGTCAATCTATGGAGATTTTCACAAGAAAAAACATTTTCTCATGCCTTCCTATTGCTCTGATGCCAGCTGCTTAGAAAACTCTGCCATCAGGCCTTTCCTCCCATTTGACACCAGTCCCAGCTGTGTTTGTGGGCCATGATTCAAGGGGTGTCATTGACTCATGAAGGATAAGTTCTTCAAAGGCAAAAGTTCTCTTCATTGGATTCTGTGATCATCTCTGGAAACAGGAATGTTTTGCTTTGTCACTTAAGAGCCACAAATCTTCAGCATCTCTCACTTCTCCTTTTCTCTTCCAGCATCACATAGCATTACAACAACTTCACCATTAGCACAGCTTTAGCAATGAATTCCTTTTGCTCAGAACTATGCTTTGAAATACTCCATTCCCCCCAAAATACTGTTTCAGGAATTCAAGGAGTTTCTTCAGAACATGATTGTCCCCCTCCATAGCTTGAATAAAAGAAAATTTCAGCTTCTTCGGGCATCTTCCTCTTCTCTTCCCATCTGAGGCTTAATTCCTTTCCTCGCTGCCTTGGGTGGTTGATGCTGCCTCTTTACCTGTTGATCCCTCTCACTTCCCCTCTCTCTGGAAAAAGGATTCATCTGCAAGTCTCGTCTGGCTAGTGAAAGGCTTCAACTCTTGCCCAGGCACTGGGGATGGTCCCGGGGCCAGCGGCTGCAGCTCTTTGCCATGCAAGATTTTCCCTAGCTGCTCTGGAGGAGTGTGGCCACTGTGTCAGCAAGCCACAGCTCAAGAGCTTTCCCTCCCCTTCCTCGGCAGTTGCTGCTGAAAGCCAGCAGCGGCACAAACTGCTGCCGAGCCAGGAAGCAGCCTGACCCGCCAGCCCCACTCTACAAGGCTCAGTGAGCCCTGCCAGAGCTTCAGCCCATCTGGGAAGGGGCCGCTGTCATTTCACACTCTCCAACCCCCTCCAGGAAGCGCCGAAATCCTGCCAGCCCCGCTCCCCCTGCGGCAGCCTTGTCCAGCTGTGGGGGCAAGAGTCTGAAGCCTAGCCATACTAGCTCTTCCAAAGGCAGAAACCAGAGAGAAAGAAAAATTCCTGGGCTTAGGTTTCAAAGGGTGGTGTTCACAAGTTGATCTCCCTTTACAATGGGAAAACGACTGTCTGTTCTCAGAGATGACCAGGCATTGGCCAGCAGAAAGAAACCCCATCAACCTCCAGCAGCTTTAATTTCTCTAGCAGTTTTTCTTTGTTTCTTATTTATCAGCCTATCACACACACAGCAGTGACAGCCCCAGGCGTCCCCTCTCTGTAACACCAGAGCAGCTACCGCCCCAGGGTTCCACTCTCTGTGACACCACAGCCGTGACAACACCAGCGTTCCACTCTCTGTGACGCCACAGCCGTGAGAGCACTGGTCTTCCCGCTCTGTGACGCCACAGCTGTGACAGCACCAGTGTTCCACACTCTGTGATACAACGGTAGTGAAAACAACAGCATTCCGCTCTCTGTGACACAACAGCAGTGACAACAACTGCTTTCTAATCTCTGTGACACCATGGCTGTGACTACACCAGTGTTCCACTGTCTGTGAGACGACAGCAGTGGCAGCACTGGGCTTCCCTCTCTGTGACGCCACAGCTGTGACAGCACCAGTGTTCCACACTCTGTGACACAACGGTAGTGAAAACAACAGCATTCCGCTCTCTCTGACACCACAGCAGTGACACCATTGGGCTTCCCTCTCTGTGACACCACAGCAGCGACAGCACTGGGCCTCCCTCTCTGTGACACCACAGCAGTGACAGCGCTGGGCTTCCCTCTCTGTGACGCCACAGCTGTGACAGCACCAGTGTTCCACACTCTGTGACACAACGGTAGTGAAAACAACAGCATTCCGCTCTCTCTGACACCACAGCAGTGACACCATTGGGCTTCCCTCTCTGTGACACCACAGCAGCGACAGCACTGGGCTTCCCTCTCTGTGGCACCACAGCAGTGACACCACTGGGCTTCCCTCTCTGTGACACCACAGAATTGACAGCAACAGCGTTCCACTCTCTGTGACACCACGGCAGTCACAGCACTGGTTTCCCTCTCTGTGACACCACAGCCGTCACAGCCCAACTGCTCCCCTCTCTGTGACACCACAACAGTGACAGCACAGTCTTCTATTCTCTGTGACACCAGAGCTCTGACAACTCCAATTTCCTCTGCAATGTGATACTACAGCTGTGACAGTTCTAGTGTTCCACTCTCTGTGACACCCGAGCAGTGAAAGCCTCAGTGTTCCACTCTCTGTCACATGACAGCCATGACAGCCCCACTGTTCACCTCTTAGTGAAGCAATCGCTCTGACAGCTCCAATTTCCTCCTCACTCTGACACCTGTCATGGTTTGAAAGTATTAATTAAAAAATCACTGGAAAACTTATCCATTTCTTGCTTGAAGATGTGGAATATGAGAAGGCCAAAAGAAGTTTAAAATTTAAAAGGAATCGAGGAAGTTTATTAACCAAACTACAAGGATACAAAACCAGAATAAAACTTCCAGATACCCTTTTTCCCCAGCAGCCACGCATTGCTGTGTTTAATTGACAACACAGAGGTAAAAAAAACCATTGCTGTTTAAAACAGTCATAACTCTGCTATAGTCTTTTCATCAGTCCTTGTAGGGAAAAAGAAGTTCTCTTTTGTCAATCTATGGAGATTTTCACAAGAAAAAACATTTTCTCATGCCTTCCTATTGCTCTGATGCCAGCTGCTTAGAAAACTCTGCCATCAGTCCTTTCCTCCCATTTGACACCAGTCTCAGCTGTGTTTGTGGGCCATGATTCAAGGGGTGTCATTGAATCATGAAGGATAAGTTCTTCAAAGGCAAAAGTTCTCTTCATTGGATTCTGTGATCATCTCTGGAAACAGGAATGTTTTGCTTTGTCACTTAAGAGCCACAAATCTTCAGCATCTCTCACTTCTCCTTTTCTCTTCCAGCATCACATAGCATTACAACAACTTCACCATTAGCACAGCTTTAGCAATGAATTCCTTTTGCTCAGAACTATGCTTTGAAATACTCCATTCCCCCCAAAATACTGTTTCAGGAATTCAAGGAGTTTCTTCAGAACATGATTGTCCCCCTCCATAGCTTGAATAAAAGAAAATTTCAGCTTCTTCGGGCATCTTCCTCTTCTCTTCCCATCTGAGGCTTAATTCCTTTCCTCGCTGCCTTGGGTGGTTGATGCTGCCTCTTTACCTGTTGATCCCTCTCACTTCCCCTCTCTCTGGAAAAAGGATTCATCTGCAAGTCTCGTCTGGCTAGTGAAAGGCTTCAACTCTTGCCCAGGCACTGGGGATGGTCCCGGGGCCAGCGGCTGCAGCTCTTTGCCATGCAAGATTTTCCCTAGCTGCTCTGGAGGAGTGTGGCCACTGTGTCAGCAAGCCACAGCTCAAGAGCTTTCCCTCCCCTTCCTCGGCAGTTGCTGCTGAAAGCCAGCAGCGGCACAAACTGCTGCCGAGCCAGGAAGCAGCCTGACCCGCCAGCCCCACTCTACAAGGCTCAGTGAGCCCTGCCAGAGCTTCAGCCCATCTGGGAAGGGGCCGCTGTCATTTCACACTCTCCAACCCCCTCCAGGAAGCGCCGAAATCCTGCCAGCCCCGCTCCCCCTGCGGCAGCCTTGTCCAGCTGTGGGGGCAAGAGTCTGAAGCCTAGCCATACTAGCTCTTCCAAAGGCAGAAACCAGAGAGAAAGAAAAATTCCTGGGCTTAGGTTTCAAAGGGTGGTGTTCACAAGTTGATCTCCCTTTACAATGGGAAAACGACTGTCTGTTCTCAGAGATGACCAGGCATTGGCCAGCAGAAAGAAACCCCATCAACCTCCAGCAGCTTAAATTTCTCTAGCAGTTTTTCTTTGTTTCTTATTTATCAGCCTATCACACACACAGCAGTGACAGCCCCAGGCGTCCCCTCTCGGTAACACCAGAGCAGCTACCGCCCCAGGGTTCCACTCTCTGTGACACCACAGCCGTGACAGCACTGGGCTTCCCTCTCTGTGACACGACAGCCGTGACGGCACTGGGCTTCCCTCTCTGTGACACCACATCAGAGACAGCACCATTGTTCCTCTCTCGGTGACACCACGGCAGTGACAGCACCAGTTTTCCACTCTCTGTGACACAACAGCAGTGACAACAACTGCTTTCTAATCTCTGTGACACCATGGCTGTGACTACACCAGTGTTCCACTGTCTGTGACACGACAGCAGTGACAGCACTGGGCTTCCCTCTCTGTGACGCCACAGCTGTGACAGCACCAGTGTTCCACACTCTGTGACACAACGGTAGTGAAAACAACAGCATTCCGCTCTCTCTGACACCACAGCAGTGACACCATTGGGCTTCCCTCTCTGTGACACCACAGAATTGACAGCAACAGCGTTCCACTCTCTGTGACACCACGGCAGTCACAGCACTGGTTTCCCTCTCTGTGACACCACAGCCTTCACAGCCCAACTGCTCCCTTCTCTGTGACACCACAACAGTGACGGCACAGTCTTCTATTCTCTGTGACACCAGAGCTCTGACAACTCCAATTTCCTCTGCAATGTGATACTACAGCTGTGACAGTTCTAGTGTTCCACTCTCTGTGACACCCGAGCAGTGAAAGCCTCAGTGTTCTACTCTCTGTCACATGACAGCCATGACAGCCCCACTGTTCACCTCTTAGTGAAGCAATCGCTCTGACAGCTCCAATTTCCTCCTCACTCTGACACCTGTCATGGTTTGAAAGTATTAATTAAAAAATCACTGGAAAACTTATCCATTTCTTGCTTGATGTGGAATATGAGAAGGCCAAAAGAAGTTTAAAATTTAAAAGGAATCGAGGAAGTTTATTAACCAAACTACAAGGATACAAAACCAGAATAAAACTTCCAGATACCCTTTTTCCCCAGCAGCCATGCATTGCTGTGTTTAATTGACAACACAGAGGTAAAAAAAACCATTGCTGTTTAAAACAGTCAGAACTCTGCTATAGTCTTTTCATCAGTCCTTGTAGGGAAAAAGAAGTTCTCTTTTGTCAATCTATGGAGATTTTCACAAGAAAAAACATTTTCTCATGCCTTCCTATTGCTCTGATGCCAGCTGCTTAGAAAACTCTGCCATCAGGCCTTTCCTCCCATTTGACACCAGTCCCAGCTGTGTTTGTGGGCCATGATTCAAGGGGTGTCATTGACTCATGAAGGATAAGTTCTTCAAAGGCAAAAGTTCTCTTCATTGGATTCTGTGATCATCTCTGGAAACAGGAATGTTTTGCTTTGTCACTTAAGAGCCACAAATCTTCAGCATCTCTCACTTCTCCTTTTCTCTTCCAGCATCACATAGCATTACAACAACTTCACCATTAGCACAGCTTTAGCAATGAATTCCTTTTGCTCAGAACTATGCTTTGAAATACTCCATTCCCCCCAAAATACTGTTTCAGGAATTCAAGGAGTTTCTTCAGAACATGATTGTCCCCCTCCATAGCTTGAATAAAAGAAAATTTCAGCTTCTTCGGGCATCTTCCTCTTCTCTTCCCATCTGAGGCTTAATTCCTTTCCTCGCTGCCTTGGGTGGTTGATGCTGCCTCTTTACCTGTTGATCCCTCTCTCTTCCCCTCTCTCTGGAAAAAGGATTCATCTGCAAGTCTCGTCTGGCTAGTGAAAGGCTTCAACTCTTGCCCAGGCACTGGGGATGGTCCCGGGGCCAGCGGCTGCAGCTCTTTGCCATGCAAGATTTTCCCTAGCTGCTCTGGAGGAGTGTGGCCACTGTGTCAGCAAGCCACAGCTCAAGAGCTTTCCCTCCCCTTCCTCGGCAGTTGCTGCTGAAAGCCAGCAGCGGCAGAAACTGCTGCCGAGCCAGGAAGCAGCCTGACCCGCCAGCCCCACTCTACAAGGCTCAGTGAGCCCTGCCAGAGCTTCAGCCCATCTGGGAAGGGGCCGCTGTCATTTCACACTCTCCAACCCCCTCCAGGAAGCGCCGAAATCCTGCCAGCCCCGCTCCCCCTGCGGCAGCCTTGTCCAGCCGGGGGGGCAAGAGGCTGAAGCCTAGCCATACTAGCTCTTCCAAAGGCAGAAACCAGAGAGAAAGAAAAATTCCTGGGCTTAGGTTTCAAAGGGTGGTGTTCACAAGTTGATCTCCCTTTACAATGGGAAAACGACTGTCTGTTCTCAGAGATGACCAGGCATTGGCCAGCAGAAAGAAACCCCATCAACCTCCAGCAGCTTTAATTTCTCTAGCAGTTTTTCTTTGTTTCTTATTTATCAGCCTATCACACACACAGCAGTGACAGCCCCAGGCGTCCCCTCTCTGTAACACCAGAGCAGCTACCGCCCCAGGGTTCCACTCTCTGTGACACCACAGCCGTGACAACACCAGCGTTCCACTCTCTGTGACGCCACAGCCGTGAGAGCACTGGTCTTCCCGCTCTGTGACGCCACAGCTGTGACAGCACCAGTGTTCCACACTCTGTGATACAACGGTAGTGAAAACAACAGCATTCCGCTCTCTGTGACACAACAGCAGTGACAACAACTGCTTTCTAATCTCTGTGACACCATGGCTGTGACTACACCAGTGTTCCACTGTCTGTGAGACGACAGCAGTGGCAGCACTGGGCTTCCCTCTCTGTGACGCCACAGCTGTGACAGCACCAGTGTTCCACACTCTGTGACACAACGGTAGTGAAAACAACAGCATTCCGCTCTCTCTGACACCACAGCAGTGACACCATTGGGCTTCCCTCTCTGTGACACCACAGCAGCGACAGCACTGGGCCTCCCTCTCTGTGACACCACAGCAGTGACAGCGCTGGGCTTCCCTCTCTGTGACGCCACAGCTGTGACAGCACCAGTGTTCCACACTCTGTGACACAACGGTAGTGAAAACAACAGCATTCCGCTCTCTCTGACACCACAGCAGTGACACCATTGGGCTTCCCTCTCTGTGACACCACAGCAGCGACAGCACTGGGCCTCCCTCTCTGTGACACCACAGCAGTGACAGCGCTGGGCTTCCCTCTCTGTGACACCACAGAATTGACAGCAACAGCGTTCTACTCTCTGTGACACCACGGCAGTCACAACACTGGTTTCCCTCTCTGTGACACCAGAGCCGTCACAGCCCAACTGCTCCCCTCTCTGTGACACCACAACAGTGACAGCACAGTCTTCTATTCTCTGTGACACCAGAGCTCTGACAACTCCAATTTCCTCTGCAATGTGATACTACAGCTGTGACAGTTCTAGTGTTCCACTCTCTGTGACACCCGAGCAGTGAAAGCCTCAGTGTTCCACTCTCTGTCACATGACAGCCATGACAGCCCCACTGTTCACCTCTTAGTGAAGCAATCGCTCTGACAGCTCCAATTTCCTCCTCACTCTGACACCTGTCATGGTTTGAAAGTATTAATTAAAAAATCACTGGAAAACTTATTCATTTCTTGCTTGAAGATGTGGAATATGAGAAGGCCAAAAGAAGTTTAAAATTTAAAAGGAATCGAGGAAGTTTATTAACCAAACTACATGGAAACAAAACCAGAATAAAACTTCCAGATACCCTTTTTCCCCAGCAGCCACGCATTGCTGTGTTTAATTGACAACACAGAGGTAAAAAAAACCATTGCTGTTTAAAACAGTCATAACTCTGCTATAGTCTTTTCATCAGTCCTTGTAGGGAAAAAGAAGTTCTCTTTTGTCAATCTATGGAGATTTTCACAAGAAAAAACATTTTCTCATGCCTTCCTATTGCTCTGATGCCAGCTGCTTAGAAAACTCTGCCATCAGGCCTTTCCTCCCATTTTACACCAGGCTCAGCTGTGTTTGTGGGCCATGATTCAAGGGGTGTCATTGACTCATGAAGGATAAGTTCTTCAAAGGCAAAAGTTCTCTTCATTGGATTCTGTGATCATCTCTGGAAACAGGAATGTTTTGCTTTGTCACTTAAGAGCCACAAATCTTCAGCATCTCTCACTTCTCCTTTTCTCTTCCAGCATCACATAGCATTACAACAACTTCACCATTAGCACAGCTTTAGCAATGAATTCCTTTTGCTCAGAACTATGCTTTGAAATACTCCATTCCCCCCAAAATACTGTTTCAGGAATTCAAGGAGTTTCTTCAGAACATGATTGTCCCCCTCCATAGCTTGAATAAAAGAAAATTTCAGCTTCTTCGGGCATCTTCCTCTTCTCTTCCCATCTGAGGCTTAATTCCTTTCCTCGCTGCCTTGGGTGGTTGATGCTGCCTCTTTACCTGTTGATCCCTCTCTCTTCCCCTCTCTCTGGAAAAAGGATTCATCTGCAAGTCTCGTCTGGCTAGTGAAAGGCTTCAACTCTTGCCCAGGCACTGGGGATGGTCCCGGGGCCAGCGGCTGCAGCTCTTTGCCATGCAAGATTTTCCCTAGCTGCTCTGGAGGAGTGTGGCCACTGTGTCAGCAAGCCACAGCTCAAGAGCTTTCCCTCCCCTTCCTCGGCAGTTGCTGCTGAAAGCCAGCAGCGGCAGAAACTGCTGCCGAGCCAGGAAGCAGCCTGACCCGCCAGCCCCACTCTACAAGGCTCAGTGAGCCCTGCCAGAGCTTCAGCCCATCTGGGAAGGGGCCGCTGTCATTTCACACTCTCCAACCCCCTCCAGGAAGCGCCGAAATCCTGCCAGCCCCGCTCCCCCTGCGGCAGCCTTGTCCAGCCGGGGGGGCAAGAGGCTGAAGCCTAGCCATACTAGCTCTTCCAAAGGCAGAAACCAGAGAGAAAGAAAAATTCCTGGGCTTAGGTTTCAAAGGGTGGTGTTCACAAGTTGATCTCCCTTTACAATGGGAAAACGACTGTCTGTTCTCAGAGATGACCAGGCATTGGCCAGCAGAAAGAAACCCCATCAACCTCCAGCAGCTTTAATTTCTCTAGCAGTTTTTCTTTGTTTCTTATTTATCAGCCTATCACACACACAGCAGTGACAGCCCCAGGCGTCCCCTCTCTGTAACACCAGAGCAGCTACCGCCCCAGGGTTCCACTCTCTGTGACACCACAGCCGTGACAACACCAGCGTTCCACTCTCTGTGACGCCACAGCCGTGAGAGCACTGGTCTTCCCGCTCTGTGACGCCACAGCTGTGACAGCACCAGTGTTCCACACTCTGTGATACAACGGTAGTGAAAACAACAGCATTCCGCTCTCTGTGACACAACAGCAGTGACAACAACTGCTTTCTAATCTCTGTGACACCATGGCTGTGACTACACCAGTGTTCCACTGTCTGTGAGACGACAGCAGTGGCAGCACTGGGCTTCCCTCTCTGTGACGCCACAGCTGTGACAGCACCAGTGTTCCACACTCTGTGACACAACGGTAGTGAAAACAACAGCATTCCGCTCTCTCTGACACCACAGCAGTGACACCATTGGGCTTCCCTCTCTGTGACACCACAGCAGCGACAGCACTGGGCCTCCCTCTCTGTGACACCACAGCAGTGACAGCGCTGGGCTTCCCTCTCTGTGACGCCACAGCTGTGACAGCACCAGTGTTCCACACTCTGTGACACAACGGTAGTGAAAACAACAGCATTCCGCTCTCTCTGACACCACAGCAGTGACACCATTGGGCTTCCCTCTCTGTGACACCACAGCAGCGACAGCACTGGGCCTCCCTCTCTGTGACACCACAGCAGTGACAGCGCTGGGCTTCCCTCTCTGTGACACCACAGAATTGACAGCAACAGCGTTCTACTCTCTGTGACACCACGGCAGTCACAACACTGGTTTCCCTCTCTGTGACACCAGAGCCGTCACAGCCCAACTGCTCCCCTCTCTGTGACACCACAACAGTGACAGCACAGTCTTCTATTCTCTGTGACACCAGAGCTCTGACAACTCCAATTTCCTCTGCAATGTGATACTACAGCTGTGACAGTTCTAGTGTTCCACTCTCTGTGACACCCGAGCAGTGAAAGCCTCAGTGTTCCACTCTCTGTCACATGACAGCCATGACAGCCCCACTGTTCACCTCTTAGTGAAGCAATCGCTCTGACAGCTCCAATTTCCTCCTCACTCTGACACCTGTCATGGTTTGAAAGTATTAATTAAAAAATCACTGGAAAACTTATTCATTTCTTGCTTGAAGATGTGGAATATGAGAAGGCCAAAAGAAGTTTAAAATTTAAAAGGAATCGAGGAAGTTTATTAACCAAACTACATGGAAACAAAACCAGAATAAAACTTCCAGATACCCTTTTTCCCCAGCAGCCACGCATTGCTGTGTTTAATTGACAACACAGAGGTAAAAAAAACCATTGCTGTTTAAAACAGTCATAACTCTGCTATAGTCTTTTCATCAGTCCTTGTAGGGAAAAAGAAGTTCTCTTTTGTCAATCTATGGAGATTTTCACAAGAAAAAACATTTTCTCATGCCTTCCTATTGCTCTGATGCCAGCTGCTTAGAAAACTCTGCCATCAGGCCTTTCCTCCCATTTTACACCAGGCTCAGCTGTGTTTGTGGGCCATGATTCAAGGGGTGTCATTGAATCATGAAGGATAAGTTCTTCAAAGGCAAAAGTTCTCTTCATTGGATTCTGTGATCATCTCTGGAAACAGGAATCTTTTGCTTTGTCACTTAAGAGCCACAAATCTTCAGCATCTCTCACTTCTCCTTTTCTCTTCCAGCATCACATAGCATTACAACAACTTCACCATTAGCACAGCTTTAGCAATGAATTCCTTTTGCTCAGAACTATACTTTGAAATACTCCATTCCCCCCAAAATACTGTTTCAGGAATTCAAGGAGTTTCTTCAGAACATGATTGTCCCCCTCCATAGCTTGAATAAAAGAAAATTTCAGCTTCTTCGGGCATCTTCCTCTTCTCTTCCCATCTGAGGCTTAATTCCTTTCCTCGCTGCCTTGGGTGGTTGATGCTGCCTCTTTACCTGTTGATCCCTCTCTCTTCCCCTCTCTCTGGAAAAAGGATTCATCTGCAAGTCTCGTCTGGCTAGTGAAAGGCTTCAACTCTTGCCCAGGCACTGGGGATGGTCCCGGGGCCAGCGGCTGCAGCTCTTTGCCATGCAAGATTTTCCCTAGCTGCTCTGGAGGAGTGTGGCCACTGTGTCAGCAAGCCACAGCTCAAGAGCTTTCCCTCCCCTTCCTCGGCAGTTGCTGCTGAAAGCCAGCAGCGGCACAAACTGCTGCCGAGCCAGGAAGCAGCCTGACCCGCCAGCCCCACTCTACAAGGCTCAGTGAGCCCTGCCAGAGCTTCAGCCCATCTGGGAAGGGGCCGCTGTCATTTCACACTCTCCAACCCCCTCCAGGAAGTGCCAAAATCCTGCCAGCCCCGCTCCCCCTGCGGCAGCCTTGTCCAGTGGGGGGGGCAAGAGGCTGAAGCCTAGCCATACTAGCTCTTCCAAAGGCAGAAACCAGAGAGAAAGAAAAATTCCTGGGCTTAGGTTTCAAAGGGTGGTGTTCACAAGTTGATCTCCCTTTACAATGGGAAAACGACTGTCTGTTCTCAGAGATGAACAGGCATTGGCCAGCAGAAAGAAACCCCATCAACCTCCATCAGCTTTAATTTCTCTAGCAGTTTTTCTTTGTTTCTTATTCATCAGCCTATCACACACACAGCAGTGACAGCCCTAGGCGTCCCCTCTCTGTAACACCAGAGCAGCTACCGCCCCAGGGTTCCACTCTCTGTGACACCACAGCCGTGACCACACCAGCGTTCCACTCTCTGTGATACCACAGCAGTGACAGCACTGGGCTTCCCTCTCTGTGACACCACAGCCGTGACAGCACTGGGCTTCCCTCTCTGTGATACCACATCAGAGACAGCACCATTGTTCCTCTCTCAGTGACACCACGGCAGTGACAGCACCAGTTTTCCACTCTCTGTGACACAACAGCAGTGACAACAACTGCTTTCTACTCTCTGTGACACCATGGCTGTGACTACACCAGTGTTCCACTGTCTGTGACACGACCGCAGTGGCAGCACTGGGCTTCCCTCTCTCTGACGCCACAGCTGTGACAGCACCAGTGTTCCACACTCTGTGACACAACGGTAGTGAAAACAACAGCATTCCGCTCTCTCTGACACCACAGCAGTGACACCATTGGGCTTCCCTCTCTGTGACACCACAGCAGCGACAGCACTGGGCTTCCCTCTCTGTGGCACCACAGCAGTGACACCACTGGGCTTCCCTCTCTGTGACACCACAGAATTGACAGCAACAGCGTTCCACTCTCTGTGACACCACGGCAGTCACAGCACTGGTTTCCCTCTCTGTGACACCAGAGCCGTCACAGCCCAACTGCTCCCCTCTCTGTGACACCACAACAGTGACAGCACAGTCTTCTATTCTCTGTGACACCAGAGCTCTGACAACTCCAATTTCCTCTGCAATGTGATACTACAGCTGTGACAGTTCTAGTGTTCCACTCTCTGTGACACCCGAGCAGTGAAAGCCTCAGTGTTCCACTCTCTGTCACATGACAGCCATGACAGCCCCACTGTTCACCTCTTAGTGAAGCAATCGCTCTGACAGCTCCAATTTCCTCCTCACTCTGACACCTGTCATGGTTTGAAAGTATTAATTAAAAAATCACTGGAAAACTTATCCATTTCTTGCTTGAAGATGTGGAATATGAGAAGGCCAAAAGAAGTTTAAAATTTAAAAGGAATCGAGGAAGTTTATTAACCAAACTACAAGGATACAAAACCAGAATAAAACTTCCAGATACCCTTTTTCCCCAGCAGCCACGCATTGCTGTGTTTAATTGACAACACAGAGGTAAAAAAAACCATTGCTGTTTAAAACAGTCATAACTCTGCTATAGTCTTTTCATCAGTCCTTGTAGGGAAAAAGAAGTTCTCTTTTGTCAATCTATGGAGATTTTCACAAGAAAAAACATTTTCTCATGCCTTCCTATTGCTCTGATGCCAGCTGCTTAGAAAACTCTGCCATCAGGCCTTTCCTCCCATTTTACACCAGTCCCAGCTGTGTTTGTGGGCCATGATTCAAGGGGTGTCATTGAATCATGAAGGATAAGTTCTTCAAAGGCAAAAGTTCTCTTCATTGGATTCTGTGATCATCTCTGGAAACAGGAATGTTTTGCTTTGTCACTTAAGAGCCACAAATCTTCAGCATCTCTCACTTCTCCTTTTCTCTTCCAGCATCACATAGCATTACAGCAACTTCACCATTAGCACAGCTTTAGCAATGAATTCCTTTTGCTCAGAACTATGCTTTGAAATACTCCATTCCCCCCAAAATACTGTTTCAGGAATTCAAGGAGTTTCTTCAGAACATGATTGTCCCCCTCCATAGCTTGAATAAAAGAAAATTTCAGCTTCTTCGGGCATCTTCCTCTTCTCTTCCCATCTGAGGCTTAATTCCTTTCCTCGCTGCCTTGGGTGGTTGATGCTGCCTCTTTACCTGTTGATCCCTCTCTCTTCCCCTCTCTCTGGAAAAAGGATTCATCTGCAAGTCTCGTCTGGCTAGTGAAAGGCTTCAACTCTTGCCCAGGCACTGGGGATGGTCCCGGGGCCAGCGGCTGCAGCTCTTTGCCATGCAACATTTTCCCTAGCTGCTCTGGAGGAGTGTGGCCACTGTGTCAGCAAGCCACAGCTCAAGAGCTTTCCCTCCCCTTCCTCGGCAGTTGCTGCTGAAAGCCAGCAGCGGCACAAACTGCTGCCGAGCCAGGAAGCAGCCTGACCCGCCAGCCCCACTCTACAAGGCTCAGTGAGCCCTGCCAGAGCTTCAGCCCATCTGGGAAGGGGCCGCTGTCATTTCACACTCTACAACCCCCTCCAGGAAGTGCCGAAATCCTGCCAGCCCCGCTCCCCCTGCGGCAGCCTTGTCCAGCCGGGGGGGCAAGAGGCTGAAGCCTAGCCATACTAGCTCTTCCAAAGGCAGAAACCAGAGAGAAAGAAAAATTCCTGGGCTTAGGTTTCAAAGGGTGGTGTTCACAAGTTGATCTCCCTTTACAATGGGAAAACAACTGTCTGTTCTCAGAGATGAACAGGCATTGGCCAGCAGAAAGAAACCCCATCAACCTCCAGCAGCTTTAATTTCTCTAGCAGTTTTTCTTTGTTTCTTATTCATCAGCCTATCACACACACAGCAGTGACAGCCCCAGGCGTCCCCTCTCTGTAACACCAGAGCAGCTACCGTCCCAGGGTTCCACTCTCTGTGACACCACAGCCGTGACCACACCAGCGTTCCACTCTCTGTGATACCACAGCAGTGACAGCACTGGGCTTCCCTCTCTGTGACACCACAGCCGTGACAGCACTGGGCTTCCCTCTCTGTGATACCACATCAGAGACAGCACCATTGTTCCTCTCTCAGTGACACCACGGCAGTGACAGCACCAGTTTTCCACTCTCTGTGACACAACAGCAGTGACAACAACTGCTTTCTACTCTCTGTGACACCATGGCTGTGACTACACCAGTGTTCCACTGTCTGTGACACGACCGCTGTGGCAGCACTGGGCTTCCCTCTCTGTGACGCCACAGCTGTGACAGCACCAGTGTTCCACACTCTGTGACACAACGGTAGTGAAAACAACAGCATTCCGCTCTCTCTGACACCACAGCAGTGACACCACTGGGCTTCCCTCTCTGTGACACCACAGAATTGACAGCAACAGCGTTCCACTCTCTGTGACACCACGGCAGTCACAGCACTGGTTTCCCTCTCTGTGACACCACAGCCTTCACAGCCCAACTGCTCCCCTCTCTGTGACACCACAACAGTGACAGCACAGTCTTCTATTCTCTGTGACACCAGAGCTCTGACAACTCCAATTTCCTCTGCAATGTGATACTACAGCTGTGACAGTTCTAGTGTTCCACTCTCTGTGACACCCGAGCAGTGAAAGCCTCAGTGTTCCTCTCTCTGTCACATGACAGCCATGACAGCCCCACTGTTCACCTCTTAGTGAAGCAATCGCTCTGACAGCTCCAATTTCCTCCTCACTCTGACACCTGTCATGGTTTGAAAGTATTAATTAAAAAATCACTGGAAAACTTATCCATTTCTTGCTTGAAGATGTGGAATATGAGAAGGCCAAAAGAAGTTTAAAATTTAAAAGGAATCGAGGAAGTTTATTAACCAAACTACAAGGATACAAAACCAGAATAAAACTTCCAGATACCCTTTTTCCCCAGCAGCCACGCATTGCTGTGTTTAATTGACAACACAGAGGTAAAAAAAACCATTGCTGTTTAAAACAGTCAGAACTCTGCTATAGTCTTTTCATCAGTCCTTGTAGGGAAAAAGAAGTTCTCTTTTGTCAATCTATGGAGATTTTCACAAGAAAAAACATTTTCTCATGCCTTCCTATTGCTCTGATGCCAGCTGCTTAGAAAACTCTGCCATCAGTCCTTTCCTCCCATTTTACACCAGTCTCAGCTGTGTTTGTGGGCCACGATTCAAGGGGTGTCATTGAATCATGAAGGATAAGTTCTTCAAAGGCAAAAGTTCTCTTCATTGGATTCTGTGATCATCTCTGGAAACAGGAATGTTTTGCTTTGTCACTTAAGAGCCACAAATCTTCAGCATCTCTCACTTCTCCTTTTCTCTTCCAGCATCACATAGCATTACAACAACTTCACCATTAGCACAGCTTTAGCAATGAATTCCTTTTGCTCAGAACTATGCTTTGAAATACTCCATTCCCCCCAAAATACTGTTTCAGGAATTCAAGGAGTTTCTTCAGAACATGATTGTCCCCCTCCATAGCTTGAATAAAAGAAAATTTCAGCTTCTTCGGGCATCTTCCTCTTCTCTTCCCATCTGAGGCTTAATTCCTTTCCTCGCTGCCTTGGGTGGTTGATGCTGCCTCTTTACCTGTTGATCCCTCTCTCTTCCCCTCTCTCTGGAAAAAGGATTCATCTGCAAGTCTCGTCTGGCTAGTGAAAGGCTTCAACTCTTGCCCAGGCACTGGGGATGGTCCCGGGGCCAGCGGCTGCAGCTCTTTGCCATGCAAGATTTTCCCTAGCTGCTCTGGAGGAGTGTGGCCACTGTGTCAGCAAGCCACAGCTCAAGAGCTTTCCCTCCCCTTCCTCGGCAGTTGCTGCTGAAAGCCAGCAGCGGCACAAACTGCTGCCGAGCCAGGAAGCAGCCTGACCCGCCAGCCCCACTCTACAAGGCTCAGTGAGCCCTGCCAGAGCTTCAGCCCATCTGGGAAGGGGCCGCTGTCATTTCACACTCTCCAACCCCCTCCAGGAAGCGCCGAAATCCTGCCAGCCCCGCTCCCCCTGCGGCAGCCTTGTCCAGCTGGGGGGGCAAGAGTCTGAAGCCTAGCCATACTAGCTCTTCCAAAGGCAGAAACCAGAGAGAAAGAAAAATTCCTGGGCTTAGGTTTCAAAGGGTGGTGTTCACAAGTTGATCTCCCTTTACAATGGGAAAACGACTGTCTGTTCTCAGAGATGACCAGGCATTGGCCAGCAGAAAGAAACCCCATCAACCTCCAGCAGCTTTAATTTCTCTAGCAGTTTTTCTTTGTTTCTTATTTATCAGCCTATCACACACACAGCAGTGACAGCCCCAGGCGTCCCCTCTCTGTAACACCAGAGCAGCTACCGCCCCAGGGTTCCACTCTCTGTGACACCACAGCCGTGACCACACCAGCGTTCCACTCTCTGTGATACCACAGCAGTGACAGCACTGGGCTTCCCTCTCTGTGACACCACAGCCGTGACAGCACTGGGCTTCCCTCTCTGTGATACCACATCAGAGACAGCACCATTGTTCCTCTCTCAGTGACACCACGGCAGTGACAGCACCAGTTTTCCACTCTCTGTGACACAACAGCAGTGACAACAACTGCTTTCTACTCTCTGTGACACCATGGCTGTGACTACACCAGTGTTCCACTGTCTGTGACACGACCGCTGTGGCAGCACTGGGCTTCCCTCTCTGTGACGCCACAGCTGTGACAGCACCAGTGTTCCACACTCTGTGACACAACGGTAGTGAAAACAACAGCATTCCGCTCTCTCTGACACCACAGCAGTGACACCACTGGGCTTCCCTCTCTGTGACACCACAGAATTGACAGCAACAGCGTTCCACTCTCTGTGACACCACGGCAGTCACAGCACTGGTTTCCCTCTCTGTGACACCACAGCCTTCACAGCCCAACTGCTCCCTTCTTGGTGACACCACAACAGTGACAGCACAGTCTTCTATTCTCTGTGACACCAGAGCTCTGACAACTCCAATTTCCTCTGCAATGTGATACTACAGCTGTGACAGTTCTAGTGTTCCACTCTCTGTGACACCCGAGCAGTGAAAGCCTCAGTGTTCCTCTCTCTGTCACATGACAGCCATGACAGCCCCACTGTTCACCTCTTAGTGAAGCAATCGCTCTGACAGCTCCAATTTCCTCCTCACTCTGACACCTGTCATGGTTTGAAAGTATTAATTAAAAAATCACTGGAAAACTTATCCATTTCTTGCTTGAAGATGTGGAATATGAGAAGGCCAAAAGAAGTTTAAAATTTAAAAGGAATCGAGGAAGTTTATTAACCAAACTACAAGGATACAAAACCAGAATAAAACTTCCAGATACCCTTTTTCCCCAGCAGCCACGCATTGCTGTGTTTAATTGACAACACAGAGGTAAAAAAAACCATTGCTGTTTAAAACAGTCAGAACTCTGCTATAGTCTTTTCATCAGTCCTTGTAGGGAAAAAGAAGTTCTCTTTTGTCAATCTATGGAGATTTTCACAAGAAAAAACATTTTCTCATGCCTTCCTATTGCTCTGATGCCAGCTGCTTAGAAAACTCTGCCATCAGTCCTTTCCTCCCATTTTACACCAGTCTCAGCTGTGTTTGTGGGCCACGATTCAAGGGGTGTCATTGAATCATGAAGGATAAGTTCTTCAAAGGCAAAAGTTCTCTTCATTGGATTCTGTGATCATCTCTGGAAACAGGAATCTTTTGCTTTGTCACTTAAGAGCCACAAATCTTCAGCATCTCTCACTTCTCCTTTTCTCTTCCAGCATCACATAGCATTACAACAACTTCACCATTAGCACAGCTTTAGCAATGAATTCCTTTTGCTCAGAACTATGCTTTGAAATACTCCATTCCCCCCAAAATACTGTTTCAGGAATTCAAGGAGTTTCTTCAGAACATGATTGTCCCCCTCCATAGCTTGAATAAAAGAAAATTTCAGCTTCTTCGGGCATCTTCCTCTTCTCTTCCCATCTGAGGCTTAATTCCTTTCCTCGCTGCCTTGGATGGTTGATGCTGCCTCTTTACCTGTTGATCCCTCTCTCTTCCCCTCTCTCTGGAAAAAGGATTCATCTGCAAGTCTCGTCTGGCTAGTGAAAGGCTTCAACTCTTGCCCAGGCACTGGGGATGGTCCCGGGGCCAGCGGCTGCAGCTCTTTGCCATGCAAGATTTTCCCTAGCTGCTCTGGAGGAGTGTGGCCACTGTGTCAGCAAGCCACAGCTCAAGAGCTTTCCCTCCCCTTCCTCGGCAGTTGCTGCTGAAAGCCAGCAGCGGCACAAACTGCTGCCGAGCCAGGAAGGAGCCTGACCCGCCAGCCCCACTCTACAAGGCTCAGTGAGCCCTGCCAGAGCTTCAGCCCATCTGGGAAGGGGCCGCTGTCATTTCACACTCTCCAACCCCCTCCAGGAAGCGCCGAAATCCTGCCAGCCCCGCTCCCCCTGCGGCAGCCTTGTCCAGCCGGGGGGGCAAGTGGCTGAAGCCTAGCCATACTAGCTCTTCCAAAGGTAGAAACCAGAGAGAAAGAAAAATTCCTGGGCTTAGGTTTCAAAGGGTGGTGTTCACAAGTTGATCTCCCTTTACAATGGGAAAACAACTGTCTGTTCTCAGAGATGACCAGGCATTGGCCAGCAGAAAGAAACCCCATCAACCTCCAGCAGCTTTAATTTCTCTAGCAGTTTTTCTTTGTTTCTTATTTATCAGCCTATCACACACACAACAGTGACAGCCCCAGGCGTCCCCTCTCTGTAACACCAGAGCAGCTACCGCCCCAGGGTTCCACTCTCTGTGACACCACAGCCGTGACAACACCAGCGTTCCACTCTCTGTGACACCACAGCAGTGACAGCACTGGGCTTCCCTCTCTGTGAAACTACATCAGAGACAGCACCATTGTTCCTCTCTCGGTGACACCACGGCAGTGACAGCACCAGTTTTCCACTCTCTGTGACACCACGGCAGTGACAACAACTGCTTTCTACTCTCTGTGACACCATGGCTGTGACTACACCAGTGTTCCACTCTCTGTGACACCACAGCAGTGACAGCACTGGGCTTCCCTCTCTGTGACGCCACAGCTGTGACAGCACCAGTGTTCCACACTCTGTGACACAACGGTAGTGAAAACAACAGCATTCCGCTCTCTCTGACACCACAGCAGTGACACCACTGGGCTTCCCTCTCTGTGACACCACAGAATTGACAGCAACAGCGTTCCACTCTCTGTGACACCACGGCAGTCACAGCACTGGTTTCCCTCTCTGTGACACCACAGCCGTCACAGCCCAACTGCTCCCCTCTCTGTGACACCACAACAGTGACAGCACAGTCTTCTATTCTCTGTGACACCAGAGCTCTGACAACTCCAATTTCCTCTGCAATGTGATACTCCAGCTGTGACAGTTCTAGTGTTCCACTCTCTGTGACACCCGAGCAGTGAAAGCCTCAGTGTTCCACTCTCTGTCACATGACAGCCATGACAGCCCCACTGTTCACCTCTTAGTGAAGCAATCGCTCTGACAGCTCCAATTTCCTCCTCACTCTGACACCTGTCATGGTTTGAAAGTATTAATTAAAAAATCACTGGAAAACTTATCCATTTCTTGCTTGAAGATGTGGAATATGAGAAGGCCAAAAGAAGTTTAAAATTTAAAAGGAATCGAGGAAGTTTATTAACCAAACTACAAGGATACAAAACCAGAATAAAACTTCCAGATACCCTTTTTCCCCAGCAGCCACGCATTGCTGTGTTTAATTGACAACACAGAGGTAAAAAAAACCATTGCTGTTTAAAACAGTCATAACTCTGCTATAGTCTTTTCATCAGTCCTTGTAGGGAAAAAGAAGTTCTCTTTTGTCAGTCTATGGAGATTTTCACAAGAAAAAACATTTTCTCATGCCTTCCTATTGCTCTGATGCCAGCTGCTTAGAAAACTCTGCCATCAGTCCTTTCCTCCCATTTTACACCAGGCTCAGCTGTGTTTGTGGGCCACGATTGAAGGGGTGTCATTGAATCATGAAGGATAAGTTCTTCAAAGGCAAAAGTTCTCTTCATTGGATTCTGTGATCATCTCTGGAAACAGGAATGTTTTGCTTTGTCACTTAAGAGCCACAAATCTTCAGCATCTCTCACTTCTCCTTTTCTCTTCCAGCATCACATAGCATTACAACAACTTCACCATTAGCACAGCTTTAGCAATGAATTCCTTTTGCTCAGAACTATGCTTTGAAATACTCCATTCCCCCCAAAATACTGTTTCAGGAATTCAAGGAGTTTCTTCAGAACATGATTGTCCCCCTCCATAGCTTGAATAAAAGAAAATTTCAGCTTCTTCGGGCATCTTCCTCTTCTCTTCCCATCTGAGGCTTAATTCCTTTCCTCGCTGCCTTGGGTGGTTGATGCTGCCTCTTTACCTGTTGATCCCTCTCTCTTCCCCTCTCTCTGGAAAAAGGATTCATCTGCAAGTCTCGTCTGGCTAGTGAAAGGCTTCAACTCTTGCCCAGGCACTGGGGATGGTCCCGGGGCCAGCGGCTGCAGCTCTTTGCCATGCAAGATTTTCCCTAGCTGCTCTGGAGGAGTGTGGCCACTGTGTCAGCAAGCCACAGCTCAAGAGCTTTCCCTCCCCTTCCTCGGCAGTTGCTGCTGAAAGCCAGCAGCGGCACAAACTGCTGCCGAGCCAGGAAGCAGCCTGACCCGCCAGCCCCACTCTACAAGGCTCAGTGAGCCCTGCCAGAGCTTCAGCCCATCTGGGAAGGGGCCGCTGTCATTTCACACTCTCCAACCCCCTCCAGGAAGCGCCGAAATCCTGCCAGCCCCGCTCCCCCTGCGGCAGCCTTGTCCAGCTGGGGGGGCAAGAGTCTGAAGCCTAGCCATACTAGCTCTTCCAAAGGCAGAAACCAGAGAGAAAGAAAAATTCCTGGGCTTAGGTTTCAAAGGGTGGTGTTCACAAGTTGATCTCCCTTTACAATGGGAAAACGACTGTCTGTTCTCAGAGATGACCAGGCATTGGCCAGCAGAAAGAAACCCCATCAACCTCCAGCAGCTTTAATTTCTCTAGCAGTTTTTCTTTGTTTCTTATTTATCAGCCTATCACACACACAGCAGTGACAGCCCCAGGCGTCCCCTCTCTGTAACACCAGAGCAGCTACCGCCCCAGGGTTCCACTCTCTGTGACACCACAGCCGTGACCACACCAGCGTTCCACTCTCTGTGACACGACAGCCGTGACAGCACTGGGCTTCCCTCTCTGTGACACCACATCAGAGACAGCACCATTGTTCCTCTCTCGGTGACACCACGGCAGTGACAGCACCAGTTTTCCACTCTCTGTGACACAACAGCAGTGACAACAACTGCTTTCTAATCTCTGTGACACCATGGCTGTGACTACACCAGTGTTCCACTGTCTGTGACGCCACAGCAGTGGCAGCACTGGGCTTCCCTCTCTGTGACGCCACAGCTGTGACAGCACCAGTGTTCCACACTCTGTGACACAACGGTAGTGAAAACAACAGCATTCCGCTCTCTCTGACACCACAGCAGTGACACCATTGGGCTTCCCTCTCTGTGACACCACAGCAGTGACAGCACTGGGCTTCCCTCTCTGTGACACCACAGAATTGACAGCAACAGCGTTCCACTCTCTGTGACACCACGGCAGTCACAGCACTGGTTTCCCTCTCTGTGACACCACAGCCGTCACAGCCCAACTGCTCCCCTCTCTGTGACACCACAACAGTGACAGCACAGTCTTCTATTCTCTGTGACACCAGAGCTCTGACAACTCCAATTTCCTCTGCAATGTGATACTACAGCTGTGACAGTTCTAGTGTTCCACTCTCTGTGACACCCGAGCAGTGAAAGCCTCAGTGTTCCACTCTCTGTCACATGACAGCCATGACAGCCCCACTGTTCACCTCTTAGTGAAGCAATCGCTCTGACAGCTCCAATTTCCTCCTCACTCTGACACCTGTCATGGTTTGAAAGTATTAATTAAAAAATCACTGGAAAACTTATCCATTTCTTGCTTGAAGATGTGGAATATGAGAAGGCCAAAAGAAGTTTAAAATTTAAAAGGAATCGAGGAAGTTTATTAACCAAACTACAAGGATACAAAACCAGAATAAAACTTCCAGATACCCTTTTTCCCCAGCAGCCACGCATTGCTGTGTTTAATTGACAACACAGAGGTAAAAAAAACCATTGCTGTTTAAAACAGTCATAACTCTGCTATAGTCTTTTCATCAGTCCTTGTAGGGAAAAAGAAGTTCTCTTTTGTCAGTCTATGGAGATTTTCACAAGAAAAAACATTTTCTCATGCCTTCCTATTGCTCTGATGCCAGCTGCTTAGAAAACTCTGCCATCAGTCCTTTCCTCCCATTTTACACCAGGCTCAGCTGTGTTTGTGGGCCACGATTGAAGGGGTGTCATTGAATCATGAAGGATAAGTTCTTCAAAGGCAAAAGTTCTCTTCATTGGATTCTGTGATCATCTCTGGAAACAGGAATGTTTTGCTTTGTCACTTAAGAGCCACAAATCTTCAGCATCTCTCACTTCTCCTTTTCTCTTCCAGCATCACATAGCATTACAACAACTTCACCATTAGCACAGCTTTAGCAATGAATTCCTTTTGCTCAGAACTATGCTTTGAAATACTCCATTCCCC
Source organism: Cyanistes caeruleus (assembly GCF_971803275.1). Taxonomy (NCBI): domain Eukaryota; kingdom Metazoa; phylum Chordata; class Aves; order Passeriformes; family Paridae; genus Cyanistes; species Cyanistes caeruleus. The sequence goes on along the minus strand of NW_028256296.1, from coordinate 1,460,343 downwards.
CCAAAATACTGTTTCAGGAATTCAAGGAGTTTCTTCAGAACATGATTGTCCCCCTCCATAGCTTGAATAAAAGAAAATTTCAGCTTCTTCGGGCATCTTCCTCTTCTCTTCCCATCTGAGGCTTAATTCCTTTCCTCGCTGCCTTGGGTGGTTGATGCTGCCTCTTTACCTGTTGATCCCTCTCTCTTCCCCTCTCTCTGGAAAAAGGATTCATCTGCAAGTCTCGTCTGGCTAGTGAAAGGCTTCAACTCTTGCCCAGGCACTGGGGATGGTCCCGGGGCCAGCGGCTGCAGCTCTTTGCCATGCAAGATTTTCCCTAGCTGCTCTGGAGGAGTGTGGCCACTGTGTCAGCAAGCCACAGCTCAAGAGCTTTCCCTCCCCTTCCTCGGCAGTTGCTGCTGAAAGCCAGCAGCGGCACAAACTGCTGCCGAGCCAGGAAGCAGCCTGACCCGCCAGCCCCACTCTACAAGGCTCAGTGAGCCCTGCCAGAGCTTCAGCCCATCTGGGAAGGGGCCGCTGTCATTTCACACTCTCCAACCCCCTCCAGGAAGCGCCGAAATCCTGCCAGCCCCGCTCCCCCTGCGGCAGCCTTGTCCAGCTGGGGGGGCAAGAGTCTGAAGCCTAGCCATACTAGCTCTTCCAAAGGCAGAAACCAGAGAGAAAGAAAAATTCCTGGGCTTAGGTTTCAAAGGGTGGTGTTCACAAGTTGATCTCCCTTTACAATGGGAAAACGACTGTCTGTTCTCAGAGATGACCAGGCATTGGCCAGCAGAAAGAAACCCCATCAACCTCCAGCAGCTTTAATTTCTCTAGCAGTTTTTCTTTGTTTCTTATTTATCAGCCTATCACACACACAGCAGTGACAGCCCCAGGCGTCCCCTCTCTGTAACACCAGAGCAGCTACCGCCCCAGGGTTCCACTCTCTGTGACACCACAGCCGTGACCACACCAGCGTTCCACTCTCTGTGACACGACAGCCGTGACAGCACTGGGCTTCCCTCTCTGTGACACCACATCAGAGACAGCACCATTGTTCCTCTCTCGGTGACACCACGGCAGTGACAGCACCAGTTTTCCACTCTCTGTGACACAACAGCAGTGACAACAACTGCTTTCTAATCTCTGTGACACCATGGCTGTGACTACACCAGTGTTCCACTGTCTGTGACGCCACAGCAGTGGCAGCACTGGGCTTCCCTCTCTGTGACGCCACAGCTGTGACAGCACCAGTGTTCCACACTCTGTGACACAACGGTAGTGAAAACAACAGCATTCCGCTCTCTCTGACACCACAGCAGTGACACCATTGGGCTTCCCTCTCTGTGACACCACAGCAGTGACAGCACTGGGCTTCCCTCTCTGTGACACCACAGAATTGACAGCAACAGCGTTCCACTCTCTGTGACACCACGGCAGTCACAGCACTGGTTTCCCTCTCTGTGACACCACAGCCGTCACAGCCCAACTGCTCCCCTCTCTGTGACACCACAACAGTGACAGCACAGTCTTCTATTCTCTGTGACACCAGAGCTCTGACAACTCCAATTTCCTCTGCAATGTGATACTACAGCTGTGACAGTTCTAGTGTTCCACTCTCTGTGACACCCGAGCAGTGAAAGCCTCAGTGTTCCACTCTCTGTCACATGACAGCCATGACAGCCCCACTGTTCACCTCTTAGTGAAGCAATCGCTCTGACAGCTCCAATTTCCTCCTCACTCTGACACCTGTCATGGTTTGAAAGTATTAATTAAAAAATCACTGCAAAACTTATCCATTTCTTGCTTGAAGATGTGGAATATGAGAAGGCCAAAAGAAGTTTAAAATTTAAAAGGAATCGAGGAAGTTTATTAACCAAACTACAAGGATACAAAACCAGAATAAAACTTCCAGATACCCTTTTTCCCCAGCAGCCACGCATTGCTGTGTATAATTGACAACACAGAGGTAAAAAAAACCATTGCTGTTTAAAACAGTCATAACTCTGCTATAGTCTTTTCATCAGTCCTTGTAGGGAAAAAGAAGTTCTCTTTTGTCAATCTATGGAGATTTTCACAAGAAAAAACATTTTCTCATGCCTTCCTATTGCTCTGATGCCAGCTGCTTAGAAAACTCTGCCATCAGTCCTTTCCTCCCATTTGACACCAGTCTCAGCTGTGTTTGTGGGCCATGATTCAAGGGGTGTCATTGAATCATGAAGGATAAGTTCTTCAAAGGCAAAAGTTCTCTTCATTGGATTCTGTGATCATCTCTGGAAACAGGAATCTTTTGCTTTGTCACTTAAGAGCCACAAATCTTCAGCATCTCTCACTTCTCCTTTTCTCTTCCAGCATCACATAGCATTACAACAACTTCACCATTAGCACAGCTTTAGCAATGAATTCCTTTTGCTCAGAACTATGCTTTGAAATACTCCATTCCCCCCAAAATACTGTTTCAGGAATTCAAGGAGTTTCTTCAGAACATGATTGTCCCCCTCCATAGCTTGAATAAAAGAAAATTTCAGCTTCTTCGGGCATCTTCCTCTTCTCTTCCCATCTGAGGCTTAATTCCTTTCCTCGCTGCCTTGGGAGGTTGATGCTGCCTCTTTACCTGTTGATCCCTCTCTCTTCCCCTCTCTCTGGAAAAAGGATTCATCTGCAAGTCTCGTCTGGCTAGTGAAAGGCTTCAACTCTTGCCCAGGCACTGGGGATGGTCCCGGGGCCAGCGGCTGCAGCTCTTTGCCATGCAAGATTTTCCCTAGCTGCTCTGGAGGAGTGTGGCCACTGTGTCAGCAAGCCACAGCTCAAGAGCTTTCCCTCCCCTTCCTCGGCAGTTGCTGCTGAAAGCCAGCAGCGGCACAAACTGCTGCCGAGCCAGGAAGGAGCCTGACCCGCCAGCCCCACTCTACAAGGCTCAGTGAGCCCTGCCAGAGCTTCAGCCCATCTGGGAAGGGGCCGCTGTCATTTCACACTCTCCAACCCCCTCCAGGAAGCGCCGAAATCCTGCCAGCCCCGCTCCCCCTGCGGCAGCCTTGTCCAGCCGGAGGGCAAGAGGCTGAAGCCTAGCCATACTAGCTCTTCCAAAGGCAGAAACCAGAGAGAAAGAAAAATTCCTGGGCTTAGGTTTCAAAGGGTGGTGTTCACAAGTTGATCTCCCTTTACAATGGGAAAACAACTGTCTGTTCTCAGAGATGACCAGGCATTGGCCAGCAGAAAGAAACCCCATCAGCCTCCAGCAGCTTAAATTTCTCTAGCAGTTTTTCTTTGTTTCTTATTTATCAGCCTATCACACACACAGCAGTGACAGCCCCAGGCGTCCCCTCTCTGTAACACCAGAGCAGCTACCGCCCCAGGGTTCCACTCTCTGTGACACCACAGCTGTGACAACACCAGCGTTCCACTCTCTGTGACACCACAGCTGTGACAACACTGGGCTTCCCTCTCTGTGACACCACATCAGAGACAGCACCATTGTTCCTCTCTCGGTGACACCACGGCAGTGACAGCACCAGTTTTCCACTCTCTGTGACACAACAGCAGTGACAACAACTGCTTTCTACTCTCTGTGACACCATGGCTGTGACTACACCAGTGTTCCACTGTCTGTGACACGACCGCAGTGGCAGCACTGGGCTTCCCTCTCTGTGACGCCACAGCTGTGACAGCACCAGTGTTCCACACTCTGTGACACAATGGTAGTGAAAACAACAGCATTCCGCTCTCTCTGACACCACAGCAGTGACACCATTGGGCTTCCCTCTCTGTGACACCACAGCAGCGACAGCACTGGACTTCCCTCTCTGTGGCACCACAGCAGTGACAGCACTGAGCTTCCCTCTCTGTGACGCCACAGCTGTGACAGCACCAGTGTTCCACACTCTGTGACACAACGGTAGTGAAAACAACAGCATTCCGCTCTCTCTGACACCACAGCATTTACACCATTGGGCTTCCCTCTCTGGGACACCACAGCAGCGACAGCACTGGGCTTCCCGCTTAGTGGCACCACAGCAGTGACAGCACTGGGCTTCCCTCTCTGTGACACCACAGAATTGACAGCAACAGCGTTCCACTCTCTGTGACACCACGGCAGTCACAGCACTGGTTTCCCTCTCTGTGACACCACAGCCGTCACAGCCCAACTGCTCCCCTCTCTGTGACACCACAACAGTGACAGCACAGTCTTCTATTCTCTGTGACACCAGAGCTCTGACAACTCCAATTTCCTCTGCAATGTGATACTCCAGCTGTGACAGTTCTAGTGTTCCACTCTCTGTGACACCCGAGCAGTGAAAGCCTCAGTGTTCCACTCTCTGTCACATGACAGCCATGACAGCCCCACTGTTCACCTCTTAGTGAAGCAATCGCTCTGACAGCTCCAATTTCCTCCTCACTCTGACACCTGTCATGGTTTGAAAGTATTAATTAAAAAATCACTGCAAAACTTATCCATTTCTTGCTTGAAGATGTGGAATATGAGAAGGCCAAAAGAAGTTTAAAATTTAAAAGGAATCGAGGAAGTTTATTAACCAAACTACAAGGATACAAAACCAGAATAAAACTTCCAGATACCCTTTTTCCCCAGCAGCCACGCATTGCTGTGTTTAATTGACAACACAGAGGTAAAAAAAACCATTGCTGTTTAAAACAGTCATAACTCTGCTATAGTCTTTTCATCAGTCCTTGTAGGGAAAAAGAAGTTCTCTTTTGTCAATCTATGGAGATTTTCACAAGAAAAAACATTTTCTCATGCCTTCCTATTGCTCTGATGCCAGCTGCTTAGAAAACTCTGCCATCAGTCCTTTCCTCCCATTTGACACCAGTCTCAGCTGTGTTTGTGGGCCATGATTCAAGGGGTGTCATTGAATCATGAAGGATAAGTTCTTCAAAGGCAAAAGTTCTCTTCATTGGATTCTGTGATCATCTCTGGAAACAGGAATGTTTTGCTTTGTCACTTAAGAGCCACAAATCTTCAGCATCTCTCACTTCTCCTTTTCTCTTCCAGCATCACATAGCATTACAACAACTTCACCATTAGCACAGCTTTAGCAATGAATTCCTTTTGCTCAGAACTATGCTTTGAAATACTCCATTCCCCCCAAAATACTGTTTCAGGAATTCAAGGAGTTTCTTCAGAACATGATTGTCCCCCTCCATAGCTTGAATAAAAGAAAATTTCAGCTTCTTCGGGCATCTTCCTCTTCTCTTCCCATCTGAGGCTTAATTCCTTTCCTCGCTGCCTAGGGTGGTTGATGCTGCCTCTTTACCTGTTGATCCCTCTCTCTTCCCCTCTCTCTGGAAAAAGGATTCATCTGCAAGTCTCGTCTGGCTAGTGAAAGGCTTCAACTCTTGCCCAGGCACTGGGGATGGTCCCGGGGCCAGCGGCTGCAGCTCTTTGCCATGCAACATTTTCCCTAGCTGCTCTGGAGGAGTGTGGCCACTGTGTCAGCAAGCCACAGCTCAAGAACTTTCCCTCCCCTTCCTCGGCAGTTGCTGCTGAAAGCCAGCAGCGGCAGAAACTGCTGCCGAGCCAGGAAGCAGCCTGACCCGCCAGCCCCACTCTACAAGGCTCAGTGAGCCCTGCCAGAGCTTCAGCCCATCTGGGAAGGGGCCGCTGTCATTTCACACTCTCCAACCCCCTCCAGGAAGCGCCGAAATCCTGCCAGCCCCGCTCCCCCTGCGGCAGCCTTGTCCAGCCGGGGGGGCAAGAGGCTGAAGCCTAGCCATACTAGCTCTTCCAAAGGCAGAAACCAGAGAGAAAGAAAAATTCCTGGGCTTAGGTTTCAAAGGGTGGTGTTCACAAGTTGATCTCCCTTTACAATGGGAAAACGACTGTCTGTTCTCAGAGATGACCAGGCATTGGCCAGCAGAAAGAAACCCCATCAACCTCCAGCAGCTTTAATTTCTCTAGCAGTTTTCCTTTGTTTCTTATTTATCAGCCTATCACACACACAGCAGTGACAGCCCCAGGCGTCCCCTCTCTGTAACACCAGAGCAGCTACCGCCCCAGGGTTCCACTCTCTGTGACACCACAGCCGTGACAACACCAGCGTTCCACTCTCTGTGACACCACAGCCGTGACAGCACTGGGCTTCCCTCTCTGTGACACCACATCAGAGACAGCACCATTGTTCCTCTCTCAGTGACACCACGGCGGTGACAGCACCAGTTTTCCACTCTCTGTGACACAACAGCAGTGACAACAACTGCTTTCTAATCTCTGTGACACCATGGCTGTGACTACACCAGTGTTCCACTGTCTGTGACACGACAGCAGTGGCAGCACTGGGCTTCCCTCTCTGTGACGCCACAGCTGTGACAGCACCAGTTTTCCACTCTCTGTGACACAACAGCAGTGACAACAACTGCTTTCTAATCTCTGTGACACCATGGCTGTGACTACACCAGTGTTCCACTGTCTGTGACACGACAGCAGCGACAGCACTGGGCCTCCCTCTCTGTGACGCCACAGCAGCGACAGCGCTGGGCTTCCCTCTCTGTGACACCACAGTCGTGACAGCACTGGGCTTCCCTCTCTGTGATACCACATCAGAGACAGCACCATTGTTCCTCTCTCAGTGACACCACGGCAGTGACAGCACCAGTTTTCCACTCTCTGTGACATAACAGCAGTGACAACAACTGCTTTCTACTCTCTGTGACACCATGGCTGTGACTACACCAGTGTTCCACTGTCTGTGACACGACCGCAGTGGCAGCACTGGGCTTCCCTCTCTGTGACGCCACAGCTGTGACAGCACCAGTGTTCCACACTCTGTGACACAACGGTAGTGAAAACAACAGCATTCCGCTCTCTCTGACACCACAGCAGTGACACCATTGGGCTTCCCTCTCTGTGACACCACAGCAGCGACAGCACTGGGCTTCCCTCTCTGTGGCACCACAGCAGTGACACCACTGGGCTTCCCTCTCTGTGACACCACAGAATTGACAGCAACAGCGTTCCACTCTCTGTGACACCACGGCAGTCACAGCACTGGTTTCCCTCTCTGTGACACCACAGCCGTCACAGCCCAACTGCTCCCCTCTCTGTGACACCACAACAGTGACAGCACAGTCTTCTATTCTCTGTGACACCAGAGCTCTGACAACTCCAATTTCCTCTGCAATGTGATACTACAGCTGTGACAGTTCTAGTGTTCCACTCTCTGTGACACCCGAGCAGTGAAAGCCTCAGTGTTCCACTCTCTGTCACATGACAGCCATGACAGCCCCACTGTTCACCTCTTAGTGAAGCAATCGCTCTGACAGCTCCAATTTCCTCCTCACTCTGACACCTGTCATGGTTTGAAAGTATTAATTAAAAAATCACTGGAAAACTTATCCATTTCTTGCTTGAAGATGTGGAATATGAGAAGGCCAAAAGAAGTTTAAAATTTAAAAGGAATCGAGGAAGTTTATTAACCAAACTACAAGGATACAAAACCAGAATAAAACTTCCAGATACCCTTTTTCCCCAGCAGCCACGCATTGCTGTGTTTAATTGACAACACAGAGGTAAAAAAAACCATTGCTGTTTAAAACAGTCATAACTCTGCTATAGTCTTTTCATCAGTCCTTGTAGGGAAAAAGAAGTTCTCTTTTGTCAATCTATGGAGATTTTCACAAGAAAAAACATTTTCTCATGCCTTCCTATTGCTCTGATGCCAGCTGCTTAGAAAACTCTGCCATCAGTCCTTTCCTCCCATTTGACACCAGTCTCAGCTGTGTTTGTGGGCCATGATTCAAGGGGTGTCATTGAATCATGAAGGATAAGTTCTTCAAAGGCAAAAGTTCTCTTCATTGGATTCTGTGATCATCTCTGGAAACAGGAATGTTTTGCTTTGTCACTTAAGAGCCACAAATCTTCAGCATCTCTCACTTCTCCTTTTCTCTTCCAGCATCACATAGCATTACAACAACTTCACCATTAGCACAGCTTTAGCAATGAATTCCTTTTGCTCAGAACTATGCTTTGAAATACTCCATTCCCCCCAAAATACTGTTTCAGGAATTCAAGGAGTTTCTTCAGAACATGATTGTCCCCCTCCATAGCTTGAATAAAAGAAAATTTCAGCTTCTTCGGGCATCTTCCTCTTCTCTTCCCATCTGAGGCTTAATTCCTTTCCTCGCTGCCTTGGGTGGTTGATGCTGCCTCTTTACCTGTTGATCCCTCTCACTTCCCCTCTCTCTGGAAAAAGGATTCATCTGCAAGTCTCGTCTGGCTAGTGAAAGGCTTCAACTCTTGCCCAGGCACTGGGGATGGTCCCGGGGCCAGCGGCTGCAGCTCTTTGCCATGCAAGATTTTCCCTAGCTGCTCTGGAGGAGTGTGGCCACTGTGTCAGCAAGCCACAGCTCAAGAGCTTTCCCTCCCCTTCCTCGGCAGTTGCTGCTGAAAGCCAGCAGCGGCACAAACTGCTGCCGAGCCAGGAAGCAGCCTGACCCGCCAGCCCCACTCTACAAGGCTCAGTGAGCCCTGCCAGAGCTTCAGCCCATCTGGGAAGGGGCCGCTGTCATTTCACACTCTCCAACCCCCTCCAGGAAGCGCCGAAATCCTGCCAGCCCCGCTCCCCCTGCGGCAGCCTTGTCCAGCTGTGGGGGCAAGAGTCTGAAGCCTAGCCATACTAGCTCTTCCAAAGGCAGAAACCAGAGAGAAAGAAAAATTCCTGGGCTTAGGTTTCAAAGGGTGGTGTTCACAAGTTGATCTCCCTTTACAATGGGAAAACGACTGTCTGTTCTCAGAGATGACCAGGCATTGGCCAGCAGAAAGAAACCCCATCAACCTCCAGCAGCTTTAATTTCTCTAGCAGTTTTTCTTTGTTTCTTATTTATCAGCCTATCACACACACAGCAGTGACAGCCCCAGGCGTCCCCTCTCTGTAACACCAGAGCAGCTACCGCCCCAGGGTTCCACTCTCTGTGACACCACAGCCGTGACAACACCAGCGTTCCACTCTCTGTGACGCCACAGCCGTGAGAGCACTGGTCTTCCCGCTCTGTGACGCCACAGCTGTGACAGCACCAGTGTTCCACACTCTGTGATACAACGGTAGTGAAAACAACAGCATTCCGCTCTCTGTGACACAACAGCAGTGACAACAACTGCTTTCTAATCTCTGTGACACCATGGCTGTGACTACACCAGTGTTCCACTGTCTGTGAGACGACAGCAGTGGCAGCACTGGGCTTCCCTCTCTGTGACGCCACAGCTGTGACAGCACCAGTGTTCCACACTCTGTGACACAACGGTAGTGAAAACAACAGCATTCCGCTCTCTCTGACACCACAGCAGTGACACCATTGGGCTTCCCTCTCTGTGACACCACAGCAGCGACAGCACTGGGCCTCCCTCTCTGTGACACCACAGCAGTGACAGCGCTGGGCTTCCCTCTCTGTGACGCCACAGCTGTGACAGCACCAGTGTTCCACACTCTGTGACACAACGGTAGTGAAAACAACAGCATTCCGCTCTCTCTGACACCACAGCAGTGACACCATTGGGCTTCCCTCTCTGTGACACCACAGCAGCGACAGCACTGGGCTTCCCTCTCTGTGGCACCACAGCAGTGACACCACTGGGCTTCCCTCTCTGTGACACCACAGAATTGACAGCAACAGCGTTCCACTCTCTGTGACACCACGGCAGTCACAGCACTGGTTTCCCTCTCTGTGACACCACAGCCGTCACAGCCCAACTGCTCCCCTCTCTGTGACACCACAACAGTGACAGCACAGTCTTCTATTCTCTGTGACACCAGAGCTCTGACAACTCCAATTTCCTCTGCAATGTGATACTACAGCTGTGACAGTTCTAGTGTTCCACTCTCTGTGACACCCGAGCAGTGAAAGCCTCAGTGTTCCACTCTCTGTCACATGACAGCCATGACAGCCCCACTGTTCACCTCTTAGTGAAGCAATCGCTCTGACAGCTCCAATTTCCTCCTCACTCTGACACCTGTCATGGTTTGAAAGTATTAATTAAAAAATCACTGGAAAACTTATCCATTTCTTGCTTGAAGATGTGGAATATGAGAAGGCCAAAAGAAGTTTAAAATTTAAAAGGAATCGAGGAAGTTTATTAACCAAACTACAAGGATACAAAACCAGAATAAAACTTCCAGATACCCTTTTTCCCCAGCAGCCACGCATTGCTGTGTTTAATTGACAACACAGAGGTAAAAAAAACCATTGCTGTTTAAAACAGTCATAACTCTGCTATAGTCTTTTCATCAGTCCTTGTAGGGAAAAAGAAGTTCTCTTTTGTCAATCTATGGAGATTTTCACAAGAAAAAACATTTTCTCATGCCTTCCTATTGCTCTGATGCCAGCTGCTTAGAAAACTCTGCCATCAGGCCTTTCCTCCCATTTTACACCAGGCTCAGCTGTGTTTGTGGGCCATGATTCAAGGGGTGTCATTGAATCATGAAGGATAAGTTCTTCAAAGGCAAAAGTTCTCTTCATTGGATTCTGTGATCATCTCTGGAAACAGGAATCTTTTGCTTTGTCACTTAAGAGCCACAAATCTTCAGCATCTCTCACTTCTCCTTTTCTCTTCCAGCATCACATAGCATTACAACAACTTCACCATTAGCACAGCTTTAGCAATGAATTCCTTTTGCTCAGAACTATGCTTTGAAATACTCCATTCCCCCCAAAATACTGTTTCAGGAATTCAAGGAGTTTCTTCAGAACATGATTGTCCCCCTCCATAGCTTGAATAAAAGAAAATTTCAGCTTCTTCGGGCATCTTCCTCTTCTCTTCCCATCTGAGGCTTAATTCCTTTCCTCGCTGCCTAGGGTGGTTGATGCTGCCTCTTTACCTGTTGATCCCTCTCTCTTCCCCTCTCTCTGGAAAAAGGATTCATCTGCAAGTCTCGTCTGGCTAGTGAAAGGCTTCAACTCTTGCCCAGGCACTGGGGATGGTCCCGGGGCCAGCGGCTGCAGCTCTTTGCCATGCAAGATTTTCCCTAGCTGCTCTGGAGGAGTGTGGCCACTGTGTCAGCAAGCCACAGCTCAAGAGCTTTCCCTCCCCTTCCTCGGCAGTTGCTGCTGAAAGCCAGCAGCGGCACAAACTGCTGCCGAGCCAGGAAGCAGCCTGACCCGCCAGCCCCACTCTACAAGGCTCAGTGAGCCCTGCCAGAGCTTCAGCCCATCTGGGAAGGGGCCGCTGTCATTTCACACTCTCCAACCCCCTCCAGGAAGCGCCGAAATCCTGCCAGCCCCGCTCCCCCTGCGGCAGCCTTGTCCAGCTGTGGGGGCAAGAGTCTGAAGCCTAGCCATACTAGCTCTTCCAAAGGCAGAAACCAGAGAGAAAGAAAAATTCCTGGGCTTAGGTTTCAAAGGGTGGTGTTCACAAGTTGATCTCCCTTTACAATGGGAAAACGACTGTCTGTTCTCAGAGATGACCAGGCATTGGCCAGCAGAAAGAAACCCCATCAACCTCCAGCAGCTTAAATTTCTCTAGCAGTTTTTCTTTGTTTCTTATTTATCAGCCTATCACACACACAGCAGTGACAGCCCCAGGCGTCCCCTCTCTGTAACACCAGAGCAGCTACCGCCCCAGGGTTCCACTCTCTGTGACACCACAGCCGTGACAGCACTGGGCTTCCCTCTCTGTGACACGACAGCCGTGACGGCACTGGGCTTCCCTCTCTGTGACACCACATCAGAGACAGCACCATTGTTCCTCTCTCGGTGACACCACGGCAGTGACAGCACCAGTTTTCCACTCTCTGTGACACAACAGCAGTGACAACAACTGCTTTCTAATCTCTGTGACACCATGGCTGTGACTACACCAGTGTTCCACTGTCTGTGACACGACAGCAGTGACAGCACTGGGCTTCCCTCTCTGTGACGCCACAGCTGTGACAGCACCAGTGTTCCACACTCTGTGACACAACGGTAGTGAAAACAACAGCATTCCGCTCTCTCTGACACCACAGCAGTGACACCATTGGGCTTCCCTCTCTGTGACACCACAGAATTGACAGCAACAGCGTTCCACTCTCTGTGACACCACGGTAGTCACAGCACTGGTTTCCCTCTCTGTGACACCACAGCCTTCACAGCCCAACTGCTCCCTTCTCTGTGACACCACAACAGTGACGGCACAGTCTTCTATTCTCTGTGACACCAGAGCTCTGACAACTCCAATTTCCTCTGCAATGTGATACTACAGCTGTGACAGTTCTAGTGTTCCACTCTCTGTGACACCCGAGCAGTGAAAGCCTCAGTGTTCCACTCTCTGTCACATGACAGCCATGACAGCCCCACTGTTCACCTCTTAGTGAAGCAATCGCTCTGACAGCTCCAATTTCCTCCTCACTCTGACACCTGTCATGGTTTGAAAGTATTAATTAAAAAATCACTGGAAAACTTATCCATTTCTTGCTTGATGTGGAATATGAGAAGGCCAAAAGAAGTTTAAAATTTAAAAGGAATCGAGGAAGTTTATTAACCAAACTACAAGGATACAAAACCAGAATAAAACTTCCAGATACCCTTTTTCCCCAGCAGCCACGCATTGCTGTGTTTAATTGACAACACAGAGGTAAAAAAAACCATTGCTGTTTAAAACAGTCATAACTCTGCTATAGTCTTTTCATCAGTCCTTGTAGGGAAAAAGAAGTTCTCTTTTGTCAATCTATGGAGATTTTCACAAGAAAAAACATTTTCTCATGCCTTCCTATTGCTCTGATGCCAGCTGCTTAGAAAACTCTGCCATCAGGCCTTTCCTCCCATTTGACACCAGTCCCAGCTGTGTTTGTGGGCCATGATTCAAGGGGTGTCATTGACTCATGAAGGATAAGTTCTTCAAAGGCAAAAGTTCTCTTCATTGGATTCTGTGATCATCTCTGGAAACAGGAATCTTTTGCTTTGTCACTTAAGAGCCACAAATCTTCAGCATCTCTCACTTCTCCTTTTCTCTTCCAGCATCACATAGCATTACAACAACTTCACCATTAGCACAGCTTTAGCAATGAATTCCTTTTGCTCAGAACTATGCTTTGAAATACTCCATTCCCCCCAAAATACTGTTTCAGGAATTCAAGGAGTTTCTTCAGAACATGATTGTCCCCCTCCATAGCTTGAATAAAAGAAAATTTCAGCTTCTTCGGGCATCTTCCTCTTCTCTTCCCATCTGAGGCTTAATTCCTTTCCTCGCTGCCTTGGGTGGTTGATGCTGCCTCTTTACCTGTTGATCCCTCTCTCTTCCCCTCTCTCTGGAAAAAGGATTCATCTGCAAGTCTCGTCTGGCTAGTGAAAGGCTTCAACTCTTGCCCAGGCACTGGGGATGGTCCCGGGGCCAGCGGCTGCAGCTCTTTGCCATGCAACATTTTCCCTAGCTGCTCTGGAGGAGTGTGGCCACTGTGTCAGCAAGCCACAGCTCAAGAGCTTTCCCTCCCCTTCCTCGGCAGTTGCTGCTGAAAGCCAGCAGCGGCACAAACTGCTGCCGAGCCAGGAAGCAGCCTGACCCGCCAGCCCCACTCTACAAGGCTCAGTGAGCCCTGCCAGAGCTTCAGCCCATCTGGGAAGGGGCCGCTGTCATTTCACACTCTCCAACCCCCTCCAGGAAGCGCCGAAATCCTGCCAGCCCCGCTCCCCCTGCGGCAGCCTTGTCCAGCCGGGGGGGCAAGAGGCTGAAGCCTAGCCATACTAGCTCTTCCAAAGGCAGAAACCAGAGAGAAAGAAAAATTCCTGGGCTTAGGTTTCAAAGGGTGGTGTTCACAAGTTGATCTCCCTTTACAATGGGAAAACGACTGTCTGTTCTCAGAGATGACCAGGCATTGGCCAGCAGAAAGAAACCCCATCAACCTCCAGCAGCTTTAATTTCTCTAGCAGTTTTTCTTTGTTTCTTATTTATCAGCCTATCACACACACAGCAGTGACAGCCCCAGGCGTCCCCTCTCTGTAACACCAGAGCAGCTACCGCCCCAGGGTTCCACTCTCTGTGACACCACAGCCGTGACAACACCAGCGTTCCACTCTCTGTGACGCCACAGCCGTGAGAGCACTGGTCTTCCCGCTCTGTGACGCCACAGCTGTGACAGCACCAGTGTTCCACACTCTGTGATACAACGGTAGTGAAAACAACAGCATTCCGCTCTCTGTGACACAACAGCAGTGACAACAACTGCTTTCTAATCTCTGTGACACCATGGCTGTGACTACACCAGTGTTCCACTGTCTGTGAGACGACAGCAGTGGCAGCACTGGGCTTCCCTCTCTGTGACGCCACAGCTGTGACAGCACCAGTGTTCCACACTCTGTGACACAACGGTAGTGAAAACAACAGCATTCCGCTCTCTCTGACACCACAGCAGTGACACCATTGGGCTTCCCTCTCTGTGACACCACAGCAGCGACAGCACTGGGCCTCCCTCTCTGTGACACCACAGCAGTGACAGCGCTGGGCTTCCCTCTCTGTGACGCCACAGCTGTGACAGCACCAGTGTTCCACACTCTGTGACACAACGGTAGTGAAAACAACAGCATTCCGCTCTCTCTGACACCACAGCAGTGACACCATTGGGCTTCCCTCTCTGTGACACCACAGCAGCGACAGCACTGGGCCTCCCTCTCTGTGACACCACAGCAGTGACAGCGCTGGGCTTCCCTCTCTGTGACACCACAGAATTGACAGCAACAGCGTTCTACTCTCTGTGACACCACGGCAGTCACAACACTGGTTTCCCTCTCTGTGACACCAGAGCCGTCACAGCCCAACTGCTCCCCTCTCTGTGACACCACAACAGTGACAGCACAGTCTTCTATTCTCTGTGACACCAGAGCTCTGACAACTCCAATTTCCTCTGCAATGTGATACTACAGCTGTGACAGTTCTAGTGTTCCACTCTCTGTGACACCCGAGCAGTGAAAGCCTCAGTGTTCCACTCTCTGTCACATGACAGCCATGACAGCCCCACTGTTCACCTCTTAGTGAAGCAATCGCTCTGACAGCTCCAATTTCCTCCTCACTCTGACACCTGTCATGGTTTGAAAGTATTAATTAAAAAATCACTGGAAAACTTATCCATTTCTTGCTTGAAGATGTGGAATATGAGAAGGCCAAAAGAAGTTTAAAATTTAAAAGGAATCGAGGAAGTTTATTAACCAAACTACAAGGATACAAAACCAGAATAAAACTTCCAGATACCCTTTTTCCCCAGCAGCCACGCATTGCTGTGTTTAATTGACAACACAGAGGTAAAAAAAAACATTGCTGTTTAAAACAGTCATAACTCTGCTATAGTCTTTTCATCAGTCCTTGTAGGGAAAAAGAAGTTCTCTTTTGTCAATCTATGGAGATTTTCACAAGAAAAAACATTTTCTCATGCCTTCCTATTGCTCTGATGCCAGCTGCTTAGAAAACTCTGCCATCAGGCCTTTCCTCCCATTTGACACCAGTCCCAGCTGTGTTTGTGGGCCATGATTCAAGGGGTGTCATTGAATCATGAAGGATAAGTTCTTCAAAGGCAAAAGTTCTCTTCATTGGATTCTGTGATCATCTCTGGAAACAGGAATCTTTTGCTTTGTCACTTAAGAGCCACAAATCTTCAGCATCTCTCACTTCTCCTTTTCTCTTCCAGCATCACATAGCATTACAACAACTTCACCATTAGCACAGCTTTAGCAATGAATTCCTTTTGCTCAGAACTATACTTTGAAATACTCCATTCCCCCCAAAATACTGTTTCAGGAATTCAAGGAGTTTCTTCAGAACATGATTGTCCCCCTCCATAGCTTGAATAAAAGAAAATTTCAGCTTCTTCGGGCATCTTCCTCTTCTCTTCCCATCTGAGGCTTAATTCCTTTCCTCGCTGCCTTGGGTGGTTGATGCTGCCTCTTTACCTGTTGATCCCTCTCTCTTCCCCTCTCTCTGGAAAAAGGATTCATCTGCAAGTCTCGTCTGGCTAGTGAAAGGCTTCAACTCTTGCCCAGGCACTGGGGATGGTCCCGGGGCCAGCGGCTGCAGCTCTTTGCCATGCAAGATTTTCCCTAGCTGCTCTGGAGGAGTGTGGCCACTGTGTCAGCAAGCCACAGCTCAAGAGCTTTCCCTCCCCTTCCTCGGCAGTTGCTGCTGAAAGCCAGCAGCGGCACAAAGTGCTGCCGAGCCAGGAAGCAGCCTGACCCGCCAGCCCCACTCTACAAGGCTCAGTGAGCCCTGCCAGAGCTTCAGCCCATCTGGGAAGGGGCCGCTGTCATTTCACACTCTCCAACCCCCTCCAGGAAGCGCCGAAATCCTGCCAGCCCCGCTCCCCCTGCGGCAGCCTTGTCCAGCCGGGGGGGCAAGAGGCTGAAGCCTAGCCATACTAGCTCTTCCAAAGGCAGAAAGCAGAGAGAAAGAAAAATTCCTGGGCTTAGGTTTCAAAGGGTGGTGTTCACAAGTTGATCTCCCTTTACAATGGGAAAACAACTGTCTGTTCTCAGAGATGACCAGGCATTGGCCAGCAGAAAGAAACCCCATCAGCCTCCAGCAGCTTTAATTTCTCTAGCAGTTTTTCTTTGTTTCTTATTTATCAGCCTATCACACACACAGCAGTGACAGCCCCAGGCGTCCCCTCTCTGTAACACCAGAGCAGCTACCGCCCCAGGGTTCCACTCTCTGTGACACCACAGCCGTGACAGCACTGGGCTTCCCTCTCTGTGACACCACATCAGAGACAGCACCATTGTTCCTCTCTCGGTGACACCACGGCAGTGACAGCACCAGTTTTCCACTCTCTGTGACACAACAGCAGTGACAACAACTGCTTTCCACTCTCTGTGACACCATGGCTGTGACTACACCAGTGTTCCACTGTCTGTGACACGACCGCAGTGGCAGCACTGGGCTTCCCTCTCTGTGACGCCACAGCTGTGACAGCACCAGTGTTCCACACTCTGTGACACAACGGTAGTGAAAACAACAGCATTCCGCTCTCTCTGACACCACAGCAGTGACACCACTGGGCTTCCCTCTCTGTGACACCACAGAATTGACAGCAACAGCGTTCCACTCTCTGTGACACCACGGCAGTCACAGCACTGGTTTCCCTCTCTGTGACACCACAGCCGTCACAGCCCAGGTGCTCCCCTCTCTGTGACACCACAACAGTGACAGCACAGTCTTCTATTCTCTGTGACACCAGAGCTCTGACAACTCCAATTTCCTCTGCAATGTGATACTACAGCTGTGACAGTTCTAGTGTTCCACTCTCTGTGACACCCGAGCAGTGAAAGCCTCAGTGTTCCACTCTCTGTCACATGACAGCCATGACAGCCCCACTGTTCACCTCTTAGTGAGGCAATCACTCTGACAGCTCCAATTTCCTCCTCACTCTGACACCTGTCATGGTTTGAAAGTATTAATTAAAAAAATCACTGGAAAACTTATCCATTTCTTGCTTGAAGATGTGGAATATGAGAAGGCCAAAAGAAGTTTAAAATTTAAAAGGAATCGAGGAAGTTTATTAACCAAACTACAAGGATACAAAACCAGAATAAAACTTCCAGATACCCTTTTTCCCCAGCAGCCACGCATTGCTGTGTTTAATTGACAACACAGAGGTAAAAAAAAACATTGCTGTTTAAAACAGCCATAACTCTGCTATAGTCTTTTCATCAGTCCTTGTAGGGAAAAAGAAGTTCTCTTTTGTCAATCTATGGAGATTTTCACAAGAAAAAACATTTTCTCATGCCTTCCTATTGCTCTGATGCCAGCTGCTTAGAAAACTCTGCCATCAGTCCTTTCCTCCCATTTGACACCAGTCCCAGCTGTGTTTGTGGGCCATGATTCAAGGGGTGTCATTGAATCATGAAGGATAAGTTCTTCAAAGGCAAAAGTTCTCTTCATTGGATTCTGGGATCATCTCTGGAAACAGGAATCTTTTGCTTTGTCACTTAAGAGCCACAAATCTTCAGCATCTCTCACTTCTCCTTTTCTCTTCCAGCATCACATAGCATTACAACAACTTCACCATTAGCACAGCTTTAGCAATGAATTCCTTTTGCTCAGAACTATACTTTGAAATACTCCATTCCCCCCAAAATACTGTTTCAGGAATTCAAGGAGTTTCTTCAGAACATGATTGTCCCCCTCCATAGCTTGAATAAAAGAAAATTTCAGCTTCTTCGGGCATCTTCCTCTTCTCTTCCAATCTGAGGCTTAATTCCTTTCCTCGCTGCCTTGGGTGGTTGATGCTGCCTCTTTACCTGTTGATCCCTCTCTCTTCCCCTCTCTCTGGAAAAAGGATTCATCTGCAAGTCTCGTCTGGCTAGTGAAAGGCTTCAACTCTTGCCCAGGCACTGGGGATGGTCCCGGGGCCAGCGGCTGCAGCTCTTTGCCATGCAAGATTTTCTCTAGCTGCTCTGGAGGAGTGTGGCCACTGTGTCAGCAAGCCACAGCTCAAGAGCTTTCCCTCTCCTTCCTCGGCAGTTGCTGCTGAAAGCCAGCAGCGGCACAAACTGCTGCCGAGCCAGGAAGCAGCCTGACCCGCCAGCCCCACTCTACAAGGCTCAGTGAGCCCTGCCAGAGCTTCAGCCCATCTGGGAAGGGGCCGCTGTCATTTCACACTCTCCAACCCCCTCCAGGAAGCGCCGAAATCCTGCCAGCCCCGCTCCCCCTGCGGCAGCCTTGTCCAGCCGGGGGGCAAGAGGCTGAAGCCTAGCCATACTAGCTCTTCCAAAGGCAGAAACCAGAGAGAAAGAAAAATTCCTGGGCTTAGGTTTCAAAGGGTGGTGTTCACAAGTTGATCTCCCTTTACAATGGGAAAACAACTGTCTGTTCTCAGAGATGACCAGGCATTGGCCAGCAGAAAGAAACCCCATCAGCCTCCAGCAGCTTAAATTTCTCTAGCAGTTTTTCTTTGTTTCTTATTTATCAGCCTATCACACACACAGCAGTGACAGCCCCAGGCGTCCCCTCTCTGTAACACCAGAGCAGCTACCGCCCCAGGGTTCCACTCTCTGTGACACCACAGCCGTGACAACACCAGCGTTCCACTCTCTGTGACACCACAGCAGTGACAGCACCAGTTTTCCACTCTCTGTGACACAACAGCAGTGACAACAACTGCTTTCTACTCTCTGTGACACCATGGCTGTGACTACACCAGTGTTCCACTGTCTGTGACACGACCGCAGTGGCAGCACTGGGCTTCCCTCTCTGTGACGCCACAGCTGTGACAGCACCAGTGTTCCACACTCTTTGACACAACGATAGTGAAAACAACAGCATTCCGCTCTCTCTGACACCACAGCAGTGACACCATTGGGCTTCCCTCTCTGGGACACCACAGCAGCGACAGCACTGGACTTCCCTCTCTGTGGTACCACAGCAGTGACACCACTGGGCTTCCCTCTCTGTGACACCACAGAATTGACAGCAACAGCGTTCCACTCTCTGTGACACCACGGCAGTCACAGCACTGGTTTCCCTCTCTGTGACACCAGAGCCGTCACAGCCCAACTGCTCCCCTCTCTGTGACACCACAACAGTGACAGCACAGTCTTCTATTCTCTGTGACACCAGAGCTCTGACAACTCCAATTTCCTCTGCAATGTGATACTCCAGCTGTGACAGTTCTAGTGTTCCACTCTCTGTGACACCCGAGCAGTGAAAGCCTCAGTGTTCCACTCTCTGTCACATGACAGCCATGACAGCCCCACTGTTCACCTCTTAGTGAAGCAATCGCTCTGACAGCTCCAATTTCCTTCTCACTCTGACACCTGTCATGGTTTGAAAGTATTAATTAAAAAATCACTGGAAAACTTATCCATTTCTTGCTTGAAGATGTGGAATATGAGAAGGCCAAAAGAAGTTTAAAATTTAAAAGGAATCGAGGAAGTTTATTAACCAAACTACAAGGATACAAAACCAGAATAAAACTTCCAGATACCCTTTTTCCCCAGCAGCCACGCATTGCTGTGTTTAATTGACAACACAGAGGTAAAAAAAACCATTGCTGTTTAAAACAGTCATAACTCTGCTATAGTCTTTTCATCAGTCCTTGTAGGGAAAAAGAAGTTCTCTTTTGTCAATCTATGGAGATTTTCACAAGAAAAAACATTTTCTCATGCCTTCCTATTGCTCTGATGCCAGCTGCTTAGAAAACTCTGCCATCAGTCCTTTCCTCCCATTTGACACCAGTCCCAGCTGTGTTTGTGGGCCATGATTCAAGGGGTGTCATTGAATCATGAAGGATAAGTTCTTCAAAGGCAAAAGTTCTCTTCATTGGATTCTGTGATCATCTCTGGAAACAGGAATGTTTTGCTTTGTCACTTAAGAGCCACAAATCTTCAGCATCTCTCACTTCTCCTTTTCTCTTCCAGCATCACATAGCATTACAACAACTTCACCATTAGCACAGCTTTAGCAATGAATTCCTTTTGCTCAGAACTATACTTTGAAATACTCCATTCCCCCCAAAATACTGTTTCAGGAATTCAAGGAGTTTCTTCAGAACATGATTGTCCCCCTCCATAGCTTGAATAAAAGAAAATTTCAGCTTCTTCGGGCATCTTCCTCTTCTCTTCCCATCTGAGGCTTAATTCCTTTCCTCGCTGCCTTGGGTGGTTGATGCTGCCTCTTTACCTGTTGATCCCTCTCTCTTCCCCTCTCTCTGGAAAAAGGATTCATCTGCAAGTCTCGTCTGGCTAGTGAAAGGCTTCAACTCTTGCCCAGGCACTGGGGATGGTCCCGGGGCCAGCGGCTGCAGCTCTTTGCCATGCAAGATTTTCTCTAGCTGCTCTGGAGGAGTGTGGCCACTGTGTCAGCAAGCCACAGCTCAAGAGCTTTCCCTCTCCTTCCTCGGCAGTTGCTGCTGAAAGCCAGCAGCGGCACAAACTGCTGCCGAGCCAGGAAGCAGCCTGACCCGCCAGCCCCACTCTACAAGGCTCAGTGAGCCCTGCCAGAGCTTCAGCCCATCTGGGAAGGGGCCGCTGTCATTTCACACTCTCCAACCCCCTCCAGGAAGCGCCGAAATCCTGCCAGCCCCGCTCCCCCTGCGGCAGCCTTGTCCAGCCGGGGGGCAAGAGGCTGAAGCCTAGCCATACTAGCTCTTCCAAAGGCAGAAACCAGAGAGAAAGAAAAATTCCTGGGCTTAGGTTTCAAAGGGTGGTGTTCACAAGTTGATCTCCCTTTACAATGGGAAAACAACTGTCTGTTCTCAGAGATGACCAGGCATTGGCCAGCAGAAAGAAACCCCATCAGCCTCCAGCAGCTTTAATTTCTCTAGCAGTTTTTCTTTGTTTCTTATTTATCAGCCTATCACACACACAGCAGTGACAGCCCCAGGCGTCCCCTCTCTGTAACACCAGAGCAGCTACCGCCCCAGGGTTCCACTCTCTGTGACACCACAGCCGTGACAACACCAGCGTTCCACTCTCTGTGACACCACAGCAGTGACAGCACCAGTTTTCCACTCTCTGTGACACAACAGCAGTGACAACAACTGCTTTCTACTCTCTGTGACACCATGGCTGTGACTACACCAGTGTTCCACTGTCTGTGACACGACCGCAGTGGCAGCACTGGGCTTCCCTCTCTGTGACGCCACAGCTGTGACAGCACCAGTGTTCCACACTCTGTGACACAACGGTAGTGAAAACAACAGCATTCCGCTCTCTCTGACACCACAGCAGTGACACCATTGGGCTTCCCTCTCTGGGACACCACAGCAGCGACAGCACTGGACTTCCCTCTCTGTGGTACCACAGCAGTGACACCACTGGGCTTCCCTCTCTGTGACACCACAGAATTGACAGCAACAGCGTTCCACTCTCTGTGACACCACGGCAGTCACAGCACTGGTTTCCCTCTCTGTGACACCAGAGCCGTCACAGCCCAACTGCTCCCCTCTCTGTGACACCACAACAGTGACAGCACAGTCTTCTATTCTCTGTGACACCAGAGCTCTGACAACTCCAATTTCCTCTGCAATGTGATACTCCAGCTGTGACAGTTCTAGTGTTCCACTCTCTGTGACACCCGAGCAGTGAAAGCCTCAGTGTTCCACTCTCTGTCACATGACAGCCATGACAGCCCCACTGTTCACCTCTTAGTGAAGCAATCGCTCTGACAGCTCCAATTTCCTTCTCACTCTGACACCTGTCATGGTTTGAAAGTATTAATTAAAAAATCACTGGAAAACTTATCCATTTCTTGCTTGAAGATGTGGAATATGAGAAGGCCAAAAGAAGTTTAAAATTTAAAAGGAATCGAGGAAGTTTATTAACCAAACTACAAGGATACAAAACCAGAATAAAACTTCCAGATACCCTTTTTCCCCAGCAGCCACGCATTGCTGTGTTTAATTGACAACACAGAGGTAAAAAAAACCATTGCTGTTTAAAACAGTCATAACTCTGCTATAGTCTTTTCATCAGTCCTTGTAGGGAAAAAGAAGTTCTCTTTTGTCAATCTATGGAGATTTTCACAAGAAAAAACATTTTCTCATGCCTTCCTATTGCTCTGATGCCAGCTGCTTAGAAAACTCTGCCATCAGTCCTTTCCTCCCATTTGACACCAGTCCCAGCTGTGTTTGTGGGCCATGATTCAAGGGGTGTCATTGAATCATGAAGGATAAGTTCTTCAAAGGCAAAAGTTCTCTTCATTGGATTCTGTGATCATCTCTGGAAACAGGAATGTTTTGCTTTGTCACTTAAGAGCCACAAATCTTCAGCATCTCTCACTTCTCCTTTTCTCTTCCAGCATCACATAGCATTACAACAACTTCACCATTAGCACAGCTTTAGCAATGAATTCCTTTTGCTCAGAACTATACTTTGAAATACTCCATTCCCCCCAAAATACTGTTTCAGGAATTCAAGGAGTTTCTTCAGAACATGATTGTCCCCCTCCATAGCTTGAATAAAAGAAAATTTCAGCTTCTTCGGGCATCTTCCTCTTCTCTTCCCATCTGAGGCTTAATTCCTTTCCTCGCTGCCTTGGGTGGTTGATGCTGCCTCTTTACCTGTTGATCCCTCTCTCTTCCCCTCTCTCTGGAAAAAGGATTCATCTGCAAGTCTCGTCTGGCTAGTGAAAGGCTTCAACTCTTGCCCAGGCACTGGGGATGGTCCCGGGGCCAGCGGCTGCAGCTCTTTGCCATGCAAGATTTTCTCTAGCTGCTCTGGAGGAGTGTGGCCACTGTGTCAGCAAGCCACAGCTCAAGAGCTTTCCCTCTCCTTCCTCGGCAGTTGCTGCTGAAAGCCAGCAGCGGCACAAACTGCTGCCGAGCCAGGAAGCAGCCTGACCCGCCAGCCCCACTCTACAAGGCTCAGTGAGCCCTGCCAGAGCTTCAGCCCATCTGGGAAGGGGCCGCTGTCATTTCACACTCTCCAACCCCCTCCAGGAAGCGCCGAAATCCTGCCAGCCCCGCTCCCCCTGCGGCAGCCTTGTCCAGCCGGGGGGCAAGAGGCTGAAGCCTAGCCATACTAGCTCTTCCAAAGGCAGAAACCAGAGAGAAAGAAAAATTCCTGGGCTTAGGTTTCAAAGGGTGGTGTTCACAAGTTGATCTCCCTTTACAATGGGAAAACAACTGTCTGTTCTCAGAGATGACCAGGCATTGGCCAGCAGAAAGAAACCCCATCAGCCTCCAGCAGCTTTAATTTCTCTAGCAGTTTTTCTTTGTTTCTTATTTATCAGCCTATCACACACACAGCAGTGACAGCCCCAGGCGTCCCCTCTCTGTAACACCAGAGCAGCTAGCGCCCCAGGGTTCCACTCTCTGTGACACCACAGCCGTGACAACACCAGCGTTCCACTCTCTGTGACACCACAGCAGTGACAGCACTGGGCTTCCCTCTCTGTGAAACTACATCAGAGACAGCACCATTGTTCCTCTCTCTGTGACACCACGGCAGTGACAGCACCAGTTTTCCACTCTCTGTGACACAACAGCAGTGACAACAACTGCTTTCTACTCTCTGTGACACCATGGCTGTGACTACACCAGTGTTCCACTGTCTGTGACACGACAGCAGTGGCAGCACTGGGCTTCCCTCTCTGTGACGCCACAGCTGTGACAGCACCAGTGTTCCACACTCTGTGACACAACGGTAGTGAAAACAACAGCATTCCGCTCTCTCTGATACCACAGCAGTGACACCATTGGGCTTCCCTCTCTGTGACACCACAGCAGCGACAGCACCGGACTTCCCTCTCTGTGGCACCACAGCAGTGACACCACTGGGCTTCCCTCTCTGTGACACCACAGAATTGACAGCAACAGTGTTCCACTCTCTGTGACACCACGGCAGTCACAGCACTGGTTTCCCTCTCTGTGACACCAGAGCCGTCACAGCCCAACTGCTCCCCTCTCTGTGACACCACAACAGTGACAGCACAGTCTTCTATTCTCTGTGACACCAGAGCTCTGACAACTCCAATTTCCTCTGCAATGTGATACTACAGCTGTGACAGTTCTAGTGTTCCACTCTCTGTGACACCCGAGCAGTGAAAGCCTCAGTGTTCCACTCTCTGTCACATGACAGCCATGACAGCCCCACTGTTCACCTCTTAGTGAAGCAATCGCTCTGACAGCTCCAATTTCCTCCTCACTCTGACACCTGTCATGGTTTGAAAGTATTAATTAAAAAAATCACTGGAAAACTTATCCATTTCTTGCTTGAAGATGTGGAATATGAGAAGGCCAAAAGAAGTTTAAAATTTAAAAGGAATCGAGGAAGTTTATTAACCAAACTACAAGGATACAAAACCAGAATAAAACTTCCAGATACCCTTTTTCCCCAGCAGCCACACATTGCTGTGTTTAATTGACAACACAGAGGTAAAAAAAAACATTGCTGTTTAAAACAGTCATAACTCTGCTATAGTCTTTTCATCAGTCCTTGTAGGGAAAAAGAAGTTCTCTTTTGTCAATCTATGGAGATTTTCACAAGAAAAAACATTTTCTCATGCCTTCCTATTGCTCTGATGCCAGCTGCTTAGAAAACTCTGCCATCAGTCCTTTCCTCCCATTTTACACCAGTCCCAGCTGTGTTTGTGGGCCATGATTCAAGGGGTGTCATTGAATCATGAAGGATAAGTTCTTCAAAGACAAAAGTTCTCTTCATTGGATTCTGTGATCATCTCTGGAAACAGGAATGTTTTGCTTTGTCACTTAAGAGCCACAAATCTTCAGCATCTCTCACTTCTCCTTTTCTCTTCCAGCATCACATAGCATTACAACAACTTCACCATTAGCACAGCTTTAGCAATGAATTCCTTTTGCTCAGAACTATACTTTGAAATACTCCATTCCTACCAAAATACTGTTTCAGGAATTCAAGGAGTTTCTTCAGAACATGATTGTCCCCCTCCATAGCTTGAATAAAAGAAAATTTCAGCTTCTTCGGGCATCTTCCTCTTCTCTTCCCCTCTGAGGCTTAATTCCTTTCCTCACTGCCTTGGGTGGTTGATGCTGCCTCTTTACCTGTTGATCCTTCTCTCTTCCCCTCTCTCTGGAAAAAGGATTCATCTGCAAGTCTCGTCTGGCTAGTGAAAGGCTTCAACTCTTGCCCAGGCACTGGGGATGGTCCCGGGGCCAGCGGCTGCAGCTCTTTGCCATGCAAGATTTTCCCTAGCTGCTCTGGAGGAGTGTGGCCACTGTGTCAGCAAGCCACAGCTCAAGAGCTTTCCCTCCCCTTCCTCGGCAGTTGCTGCTGAAAGCCAGCAGCGGCACAAACTGCTGCCGAGCCAGGAAGCAGCCTGACCCGCCAGCCCCACTCTACAAGGCTCAGTGAGCCCTGCCAGAGCTTCAGCCCATCTGGGAAGGGGCCGCTGTCATTTCACACTCTCCAACTCCCTCCAGGAAGCGCCGAAATCCTGCCAGCCCCGCTCCCCCTGCGGCAGCCTTGTCCAGCCGGGGGGGCAAGAGGCTGAAGCCTAGCCATACTAGCTCTTCCAAAGGCAGAAACCAGAGAGAAAGAAAAATTCCTGGGCTTAGGTTTCAAAGGGTGGTGTTCACAAGTTGATCTCCCTTTACAATGGGAAAACAACTGTCTGTTCTCAGAGATGACCAGGCATTGGCCAGCAGAAAGAAACCCCATCAACCTCCAGCAGCTTTAATTTCTCTAGCAGTTTTTCTTTGTTTCTTATTTATCAGCCTATCACACACACAGTAGTGACAGCCCCAGGCGTCCCCTCTCTGTAACACCAGAGCAGCTACCGCCCCAGGGTTCCACTCTCTGTGACACCACAGCCGTGACAGCACCAGCGTTCCACTCTCTGTGATACCACAGCAGTGACAGCACCAGTTTTCCACTCTCTGTGACACAACAGCAGTGACAACAACTGCTTTCTACTCTCTGTGACACCATGGCTGTGACTACACCAGTCTTCCACTGTCTGTGACACGACAGCAGTGGCAGCACTGGGCTTCCCTCTCTGTGACGCCACAGCTGTGACAGCACCAGTGTTCCACACTCTGTGACACAACGGTAGTGAAAACAACAGCATTCCACTCTCTCTGACACCACAGCAGTGACAGCACTGGGCTTCCCTCTCTGTGACACCACAGAATTGACAGCAACAGCGTTCCACTCTCTGTGACACCACGGCAGTCACAGCACTGGTTTCCCTCTCTGTGACACCACAGCCGTCACAGCCCAACTGCTCCCCTCTCTGTGACACCACAACAGTGACAGCACAGTCTTCTATTCTCTGTGACACCAGAGCTCTGACAACTCCAATTTCCTCTGCAATGTGATACTCCAGCTGTGACAGTTCTAGTGTTCCACTCTCTGTGACACCCGAGCAGTGAAAGCCTCAGTGTTCCACTCTCTGTCACATGACAGCCATGACAGCCCCACTGTTCACCTCTTAGTGAAGCAATCGCTCTGACAGCTCCAATTTCCTTCTCACTCTGACACCTGTCATGGTTTGAAAGTATTAATTAAAAAATCACTGGAAAACTTATCCATTTCTTGCTTGAAGACGTGGAATATGAGAAGGCCAAAAGAAGTTTAAAATTTAAAAGGAATCGAGGAAGTTTATTAACCAAATTACAAGGATACAAAACCAGAATAAAACTTCCAGATACCCTTTTTCCCCAGCAGCCACGCATTGCTGTGTTTAATTGACAACACAGAGGTAAAAAAAACCATTGCTGTTTAAAACAGTCATAACTCTGCTATAGTCTTTTCATCAGTCCTTGTAGGGAAAAAGAAGTTCTCTTTTGTCAATCTATGGAGATTTTCACAAGAAAAAACATTTTCTCATGCCTTCCTATTGCTCTGATGCCAGCTGCTTAGAAAACTCTGCCATCAGTCCTTTCCTCCCATTTGACACCAGTCTCAGCTGTGTTTGTGGGCCATGATTCAAGGGGTGTCATTGAATCATGAAGGATAAGTTCTTCAAAGGCAAAAGTTCTCTTCATTGGATTCTGTGATCATCTCTGGAAACAGGAATCTTTTGCTTTGTCACTTAAGAGCCACAAATCTTCAGCATCTCTCACTTCTCCTTTTCTCTTCCAGCATCACATAGCATTACAACAACTTCACCATTAGCACAGCTTTAGCAATGAATTCCTTTTGCTCAGAACTATACTTTGAAATACTCCATTCCCCCCAAAATACTGTTTCAGGAATTCAAGGAGTTTCTTCAGAACATGATTGTCCCCCTCCATAGCTTGAATAAAAGAAAATATCAGCTTCTTCGGGCATCTTCCTCTTCTCTTCCAATCTGAGGCTTAATTCCTTTCCTCGCTGCCTTGGGTGGTTGATGCTGCCTCTTTACCTGTTGATCCCTCTCTCTTCCCCTCTCTCTGGAAAAAGGATTCATCTGCAAGTCTCGTCTGGCTAGTGAAAGGCTTCAACTCTTGCCCAGGCACTGGGGATGGTCCCGGGGCCAGCGGCTGCAGCTCTTTGCCATGCAACATTTTCCCTAGCTGCTCTGGAGGAGTGTGGCCACTGTGTCAGCAAGCCACAGCTCAAGAGCTTTCCCTCCCCTTCCTCGGCAGTTGCTGCTGAAAGCCAGCAGCGGCACAAACTGCTGCCGAGCCAGGAAGCAGCCTGACCCGCCAGCCCCACTCTACAAGGCTCAGTGAGCCCTGCCAGAGCTTCAGCCCATCTGGGAAGGGGCCGCTGTCATTTCACACTCTCCAACCCCCTCCAGGAAGCGCCGAAATCCTGCCAGCCCCGCTCCCCCTGCAGCAGCCTTGTCCAGCCGGGGGGGCAAGAGGCTGAAGCCTAGCCATACTAGCTCTTCCAAAGGCAGAAACCAGAGAGAAAGAAAAATTCCTGGGCTTAGGTTTCAAAGGGTGGTGTTCACAAGTTGATCTCCCTTTACAATGGGAAAACAACTGTCTGTTCTCAGAGATGACCAGGCATTGGCCAGCAGAAAGAAACCCCATCAGCCTCCAGCAGCTTAAATTTCTCTAGCAGTTTTTCTTTGTTTCTTATTTATCAGCCTATCACACACACAGCAGTGACAGCCCCAGGCGTCCCCTCTCTGTAACACCAGAGCAGCTAGCGCCCCAGGGTTCCACTCTCTGTGACACCACAGCCGTGACCACACCAGCGTTCCACTCTCTGTGACACCACAGCAGTGACAGCACTGGGCTTCCCTCTCTGTGAAACTACATCAGAGACAGCACCATTGTTCCTCTCTCTGTGACACCACGGCAGTGACAGCACCAGTTTTCCACTCTCTGTGACACAACAGCAGTGACAACAACTGCTTTCTACTCTCTGTGACACCATGGCTGTGACTACACCAGTGTTCCACTGTCTGTGACACGACAGCAGTGGCAGCACTGGGCTTCCCTCTCTGTGACGCCACAGCTGTGACAGCACCAGTGTTCCACACTCTGTGACACAACGGTAGTGAAAACAACAGCATTCCGCTCTCTCTGATACCACAGCAGTGACACCATTGGGCTTCCCTCTCTGTGACACCACAGCAGCGACAGCACCGGACTTCCCTCTCTGTGGCACCACAGCAGTGACACCACTGGGCTTCCCTCTCTGTGACACCACAGAATTGACAGCAACAGTGTTCCACTCTCTGTGACACCACGGCAGTCACAGCACTGGTTTCCCTCTCTGTGACACCAGAGCCGTCACAGCCCAACTGCTCCCCTCTCTGTGACACCACAACAGTGACAGCACAGTCTTCTATTCTCTGTGACACCAGAGCTCTGACAACTCCAATTTCCTCTGCAATGTGATACTACAGCTGTGACAGTTCTAGTGTTCCACTCTCTGTGACACCCGAGCAGTGAAAGCCTCAGTGTTCCACTCTCAGTCACATGACAGCCATGACAGCCCCACTGTTCACCTCTTAGTGAAGCAATCGCTCTGACAGCTCCAATTTCCTCCTCACTCTGACACCTGTCATGGTTTGAAAGTATTAATTAAAAAAATCACTGGAAAACTTATCCATTTCTTGCTTGAAGATGTGGAATATGAGAAGGCCAAAAGAAGTTTAAAATTTAAAAGGAATCGAGGAAGTTTATTAACCAAACTACAAGGATACAAAACCAGAATAAAACTTCCAGATACCCTTTTTCCCCAGCAGCCACACATTGCTGTGTTTAATTGACAACACAGAGGTAAAAAAAAACATTGCTGTTTAAAACAGTCATAACTCTGCTATAGTCTTTTCATCAGTCCTTGTAGGGAAAAAGAAGTTCTCTTTTGTCAATCTATGGAGATTTTCACAAGAAAAAACATTTTCTCATGCCTTCCTATTGCTCTGATGCCAGCTGCTTAGAAAACTCTGCCATCAGTCCTTTCCTCCCATTTTACACCAGTCCCAGCTGTGTTTGTGGGCCATGATTCAAGGGGTGTCATTGAATCATGAAGGATAAGTTCTTCAAAGACAAAAGTTCTCTTCATTGGATTCTGTGATCATCTCTGGAAACAGGAATGTTTTGCTTTGTCACTTAAGAGCCACAAATCTTCAGCATCTCTCACTTCTCCTTTTCTCTTCCAGCATCACATAGCATTACAACAACTTCACCATTAGCACAGCTTTAGCAATGAATTCCTTTTGCTCAGAACTATACTTTGAAATACTCCATTCCTACCAAAATACTGTTTCAGGAATTCAAGGAGTTTCTTCAGAACATGATTGTCCCCCTCCATAGCTTGAATAAAAGAAAATTTCAGCTTCTTCGGGCATCTTCCTCTTCTCTTCCCATCTGAGGCTTAATTCCTTTCCTCACTGCCTTGGGTGGTTGATGCTGCCTCTTTACCTGTTGATCCTTCTCTCTTCCCCTCTCTCTGGAAAAAGGATTCATCTGCAAGTCTCGTCTGGCTAGTGAAAGGCTTCAACTCTTGCCCAGGCACTGGGGATGGTCCCGGGGCCAGCGGCTGCAGCTCTTTGCCATGCAAGATTTTCCCTAGCTGCTCTGGAGGAGTGTGGCCACTGTGTCAGCAAGCCACAGCTCAAGAGCTTTCCCTCCCCTTCCTCGGCAGTTGCTGCTGAAAGCCAGCAGCGGCACAAACTGCTGCCGAGCCAGGAAGCAGCCTGACCCGCCAGCCCCACTCTACAAGGCTCAGTGAGCCCTGCCAGAGCTTCAGCCCATCTGGGAAGGGGCCGCTGTCATTTCACACTCTCCAACTCCCTCCAGGAAGCGCCGAAATCCTGCCAGCCCCGCTCCCCCTGCGGCAGCCTTGTCCAGCCGGGGGGGCAAGAGGCTGAAGCCTAGCCATACTAGCTCTTCCAAAGGCAGAAACCAGAGAGAAAGAAAAATTCCTGGGCTTAGGTTTCAAAGGGTGGTGTTCACAAGTTGATCTCCCTTTACAATGGGAAAACAACTGTCTGTTCTCAGAGATGACCAGGCATTGGCCAGCAGAAAGAAACCCCATCAACCTCCAGCAGCTTTAATTTCTCTAGCAGTTTTTCTTTGTTTCTTATTTATCAGCCTATCACACACACAGTAGTGACAGCCCCAGGCGTCCCCTCTCTGTAACACCAGAGCAGCTACCGCCCCAGGGTTCCACTCTCTGTGACACCACAGCCGTGACAGCACCAGCGTTCCACTCTCTGTGATACCACAGCAGTGACAGCACCAGTTTTCCACTCTCTGTGACACAACAGCAGTGACAACAACTGCTTTCTACTCTCTGTGACACCATGGCTGTGACTACACCAGTCTTCCACTGTCTGTGACACGACAGCAGTGGCAGCACTGGGCTTCCCTCTCTGTGACGCCACAGCTGTGACAGCACCAGTGTTCCACACTCTGTGACACAACGGTAGTGAAAACAACAGCATTCCACTCTCTCTGACACCACAGCAGTGACAGCACTGGGCTTCCCTCTCTGTGACACCACAGAATTGACAGCAACAGCGTTCCACTCTCTGTGACACCACGGCAGTCACAGCACTGGTTTCCCTCTCTGTGACACCACAGCCGTCACAGCCCAACTGCTCCCCTCTCTGTGACACCACAACAGTGACAGCACAGTCTTCTATTCTCTGTGACACCAGAGCTCTGACAACTCCAATTTCCTCTGCAATGTGATACTACAGCTGTGACAGTTCTAGTGTTCCACTCTCTGTGACACCCGAGCAGTGAAAGCCTCAGTGTTCCACTCTCTGTCACATGACAGCCATGACAGCCCCACTGTTCACCTCTTAGTGAAGCAATCGCTCTGACAGCTCCAATTTCCTCCTCACTCTGACACCTGTCATGGTTTGAAAGTATTAATTAAAAAATCACTGGAAAACTTATCCATTTCTTGCTTGAAGATGTGGAATATGAGAAGGCCAAAAGAAGTTTAAAATTTAAAAGAATCGAGGAAGTTTATTAACCAAACTACAAGGATACAAAACCAGAATAAAACTTCCAGATACCCTTTTTCCCCAGCAGCCACGCATTGCTGTGTTTAATTGACAACACAGAGGTAAAAAAAACCATTGCTGTTTAAAACAGTCATAACTCTGCTATAGTCTTTTCATCAGTCCTTGTAGGGAAAAAGAAGTTCTCTTTTGTCAATCTATGGAGATTTTCACAAGAAAAAACATTTTCTCATGCCTTCCTATTGCTCTGATGCCAGCTGCTTAGAAAACTCTGCCATCAGGCCTTTCCTCCCATTTGACACCAGTCTCAGCTGTGCTTGTGGGCCATGATTCAAGGGGTGTCATTGAATCATGAAGGAGAAGTTCTTCAAAGGCAAAAGTTCTCTTCATTGGATTCTGTGATCATCTCTGGAAACAGGAATCTTTTGCTTTGTCACTTAAGAGCCACAAATCTTCAGCATCTCTCACTTCTCCTTTTCTCTTCCAGCATCACATAGCATTACAACAACTTCACCATTAGCACAGCTTTAGCAATGAATTCCTTTTGCTCAGAACTATACTTTGAAATACTCCATTCCCCCCAAAATACTGTTTCAGGAATTCAAGGAGTTTCTTCAGAACATGATTGTCCCCCTCCATAGCTTGAATAAAAGAAAATTTCAGCTTCTTCGGGCATCTTCCTCTTCTCTTCCCATCTGAGGCTTAATTCCTTTCCTCGCTGCCTTGGGTGGTTGATGCTGCCTCTTTACCTGTTGATCCCTCTCTCTTCCCCTCTCTCTGGAAAAAGGATTCATCTGCAAGTCTCGTCTGGCTAGTGAAAGGCTTCAACTCTTGCCCAGGCACTGGGGATGGTCCCGGGGCCAGCGGCTGCAGCTCTTTGCCATGCAAGATTTTCCCTAGCTGCTCTGGAGGAGTGTGGCCACTGTGTCAGCAAGCCACAGCTCAAGAGCTTTCCCTCCCCTTCCTCGGCAGTTGCTGCTGAAAGCCAGCAGCGGCACAAACTGCTGCCGAGCCAGGAAGCAGCCTGACCCGCCAGCCCCACTCTACAAGGCTCAGTGAGCCCTGCCAGAGCTTCAGCCCATCTGGGAAGGGGCCGCTGTCATTTCACACTCTCCAACCCCCTCCAGGAAGCGCCGAAATCCTGCCAGCCCCGCTCCCCCTGCGGCAGCCTTGTCCAGCCGGGGGGCAAGAGGCTGAAGCCTAGCCATACTAGCTCTTCCAAAGGCAGAAACCAGAGAGAAAGAAAAATTCCTGGGCTTAGGTTTCAAAGGGTGGTGTTCACAAGTTGATCTCCCTTTACAATGGGAAAACAACTGTCTGTTCTCAGAGATGACCAGGCATTGGCCAGCAGAAAGAAACCCCATCAGCCTCCAGCAGCTTAAATTTCTCTAGCAGTTTTTCTTTGTTTCTTATTTATCAGCCTATCACACACACAGCAATGACAGCCCCAGGCGTCCCCTCTCTGTAACACCAGAGCAGCTACCGCCCCAGGGTTCCACTCTCTGTGACACCACAGCCGTGACAACACCAGCGTTCCACTCTCTGTGACACCACAGCAGTGACAGCACTGGGCTTCCCTCTCTGTGAAACTACATCAGAGACAGCACCATTGTTCCTCTCTCGGTGACACCACGGCAGTGACAGCACCAGTTTTCCACTCTCTGTGACACAACAGCAGTGACAACAACTGCTTTCTACTCTCTGTGACACCATGGCTGTGACTACACCAGTGTTCCACTGTCTGTGACACGACAGCAGTGGCAGCACTGGGCTTCCCTCTCTGTGACGCCACAGCTGTGACAGCACCAGTGTTCCACACTCTGTGACACAACGGTAGTGAAAACAACAGCATTCCGCTCTCTCTGATACCACAGCAGTGACACCATTGGGCTTCCCTCTCTGTGACACCACAGCAGCGACAGCACCGGACTTCCCTCTCTGTGGCACCACAGCAGTGACACCACTGGGCTTCCCTCTCTGTGACACCACAGAATTGACAGCAACAGTGTTCCACTCTCTGTGACACCACGGCAGTCACAGCACTGGTTTCCCTCTCTGTGACACCAGAGCCGTCACAGCCCAACTGCTCCCCTCTCTGTGACACCACAACAGTGACAGCACAGTCTTCTATTCTCTGTGACACCAGAGCTCTGACAACTCCAATTTCCTCTGCAATGTGATACTACAGCTGTGACAGTTCTAGTGTTCCACTCTCTGTGACACCCGAGCAGTGAAAGCCTCAGTGTTCCACTCTCAGTCACATGACAGCCATGACAGCCCCACTGTTCACCTCTTAGTGAAGCAATCGCTCTGACAGCTCCAATTTCCTCCTCACTCTGACACCTGTCATGGTTTGAAAGTATTAATTAAAAAAATCACTGGAAAACTTATCCATTTCTTGCTTGAAGATGTGGAATATGAGAAGGCCAAAAGAAGTTTAAAATTTAAAAGGAATCGAGGAAGTTTATTAACCAAACTACAAGGATACAAAACCAGAATAAAACTTCCAGATACCCTTTTTCCCCAGCAGCCACGCATTGCTGTGTTTAATTGACAACACAGAGGTAAAAAAAACCATTGCTGTTTAAAACAGTCATAACTCTGCTATAGTCTTTTCATCAGTCCTTGTAGGGAAAAAGAAGTTCTCTTTTGTCAATCTATGGAGATTTTCACAAGAAAAAACATTTTCTCATGCCTTCCTATTGCTCTGATGCCAGCTGCTTAGAAAACTCTGCCATCAGTCCTTTCCTCCCATTTCACACCAGTCCCAGCTGTGTTTGTGGGCCATGATTCAAGGGGTGTCATTGAATCATGAAGGATAAGTTCTTCAAAGACAAAAGTTCTCTTCATTGGATTCTGTGATCATCTCTGGAAACAGGAATGTTTTGCTTTGTCACTTAAGAGCCACAAATCTTCAGCATCTCTCACTTCTCCTTTTCTCTTCCAGCATCACATAGCATTACAACAACTTCACCATTAGCACAGCTTTAGCAATGAATTCCTTTTGCTCAGAACTATACTTTGAAATACTCCATTCCTACCAAAATACTGTTTCAGGAATTCAAGGAGTTTCTTCAGAACATGATTGTCCCCCTCCATAGCTTGAATAAAAGAAAATTTCAGCTTCTTCGGGCATCTTCCTCTTCTCTTCCCATCTGAGGCTTAATTCCTTTCCTCGCTGCCTTGGGTGGTTGATGCTGCCTCTTTACCTGTTGATCCTTCTCTCTTCCCCTCTCTCTGGAAAAAGGATTCATCTGCAAGTCTCGTCTGGCTAGTGAAAGGCTTCAACTCTTGCCCAGGCACTGGGGATGGTCCCGGGGCCAGCGGCTGCAGCTCTTTGCCATGCAAGATTTTCCCTAGCTGCTCTGGAGGAGTGTGGCCACTGTGTCAGCAAGCCACAGCTCAAGAGCTTTCCCTCCCCTTCCTCGGCAGTTGCTGCTGAAAGCCAGCAGCGGCACAAACTGCTGCCGAGCCAGGAAGCAGCCTGACCCGCCAGCCCCACTCTACAAGGCTCAGTGAGCCCTGCCAGAGCTTCAGCCCATCTGGGAAGGGGCCGCTGTCATTTCACACTCTCCAACTCCCTCCAGGAAGCGCCGAAATCCTGCCAGCCCCGCTCCCCCTGCGGCAGCCTTGTCCAGCCGGGGGGGCAAGAGGCTGAAGCCTAGCCATACTAGCTCTTCCAAAGGCAGAAACCAGAGAGAAAGAAAAATTCCTGGGCTTAGGTTTCAAAGGGTGGTGTTCACAAGTTGATCTCCCTTTACAATGGGAAAACAACTGTCTGTTCTCAGAGATGACCAGGCATTGGCCAGCAGAAAGAAACCCCATCAACCTCCAGCAGCTTTAATTTCTCTAGCAGTTTTTCTTTGTTTCTTATTTATCAGCCTATCACACACACAGTAGTGACAGCCCCAGGCGTCCCCTCTCTGTAACACCAGAGCAGCTACCGCCCCAGGGTTCCACTCTCTGTGACACCACAGCCGTGACAGCACCAGCGTTCCACTCTCTGTGATACCACAGCAGTGACAGCACCAGTTTTCCACTCTCTGTGACACAACAGCAGTGACAACAACTGCTTTCTACTCTCTGTGACACCATGGCTGTGACTACACCAGTCTTCCACTGTCTGTGACACGACAGCAGTGGCAGCACTGGGCTTCCCTCTCTGTGACGCCACAGCTGTGACAGCACCAGTGTTCCACACTCTGTGACACAACGGTAGTGAAAACAACAGCATTCCACTCTCTCTGACACCACAGCAGTGACAGCACTGGGCTTCCCTCTCTGTGACACCACAGAATTGACAGCAACAGCGTTCCACTCTCTGTGACACCACGGCAGTCACAGCACTGGTTTCCCTCTCTGTGACACCACAGCCGTCACAGCCCAACTGCTCCCCTCTCTGTGACACCACAACAGTGACAGCACAGTCTTCTATTCTCTGTGACACCAGAGCTCTGACAACTCCAATTTCCTCTGCAATGTGATACTACAGCTGTGACAGTTCTAGTGTTCCACTCTCTGTGACACCCGAGCAGTGAAAGCCTCAGTGTTCCACTCTCTGTCACATGACAGCCATGACAGCCCCACTGTTCACCTCTTAGTGAAGCAATCGCTCTGACAGCTCCAATTTCCTCCTCACTCTGACACCTGTCATGGTTTGAAAGTATTAATTAAAAAATCACTGGAAAACTTATCCATTTCTTGCTTGAAGATGTGGAATATGAGAAGGCCAAAAGAAGTTTAAAATTTAAAAGGAATCGAGGAAGTTTATTAACCAAACTACAAGGATACAAAACCAGAATAAAACTTCCAGATACCCTTTTTCCCCAGCAGCCACGCATTGCTGTGTTTAATTGACAACACAGAGGTAAAAAAAACCATTGCTGTTTAAAACAGTCATAACTCTGCTATAGTCTTTTCATCAGTCCTTGTAGGGAAAAAGAAGTTCTCTTTTGTCAATCTATGGAGATTTTCACAAGAAAAAACATTTTCTCATGCCTTCCTATTGCTCTGATGCCAGCTGCTTAGAAAACTCTGCCATCAGGCCTTTCCTCCCATTTGACACCAGTCTCAGCTGTGCTTGTGGGCCATGATTCAAGGGGTGTCATTGAATCATGAAGGAGAAGTTCTTCAAAGGCAAAAGTTCTCTTCATTGGATTCTGTGATCATCTCTGGAAACAGGAATCTTTTGCTTTGTCACTTAAGAGCCACAAATCTTCAGCATCTCTCACTTCTCCTTTTCTCTTCCAGCATCACATAGCATTACAACAACTTCACCATTAGCACAGCTTTAGCAATGAATTCCTTTTGCTCAGAACTCTACTTTGAAATACTCCATTCCCCCCAAAATACTGTTTCAGGAATTCAAGGAGTTTCTTCAGAACATGATTGTCCCCCTCCATAGCTTGAATAAAAGAAAATTTCAGCTTCTTCGGGCATCTTCCTCTTCTCTTCCCATCTGAGGCTTAATTCCTTTCCTCGCTGCCTTGGGTGGTTGATGCTGCCTCTTTACCTGTTGATCCCTCTCTCTTCCCCTCTCTCTGGAAAAAGGATTCATCTGCAAGTCTCGTCTGGCTAGTGAAAGGCTTCAACTCTTGCCCAGGCACTGGGGATGGTCCCGGGGCCAGCGGCTGCAGCTCTTTGCCATGCAACATTTTCCCTAGCTGCTCTGGAG
This sequence comes from Cyanistes caeruleus, assembly GCF_971803275.1. Lineage (NCBI taxonomy): Eukaryota > Metazoa > Chordata > Aves > Passeriformes > Paridae > Cyanistes > Cyanistes caeruleus. The sequence goes on along the minus strand of NW_028256296.1, from coordinate 1,422,955 downwards.
GAGTGTGGCCACTGTGTCAGCAAGCCACAGCTCAAGAGCTTTCCCTCCCCTTCCTCGGCAGTTGCTGCTGAAAGCCAGCAGCGGCACAAACTGCTGCCGAGCCAGGAAGCAGCCTGACCCGCCAGCCCCACTCTACAAGGCTCAGTGAGCCCTGCCAGAGCTTCAGCCCATCTGGGAAGGGGCCGCTGTCATTTCACACTCTCCAACCCCCTCCAGGAAGCGCCGAAATCCTGCCAGCCCCGCTCCCCCTGCGGCAGCCTTGTCCAGCCGGGGGGCAAGAGGCTGAAGCCTAGCCATACTAGCTCTTCCAAAGGCAGAAACCAGAGAGAAAGAAAAATTCCTGGGCTTAGGTTTCAAAGGGTGGTGTTCACAAGTTGATCTCCCTTTACAATGGGAAAACAACTGTCTGTTCTCAGAGATGACCAGGCATTGGCCAGCAGAAAGAAACCCCATCAGCCTCCAGCAGCTTAAATTTCTCTAGCAGTTTTTCTTTGTTTCTTATTTATCAGCCTATCACACACACAGCAATGACAGCCCCAGGCGTCCCCTCTCTGTAACACCAGAGCAGCTACCGCCCCAGGGTTCCACTCTCTGTGACACCACAGCCGTGACAACACCAGCGTTCCACTCTCTGTGACACCACAGCAGTGACAGCACTGGGCTTCCCTCTCTGTGAAACTACATCAGAGACAGCACCATTGTTCCTCTCTCGGTGACACCACGGCAGTGACAGCACCAGTTTTCCACTCTCTGTGACACAACAGCAGTGACAACAACTGCTTTCTACTCTCTGTGACACCATGGCTGTGACTACACCAGTGTTCCACTGTCTGTGACACGACAGCAGTGGCAGCACTGGGCTTCCCTCTCTGTGACGCCACAGCTGTGACAGCACCAGTGTTCCACACTCTGTGACACAACGGTAGTGAAAACAACAGCATTCCGCTCTCTCTGATACCACAGCAGTGACACCATTGGGCTTCCCTCTCTGTGACACCACAGCAGCGACAGCACTGGACTTCCCTCTCTGTGGCACCACAGCAGTGACACCACTGGGCTTCCCTCTCTGTGACACCACAGAATTGACAGCAACAGTGTTCCACTCTCTGTGACACCACGGCAGTCACAGCACTGGTTTCCCTCTCTGTGACACCACAGCCGTCACAGCCCAACTGCTCCCCTCTCTGTGACACCACAACAGTGACAGCACAGTCTTCTATTCTCTGTGACACCAGAGCTCTGACAACTCCAATTTCCTCTGCAATGTGATACTACAGCTGTGACAGTTCTAGTGTTCCACTCTCTGTGACACCCGAGCAGTGAAAGCCTCAGTGTTCCACTCTCAGTCACATGACAGCCATGACAGCCCCACTGTTCACCTCTTAGTGAAGCAATCGCTCTGACAGCTCCAATTTCCTCCTCACTCTGACACCTGTCATGGTTTGAAAGTATTAATTAAAAAATCACTGGAAAACTTATCCATTTCTTGCTTGAAGATGTGGAATATGAGAAGGCCAAAAGAAGTTTAAAATTTAAAAGGAATCGAGGAAGTTTATTAACCAAACTACAAGGATACAAAACCAGAATAAAACTTCCAGATACCCTTTTTCCCCAGCAGCCACGCATTGCTGTGTTTAATTGACAACACAGAGGTAAAAAAAAACATTGCTGTTTAAAACAGTCATAACTCTGCTATAGTCTTTTCATCAGTCCTTGTAGGGAAAAAGAAGTTCTCTTTTGTCAATCTATGGAGATTTTCACAAGAAAAAACATTTTCTCATGCCTTCCTATTGCTCTGATGCCAGCTGCTTAGAAAACTCTGCCATCAGTCCTTTCCTCCCATTTCACACCAGTCCCAGCTGTGTTTGTGGGCCATGATTCAAGGGGTGTCATTGAATCATGAAGGATAAGTTCTTCAAAGACAAAAGTTCTCTTCATTGGATTCTGTGATCATCTCTGGAAACAGGAATGTTTTGCTTTGTCACTTAAGAGCCACAAATCTTCAGCATCTCTCACTTCTCCTTTTCTCTTCCAGCATCACATAGCATTACAACAACTTCACCATTAGCACAGCTTTAGCAATGAATTCCTTTTGCTCAGAACTATACTTTGAAATACTCCATTCCTACCAAAATACTGTTTCAGGAATTCAAGGAGTTTCTTCAGAACATGATTGTCCCCCTCCATAGCTTGAATAAAAGAAAATTTCAGCTTCTTCGGGCATCTTCCTCTTCTCTTCCCATCTGAGGCTTAATTCCTTTCCTCGCTGCCTTGGGTGGTTGATGCTGCCTCTTTACCTGTTGATCCTTCTCTCTTCCCCTCTCTCTGGAAAAAGGATTCATCTGCAAGTCTCGTCTGGCTAGTGAAAGGCTTCAACTCTTGCCCAGGCACTGGGGATGGTCCCGGGGCCAGCGGCTGCAGCTCTTTGCCATGCAAGATTTTCCCTAGCTGCTCTGGAGGAGTGTGGCCACTGTGTCAGCAAGCCACAGCTCAAGAGCTTTCCCTCCCCTTCCTCGGCAGTTGCTGCTGAAAGCCAGCAGCGGCACAAACTGCTGCCGAGCCAGGAAGCAGCCTGACCCGCCAGCCCCACTCTACAAGGCTCAGTGAGCCCTGCCAGAGCTTCAGCCCATCTGGGAAGGGGCCGCTGTCATTTCACACTCTCCAACTCCCTCCAGGAAGCGCCGAAATCCTGCCAGCCCCGCTCCCCCTGCGGCAGCCTTGTCCAGCCGGGGGGGCAAGAGGCTGAAGCCTAGCCATACTAGCTCTTCCAAAGGCAGAAACCAGAGAGAAAGAAAAATTCCTGGGCTTAGGTTTCAAAGGGTGGTGTTCACAAGTTGATCTCCCTTTACAATGGGAAAACAACTGTCTGTTCTCAGAGATGACCAGGCATTGGCCAGCAGAAAGAAACCCCATCAACCTCCAGCAGCTTTAATTTCTCTAGCAGTTTTTCTTTGTTTCTTATTTATCAGCCTATCACACACACAGTAGTGACAGCCCCAGGCGTCCCCTCTCTGTAACACCAGAGCAGCTACCGCCCCAGGGTTCCACTCTCTGTGACACCACAGCCGTGACAGCACCAGCGTTCCACTCTCTGTGACACCACAGCAGTGACAGCACCAGTTTTCCACTCTCTGTGACACAACAGCAGTGACAACAACTGCTTTCTACTCTCTGTGACACCATGGCTGTGACTACACCAGTCTTCCACTGTCTGTGACACGACAGCAGTGGCAGCACTGGGCTTCCCTCTCTGTGACGCCACAGCTGTGACAGCACCAGTGTTCCACACTCTGTGACACAACGGTAGTGAAAACAACAGCATTCCACTCTCTCTGACACCACAGCAGTGACAGCACTGGGCTTCCCTCTCTGTGACACCACAGAATTGACAGCAACAGCGTTCCACTCTCTGTGACACCACGGCAGTCACAGCACTGGTTTCCCTCTCTGTGACACCACAGCCGTCACAGCCCAACTGCTCCCCTCTCTGTGACACCACAACAGTGACAGCACAGTCTTCTATTCTCTGTGACACCAGAGCTCTGACAACTCCAATTTCCTCTGCAATGTGATACTACAGCTGTGACAGTTCTAGTGTTCCACTCTCTGTGACACCCGAGCAGTGAAAGCCTCAGTGTTCCACTCTCTGTCACATGACAGCCATGACAGCCCCACTGTTCACCTCTTAGTGAAGCAATCGCTCTGACAGCTCCAATTTCCTCCTCACTCTGACACCTGTCATGGTTTGAAAGTATTAATTAAAAAATCACTGGAAAACTTATCCATTTCTTGCTTGAAGATGTGGAATATGAGAAGGCCAAAAGAAGTTTAAAATTTAAAAGGAATCGAGGAAGTTTATTAACCAAACTACAAGGATACAAAACCAGAATAAAACTTCCAGATACCCTTTTTCCCCAGCAGCCACGCATTGCTGTGTTTAATTGACAACACAGAGGTAAAAAAAAACATTGCTGTTTAAAACAGTCATAACTCTGCTATAGTCTTTTCATCAGTCCTTGTAGGGAAAAAGAAGTTCTCTTTTGTCAATCTATGGAGATTTTCACAAGAAAAAACATTTTCTCATGCCTTCCTATTGCTCTGATGCCAGCTGCTTAGAAAACTCTGCCATCAGGCCTTTCCTCCCATTTGACACCAGTCTCAGCTGTGCTTGTGGGCCATGATTCAAGGGGTGTCATTGAATCATGAAGGAGAAGTTCTTCAAAGGCAAAAGTTCTCTTCATTGGATTCTGTGATCATCTCTGGAAACAGGAATCTTTTGCTTTGTCACTTAAGAGCCACAAATCTTCAGCATCTCTCACTTCTCCTTTTCTCTTCCAGCATCACATAGCATTACAACAACTTCACCATTAGCACAGCTTTAGCAATGAATTCCTTTTGCTCAGAACTATACTTTGAAATACTCCATTCCCCCCAAAATACTGTTTCAGGAATTCAAGGAGTTTCTTCAGAACATGATTGTCCCCCTCCATAGCTTGAATAAAAGAAAATTTCAGCTTCTTCGGGCATCTTCCTCTTCTCTTCCCATCTGAGGCTTAATTCCTTTCCTCGCTGCCTTGGGTGGTTGATGCTGCCTCTTTACCTGTTGATCCCTCTCTCTTCCCCTCTCTCTGGAAAAAGGATTCATCTGCAAGTCTCGTCTGGCTAGTGAAAGGCTTCAACTCTTGCCCAGGCACTGGGGATGGTCCCGGGGCCAGCGGCTGCAGCTCTTTGCCATGCAAGATTTTCCCTAGCTGCTCTGGAGGAGTGTGGCCACTGTGTCAGCAAGCCACAGCTCAAGAGCTTTCCCTCCCCTTCCTCGGCAGTTGCTGCTGAAAGCCAGCAGCGGCACAAACTGCTGCCGAGCCAGGAAGCAGCCTGACCCGCCAGCCCCACTCTACAAGGCTCAGTGAGCCCTGCCAGAGCTTCAGCCCATCTGGGAAGGGGCCGCTGTCATTTCACACTCTCCAACCCCCTCCAGGAAGCGCCGAAATCCTGCCAGCCCCGCTCCCCCTGCGGCAGCCTTGTCCAGCCGGGGGGCAAGAGGCTGAAGCCTAGCCATACTAGCTCTTCCAAAGGCAGAAACCAGAGAGAAAGAAAAATTCCTGGGCTTAGGTTTCAAAGGGTGGTGTTCACAAGTTGATCTCCCTTTACAATGGGAAAACAACTGTCTGTTCTCAGAGATGACCAGGCATTGGCCAGCAGAAAGAATCCCCATCAGCCTCCAGCAGCTTAAATTTCTCTAGCAGTTTTTCTTTGTTTCTTATTTATCAGCCTATCACACACACAGCAATGACAGCCCCAGGCGTCCCCTCTCTGTAACACCAGAGCAGCTACCGCCCCAGGGTTCCACTCTCTGTGACACCACAGCCGTGACCACACCAGCGTTCCACTCTCTGTGACGCCACAGCCGTGACAGCACTGGGCTTCCCTCTCTGTGACACCACATCAGAGACAGCACCATTGTTCCTCTCTCAGTGACACCACGGCAGTGACAGCACCAGTTTTCCACTCTCTGTGACACAACAGCAGTGACAACAACTGCTTTCTAATCTCTGTGACACCATGGCTGTGACTACACCAGTGTTCCACTGTCTGTGACGCCACAGCAGTGGCAGCACTGGGCTTCCCTCTCTGTGACGCCACAGCTGTGACAGCACCAGTGATCCACACTCTGTGACACAACAGCAGTGACAACAACAGCATTCCGCTCTGTCTGACACCACAGCAGTGACACCATTGGGCTTCCCTCTCATTGACACCACAGCAGCGACAGCACTGGGCCTCCCTCTCTGTGACACCACAGCAGTGACAGCACTGGGCTTCCCTCTCTGTGACACCACAGAATTGACAGCTCAACCAGTCTCAGCTGTGCTTGTGGGCCATGATTCAAGGGGTGTCATTGAATCATGAAGGATAAGTTCTTCAAAGGCAAAAGTTCTCTTCATTGGATTCTGTGATCATCTCTGGAAACAGGAATCTTTTGCTTTGTCACTTAAGAGCCACAAATCTTCAGCATCTCTCACTTCTCCTTTTCTCTTCCAGCATCACATAGCATTACAACAACTTCACCATTAGCACAGCTTTAGCAATGAATTCCTTTTGCTCAGAACTATGCTTTGAAATACTCCATTCCCCCCAAAATACTGTTTCAGGAATTCAAGGAGTTTCTTCAGAACATGATTGTCCCCCTCCATAGCTTGAATAAAAGAAAATTTCAGCTTCTTCGGGCATCTTCCTCTTCTCTTCCCATCTGAGGCTTAATTCCTTTCCTCGCTGCCTTGGGTGGTTGATGCTGCCTCTTTACCCGTTGATCCCTCTCTCTTCCCCTCTCTCTGGAAAAAGGATTCATCTGCAAGTCTCGTCTGGCTAGTGAAAGGCTTCAACTCTTGCCCAGGCACTGGGGATGGTCCCGGGGCCAGCGGCTGCAGCTCTTTGCCATGCAAGATTTTCCCTAGCTGCTCTGGAGGAGTGTGGCCACTGTGTCAGCAAGCCACAGCTCAAGAGCTTTCCCTCCCCTTCCTCGGCAGTTGCTGCTGAAAGCCAGCAGCGGCAGAAACTGCTGCCGAGCCAGGAAGCAGCCTGACCCGCCAGCCCCACTCTACAAGGCTCAGTGAGCCCTGCCAGAGCTTCAGCCCATCTGGGAAGGGGCCGCTGTCATTTCACACTCTCCAACCCCCTCCAGGAAGCGCCGAAATCCTGCCAGCCCCACTCCCTCTGCGGCAGCCTTGTCCAGCTGGGGGGGCAAGAGGCTGAAGCCTAGCCATACTAGCTCTTCCAAAGGCAGAAACCAGAGAGAAAGAAAAATTCCTGGGCTTAGGTTTCAAAGGGTGGTGTTCACAAGTTGATCTCCCTTTACAATGGGAAAACGACTGTCTGTTCTCAGAGATGACCAGGCATTGGCCAGCAGAAAGAAACCCCATCAACCTCCAGCAGCTTTAATTTCTCTAGCAGTTTTTCTTTGTTTCTTATTTATCAGCCTATCACACACACAGCAGTGACAGCCCCAGGCGTCCCCTCTCTGTAACACCAGAGCAGCTACCGCCCCAGGGTTCCACTCTCTGTGACACCACAGCCGTGACCACACCAGCGTTCCACTCTCTGTGACGCCACAGCCGTGACAGCACTGGGCTTCCCTCTCTGTGACACCACATCAGAGACAGCACCATTGTTCCTCTCTCAGTGACACCACGGCAGTGACAGCACCAGTTTTCCACTCTCTGTGACACAACAGCAGTGACAACAACTGCTTTCTAATCTCTGTGACACCATGGCTGTGACTACACCAGTGTTCCACTGTCTGTGACGCCACAGCAGTGGCAGCACTGGGCTTCCCTCTCTGTGACGCCACAGCTGTGACAGCACCAGTGATCCACACTCTGTGACACAACAGCAGTGACAACAACAGCATTCCGCTCTGTCTGACACCACAGCAGTGACACCATTGGGCTTCCCTCTCTTTGACACCACAGCAGCGACAGCACTGGGCCTCCCTCTCTGTGACACCACAGCAGTGACAGCACTGGGCTTCCCTCTCTGTGACACCACAGAATTGACAGCAACAGCGTTCCACTCTCTGTGACACCACGGCAGTCACAGCACTGGTTTCCCTCTCTGTGACACCACAGCCGTCACAGCCCAACTGCTCCCCTCTCTGTGACACCACAACAGTGACAGCACAGTCTTCTATTCTCTGTGACACCAGAGCTCTGACAACTCCAATTTCCTCTGCAATGTGATACTACAGCTGTGACAGTTCTAGTGTTCCACTCTCTGTGACACCCGAGCAGTGAAAGCCTCAGTGTTCCACTCTCTGTCACATGACAGCCATGACAGCCCCACTGTTCACCTCTTAGTGAAGCAATCGCTCTGACAGCTCCAATTTCCTCCTCACTCTGACACCTGTCATGGTTTGAAAGTATTAATTAAAAAATCACTGGAAAACTTATCCATTTCTTGCTTGAAGATGTGGAATATGAGAAGGCCAAAAGAAGTTTAAAATTTAAAAGGAATCGAGGAAGTTTATTAACCAAACTACAAGGATACAAAACCAGAATAAAACTTCCAGATACCCTTTTTCCCCAGCAGCCACGCATTGCTGTGTTTAATTGACAGCACAGAGGTAAAAAAAACCATTGCTGTTTAAAACAGTCATAACTCTGCTATAGTCTTTTCATCAGTCCTTGTAGGGAAAAAGAAGTTCTCTTTTGTCAATCTATGGAGATTTTCACAAGAAAAAACATTTTCTCATGCCTTCCTATTGCTCTGATGCCAGCTGCTTAGAAAACTCTGCCATCAGGCCTTTCCTCCCATTTGACACCAGTCTCAGCTGTGTTTGTGGGCCATGATTCAAGGGGTGTCATTGAATCATGAAGGATAAGTTCTTCAAAGGCAAAAGTTCTCTTCATTGGATTCTGTGATCATCTCTGGAAACAGGAATGTTTTGCTTTGTCACTTAAGAGCCACAAATCTTCAGCATCTCTCACTTCTCCTTTTCTCTTCCAGCATCACATAGCATTACAACAACTTCACCATTAGCACAGCTTTAGCAATGAATTCCTTTTGCTCAGAACTATGCTTTGAAATACTCCATTCCCCCCAAAATACTGTTTCAGGAATTCAAGGAGTTTCTTCAGAACATGATTGTCCCCCTCCATAGCTTGAATAAAAGAAAATTTCAGCTTCTTCGGGCATCTTCCTCTTCTCTTCCCATCTGAGGCTTAATTCCTTTCCTCGCTGCCTTGGGTGGTTGATGCTGCCTCTTTACCCGTTGATCCCTCTCTCTTCCCCTCTCTCTGGAAAAAGGATTCATCTGCAAGTCTCGTCTGGCTAGTGAAAGGCTTCAACTCTTGCCCAGGCACTGGGGATGGTCCCGGGGCCAGCGGCTGCAGCTCTTTGCCATGCAACATTTTCCCTAGCTGCTCTGGAGGAGTGTGGCCACTGTGTCAGCAAGCCACAGCTCAAGAGCTTTCCCTCCCCTTCCTCGGCAGTTGCTGCTGAAAGCCAGCAGCGGCAGAAACTGCTGCCGAGCCAGGAAGCAGCCTGACCCGCCAGCCCCACTCTACAAGGCTCAGTGAGCCCTGCCAGAGCTTCAGCCCATCTGGGAAGGGGCCGCTGTCATTTCACACTCTCCAACCCCCTCCAGAAAGTGCCGAAATCCTGCCAGCCCCACTCCCTCTGCGGCAGCCTTGTCCAGCTGGGGGGGCAAGAGGCTGAAGCCTAGCCATACTAGCTCTTCCAAAGGCAGAAACCAGAGAGAAAGAAAAATTCCTGGGCTTAGGTTTCAAAGGGTGGTGTTCACAAGTTGATCTCCCTTTACAATGGGAAAACGACTGTCTGTTCTCAGAGATGACCAGGCATTGGCCAGCAGAAAGAAACCCCATCAACCTCCAGCAGCTTTAATTTCTCTAGCAGTTTTTCTTTGTTTCTTATTTATCAGCCTATCACACACACAGCAGTGACAGCCCCAGGCGTCCCCTCTCTGTAACACCAGAGCAGCTACCGCCCCAGGGTTCCACTCTCTGTGACACCACAGCCGTGACCACACCAGCGTTCCACTCTCTGTGACGCCACAGCCGTGACAGCACTGGGCTTCCCTCTCTGTGACACCACATCAGAGACAGCACCATTGTTCCTCTCTCAGTGACACCACGGCAGTGACAGCACCAGTTTTCCACTCTCTGTGACACAACAGCAGTGACAACAACTGCTTTCTAATCTCTGTGACACCATGGCTGTGACTACACCAGTGTTCCACTGTCTGTGACGCCACAGCAGTGGCAGCACTGGGCTTCCCTCTCTGTGACGCCACAGCTGTGACAGCACCAGTGATCCACACTCTGTGACACAACAGCAGTGACAACAACAGCATTCCGCTCTGTCTGACACCACAGCAGTGACACCATTGGGCTTCCCTCTCTTTGACACCACAGCAGCGACAGCACTGGGCCTCCCTCTCTGTGACACCACAGCAGTGACAGCACTGGGCTTCCCTCTCTGTGACACCACAGAATTGACAGCAACAGCGTTCCACTCTCTGTGACACCACGGCAGTCACAGCACTGGTTTCCCTCTCTGTGACACCACAGCCGTCACAGCCCAACTGCTCCCCTCTCTGTGACACCACAACAGTGACAGCACAGTCTTCTATTCTCTGTGACACCAGAGCTCTGACAACTCCAATTTCCTCTGCAATGTGATACTACAGCTGTGACAGTTCTAGTGTTCCACTCTCTGTGACACCCGAGCAGTGAAAGCCTCAGTGTTCCACTCTCTGTCACATGACAGCCATGACAGCCCCACTGTTCACCTCTTAGTGAAGCAATCGCTCTGACAGCTCCAATTTCCTCCTCACTCTGACACCTGTCATGGTTTGAAAGTATTAATTAAAAAATCACTGGAAAACTTATCCATTTCTTGCTTGAAGATGTGGAATATGAGAAGGCCAAAAGAAGTTTAAAATTTAAAAGGAATCGAGGAAGTTTATTAACCAAACTACAAGGATACAAAACCAGAATAAAACTTCCAGATACCCTTTTTCCCCAGCAGCCACGCATTGCTGTGTTTAATTGACAGCACAGAGGTAAAAAAAACCATTGCTGTTTAAAACAGTCATAACTTTGCTATAGTCTTTTCATCAGTCCTTGTAGGGAAAAAGAAGTTCTCTTTTGTCAATCTATGGAGATTTTCACAAGAAAAAACATTTTCTCATGCCTTCCTATTGCTCTGATGCCAGCTGCTTAGAAAACTCTGCCATCAGTCCTTTCCTCCCATTTGACACCAGTCCCAGCTGTGTTTGTGGGCCATGATTCAAGGGGTGTCATTGAATCATGAAGGATAAGTTCTTCAAAGGCAAAAGTTCTCTTCATTGGATTCTGTGATCATCTCTGGAAACAGGAATCTTTTGCTTTGTCACTTAAGAGCCACAAATCTTCAGCATCTCTCACTTCTCCTTTTCTCTTCCAGCATCACATAGCATTACAACAACTTCACCATTAGCACAGCTTTAGCAATGAATTCCTTTTGCTCAGAACTATGCTTTGAAATACTCCATTCCCCCCAAAATACTGTTTCAGGAATTCAAGGAGTTTCTTCAGAACATGATTGTCCCCCTCCATAGCTTGAATAAAAGAAAATTTCAGCTTCTTCGGGCATCTTCCTCTTCTCTTCCCATCTGAGGCTTAATTCCTTTCCTCGCTGCCTTGGGTGGTTGATGCTGCCTCTTTACCTGTTGATCCCTCTCTCTTCCCCTCTCTCTGGAAAAAGGATTCATCTGCAAGTCTCGTCTGGCTAGTGAAAGGCTTCAACTCTTGCCCAGGCACTGGGGATGGTCCCGGGGCCAGCGGCTGCAGCTCTTTGCCATGCAAGATTTTCCCTAGCTGCTCTGGAGGAGTGTGGCCACTGTGTCAGCAAGCCACAGCTCAAGAGCTTTCCCTCCCCTTCCTCGGCAGTTGCTGCTGAAAGCCAGCAGCGGCACAAACTGCTGCCGAGCCAGGAAGCAGCCTGACCCGCCAGCCCCACTCTACAAGGCTCAGTGAGCCCTGCCAGAGCTTCAGCCCATCTGGGAAGGGGCCGCTGTCATTTCACACTCTCCAACCCCCTCCAGGAAGCGCCGAAATCCTGCCAGCCCCACTCCCCCTGCGGCAGCCTTGTCCAGCTGGGGGGGCAAGAGGCTGAAGCCTAGCCATACTAGCTCTTCCAAAGGCAGAAACCAGAGAGAAAGAAAAATTCCTGGGCTTAGGTTTCAAAGGGTGGTGTTCACAAGTTGATCTCCCTTTACAATGGGAAAACGACTGTCTGTTCTCAGAGATGACCAGGCATTGGCCAGCAGAAAGAAACCCCATCAACCTCCAGCAGCTTTAATTTCTCTAGCAGTTTTTCTTTGTTTCTTATTTATCAGCCTATCACACACACAGCAGTGACAGCCCCAGGCGTCCCCTCTCTGTAACACCAGAGCAGCTACCGCCCCAGGGTTCCACTCTCTGTGACACCACAGCCGTGACCACACCAGCGTTCCACTCTCTGTGACGCCACAGCCGTGACAGCACTGGGCTTCCCTCTCTGTGACACCACATCAGAGACAGCACCATTGTTCCTCTCTCAGTGACACCACGGCAGTGACAGCACCAGTTTTCCACTCTCTGTGACACAACAGCAGTGACAACAACTGCTTTCTAATCTCTGTGACACCATGGCTGTGACTACACCAGTGTTCCACTGTCTGTGACGCCACAGCAGTGGCAGCACTGGGCTTCCCTCTCTGTGACGCCACAGCTGTGACAGCACCAGTGATCCACACTCTGTGACACAACAGCAGTGACAACAACAGCATTCCGCTCTGTCTGACACCACAGCAGTGACACCATTGGGCTTCCCTCTCTTTGACACCACAGCAGCGACAGCACTGGGCCTCCCTCTCTGTGACACCACAGCAGTGACAGCACTGGGCTTCCCTCTCTGTGACACCACAGAATTGACAGCAACAGCGTTCCACTCTCTGTGACACCACGGCAGTCACAGCACTGGTTTCCCTCTCTGTGACACCAGAGCTGTCACAGCCCAACTGCTCCCCTCTCTGTGACACCACAACAGTGACAGCACAGTCTTCTATTCTCTGTGACACCAGAGCTCTGACAACTCCAATTTCCTCTGCAATGTGATACTACAGCTGTGACAGTTCTAGTGTTCCACTCTCTGTGACACCCGAGCAGTGAAAGCCTCAGTGTTCCACTCTCTGTCACATGACAGCCATGACAGCCCCACTGTTCACCTCTTAGTGAAGCAATCGCTCTGACAGCTCCAATTTCCTCCTCACTCTGACACCTGTCATGGTTTGAAAGTATTAATTAAAAAATCACTGGAAAACTTATCCATTTCTTGCTTGAAGATGTGGAATATGAGAAGGCCAAAAGAAGTTTAAAATTTAAAAGGAATCGAGGAAGTTTATTAACCAAACTACAAGGATACAAAACTAGAATAAAACTTCCAGATACCCTTTTTCCCCAGCAGCCACGCATTGCTGTGTTTAATTGACAACACAGAGGTAAAAAAAACCTTTGCTGTTTAAAACAGTCATAACTCTGCTATAGTCTTTTCATCAGTCCTTGTAGGGAAAAAGAAGTTCTCTTTTGTCAATCTATGGAGATTTTCACAAGAAAAAACATTTTCTCATGCCTTCCTATTGCTCTGATGCCAGCTGCTTAGAAAACTCTGCCATCAGTCCTTTCCTCCCATTTGACACCAGTCTCAGCTGTGTTTGTGGGCCATGATTCAAGGGGTGTCATTGAATCATGAAGGATAAGTTCTTCAAAGGCAAAAGTTCTCTTCATTGGATTCTGTGATCATCTCTGGAAACAGGAATCTTTTGCTTTGTCACTTAAGAGCCACAAATCTTCAGCATCTCTCACTTCTCCTTTTCTCTTCCAGCATCACATAGCATTACAACAACTTCACCATTAGCACAGCTTTAGCAATGAATTCCTTTTGCTCAGAACTATGCTTTGAAATACTCCATTCCCCCCAAAATACTGTTTCAGGAATTCAAGGAGTTTCTTCAGAACATGATTGTCCCCCTCTATAGCTTGAATAAAAGAAAATTTCAGCTTCTTCGGGCATCTTCCTCTTCTCTTCCCATCTGAGGCTTAATTCCTTTCCTCGCTGCCTTGGGTGGTTGATGCTGCCTCTTTACCTGTTGATCCCTCTCTCTTCCCCTCTCTCTGGAAAAAGGATTCATCTGCAAGTCTCGTCTGGCTAGTGAAAGGCTTCAACTCTTGCCCAGGCACTGGGGATGGTCCCGGGGCCAGCGGCTGCAGCTCTTTGCCATGCAAGATTTTCCCTAGCTGCTCTGGAGGAGTGTGGCCACTGTGTCAGCAAGCCACAGCTCAAGAGCTTTCCCTCCCCTTCCTCGGCAGTTGCTGCTGAAAGCCAGCAGCGGCACAAACTGCTGCCGAGCCAGGAAGCAGCCTGACCCGCCAGCCCCACTCTACAAGGCTCAGTGAGCCCTGCCAGAGCTTCAGCCCATCTGGGAAGGGGCCGCTGTCATTTCACACTCTCCAACCCCCTCCAGGAAGCGCCGAAATCCTGCCAGCCCCGCTCCCCCTGCGGCAGCCTTGTCCAGCTGTGGGGGCAAGAGGCTGAAGCCTAGCCATACTAGCTCTTCCAAAGGCAGAAACCAGAGAGAAAGAAAAATTCCTGGGCTTAGGTTTCAAAGGGTGGTGTTCACAAGTTGATCTCCCTTTACAATGGGAAAACGACTGTCTGTTCTCAGAGATGACCAGGCATTGGCCAGCAGAAAGAAACCCCATCAACCTCCAGCAGCTTTAATTTCTCTAGCAGTTTTTCTTTGTTTCTTATTTATCAGCCTATCACACACACAGCAGTGACAGCCCCAGGCGTCCCCTCTCTGTAACACCAGAGCAGCTACCGCCCCGGGGTTCCACTCTCTGTGACACCACAGCCGTGACAACACCAGCGTTCCACTCTCTGTGACACCACAGCCGTGACAGCACTGGGCTTCCCTCTCTGTGACACCACATCAGAGACAGCACCATTGCTCCTCTCTCAGTGACACCACGGCAGTGACAGCACCAGTTTTCCACTCTCTGTGACACAACAGCAGTGACAACAACTGCTTTCTAATCTCTGTGACACCATGGCTGTGACTACACCAGTGTTCCACTGTCTGTGACACGACAGCAGTGGCAGCACTGGGCTTCCCTCTCTGTGACGCCACAGCTGTGACAGCACCAGTTTTCCACACTCTGTGACACAACGGTAGTGAAAACAACAGCATTCCGCTCTCTCTGACACCACAGCAGTGACACCATTGGGCTTCCCTCTCTGTGACACCACAGCAGCGACAGCACTGGGCCTCCCTCTCTGTGACACCACAGCAGTGACAGCACTGGGCTTCCCTCTCTGTGACACCACAGAATTGACAGCAACAGCGTTCCACTCTCTGTGACACCACGGCTGTCACAGCACTGGTTTCCCTCTCTGTGACACCAGAGCCGTCACAGCCCAACTGCTCCCCTCTCTGTGACACCACAACAGTGACAGCACAGTCTTCTATTCTCTGTGACACCAGAGCTCTGACAACTCCAATTTCCTCTGCAATGTGATACTACAGCTGTGACAGTTCTAGTGTTCCACTCTCTGTGACACCCGAGCAGTGAAAGCCTCAGTGTTCCACTCTCTGTCACATGATAGCCATGACAGCCCCACTGTTCAGCTCTTAGTGAAGCAATCGCTCTGACAGCTCCAATTTCCTCCTCACTCTGACACCTGTCATGGTTTGAAAGTATTAATTAAAAAATCACTGCAAAACTTATCCATTTCTTGCTTGAAGATGTGGAATATGAGAAGGCCAAAAGAAGTTTAAAATTTAAAAGGAATCGAGGAAGTTTATTAACCAAACTACAAGGATACAAAACCAGAATAAAACTTCCAGATACCCTTTTTCCCCAGCAGCCACGCATTGCTGTGTTTAATTGACAGCACAGAGGTAAAAAAAACCATTGCTGTTTAAAACAGTCATAACTCTGCTATAGTCTTTTCATCAGTCCTTGTAGGGAAAAAGAAGTTCTCTTTTGTCAATCTATGGAGATTTTCACAAGAAAAAACATTTTCTCATGCCTTCCTATTGCTCTGATGCCAGCTGCTTAGAAAACTCTGCCATCAGTCCTTTCCTCCCATTTGACACCAGTCTCAGCTGTGTTTGTGGGCCATGATTCAAGGGGTGTCATTGAATCATGAAGGATAAGTTCTTCAAAGGCAAAAGTTCTCTTCATTGGATTCTGTGATCATCTCTGGAAACAGGAATCTTTTGCTTTGTCACTTAAGAGCCACAAATCTTCAGCATCTCTCACTTCTCCTTTTCTCTTCCAGCATCACATAGCATTACAACAACTTCACCATTAGCACAGCTTTAGCAATGAATTCCTTTTGCTCAGAACTATGCTTTGAAATACTCCATTCCCCCCAAAATACTGTTTCAGGAATTCAAGGAGTTTCTTCAGAACATGATTGTCCCCCTCCATAGCTTGAATAAAAGAAAATTTCAGCTTCTTCGGGCATCTTCCTCTTCTCTTCCCATCTGAGGCTTAATTCCTTTCCTCGCTGCCTTGGGTGGTTGATGCTGCCTCTTTACCTGTTGATCCCTCTCTCTTCCCCTGTCTCTGGAAAAAGGATTCATCTGCAAGTCTCGTCTGGCTAGTGAAAGGCTTCAACTCTTGCCCAGGCACTGGGGATGGTCCCGGGGCCAGCGGCTGCAGCTCTTTGCCATGCAAGATTTTCCCTAGCTGCTCTGGAGGAGTGTGGCCACTGTGTCAGCAAGCCACAGCTCAAGAGCTTTCCCTCCCCTTCCTCGGCAGTTGCTGCTGAAAGCCAGCAGCGGCACAAACTGCTGCCGAGCCAGGAAGCAGCCTGACCCGCCAGCCCCACTCTACAAGGCTCAGTGAGCCCTGCCAGAGCTTCAGCCCATCTGGGAAGGGGCCGCTGTCATTTCACACTCTCCAACCCCCTCCAGGAAGCGCCGAAATCCTGCCAGCCCCGCTCCCCCTGCGGCAGCCTTGTCCAGCTGTGGGGGCAAGAGGCTGAAGCCTAGCCATACTAGCTCTTCCAAAGGCAGAAACCAGAGAGAAAGAAAAATTCCTGGGCTTAGGTTTCAAAGGGTGGTGTTCACAAGTTGATCTCCCTTTACAATGGGAAAACGACTGTCTGTTCTCAGAGATGACCAGGCATTGGCCAGCAGAAAGAAACCCCATCAACCTCCAGCAGCTTTAATTTCTCTAGCAGTTTTTCTTTGTTTCTTATTTATCAGCCTATCACACACACAGCAGTGACAGCCCCAGGCGTCCCCTCTCTGTAACACCAGAGCAGCTACCGCCCCAGGGTTCCACTCTCTGTGACACCACAGCCGTGACAACACCAGCGTTCCACTCTCTGTGACACCACAGCCGTGACAGCACTGGGCTTCCCTCTCTGTGACACCACATCAGAGACAGCACCATTGCTCCTCTCTCAGTGACACCACGGCAGTGACAGCACCAGTTTTCCACTCTCTGTGACACAACAGCAGTGACAACAACTGCTTTCTACTCTCTGTGACACCATGGCTGTGACTACACCAGTGTTCCACTGTCTGTGACACGACAGCAGTGGCAGCACTGGGCTTCCCTCTCTGTGACGCCACAGCTGTGACAGCACCAGTTTTCCACACTCTGTGACACAACGGTAGTGAAAACAACAGCATTCCGCTCTCTCTGACACCACAGCAGTGACACCATTGGGCTTCCCTCTCTGTGACACCACAGCAGCGACAGCACTGGGCCTCCCTCTCTGTGACACCACAGCAGTGACAGCACTGGGCTTCCCTCTCTGTGACACCACAGAATTGACAGCAACAGCGTTCCACTCTCTGTGACACCACGGCTGTCACAGCACTGGTTTCCCTCTCTGTGACACCAGAGCCGTCACAGCCCAACTGCTCCCCTCTCTGTGACACCACAACAGTGACAGCACAGTCTTCTATTCTCTGTGACACCAGAGCTCTGACAACTCCAATTTCCTCTGCAATGTGATACTACAGCTGTGACAGTTCTAGTGTTCCACTCTCTGTGACACCCGAGCAGTGAAAGCCTCAGTGTTCCACTCTCTGTCACATGATAGCCATGACAGCCCCACTGTTCACCTCTTAGTGAAGCAATCGCTCTGACAGCTCCAATTTCCTCCTCACTCTGACACCTGTCATGGTTTGAAAGTATTAATTAAAAAATCACTGGAAAACTTATCCATTTCTTGCTTGAAGATGTGGAATATGAGAAGGCCAAAAGAAGTTTAAAATTTAAAAGGAATCGAGGAAGTTTATTAACCAAACTACAAGGATACAAAACTAGAATAAAACTTCCAGATACCCTTTTTCCCCAGCAGCCACGCATTGCTGTGTTTAATTGACAACACAGAGGTAAAAAAAACCTTTGCTGTTTAAAACAGTCATAACTCTGCTATAGTCTTTTCATCAGTCCTTGTAGGGAAAAAGAAGTTCTCTTTTGTCAATCTATGGAGATTTTCACAAGAAAAAACATTTTCTCATGCCTTCCTATTGCTCTGATGCCAGCTGCTTAGAAAACTCTGCCATCAGTCCTTTCCTCCCATTTGACACCAGTCTCAGCTGTGTTTGTGGGCCATGATTCAAGGGGTGTCATTGAATCATGAAGGATAAGTTCTTCAAAGGCAAAAGTTCTCTTCATTGGATTCTGTGATCATCTCTGGAAACAGGAATCTTTTGCTTTGTCACTTAAGAGCCACAAATCTTCAGCATCTCTCACTTCTCCTTTTCTCTTCCAGCATCACATAGCATTACAACAACTTCACAATTAGCACAGCTTTAGCAATGAATTCCTTTTGCTCAGAACTATGCTTTGAAATACTCCATTCCCCCCAAAATACTGTTTCAGGAATTCAAGGAGTTTCTTCAGAACATGATTGTCCCCCTCTATAGCTTGAATAAAAGAAAATTTCAGCTTCTTCGGGCATCTTCCTCTTCTCTTCCCATCTGAGGCTTAATTCCTTTCCTCGCTGCCTTGGGTGGTTGATGCTGCCTCTTTACCTGTTGATCCCTCTCTCTTCCCCTGTCTCTGGAAAAAGGATTCATCTGCAAGTCTCGTCTGGCTAGTGAAAGGCTTCAACTCTTGCCCAGGCACTGGGGATGGTCCCGGGGCCAGCGGCTGCAGCTCTTTGCCATGCAAGATTTTCCCTAGCTGCTCTGGAGGAGTGTGGCCACTGTGTCAGCAAGCCACAGCTCAAGAGCTTTCCCTCCCCTTCCTCGGCAGTTGCTGCTGAAAGCCAGCAGCGGCACAAACTGCTGCCGAGCCAGGAAGCAGCCTGACCCGCCAGCCCCACTCTACAAGGCTCAGTGAGCCCTGCCAGAGCTTCAGCCCATCTGGGAAGGGGCCGCTGTCATTTCACACTCTCCAACCCCCTCCAGGAAGCGCCGAAATCCTGCCAGCCCCGCTCCCCCTGCGGCAGCCTTGTCCAGCTGGGGGGGCAAGAGGCTGAAGCCTAGCCATACTAGCTCTTCCAAAGGCAGAAACCAGAGAGAAAGAAAAATTCCTGGGCTTAGGTTTCAAAGGGTGGTGTTCACAAGTTGATCTCCCTTTACAATGGGAAAACGACTGTCTGTTCTCAGAGATGACCAGGCATTGGCCAGCAGAAAGAAACCCCATCAACCTCCAGCAGCTTTAATTTCTCTAGCAGTTTTTCTTTGTTTCTTATTTATCAGCCTATCACACACACAGCAGTGACAGCCCCAGGCGTCCCCTCTCTGTAACACCAGAGCAGCTACCGCCCCGGGGTTCCACTCTCTGTGACACCACAGCCGTGACAACACCAGCGTTCCACTCTCTGTGACACCACAGCCGTGACAGCACTGGGCTTCCCTCTCTGTGACACCACATCAGAGACAGCACCATTGCTCCTCTCTCAGTGACACCACGGCAGTGACAGCACCAGTTTTCCACTCTCTGTGACACAACAGCAGTGACAACAACTGCTTTCTAATCTCTGTGACACCATGGCTGTGACTACACCAGTATTCCACTGTCTGTGACACGACAGCAGTGGCAGCACTGGGCTTCCCTCTCTGTGACGCCACAGCTGTGACAGCACCAGTTTTCCACACTCTGTGACACAACGGTAGTGAAAACAACAGCATTCCGCTCTCTCTGACACCACAGCAGTGACACCATTGGGCTTCCCTCTCTGTGACACCACAGCAGCGACAGCACTGGGCCTCCCTCTCTGTGACACCACAGCAGTGACAGCACTGGGCTTCCCTCTCTGTGACACCACAGAATTGACAGCAACAGCGTTCCACTCTCTGTGACACCACGGCTGTCACAGCACTGGTTTCCCTCTCTGTGACACCAGAGCCGTCACAGCCCAACTGCTCCCCTCTCTGTGACACCACAACAGTGACAGCACAGTCTTCTATTCTCTGTGACACCAGAGCTCTGACAACTCCAATTTCCTCTGCAATGTGATACTACAGCTGTGACAGTTCTAGTGTTCCACTCTCTGTGACACCCGAGCAGTGAAAGCCTCAGTGTTCCACTCTCTGTCACATGATAGCCATGACAGCCCCACTGTTCAGCTCTTAGTGAAGCAATCGCTCTGACAGCTCCAATTTCCTCCTCACTCTGACACCTGTCATGGTTTGAAAGTATTAATTAAAAAATCACTGGAAAACTTATCCATTTCTTGCTTGAAGATGTGGAATATGAGAAGGCCAAAAGAAGTTTAAAATTTAAAAGGAATCGAGGAAGTTTATTAACCAAACTACAAGGATACAAAACCAGAATAAAACTTCCAGATACCCTTTTTCCCCAGCAGCCACGCATTGCTGTGTTTAATTGACAACACAGAGGTAAAAAAAAACATTGCTCTGCTATAGTCTTTTCATCAGTCCTTGTAGGGAAAAAGAAGTTCTCTTTTGTCAATCTATGGAGATTTTCACAAGAAAAAACATTTTCTCATGCCTTCCTATTGCTCTGATGCCAGCTGCTTAGAAAACTCTGCCATCAGGCCTTTCCTCCCATTTGACACCAGTCCCAGCTGTGTTTGTGGGCCATGATTCAAGGGGTGTCATTGAATCATGAAGGATAAGTTCTTCAAAGGCAAAAGTTCTCTTCATTGGATTCTGTGATCATCTCTGGAAACAGGAATGTTTTGCTTTGTCACTTAAGAGCCACAAATCTTCAGCATCTCTCACTTCTCCTTTTCTCTTCCAGCATCACATAGCATTACAACAACTTCACCATTAGCACAGCTTTAGCAATGAATTCCTTTTGCTCAGAACTATGCTTTGAAATACTCCATTCCCCCCAAAATACTGTTTCAGGAATTCAAGGAGTTTCTTCAGAACATGATTGTCCCCCTCCATAGCTTGAATAAAAGAAAATTTCAGCTTCTTCGGGCATCTTCCTCTTCTCTTCCCATCTGAGGCTTAATTCCTTTCCTCGCTGCCTTGGGTGGTTGATGCTGCCTCTTTACCTGTTGATCCCTCTCTCTTCCCCTCTCTCTGGAAAAAGGATTCATCTGCAAGTCTCGTCTGGCTAGTGAAAGGCTTCAACTCTTGCCCAGGCACTGGGGATGGTCCCGGGGCCAGCGGCTGCAGCTCTTTGCCATGCAACATTTTCCCTAGCTGCTCTGGAGGAGTGTGGCCACTGTGTCAGCAAGCCACAGCTCAAGAGCTTTCCCTCCCCTTCCTCGGCAGTTGCTGCTGAAAGCCAGCAGCGGCACAAACTGCTGCCGAGCCAGGAAGCAGCCTGACCCGCCAGCCCCACTCTACAAGGCTCAGTGAGCCCTGCCAGAGCTTCAGCCCATCTGGGAAGGGGCCGCTGTCATTTCACACTCTCCAACCCCCTCCAGGAAGCGCCGAAATCCTGCCAGCCCCGCTCCCCCTGCGGCAGCCTTGTCCAGCTGGGGGGGCAAGAGGCTGAAGCCTAGCCATACTAGCTCTTCCAAAGGCAGAAACCAGAGAGAAAGAAAAATTCCTGGGCTTAGGTTTCAAAGGGTGGTGTTCACAAGTTGATCTCCCTTTACAATGGGAAAACGACTGTCTGTTCTCAGAGATGACCAGGCATTGGCCAGCAGAAAGAAACCCCATCAACCTCCAGCAGCTTTAATTTCTCTAGCAGTTTTTCTTTGTTTCTTATTTATCAGCCTATCACACACACAGCAGTGACAGCCCCAGGCGTCCCCTCTCTGTAACACCAGAGCAGCTACCGCCCCGGGGTTCCACTCTCTGTGACACCACAGCCGTGACAACACCAGCGTTCCACTCTCTGTGACACCACAGCCGTGACAGCACTGGGCTTCCCTCTCTGTGACACCACATCAGAGACAGCACCATTGCTCCTCTCTCAGTGACACCACGGCAGTGACAGCACCAGTTTTCCACTCTCTGTGACACAACAGCAGTGACAACAACTGCTTTCTACTCTCTGTGACACCATGGCTGTGACTACACCAGTGTTCCACTGTCTGTGACACGACAGCAGTGGCAGCACTGGGCTTCCCTCTCTGTGACGCCACAGCTGTGACAGCACCAGTTTTCCACACTCTGTGACACAACGGTAGTGAAAACAACAGCATTCCGCTCTCTCTGACACCACAGCAGTGACACCATTGGGCTTCCCTCTCTGTGACACCACAGCAGCGACAGCACTGGGCCTCCCTCTCTGTGACACCACAGCAGTGACAGCACTGGGCTTCCCTCTCTGTGACACCACAGAATTGACAGCAACAGCGTTCCACTCTCTGTGACACCACGGCTGTCACAGCACTGGTTTCCCTCTCTGTGACACCAGAGCCGTCACAGCCCAACTGCTCCCCTCTCTGTGACACCACAACAGTGACAGCACAGTCTTCTATTCTCTGTGACACCAGAGCTCTGACAACTCCAATTTCCTCTGCAATGTGATACTACAGCTGTGACAGTTCTAGTGTTCCACTCTCTGTGACACCCGAGCAGTGAAAGCCTCAGTGTTCCACTCTCTGTCACATGATAGCCATGACAGCCCCACTGTTCACCTCTTAGTGAAGCAATCGCTCTGACAGCTCCAATTTCCTCCTCACTCTGACACCTGTCATGGTTTGAAAGTATTAATTAAAAAATCACTGGAAAACTTATCCATTTCTTGCTTGAAGATGTGGAATATGAGAAGGCCAAAAGAAGTTTAAAATTTAAAAGGAATCGAGGAAGTTTATTAACCAAACTACAAGGATACAAAACCAGAATAAAACTTCCAGATACCCTTTTTCCCCAGCAGCCACGCATTGCTGTGTTTAATTGACAACACAGAGGTAAAAAAAAACATTGCTCTGCTATAGTCTTTTCATCAGTCCTTGTAGGGAAAAAGAAGTTCTCTTTTGTCAATCTATGGAGATTTTCACAAGAAAAAACATTTTCTCATGCCTTCCTATTGCTCTGATGCCAGCTGCTTAGAAAACTCTGCCATCAGGCCTTTCCTCCCATTTGACACCAGTCTCAGCTGTGTTTGTGGGCCATGATTCAAGGGGTGTCATTGAATCATGAAGGATAAGTTCTTCAAAGGCAAAAGTTCTCTTCATTGGATTCTGTGATCATCTCTGGAAACAGGAATGTTTTGCTTTGTCACTTAAGAGCCACAAATCTTCAGCATCTCTCACTTCTCCTTTTCTCTTCCAGCATCACATAGCATTACAACAACTTCACCATTAGCACAGCTTTAGCAATGAATTCCTTTTGCTCAGAACTATGCTTTGAAATACTCCATTCCCCCCAAAATACTGTTTCAGGAATTCAAGGAGTTTCTTCAGAACATGATTGTCCCCCTCCATAGCTTGAATAAAAGAAAATTTCAGCTTCTTCGGGCATCTTCCTCTTCTCTTCCCATCTGAGGCTTAATTCCTTTCCTCGCTGCCTTGGGTGGTTGATGCTGCCTCTTTACCTGTTGATCCCTCTCTCTTCCCCTCTCTCTGGAAAAAGGATTCATCTGCAAGTCTCGTCTGGCTAGTGAAAGGCTTCAACTCTTGCCCAGGCACTGGGGATGGTCCCGGGGCCAGCGGCTGCAGCTCTTTGCCATGCAAGATTTTCCCTAGCTGCTCTGGAGGAGTGTGGCCACTGTGTCAGCAAGCCACAGCTCAAGAGCTTTCCCTCCCCTTCCTCGGCAGTTGCTGCTGAAAGCCAGCAGCGGCACAAACTGCTGCCGAGCCAGGAAGCAGCCTGACCCGCCAGCCCCACTCTACAAGGCTCAGTGAGCCCTGCCAGAGCTTCAGCCCATCTGGGAAGGGGCCGCTGTCATTTCACACTCTCCAACCCCCTCCAGGAAGCGCCGAAATCCTGCCAGCCCCGCTCCCCCTGCGGCAGCCTTGTCCAGCTGGGGGGGCAAGAGGCTGAAGCCTAGCCATACTAGCTCTTCCAAAGGCAGAAACCAGAGAGAAAGAAAAATTCCTGGGCTTAGGTTTCAAAGGGTGGTGTTCACAAGTTGATCTCCCTTTACAATGGGAAAACGACTGTCTGTTCTCAGAGATGACCAGGCATTGGCCAGCAGAAAGAAACCCCATCAACCTCCAGCAGCTTTAATTTCTCTAGCAGTTTTTCTTTGTTTCTTATTTATCAGCCTATCACACACACAGCAGTGACAGCCCCAGGCGTCCCCTCTCTGTAACACCAGAGCAGCTACCGCCCCGGGGTTCCACTCTCTCTGACACCACAGCCGTGACAACACCAGCGTTCCACTCTCTGTGACACCACAGCCGTGACAGCACTGGGCTTCCCTCTCTGTGACACCACATCAGAGACAGCACCATTGTTCCTCTCTCAGTGACACCACGGCAGTGACAGCACCAGTTTTCCACTCTCTGTGACACAACAGCAGTGACAACAACTGCTTTCTAATCTCTGTGACACCATGGCTGTGACTACACCAGTGTTCCACTGTCTGTGACACGACAGCAGTGGCAGCACTGGGCTTCCCTCTCTGTGACGCCACAGCTGTGACAGCACCAGTTTTCCACACTCTGTGACACAACGGTAGTGAAAACAACAGCATTCCGCTCTCTCTGACACCACAGCAGTGACACCATTGGGCTTCCCTCTCTGTGACACCACAGCAGCGACAGCACTGGGCCTCCCTCTCTGTGACACCACAGCAGTGACAGCACTGGGCTTCCCTCTCTGTGACACCACAGAATTGACAGCAACAGCGTTCCACTCTCTGTGACACCACGGCTGTCACAGCACTGGTTTCCCTCTCTGTGACACCAGAGCCGTCACAGCCCAACTGCTCCCCTCTCTGTGACACCACAACAGTGACAGCACAGTCTTCTATTCTCTGTGACACCAGAGCTCTGACAACTCCAATTTCCTCTGCAATGTGATACTACAGCTGTGACAGTTCTAGTGTTCCACTCTCTGTGACACCCGAGCAGTGAAAGCCTCAGTGTTCCACTCTCTGTCACATGATAGCCATGACAGCCCCACTGTTCAGCTCTTAGTGAAGCAATCGCTCTGACAGCTCCAATTTCCTCCTCACTCTGACACCTGTCATGGTTTGAAAGTATTAATTAAAAAATCACTGGAAAACTTATCCATTTCTTGCTTGAAGATGTGGAATATGAGAAGGCCAAAAGAAGTTTAAAATTTAAAAGGAATCGAGGAAGTTTATTAACCAAACTACAAGGATACAAAACCAGAATAAAACTTCCAGATACCCTTTTTCCCCAGCAGCCACGCATTGCTGTGTTTAATTGACAACACAGAGGTAAAAAAAAACATTGCTCTGCTATAGTCTTTTCATCAGTCCTTGTAGGGAAAAAGAAGTTCTCTTTTGTCAATCTATGGAGATTTTCACAAGAAAAAACATTTTCTCATGCCTTCCTATTGCTCTGATGCCAGCTGCTTAGAAAACTCTGCCATCAGGCCTTTCCTCCCATTTGACACCAGTCCCAGCTGTGTTTGTGGGCCATGATTCAAGGGGTGTCATTGAATCATGAAGGATAAGTTCTTCAAAGGCAAAAGTTCTCTTCATTGGATTCTGTGATCATCTCTGGAAACAGGAATGTTTTGCTTTGTCACTTAAGAGCCACAAATCTTCAGCATCTCTCACTTCTCCTTTTCTCTTCCAGCATCACATAGCATTACAACAACTTCACCATTAGCACAGCTTTAGCAATGAATTCCTTTTGCTCAGAACTATGCTTTGAAATACTCCATTCCCCCCAAAATACTGTTTCAGGAATTCAAGGAGTTTCTTCAGAACATGATTGTCCCCCTCCATAGCTTGAATAAAAGAAAATTTCAGCTTCTTCGGGCATCTTCCTCTTCTCTTCCCATCTGAGGCTTAATTCCTTTCCTCGCTGCCTTGGGTGGTTGATGCTGCCTCTTTACCTGTTGATCCCTCTCTCTTCCCCTCTCTCTGGAAAAAGGATTCATCTGCAAGTCTCGTCTGGCTAGTGAAAGGCTTCAACTCTTGCCCAGGCACTGGGGATGGTCCCGGGGCCAGCGGCTGCAGCTCTTTGCCATGCAAGATTTTCCCTAGCTGCTCTGGAGGAGTGTGGCCACTGTGTCAGCAAGCCACAGCTCAAGAGCTTTCCCTCCCCTTCCTCGGCAGTTGCTGCTGAAAGCCAGCAGCGGCACAAACTGCTGCCGAGCCAGGAAGCAGCCTGACCCGCCAGCCCCACTCTACAAGGCTCAGTGAGCCCTGCCAGAGCTTCAGCCCATCTGGGAAGGGGCCGCTGTCATTTCACACTCTCCAACCCCCTCCAGGAAGCGCCGAAATCCTGCCAGCCCCGCTCCCCCTGCGGCAGCCTTGTCCAGCTGGGGGGGCAAGAGGCTGAAGCCTAGCCATACTAGCTCTTCCAAAGGCAGAAACCAGAGAGAAAGAAAAATTCCTGGGCTTAGGTTTCAAAGGGTGGTGTTCACAAGTTGATCTCCCTTTACAATGGGAAAACGACTGTCTGTTCTCAGAGATGACCAGGCATTGGCCAGCAGAAAGAAACCCCATCAACCTCCAGCAGCTTTAATTTCTCTAGCAGTTTTTCTTTGTTTCTTATTTATCAGCCTATCACACACACAGCAGTGACAGCCCCAGGCGTCCCCTCTCTGTAACACCAGAGCAGCTACCGCCCCGGGGTTCCACTCTCTGTGACACCACAGCCGTGACAACACCAGCGTTCCACTCTCTGTGACACCACAGCCGTGACAGCACTGGGCTTCCCTCTCTGTGACACCACATCAGAGACAGCACCATTGTTCCTCTCTCAGTGACACCACGGCAGTGACAGCACCAGTTTTCCACTCTCTGTGACACAACAGCAGTGACAACAACTGCTTTCTAATCTCTGTGACACCATGGCTGTGACTACACCAGTGTTCCACTGTCTGTGACACGACAGCAGTGGCAGCACTGGGCTTCCCTCTCTGTGACGCCACAGCTGTGACAGCACCAGTTTTCCACACTCTGTGACACAACGGTAGTGAAAACAACAGCATTCCGCTCTCTCTGACACCACAGCAGTGACACCATTGGGCTTCCCTCTCTGTGACACCACAGCAGCGACAGCACTGGGCCTCCCTCTCTGTGACACCACAGCAGTGACAGCACTGGGCTTCCCTCTCTGTGACACCACAGAATTGACAGCAACAGCGTTCCACTCTCTGTGACACCACGGCTGTCACAGCACTGGTTTCCCTCTCTGTGACACCAGAGCCGTCACAGCCCAACTGCTCCCCTCTCTGTGACACCACAACAGTGACAGCACAGTCTTCTATTCTCTGTGACACCAGAGCTCTGACAACTCCAATTTCCTCTGCAATGTGATACTACAGCTGTGACAGTTCTAGTGTTCCACTCTCTGTGACACCCGAGCAGTGAAAGCCTCAGTGTTCCACTCTCTGTCACATGATAGCCATGACAGCCCCACTGTTCACCTCTTAGTGAAGCAATCGCTCTGACAGCTCCAATTTCCTCCTCACTCTGACACCTGTCATGGTTTGAAAGTATTAATTAAAAAATCACTGGAAAACTTATCCATTTCTTGCTTGAAGATGTGGAATATGAGAAGGCCAAAAGAAGTTTAAAATTTAAAAGGAATCGAGGAAGTTTATTAACCAAACTACAAGGATACAAAACCAGAATAAAACTTCCAGATACCCTTTTTCCCCAGCAGCCACGCATTGCTGTGTTTAATTGACAACACAGAGGTAAAAAAAAACATTGCTCTGCTATAGTCTTTTCATCAGTCCTTGTAGGGAAAAAGAAGTTCTCTTTTGTCAATCTATGGAGATTTTCACAAGAAAAAACATTTTCTCATGCCTTCCTATTGCTCTGATGCCAGCTGCTTAGAAAACTCTGCCATCAGGCCTTTCCTCCCATTTGACACCAGTCCCAGCTGTGTTTGTGGGCCATGATTCAAGGGGTGTCATTGAATCATGAAGGATAAGTTCTTCAAAGGCAAAAGTTCTCTTCATTGGATTCTGTGATCATCTCTGGAAACAGGAATCTTTTGCTTTGTCACTTAAGAGCCACAAATCTTCAGCATCTCTCACTTCTCCTTTTCTCTTCCAGCATCACATAGCATTACAACAACTTCACCATTAGCACAGCTTTAGCAATGAATTCCTTTTGCTCAGAACTATGCTTTGAAATACTCCATTCCCCCCAAAATACTGTTTCAGGAATTCAAGGAGTTTCTTCAGAACATGATTGTCCCCCTCCATAGCTTGAATAAAAGAAAATTTCAGCTTCTTCGGGCATCTTCCTCTTCTCTTCCCATCTGAGGCTTAATTCCTTTCCTCGCTGCCTTGGGTGGTTGATGCTGCCTCTTTACCTGTTGATCCCTCTCTCTTCCCCTCTCTCTGGAAAAAGGATTCATCTGCAAGTCTCGTCTGGCTAGTGAAAGGCTTCAACTCTTGCCCAGGCACTGGGGATGGTCCCGGGGCCAGCGGCTGCAGCTCTTTGCCATGCAAGATTTTCCCTAGCTGCTCTGGAGGAGTGTGGCCACTGTGTCAGCAAGCCACAGCTCAAGAGCTTTCCCTCCCCTTCCTCGGCAGTTGCTGCTGAAAGCCAGCAGCGGCACAAAGTGCTGCCGAGCCAGGAAGCAGCCTGACCCGCCAGCCCCACTCTACAAGGCTCAGTGAGCCCTGCCAGAGCTTCAGCCCATCTGGGAAGGGGCCGCTGTCATTTCACACTCTCCAACCCCCTCCAGGAAGCGCCGAAATCCTGCCAGCCCCGCTCCCCCTGCGGCAGCCTTGTCCAGCTGGGGGGGCAAGAGGCTGAAGCCTAGCCATACTAGCTCTTCCAAAGGCAGAAACCAGAGAGAAAGAAAAATTCCTGGGCTTAGGTTTCAAAGGGTGGTGTTCACAAGTTGATCTCCCTTTACAATGGGAAAACGACTGTCTGTTCTCAGAGATGACCAGGCATTGGCCAGCAGAAAGAAACCCCATCAACCTCCAGCAGCTTTAATTTCTCTAGCAGTTTTTCTTTGTTTCTTATTTATCAGCCTATCACACACACAGCAGTGACAGCCCCAGGCGTCCCCTCTCTGTAACACCAGAGCAGCTACCGCCCCAGGGTTCCACTCTCTGTGACACCACAGCCGTGACAACACCAGCGTTCCACTCTCTGTGACACCACAGCCGTGACAGCACTGGGCTTCCCTCTCTGTGACACCACATCAGAGACAGCACCATTGTTCCTCTCTCAGTGACACCACGGCGGTGACAGCACCAGTTTTCCACTCTCTGTGACACAACAGCAGTGACAACAACTGCTTTCTAATCTCTGTGACACCATGGCTGTGACTACACCAGTATTCCACTGTCTGTGACACGACAGCAGTGGCAGCACTGGGCTTCCCTCTCTGTGACGCCACAGCTGTGACAGCACCAGTTTTCCACTCTCTGTGACACAACAGCAGTGACAACAACTGCTTTCTAATCTCTGTGACACCATGGCTGTGACTACACCAGTGTTCCACTGTCTGTGACACGACAGCAGCGACAGCACTGGGCCTCCCTCTCTGTGACGCCACAGCAGCGACAGCGCTGGGCTTCCCTCTCTGTGACACCACAGTCGTGACAGCACTGGGCTTCCCTCTCTGTGACACCACATCAGAGACAGCACCATTGTTCCTCTCTCGGTGACACCACGGCAGTGACAGCACCAGTTTTCCACTCTCTGTGACACAACAGCAGTGACAACAACTGCTTTCTACTCTCTGTGACACCATGGCTGTGACTACACCAGTGTTCCACTGTCTGTGACACGACCGCAGTGGCAGCACTGGGCTTCCCTCTCTGTGACGCCACAGCTGTGACAGCACCAGTGTTCCACACTCTGTGACACAACGGTAGTGAAAACAACAGCATTCCGCTCTCTCTGACACCACAGCAGTGACACCATTGGGCTTCCCTCTCTGTGACACCACAGCAGCGACAGCACTGGGCTTCCCTCTCTGTGGCACCACAGCAGTGACACCACTGGGCTTCCCTCTCTGTGACACCACAGAATTGACAGCAACAGCGTTCCACTCTCTGTGACACCACGGCAGTCACAGCACTGGTTTCCCTCTCTGTGACACCACAGCCTTCACAGCCCAACTGCTCCCTTCTTGGTGACACCACAACAGTGACAGCACAGTCTTCTATTCTCTGTGACACCAGAGCTCTGACAACTCCAATTTCCTCTGCAATGTGATACTACAGCTGTGACAGTTCTAGTGTTCCACTCTCTGTGACACCCGAGCAGTGAAAGCCTCAGTGTTCTACTCTCTGTCACATGACAGCCATGACAGCCCCACTGTTCACCTCTTAGTGAAGCAATCGCTCTGACAGCTCCAATTTCCTCCTCACTCTGACACCTGTCATGGTTTGAAAGTATTAATTAAAAAATCACTGGAAAACTTATCCATTTCTTGCTTGAAGATGTGGAATATGAGAAGGCCAAAAGAAGTTTAAAATTTAAAAGGAATCGAGGAAGTTTATTAACCAAACTACAAGGACACAAAACCAGAATAAAACTTCCAGATACCCTTTTTCCCCAGCAGCCACGCATTGCTGTGTTTAATTGACAACACAGAGGTAAAAAAAACCATTGCTGTTTAAAACAGTCATAACTCTGCTATAGTCTTTTCATCAGTCCTTGTAGGGAAAAAGAAGTTCTCTTTTGTCAATCTATGGAGATTTTCACAAGAAAAAACATTTTCTCATGCCTTCCTATTGCTCTGATGCCAGCTGCTTAGAAAACTCTGCCATCAGGCCTTTCCTCCCATTTTACACCAGTCCCAGCTGTGTTTGTGGGCCATGATTCAAGGGGTGTCATTGAATCATGAAGGATAAGTTCTTCAAAGACAAAAGTTCTCTTCATTGGATTCTGTGATCATCTCTGGAAACAGGAATGTTTTGCTTTGTCACTTAAGAGCCACAAATCTTCAGCATCTCTCACTTCTCCTTTTCTCTTCCAGCATCACATAGCATTACAACAACTTCACCATTAGCACAGCTTTAGCAATGAATTCCTTTTGCTCAGAACTATGCTTTGAAATACTCCATTCCCCCCAAAATACTGTTTCAGGAATTCAAGGAGTTTCTTCAGAACATGATTGTCCCCCTCCATAGCTTGAATAAAAGAAAATTTCAGCTTCTTCGGGCATCTTCCTCTTCTCTTCCCATCTGAGGCTTAATTCCTTTCCTCGCTGCCTTGGGTGGTTGATGCTGCCTCTTTACCTGTTGATCCCTCTCTCTTCCCCTCTCTCTGGAAAAAGGATTCATCTGCAAGTCTCGTCTGGCTAGTGAAAGGCTTCAACTCTTGCCCAGGCACTGGGGATGGTCCCGGGGCCAGCGGCTGCAGCTCTTTGCCATGCAAGATTTTCCCTAGCTGCTCTGGAGGAGTGTGGCCACTGTGTCAGCAAGCCACAGCTCAAGAGCTTTCCCTCCCCTTCCTCGGCAGTTGCTGCTGAAAGCCAGCAGCGGCACAAACTGCTGCCGAGCCAGGAAGCAGCCTGACCCGCCAGCCCCACTCTACAAGGCTCAGTGAGCCCTGCCAGAGCTTCAGCCCATCTGGGAAGGGGCCGCTGTCATTTCACACTCTCCAACCCCCTCCAGGAAGCGCCGAAATCCTGCCAGCCCCGCTCCCCCTGCGGCAGCCTTGTCCAGCTGGGGGGGCAAGAGGCTGAAGCCTAGCCATACTAGCTCTTCCAAAGGCAGAAACCAGAGAGAAAGAAAAATTCCTGGGCTTAGGTTTCAAAGGGTGGTGTTCACAAGTTGATCTCCCTTTACAATGGGAAAACGACTGTCTGTTCTCAGAGATGACCAGGCATTGGCCAGCAGAAAGAAACCCCATCAACCTCCAGCAGCTTTAATTTCTCTAGCAGTTTTTCTTTGTTTCTTATTTATCAGCCTATCACACACACAGCAGTGACAGCCCCAGGCGTCCCCTCTCTGTAACACCAGAGCAGCTACCGCCCCGGGGTTCCACTCTCTCTGACACCACAGCCGTGACAACACCAGCGTTCCACTCTCTGTGACACCACAGCCGTGACAGCACTGGGCTTCCCTCTCTGTGACACCACATCAGAGACAGCACCATTGTTCCTCTCTCAGTGACACCACGGCAGTGACAGCACCAGTTTTCCACTCTCTGTGACACAACAGCAGTGACAACAACTGCTTTCTAATCTCTGTGACACCATGGCTGTGACTACACCAGTGTTCCACTGTCTGTGACACGACAGCAGTGGCAGCACTGGGCTTCCCTCTCTGTGACGCCACAGCTGTGACAGCACCAGTTTTCCACACTCTGTGACACAACGGTAGTGAAAACAACAGCATTCCGCTCTCTCTGACACCACAGCAGTGACACCATTGGGCTTCCCTCTCTGTGACACCACAGCAGCGACAGCACTGGGCCTCCCTCTCTGTGACACCACAGCAGTGACAGCACTGGGCTTCCCTCTCTGTGACACCACAGAATTGACAGCAACAGCGTTCCACTCTCTGTGACACCACGGCTGTCACAGCACTGGTTTCCCTCTCTGTGACACCAGAGCCGTCACAGCCCAACTGCTCCCCTCTCTGTGACACCACAACAGTGACAGCACAGTCTTCTATTCTCTGTGACACCAGAGCTCTGACAACTCCAATTTCCTCTGCAATGTGATACTACAGCTGTGACAGTTCTAGTGTTCCACTCTCTGTGACACCCGAGCAGTGAAAGCCTCAGTGTTCCACTCTCTGTCACATGATAGCCATGACAGCCCCACTGTTCACCTCTTAGTGAAGCAATCGCTCTGACAGCTCCAATTTCCTCCTCACTCTGACACCTGTCATGGTTTGAAAGTATTAATTAAAAAATCACTGGAAAACTTATCCATTTCTTGCTTGAAGATGTGGAATATGAGAAGGCCAAAAGAAGTTTAAAATTTAAAAGGAATCGAGGAAGTTTATTAACCAAACTACAAGGATACAAAACTAGAATAAAACTTCCAGATACCCTTTTTCCCCAGCAGCCACGCATTGCTGTGTTTAATTGACAACACAGAGGTAAAAAAAACCTTTGCTGTTTAAAACAGTCATAACTCTGCTATAGTCTTTTCATCAGTCCTTGTAGGGAAAAAGAAGTTCTCTTTTGTCAATCTATGGAGATTTTCACAAGAAAAAACATTTTCTCATGCCTTCCTATTGCTCTGATGCCAGCTGCTTAGAAAACTCTGCCATCAGTCCTTTCCTCCCATTTGACACCAGTCTCAGCTGTGTTTGTGGGCCATGATTCAAGGGGTGTCATTGAATCATGAAGGATAAGTTCTTCAAAGGCAAAAGTTCTCTTCATTGGATTCTGTGATCATCTCTGGAAACAGGAATCTTTTGCTTTGTCACTTAAGAGCCACAAATCTTCAGCATCTCTCACTTCTCCTTTTCTCTTCCAGCATCACATAGCATTACAACAACTTCACCATTAGCACAGCTTTAGCAATGAATTCCTTTTGCTCAGAACTATGCTTTGAAATACTCCATTCCCCCCAAAATACTGTTTCAGGAATTCAAGGAGTTTCTTCAGAACATGATTGTCCCCCTCCATAGCTTGAATAAAAGAAAATTTCAGCTTCTTCGGGCATCTTCCTCTTCTCTTCCCATCTGAGGCTTAATTCCTTTCCTCGCTGCCTTGGGTGGTTGATGCTGCCTCTTTACCTGTTGATCCCTCTCTCTTCCCCTCTCTCTGGAAAAAGGATTCATCTGCAAGTCTCGTCTGGCTAGTGAAAGGCTTCAACTCTTGCCCAGGCACTGGGGATGGTCCCGGGGCCAGCGGCTGCAGCTCTTTGCCATGCAAGATTTTCCCTAGCTGCTCTGGAGGAGTGTGGCCACTGTGTCAGCAAGCCACAGCTCAAGAGCTTTCCCTCCCCTTCCTCGGCAGTTGCTGCTGAAAGCCAGCAGCGGCACAAACTGCTGCCGAGCCAGGAAGCAGCCTGACCCGCCAGCCCCACTCTACAAGGCTCAGTGAGCCCTGCCAGAGCTTCAGCCCATCTGGGAAGGGGCCGCTGTCATTTCACACTCTCCAACCCCCTCCAGGAAGCGCCGAAATCCTGCCAGCCCCGCTCCCCCTGCGGCAGCCTTGTCCAGCTGGGGGGGCAAGAGGCTGAAGCCTAGCCATACTAGCTCTTCCAAAGGCAGAAACCAGAGAGAAAGAAAAATTCCTGGGCTTAGGTTTCAAAGGGTGGTGTTCACAAGTTGATCTCCCTTTACAATGGGAAAACGACTGTCTGTTCTCAGAGATGACCAGGCATTGGCCAGCAGAAAGAAACCCCATCAACCTCCAGCAGCTTTAATTTCTCTAGCAGTTTTTCTTTGTTTCTTATTTATCAGCCTATCACACACACAGCAGTGACAGCCCCAGGCGTCCCCTCTCTGTAACACCAGAGCAGCTACCGCCCCGGGGTTCCACTCTCTGTGACACCACAGCCGTGACAACACCAGCGTTCCACTCTCTGTGACACCACAGCCGTGACAGCACTGGGCTTCCCTCTCTGTGACACCACATCAGAGACAGCACCATTGTTCCTCTCTCAGTGACACCACGGCAGTGACAGCACCAGTTTTCCACTCTCTGTGACACAACAGCAGTGACAACAACTGCTTTCTAATCTCTGTGACACCATGGCTGTGACTACACCAGTGTTCCACTGTCTGTGACACGACAGCAGTGGCAGCACTGGGCTTCCCTCTCTGTGACGCCACAGCTGTGACAGCACCAGTTTTCCACACTCTGTGACACAACGGTAGTGAAAACAACAGCATTCCGCTCTCTCTGACACCACAGCAGTGACACCATTGGGCTTCCCTCTCTGTGACACCACAGCAGCGACAGCACTGGGCCTCCCTCTCTGTGACACCACAGCAGTGACAGCACTGGGCTTCCCTCTCTGTGACACCACAGAATTGACAGCAACAGCGTTCCACTCTCTGTGACACCACGGCTGTCACAGCACTGGTTTCCCTCTCTGTGACACCACAGCCGTCACAGCCCAACTGCTCCCCTCTCTGTGACACCACAACAGTGACAGCACAGTCTTCTATTCTCTGTGACACCAGAGCTCTGACAACTCCAATTTCCTCTGCAATGTGATACTACAGCTGTGACAGTTCTAGTGTTCCACTCTCTGTGACACCCGAGCAGTGAAAGCCTCAGTGTTCCACTCTCTGTCACATGATAGCCATGACAGCCCCACTGTTCAGCTCTTAGTGAAGCAATCGCTCTGACAGCTCCAATTTCCTCCTCACTCTGACACCTGTCATGGTTTGAAAGTATTAATTAAAAAATCACTGGAAAACTTATCCATTTCTTGCTTGAAGATGTGGAATATGAGAAGGCCAAAAGAAGTTTAAAATTTAAAAGGAATCGAGGAAGTTTATTAACCAAACTACAAGGATACAAAACCAGAATAAAACTTCCAGATACCCTTTTTCCCCAGCAGCCACGCATTGCTGTGTTTAATTGACAACACAGAGGTAAAAAAAAACATTGCTCTGCTATAGTCTTTTCATCAGTCCTTGTAGGGAAAAAGAAGTTCTCTTTTGTCAATCTATGGAGATTTTCACAAGAAAAAACATTTTCTCATGCCTTCCTATTGCTCTGATGCCAGCTGCTTAGAAAACTCTGCCATCAGGCCTTTCCTCCCATTTGACACCAGTCCCAGCTGTGTTTGTGGGCCATGATTCAAGGGGTGTCATTGAATCATGAAGGATAAGTTCTTCAAAGGCAAAAGTTCTCTTCATTGGATTCTGTGATCATCTCTGGAAACAGGAATGTTTTGCTTTGTCACTTAAGAGCCACAAATCTTCAGCATCTCTCACTTCTCCTTTTCTCTTCCAGCATCACATAGCATTACAACAACTTCACCATTAGCACAGCTTTAGCAATGAATTCCTTTTGCTCAGAACTATGCTTTGAAATACTCCATTCCCCCCAAAATACTGTTTCAGGAATTCAAGGAGTTTCTTCAGAACATGATTGTCCCCCTCCATAGCTTGAATAAAAGAAAATTTCAGCTTCTTCGGGCATCTTCCTCTTCTCTTCCCATCTGAGGCTTAATTCCTTTCCTCGCTGCCTTGGGTGGTTGATGCTGCCTCTTTACCTGTTGATCCCTCTCTCTTCCCCTCTCTCTGGAAAAAGGATTCATCTGCAAGTCTCGTCTGGCTAGTGAAAGGCTTCAACTCTTGCCCAGGCACTGGGGATGGTCCCGGGGCCAGCGGCTGCAGCTCTTTGCCATGCAAGATTTTCCCTAGCTGCTCTGGAGGAGTGTGGCCACTGTGTCAGCAAGCCACAGCTCAAGAGCTTTCCCTCCCCTTCCTCGGCAGTTGCTGCTGAAAGCCAGCAGCGGCACAAAGTGCTGCCGAGCCAGGAAGCAGCCTGACCCGCCAGCCCCACTCTACAAGGCTCAGTGAGCCCTGCCAGAGCTTCAGCCCATCTGGGAAGGGGCCGCTGTCATTTCACACTCTCCAACCCCCTCCAGGAAGCGCCGAAATCCTGCCAGCCCCGCTCCCCCTGCGGCAGCCTTGTCCAGCTGGGGGGGCAAGAGGCTGAAGCCTAGCCATACTAGCTCTTCCAAAGGCAGAAACCAGAGAGAAAGAAAAATTCCTGGGCTTAGGTTTCAAAGGGTGGTGTTCACAAGTTGATCTCCCTTTACAATGGGAAAACGACTGTCTGTTCTCAGAGATGACCAGGCATTGGCCAGCAGAAAGAAACCCCATCAACCTCCAGCAGCTTTAATTTCTCTAGCAGTTTTTCTTTGTTTCTTATTTATCAGCCTATCACACACACAGCAGTGACAGCCCCAGGCGTCCCCTCTCTGTAACACCAGAGCAGCTACCGCCCCAGGGTTCCACTCTCTGTGACACCACAGCCGTGACAACACCAGCGTTCCACTCTCTGTGACACCACAGCCGTGACAGCACTGGGCTTCCCTCTCTGTGACACCACATCAGAGACAGCACCATTGTTCCTCTCTCAGTGACACCACGGCGGTGACAGCACCAGTTTTCCACTCTCTGTGACACAACAGCAGTGACAACAACTGCTTTCTAATCTCTGTGACACCATGGCTGTGACTACACCAGTATTCCACTGTCTGTGACACGACAGCAGTGGCAGCATTGGGCTTCCCTCTCTGTGACGCCACAGCTGTGACAGCACCAGTTTTCCACTCTCTGTGACACAACAGCAGTGACAACAACTGCTTTCTAATCTCTGTGACACCATGGCTGTGACTACACCAGTGTTCCACTGTCTGTGACACGACAGCAGCGACAGCACTGGGCCTCCCTCTCTGTGACGCCACAGCAGCGACAGCGCTGGGCTTCCCTCTCTGTGACACCACAGTCGTGACAGCACTGGGCTTCCCTCTCTGTGACACCACATCAGAGACAGCACCATTGTTCCTCTCTCGGTGACACCACGGCAGTGACAGCACCAGTTTTCCACTCTCTGTGACACAACAGCAGTGACAACAACTGCTTTCTACTCTCTGTGACACCATGGCTGTGACTACACCAGTGTTCCACTGTCTGTGACACGACAGCAGTGGCAGCACTGGGCTTCCCTCTCTGTGACGCCACAGCTGTGACAGCACCAGTGTTCCACACTCTGTGACACAACGGTAGTGAAAACAACAGCATTCCGCTCTCTCTGACACCACAGCAGTGACACCATTGGGCTTCCCTCTCTGTGACACCACAGCAGCGACAGCACTGGGCCTCCCTCTCTGTGACACCACAGCAGTGACAGCACTGGGCTTCCCTCTCTGTGACACCACAGAATTGACAGCAACAGCGTTCCACTCTCTGTGACACCACGGCTGTCACAGCACTGGTTTCCCTCTCTGTGACACCACAGCCGTCACAGCCCAACTGCTCCCCTCTCTGTGACACCACAACAGTGACAGCACAGTCTTCTATTCTCTGTGACACCAGAGCTCTGACAACTCCAATTTCCTCTGCAATGTGATACTACAGCTGTGACAGTTCTAGTGTTCCACTCTCTGTGACACCCGAGCAGTGAAAGCCTCAGTGTTCCACTCTCTGTCACATGACAGCCATGACAGCCCCACTGTTCACCTCTTAGTGAAGCAATCGCTCTGACAGCTCCAATTTCCTCCTCACTCTGACACCTGTCATGGTTTGAAAGTATTAATTAAAAAATCACTGGAAAACTTATCCATTTCTTGCTTGAAGATGTGGAATATGAGAAGGCCAAAAGAAGTTTAAAATTTAAAAGGAATCGAGGAAGTTTATTAACCAAACTACAAGGACACAAAACCAGAATAAAACTTCCAGATACCCTTTTTCCCCAGCAGCCACGCATTGCTGTGTTTAATTGACAACACAGAGGTAAAAAAAACCATTGCTGTTTAAAACAGTCATAACTCTGCTATAGTCTTTTCATCAGTCCTTGTAGGGAAAAAGAAGTTCTCTTTTGTCAATCTATGGAGATTTTCACAAGAAAAAACATTTTCTCATGCCTTCCTATTGCTCTGATGCCAGCTGCTTAGAAAACTCTGCCATCAGGCCTTTCCTCCCATTTTACACCAGTCCCAGCTGTGTTTGTGGGCCATGATTCAAGGGGTGTCATTGAATCATGAAGGATAAGTTCTTCAAAGACAAAAGTTCTCTTCATTGGATTCTGTGATCATCTCTGGAAACAGGAATGTTTTGCTTTGTCACTTAAGAGCCACAAATCTTCAGCATCTCTCACTTCTCCTTTTCTCTTCCAGCATCACATAGCATTACAACAACTTCACCATTAGCACAGCTTTAGCAATGAATTCCTTTTGCTCAGAACTATGCTTTGAAATACTCCATTCCCCCCAAAATACTGTTTCAGGAATTCAAGGAGTTTCTTCAGAACATGATTGTCCCCCTCTATAGCTTGAATAAAAGAAAATTTCAGCTTCTTCGGGCATCTTCCTCTTCTCTTCCCATCTGAGGCTTAATTCCTTTCCTCGCTGCCTTGGGTGGTTGATGCTGCCTCTTTACCTGTTGATCCCTCTCTCTTCCCCTCTCTCTGGAAAAAGGATTCATCTGCAAGTCTCGTCTGGCTAGTGAAAGGCTTCAACTCTTGCCCAGGCACTGGGGATGGTCCCGGGGCCAGCGGCTGCAGCTCTTTGCCATGCAAGATTTTCCCTAGCTGCTCTGGAGGAGTGTGGCCACTGTGTCAGCAAGCCACAGCTCAAGAGCTTTCCCTCCCCTTCCTCGGCAGTTGCTGCTGAAAGCCAGCAGCGGCACAAACTGCTGCCGAGCCAGGAAGCAGCCTGACCCGCCAGCCCCACTCTACAAGGCTCAGTGAGCCCTGCCAGAGCTTCAGCCCATCTGGGAAGGGGCCGCTGTCATTTCACACTCTCCAACCCCCTCCAGGAAGCGCCGAAATCCTGCCAGCCCCGCTCCCCCTGCGGCAGCCTTGTCCAGCTGGGGGGGCAAGAGGCTGAAGCCTAGCCATACTAGCTCTTCCAAAGGCAGAAACCAGAGAGAAAGAAAAATTCCTGGGCTTAGGTTTCAAAGGGTGGTGTTCACAAGTTGATCTCCCTTTACAATGGGAAAACGACTGTCTGTTCTCAGAGATGACCAGGCATTGGCCAGCAGAAAGAAACCCCATCAACCTCCAGCAGCTTTAATTTCTCTAGCAGTTTTTCTTTGTTTCTTATTTATCAGCCTATCACACACACAGCAGTGACAGCCCCAGGCGTCCCCTCTCTGTAACACCAGAGCAGCTACCGCCCCGGGGTTCCACTCTCTGTGACACCACAGCCGTGACAACACCAGCGTTCCACTCTCTGTGACACCACAGCCGTGACAGCACTGGGCTTCCCTCTCTGTGACACCACATCAGAGACAGCACCATTGCTCCTCTCTCAGTGACACCACGGCAGTGACAGCACCAGTTTTCCACTCTCTGTGACACAACAGCAGTGACAACAACTGCTTTCTACTCTCTGTGACACCATGGCTGTGACTACACCAGTGTTCCACTGTCTGTGACACGACAGCAGTGGCAGCACTGGGCTTCCCTCTCTGTGACGCCACAGCTGTGACAGCACCAG
Organism: Cyanistes caeruleus; assembly: GCF_971803275.1. Taxonomy (NCBI): domain Eukaryota; kingdom Metazoa; phylum Chordata; class Aves; order Passeriformes; family Paridae; genus Cyanistes; species Cyanistes caeruleus. The sequence continues at coordinate 1,382,833 of NW_028256296.1, read as the reverse complement.
TGTTCCACACTCTGTGACACAACGGTAGTGAAAACAACAGCATTCCGCTCTCTCTGACACCACAGCAGTGACACCATTGGGCTTCCCTCTCTGTGACACCACAGCAGCGACAGCACTGGGCCTCCCTCTCTGTGACACCACAGCAGTGACAGCACTGGGCTTCCCTCTCTGTGACACCACAGAATTGACAGCAACAGCGTTCCACTCTCTGTGACACCACGGCTGTCACAGCACTGGTTTCCCTCTCTGTGACACCACAGCCGTCACAGCCCAACTGCTCCCCTCTCTGTGACACCACAACAGTGACAGCACAGTCTTCTATTCTCTGTGACACCAGAGCTCTGACAACTCCAATTTCCTCTGCAATGTGATACTACAGCTGTGACAGTTCTAGTGTTCCACTCTCTGTGACACCCGAGCAGTGAAAGCCTCAGTGTTCCACTCTCTGTCACATGATAGCCATGACAGCCCCACTGTTCACCTCTTAGTGAAGCAATCGCTCTGACAGCTCCAATTTCCTCCTCACTCTGACACCTGTCATGGTTTGAAAGTATTAATTAAAAAATCACTGGAAAACTTATCCATTTCTTGCTTGAAGATGTGGAATATGAGAAGGCCAAAAGAAGTTTAAAATTTAAAAGGAATCGAGGAAGTTTATTAACCAAACTACAAGGATACAAAACTAGAATAAAACTTCCAGATACCCTTTTTCCCCAGCAGCCACGCATTGCTGTGTTTAATTGACAACACAGAGGTAAAAAAAACCTTTGCTGTTTAAAACAGTCATAACTCTGCTATAGTCTTTTCATCAGTCCTTGTAGGGAAAAAGAAGTTCTCTTTTGTCAATCTATGGAGATTTTCACAAGAAAAAACATTTTCTCATGCCTTCCTATTGCTCTGATGCCAGCTGCTTAGAAAACTCTGCCATCAGTCCTTTCCTCCCATTTGACACCAGTCTCAGCTGTGTTTGTGGGCCATGATTCAAGGGGTGTCATTGAATCATGAAGGATAAGTTCTTCAAAGGCAAAAGTTCTCTTCATTGGATTCTGTGATCATCTCTGGAAACAGGAATCTTTTGCTTTGTCACTTAAGAGCCACAAATCTTCAGCATCTCTCACTTCTCCTTTTCTCTTCCAGCATCACATAGCATTACAACAACTTCACAATTAGCACAGCTTTAGCAATGAATTCCTTTTGCTCAGAACTATGCTTTGAAATACTCCATTCCCCCCAAAATACTGTTTCAGGAATTCAAGGAGTTTCTTCAGAACATGATTGTCCCCCTCTATAGCTTGAATAAAAAAAAATTTCAGCTTCTTCGGGCATCTTCCTCTTCTCTTCCCATCTGAGGCTTAATTCCTTTCCTCGCTGCCTTGGGTGGTTGATGCTGCCTCTTTACCTGTTGATCCCTCTCTCTTCCCCTCTCTCTGGAAAAAGGATTCATCTGCAAGTCTCGTCTGGCTAGTGAAAGGCTTCAACTCTTGCCCAGGCACTGGGGATGGTCCCGGGGCCAGCGGCTGCAGCTCTTTGCCATGCAAGATTTTCCCTAGCTGCTCTGGAGGAGTGTGGCCACTGTGTCAGCAAGCCACAGCTCAAGAGCTTTCCCTCCCCTTCCTCGGCAGTTGCTGCTGAAAGCCAGCAGCGGCACAAACTGCTGCCGAGCCAGGAAGCAGCCTGACCCGCCAGCCCCACTCTACAAGGCTCAGTGAGCCCTGCCAGAGCTTCAGCCCATCTGGGAAGGGGCCGCTGTCATTTCACACTCTCCAACCCCCTCCAGGAAGCGCCGAAATCCTGCCAGCCCCGCTCCCCCTGCGGCAGCCTTGTCCAGCTGTGGGGGCAAGAGGCTGAAGCCTAGCCATACTAGCTCTTCCAAAGGCAGAAACCAGAGAGAAAGAAAAATTCCTGGGCTTAGGTTTCAAAGGGTGGTGTTCACAAGTTGATCTCCCTTTACAATGGGAAAACGACTGTCTGTTCTCAGAGATGACCAGGCATTGGCCAGCAGAAAGAAACCCCATCAACCTCCAGCAGCTTTAATTTCTCTAGCAGTTTTTCTTTGTTTCTTATTTATCAGCCTATCACACACACAGCAGTGACAGCCCCAGGCGTCCCCTCTCTGTAACACCAGAGCAGCTACCGCCCCGGGGTTCCACTCTCTGTGACACCACAGCCGTGACAACACCAGCGTTCCACTCTCTGTGACACCACAGCCGTGACAGCACTGGGCTTCCCTCTCTGTGACACCACATCAGAGACAGCACCATTGCTCCTCTCTCAGTGACACCACGGCAGTGACAGCACCAGTTTTCCACTCTCTGTGACACAACAGCAGTGACAACAACTGCTTTCTAATCTCTGTGACACCATGGCTGTGACTACACCAGTGTTCCACTGTCTGTGACACGACAGCAGTGGCAGCACTGGGCTTCCCTCTCTGTGACGCCACAGCTGTGACAGCACCAGTTTTCCACACTCTGTGACACAACGGTAGTGAAAACAACAGCATTCCGCTCTCTCTGACACCACAGCAGTGACACCATTGGGCTTCCCTCTCTGTGACACCACAGCAGCGACAGCACTGGGCCTCCCTCTCTGTGACACCACAGCAGTGACAGCACTGGGCTTCCCTCTCTGTGACACCACAGAATTGACAGCAACAGCGTTCCACTCTCTGTGTCACCACGGCTGTCACAGCACTGGTTTCCCTCTCTGTGACACCACAGCCGTCACAGCCCAACTGCTCCCCTCTCTGTGACACCACAACAGTGACAGCACAGTCTTCTATTCTCTGTGACACCAGAGCTCTGACAACTCCAATTTCCTCTGCAATGTGATACTACAGCTGTGACAGTTCTAGTGTTCCACTCTCTGTGACACCCGAGCAGTGAAAGCCTCAGTGTTCCACTCTCTGTCACATGATAGCCATGACAGCCCCACTGTTCACCTCTTAGTGAAGCAATCGCTCTGACAGCTCCAATTTCCTCCTCACTCTGACACCTGTCATGGTTTGAAAGTATTAATTAAAAAATCACTGGAAAACTTATCCATTTCTTGCTTGAAGATGTGGAATATGAGAAGGCCAAAAGAAGTTTAAAATTTAAAAGGAATCGAGGAAGTTTATTAACCAAACTACAAGGATACAAAACCAGAATAAAACTTCCAGATACCCTTTTTCCCCAGCAGCCACGCATTGCTGTGTTTAATTGACAACACAGAGGTAAAAAAAACCTTTGCTGTTTAAAACAGTCATAACTCTGCTATAGTCTTTTCATCAGTCCTTGTAGGGAAAAAGAAGTTCTCTTTTGTCAATCTATGGAGATTTTCACAAGAAAAAACATTTTCTCATGCCTTCCTATTGCTCTGATGCCAGCTGCTTAGAAAACTCTGCCATCAGTCCTTTCCTCCCATTTGACACCAGTCTCAGCTGTGTTTGTGGGCCATGATTCAAGGGGTGTCATTGAATCATGAAGGATAAGTTCTTCAAAGGCAAAAGTTCTCTTCATTGGATTCTGTGATCATCTCTGGAAACAGGAATCTTTTGCTTTGTCACTTAAGAGCCACAAATCTTCAGCATCTCTCACTTCTCCTTTTCTCTTCCAGCATCACATAGCATTACAACAACTTCACCATTAGCACAGCTTTAGCAATGAATTCCTTTTGCTCAGAACTATGCTTTGAAATACTCCATTCCCCCCAAAATACTGTTTCAGGAATTCAAGGAGTTTCTTCAGAACATGATTGTCCCCCTCCATAGCTTGAATAAAAGAAAATTTCAGCTTCTTCGGGCATCTTCCTCTTCTCTTCCCATCTGAGGCTTAATTCCTTTCCTCGCTGCCTTGGGTGGTTGATGCTGCCTCTTTACCTGTTGATCCCTCTCTCTTCCCCTCTCTCTGGAAAAAGGATTCATCTGCAAGTCTCGTCTGGCTAGTGAAAGGCTTCAACTCTTGCCCAGGCACTGGGGATGGTCCCGGGGCCAGCGGCTGCAGCTCTTTGCCATGCAACATTTTCCCTAGCTGCTCTGGAGGAGTGTGGCCACTGTGTCAGCAAGCCACAGCTCAAGAGCTTTCCCTCCCCTTCCTCGGCAGTTGCTGCTGAAAGCCAGCAGCGGCACAAACTGCTGCCGAGCCAGGAAGCAGCCTGACCCGCCAGCCCCACTCTACAAGGCTCAGTGAGCCCTGCCAGAGCTTCAGCCCATCTGGGAAGGGGCCGCTGTCATTTCACACTCTCCAACCCCCTCCAGGAAGCGCCGAAATCCTGCCAGCCCCGCTCCCCCTGCGGCAGCCTTGTCCAGCTGGGGGGGCAAGAGGCTGAAGCCTAGCCATACTAGCTCTTCCAAAGGCAGAAACCAGAGAGAAAGAAAAATTCCTGGGCTTAGGTTTCAAAGGGTGGTGTTCACAAGTTGATCTCCCTTTACAATGGGAAAACGACTGTCTGTTCTCAGAGATGACCAGGCATTGGCCAGCAGAAAGAAACCCCATCAACCTCCAGCAGCTTTAATTTCTCTAGCAGTTTTTCTTTGTTTCTTATTTATCAGCCTATCACACACACAGCAGTGACAGCCCCAGGCGTCCCCTCTCTGTAACACCAGAGCAGCTACCGCCCCGGGGTTCCACTCTCTGTGACACCACAGCCGTGACAACACCAGCGTTCCACTCTCTGTGACACCACAGCCGTGACAGCACTGGGCTTCCCTCTCTGTGACACCACATCAGAGACAGCACCATTGCTCCTCTCTCAGTGACACCACGGCAGTGACAGCACCAGTTTTCCACTCTCTGTGACACAACAGCAGTGACAACAACTGCTTTCTACTCTCTGTGACACCATGGCTGTGACTACACCAGTGTTCCACTGTCTGTGACACGACAGCAGTGGCAGCACTGGGCTTCCCTCTCTGTGACGCCACAGCTGTGACAGCACCAGTTTTCCACACTCTGTGACACAACGGTAGTGAAAACAACAGCATTCCGCTCTCTCTGACACCACAGCAGTGACACCATTGGGCTTCCCTCTCTGTGACACCACAGCAGCGACAGCACTGGGCCTCCCTCTCTGTGACACCACAGCAGTGACAGCACTGGGCTTCCCTCTCTGTGACACCACAGAATTGACAGCAACAGCGTTCCACTCTCTGTGACACCACGGCTGTCACAGCACTGGTTTCCCTCTCTGTGACACCAGAGCCGTCACAGCCCAACTGCTCCCCTCTCTGTGACACCACAACAGTGACAGCACAGTCTTCTATTCTCTGTGACACCAGAGCTCTGACAACTCCAATTTCCTCTGCAATGTGATACTACAGCTGTGACAGTTCTAGTGTTCCACTCTCTGTGACACCCGAGCAGTGAAAGCCTCAGTGTTCCACTCTCTGTCACATGATAGCCATGACAGCCCCACTGTTCACCTCTTAGTGAAGCAATCGCTCTGACAGCTCCAATTTCCTCCTCACTCTGACACCTGTCATGGTTTGAAAGTATTAATTAAAAAATCACTGGAAAACTTATCCATTTCTTGCTTGAAGATGTGGAATATGAGAAGGCCAAAAGAAGTTTAAAATTTAAAAGGAATCGAGGAAGTTTATTAACCAAACTACAAGGATACAAAACCAGAATAAAACTTCCAGATACCCTTTTTCCCCAGCAGCCACGCATTGCTGTGTTTAATTGACAACACAGAGGTAAAAAAAAACATTGCTCTGCTATAGTCTTTTCATCAGTCCTTGTAGGGAAAAAGAAGTTCTCTTTTGTCAATCTATGGAGATTTTCACAAGAAAAAACATTTTCTCATGCCTTCCTATTGCTCTGATGCCAGCTGCTTAGAAAACTCTGCCATCAGGCCTTTCCTCCCATTTGACACCAGTCCCAGCTGTGTTTGTGGGCCATGATTCAAGGGGTGTCATTGAATCATGAAGGATAAGTTCTTCAAAGGCAAAAGTTCTCTTCATTGGATTCTGTGATCATCTCTGGAAACAGGAATCTTTTGCTTTGTCACTTAAGAGCCACAAATCTTCAGCATCTCTCACTTCTCCTTTTCTCTTCCAGCATCACATAGCATTACAACAACTTCACCATTAGCACAGCTTTAGCAATGAATTCCTTTTGCTCAGAACTATGCTTTGAAATACTCCATTCCCCCCAAAATACTGTTTCAGGAATTCAAGGAGTTTCTTCAGAACATGATTGTCCCCCTCCATAGCTTGAATAAAAGAAAATTTCAGCTTCTTCGGGCATCTTCCTCTTCTCTTCCCATCTGAGGCTTAATTCCTTTCCTCGCTGCCTTGGGTGGTTGATGCTGCCTCTTTACCTGTTGATCCCTCTCTCTTCCCCTCTCTCTGGAAAAAGGATTCATCTGCAAGTCTCGTCTGGCTAGTGAAAGGCTTCAACTCTTGCCCAGGCACTGGGGATGGTCCCGGGGCCAGCGGCTGCAGCTCTTTGCCATGCAACATTTTCCCTAGCTGCTCTGGAGGAGTGTGGCCACTGTGTCAGCAAGCCACAGCTCAAGAGCTTTCCCTCCCCTTCCTCGGCAGTTGCTGCTGAAAGCCAGCAGCGGCACAAAGTGCTGCCGAGCCAGGAAGCAGCCTGACCCGCCAGCCCCACTCTACAAGGCTCAGTGAGCCCTGCCAGAGCTTCAGCCCATCTGGGAAGGGGCCGCTGTCATTTCACACTCTCCAACCCCCTCCAGGAAGCGCCGAAATCCTGCCAGCCCCGCTCCCCCTGCGGCAGCCTTGTCCAGCTGGGGGAGCAAGAGGCTGAAGCCTAGCCATACTAGCTCTTCCAAAGGCAGAAACCAGAGAGAAAGAAAAATTCCTGGGCTTAGGTTTCAAAGGGTGGTGTTCACAAGTTGATCTCCCTTTACAATGGGAAAACGACTGTCTGTTCTCAGAGATGACCAGGCATTGGCCAGCAGAAAGAAACCCCATCAACCTCCAGCAGCTTTAATTTCTCTAGCAGTTTTTCTTTGTTTCTTATTTATCAGCCTATCACACACACAGCAGTGACAGCCCCAGGCGTCCCCTCTCTGTAACACCAGAGCAGCTACCGCCCCAGGGTTCCACTCTCTGTGACACCACAGCCGTGACAACACCAGCGTTCCACTCTCTGTGACACCACAGCCGTGACAGCACTGGGCTTCCCTCTCTGTGACACCACATCAGAGACAGCACCATTGCTCCTCTCTCAGTGACACCACGGCAGTGACAGCACCAGTTTTCCACTCTCTGTGACACAACAGCAGTGACAACAACTGCTTTCTAATCTCTGTGACACCATGGCTGTGACTACACCAGTGTTCCACTGTCTGTGACACGACAGCAGTGGCAGCACTGGGCTTCCCTCTCTGTGACGCCACAGCTGTGACAGCACCAGTTTTCCACACTCTGTGACACAACGGTAGTGAAAACAACAGCATTCCGCTCTCTCTGACACCACAGCAGTGACACCATTGGGCTTCCCTCTCTGGGACACCACAGCAGCGACAGCACTGGGCCTCCCTCTCTGTGACACCACAGCAGTGACAGCACTGGGCTTCCCTCTCTGTGACACCACAGAATTGACAGCAACAGCGTTCCACTCTCTGTGTCACCACGGCTGTCACAGCACTGGTTTCCCTCTCTGTGACACCACAGCCGTCACAGCCCAACTGCTCCCCTCTCTGTGACACCACAACAGTGACAGCACAGTCTTCTATTCTCTGTGACACCAGAGCTCTGACAACTCCAATTTCCTCTGCAATGTGATACTACAGCTGTGACAGTTCTAGTGTTCCACTCTCTGTGACACCCGAGCAGTGAAAGCCTCAGTGTTCCACTCTCTGTCACATGATAGCCATGACAGCCCCACTGTTCACCTCTTAGTGAAGCAATCGCTCTGACAGCTCCAATTTCCTCCTCACTCTGACACCTGTCATGGTTTGAAAGTATTAATTAAAAAATCACTGGAAAACTTATCCATTTCTTGCTTGAAGATGTGGAATATGAGAAGGCCAAAAGAAGTTTAAAATTTAAAAGGAATCGAGGAAGTTTATTAACCAAACTACAAGGATACAAAACCAGAATAAAACTTCCAGATACCCTTTTTCCCCAGCAGCCACGCATTGCTGTGTTTAATTGACAACACAGAGGTAAAAAAAACCTTTGCTGTTTAAAACAGTCATAACTCTGCTATAGTCTTTTCATCAGTCCTTGTAGGGAAAAAGAAGTTCTCTTTTGTCAATCTATGGAGATTTTCACAAGAAAAAACATTTTCTCATGCCTTCCTATTGCTCTGATGCCAGCTGCTTAGAAAACTCTGCCATCAGTCCTTTCCTCCCATTTGACACCAGTCTCAGCTGTGTTTGTGGGCCATGATTCAAGGGGTGTCATTGAATCATGAAGGATAAGTTCTTCAAAGGCAAAAGTTCTCTTCATTGGATTCTGTGATCATCTCTGGAAACAGGAATCTTTTGCTTTGTCACTTAAGAGCCACAAATCTTCAGCATCTCTCACTTCTCCTTTTCTCTTCCAGCATCACATAGCATTACAACAACTTCACCATTAGCACAGCTTTAGCAATGAATTCCTTTTGCTCAGAACTATGCTTTGAAATACTCCATTCCCCCCAAAATACTGTTTCAGGAATTCAAGGAGTTTCTTCAGAACATGATTGTCCCCCTCCATAGCTTGAATAAAAGAAAATTTCAGCTTCTTCGGGCATCTTCCTCTTCTCTTCCCATCTGAGGCTTAATTCCTTTCCTCGCTGCCTTGGGTGGTTGATGCTGCCTCTTTACCTGTTGATCCCTCTCTCTTCCCCTCTCTCTGGAAAAAGGATTCATCTGCAAGTCTCGTCTGGCTAGTGAAAGGCTTCAACTCTTGCCCAGGCACTGGGGATGGTCCCGGGGCCAGCGGCTGCAGCTCTTTGCCATGCAAGATTTTCCCTAGCTGCTCTGGAGGAGTGTGGCCACTGTGTCAGCAAGCCACAGCTCAAGAGCTTTCCCTCCCCTTCCTCGGCAGTTGCTGCTGAAAGCCAGCAGCGGCACAAACTGCTACCGAGCCAGGAAGCAGCCTGACCCGCCAGCCCCACTCTACAAGGCTCAGTGAGCCCTGCCAGAGCTTCAGCCCATCTGGGAAGGGGCCGCTGTCATTTCACACTCTCCAACCCCCTCCAGGAAGCGCCGAAATCCTGCCAGCCCCGCTCCCCCTGCGGCAGCCTTGTCCAGCTGGGGGGGCAAGAGGCTGAAGCCTAGCCATACTAGCTCTTCCAAAGGCAGAAACCAGAGAGAAAGAAAAATTCCTGGGCTTAGGTTTCAAAGGGTGGTGTTCACAAGTTGATCTCCCTTTACAATAGGAAAACGACTGTCTGTTCTCAGAGATGACCAGGCATTGGCCAGCAGAAAGAAACCCCATCAACCTCCAGCAGCTTTAATTTCTCTAGCAGTTTTTCTTTGTTTCTTATTTATCAGCCTATCACACACACAGCAGTGACAGCCCCAGGCGTCCCCTCTCTGTAACACCAGAGCAGCTACCGCCCCGGGGTTCCACTCTCTGTGACACCACAGCCGTGACAACACCAGCGTTCCACTCTCTGTGACACCACAGCCGTGACAGCACTGGGCTTCCCTCTCTGTGACACCACATCAGAGACAGCACCATTGCTCCTCTCTCAGTGACACCACGGCAGTGACAGCACCAGTTTTCCACTCTCTGTGACACAACAGCAGTGACAACAACTGCTTTCTACTCTCTGTGACACCATGGCTGTGACTACACCAGTGTTCCACTGTCTGTGACACGACAGCAGTGGCAGCACTGGGCTTCCCTCTCTGTGACGCCACAGCTGTGACAGCACCAGTTTTCCACACTCTGTGACACAACGGTAGTGAAAACAACAGCATTCCGCTCTCTCTGACACCACAGCAGTGACACCATTGGGCTTCCCTCTCTGTGACACCACAGCAGCGACAGCACTGGGCCTCCCTCTCTGTGACACCACAGCAGTGACAGCACTGGGCTTCCCTCTCTGTGACACCACAGAATTGACAGCAACAGCGTTCCACTCTCTGTGACACCACGGCTGTCACAGCACTGGTTTCCCTCTCTGTGACACCAGAGCCGTCACAGCCCAACTGCTCCCCTCTCTGTGACACCACAACAGTGACAGCACAGTCTTCTATTCTCTGTGACACCAGAGCTCTGACAACTCCAATTTCCTCTGCAATGTGATACTACAGCTGTGACAGTTCTAGTGTTCCACTCTCTGTGACACCCGAGCAGTGAAAGCCTCAGTGTTCCACTCTCTGTCACATGATAGCCATGACAGCCCCACTGTTCACCTCTTAGTGAAGCAATCGCTCTGACAGCTCCAATTTCCTCCTCACTCTGACACCTGTCATGGTTTGAAAGTATTAATTAAAAAATCACTGGAAAACTTATCCATTTCTTGCTTGAAGATGTGGAATATGAGAAGGCCAAAAGAAGTTTAAAATTTAAAAGGAATCGAGGAAGTTTATTAACCAAACTACAAGGATACAAAACCAGAATAAAACTTCCAGATACCCTTTTTCCCCAGCAGCCACGCATTGCTGTGTTTAATTGACAACACAGAGGTAAAAAAAAACATTGCTCTGCTATAGTCTTTTCATCAGTCCTTGTAGGGAAAAAGAAGTTCTCTTTTGTCAATCTATGGAGATTTTCACAAGAAAAAACATTTTCTCATGCCTTCCTATTGCTCTGATGCCAGCTGCTTAGAAAACTCTGCCATCAGGCCTTTCCTCCCATTTGACACCAGTCCCAGCTGTGTTTGTGGGCCATGATTCAAGGGGTGTCATTGAATCATGAAGGATAAGTTCTTCAAAGGCAAAAGTTCTCTTCATTGGATTCTGTGATCATCTCTGGAAACAGGAATCTTTTGCTTTGTCACTTAAGAGCCACAAATCTTCAGCATCTCTCACTTCTCCTTTTCTCTTCCAGCATCACATAGCATTACAACAACTTCACCATTAGCACAGCTTTAGCAATGAATTCCTTTTGCTCAGAACTATGCTTTGAAATACTCCATTCCCCCCAAAATACTGTTTCAGGAATTCAAGGAGTTTCTTCAGAACATGATTGTCCCCCTCCATAGCTTGAATAAAAGAAAATTTCAGCTTCTTCGGGCATCTTCCTCTTCTCTTCCCATCTGAGGCTTAATTCCTTTCCTCGCTGCCTTGGGTGGTTGATGCTGCCTCTTTACCTGTTGATCCCTCTCTCTTCCCCTCTCTCTGGAAAAAGGATTCATCTGCAAGTCTCGTCTGGCTAGTGAAAGGCTTCAACTCTTGCCCAGGCACTGGGGATGGTCCCGGGGCCAGCGGCTGCAGCTCTTTGCCATGCAACATTTTCCCTAGCTGCTCTGGAGGAGTGTGGCCACTGTGTCAGCAAGCCACAGCTCAAGAGCTTTCCCTCCCCTTCCTCGGCAGTTGCTGCTGAAAGCCAGCAGCGGCACAAACTGCTGCCGAGCCAGGAAGCAGCCTGACCCGCCAGCCCCACTCTACAAGGCTCAGTGAGCCCTGCCAGAGCTTCAGCCCATCTGGGAAGGGGCCGCTGTCATTTCACACTCTCCAACCCCCTCCAGGAAGCGCCGAAATCCTGCCAGCCCCGCTCCCCCTGCGGCAGCCTTGTCCAGCTGGGGGAGCAAGAGGCTGAAGCCTAGCCATACTAGCTCTTCCAAAGGCAGAAACCAGAGAGAAAGAAAAATTCCTGGGCTTAGGTTTCAAAGGGTGGTGTTCACAAGTTGATCTCCCTTTACAATGGGAAAACGACTGTCTGTTCTCAGAGATGACCAGGCATTGGCCAGCAGAAAGAAACCCCATCAACCTCCAGCAGCTTTAATTTCTCTAGCAGTTTTTCTTTGTTTCTTATTTATCAGCCTATCACACACACAGCAGTGACAGCCCCAGGCGTCCCCTCTCTGTAACACCAGAGCAGCTACCGCCCCGGGGTTCCACTCTCTGTGACACCACAGCCGTGACAACACCAGCGTTCCACTCTCTGTGACACCACAGCCGTGACAGCACTGGGCTTCCCTCTCTGTGACACCACATCAGAGACAGCACCATTGTTCCTCTCTCAGTGACACCACGGCAGTGACAGCACCAGTTTTCCACTCTCTGTGACACAACAGCAGTGACAACAACTGCTTTCTAATCTCTGTGACACCATGGCTGTGACTACACCAGTGTTCCACTGTCTGTGACACGACAGCAGTGGCAGCACTGGGCTTCCCTCTCTGTGACGCCACAGCTGTGACAGCACCAGTTTTCCACACTCTGTGACACAACGGTAGTGAAAACAACAGCATTCCGCTCTCTCTGACACCACAGCAGTGACACCATTGGGCTTCCCTCTCTGTGACACCACAGCAGCGACAGCACTGGGCCTCCCTCTCTGTGACACCACAGCAGTGACAGCACTGGGCTTCCCTCTCTGTGACACCACAGAATTGACAGCAACAGCGTTCCACTCTCTGTGACACCACGGCTGTCACAGCACTGGTTTCCCTCTCTGTGACACCAGAGCCGTCACAGCCCAACTGCTCCCCTCTCTGTGACACCACAACAGTGACAGCACAGTCTTCTATTCTCTGTGACACCAGAGCTCTGACAACTCCAATTTCCTCTGCAATGTGATACTACAGCTGTGACAGTTCTAGTGTTCCACTCTCTGTGACACCCGAGCAGTGAAAGCCTCAGTGTTCCACTCTCTGTCACATGATAGCCATGACAGCCCCACTGTTCACCTCTTAGTGAAGCAATCGCTCTGATAGCTCCAATTTCCTCCTCACTCTGACACCTGTCATGGTTTGAAAGTATTAATTAAAAAATCACTGGAAAACTTATCCATTTCTTGCTTGAAGATGTGGAATATGAGAAGGCCAAAAGAAGTTTAAAATTTAAAAGGAATCGAGGAAGTTTATTAACCAAACTACAAGGATACAAAACTAGAATAAAACTTCCAGATACCCTTTTTCCCCAGCAGCCACGCATTGCTGTGTTTAATTGACAACACAGAGGTAAAAAAAACCTTTGCTGTTTAAAACAGTCATAACTCTGCTATAGTCTTTTCATCAGTCCTTGTAGGGAAAAAGAAGTTCTCTTTTGTCAATCTATGGAGATTTTCACAAGAAAAAACATTTTCTCATGCCTTCCTATTGCTCTGATGCCAGCTGCTTAGAAAACTCTGCCATCAGTCCTTTCCTCCCATTTGACACCAGTCCCAGCTGTGTTTGTGGGCCATGATTCAAGGGGTGTCATTGAATCATGAAGGATAAGTTCTTCAAAGGCAAAAGTTCTCTTCATTGGATTCTGTGATCATCTCTGGAAACAGGAATCTTTTGCTTTGTCACTTAAGAGCCACAAATCTTCAGCATCTCTCACTTCTCCTTTTCTCTTCCAGCATCACATAGCATTACAACAACTTCACCATTAGCACAGCTTTAGCAATGAATTCCTTTTGCTCAGAACTATGCTTTGAAATACTCCATTCCCCCCAAAATACTGTTTCAGGAATTCAAGGAGTTTCTTCAGAACATGATTGTCCCCCTCCATAGCTTGAATAAAAGAAAATTTCAGCTTCTTCGGGCATCTTCCTCTTCTCTTCCCATCTGAGGCTTAATTCCTTTCCTCGCTGCCTTGGGTGGTTGATGCTGCCTCTTTACCTGTTGATCCCTCTCTCTTCCCCTCTCTCTGGAAAAAGGATTCATCTGCAAGTCTCGTCTGGCTAGTGAAAGGCTTCAACTCTTGCCCAGGCACTGGGGATGGTCCCGGGGCCAGCGGCTGCAGCTCTTTGCCATGCAACATTTTCCCTAGCTGCTCTGGAGGAGTGTGGCCACTGTGTCAGCAAGCCACAGCTCAAGAGCTTTCCCTCCCCTTCCTCGGCAGTTGCTGCTGAAAGCCAGCAGCGGCACAAACTGCTGCCGAGCCAGGAAGCAGCCTGACCCGCCAGCCCCACTCTACAAGGCTCAGTGAGCCCTGCCAGAGCTTCAGCCCATCTGGGAAGGGGCCGCTGTCATTTCACACTCTCCAACCCCCTCCAGGAAGCGCCGAAATCCTGCCAGCCCCGCTCCCCCTGCGGCAGCCTTGTCCAGCTGGGGGGGCAAGAGGCTGAAGCCTAGCCATACTAGCTCTTCCAAAGGCAGAAACCAGAGAGAAAGAAAAATTCCTGGGCTTAGGTTTCAAAGGGTGGTGTTCACAAGTTGATCTCCCTTTACAATGGGAAAACGACTGTCTGTTCTCAGAGATGACCAGGCATTGGCCAGCAGAAAGAAACCCCATCAACCTCCAGCAGCTTTAATTTCTCTAGCAGTTTTTCTTTGTTTCTTATTTATCAGCCTATCACACACACAGCAGTGACAGCCCCAGGCGTCCCCTCTCTGTAACACCAGAGCAGCTACCGCCCCGGGGTTCCACTCTCTGTGACACCACAGCCGTGACAACACCAGCGTTCCACTCTCTGTGACACCACAGCCGTGACAGCACTGGGCTTCCCTCTCTGTGACACCACATCAGAGACAGCACCATTGTTCCTCTCTCAGTGACACCACGGCAGTGACAGCACCAGTTTTCCACTCTCTGTGACACAACAGCAGTGACAACAACTGCTTTCTACTCTCTGTGACAACATGGCTGTGACTACACCAGTGTTCCACTGTCTGTGACACGACAGCAGTGGCAGCACTGGGCTTCCCTCTCTGTGACGCCACAGCTGTGACAGCACCAGTTTTCCACACTCTGTGACACAACGGTAGTGAAAACAACAGCATTCCGCTCTCTCTGACACCACAGCAGTGACACCATTGGGCTTCCCTCTCTGTGACACCACAGCAGCGACAGCACTGGGCCTCCCTCTCTGTGACACCACAGCAGTGACAGCACTGGGCTTCCCTCTCTGTGACACCACAGAATTGACAGCAACAGCGTTCCACTCTCTGTGACACCACGGCTGTCACAGCACTGGTTTCCCTCTCTGTGACACCAGAGCCGTCACAGCCCAACTGCTCCCCTCTCTGTGACACCACAACAGTGACAGCACAGTCTTCTATTCTCTGTGACACCAGAGCTCTGACAACTCCAATTTCCTCTGCAATGTGATACTCCAGCTGTGACAGTTCTAGTGTTCCACTCTCTGTGACACCCGAGCAGTGAAAGCCTCAGTGTTCCACTCTCTGTCACATGATAGCCATGACAGCCCCACTGTTCACCTCTTAGTGAAGCAATCGCTCTGACAGCTCCAATTTCCTCCTCACTCTGACACCTGTCATGGTTTGAAAGTATTAATTAAAAAATCACTGGAAAACTTATCCATTTCTTGCTTGAAGATGTGGAATATGAGAAGGCCAAAAGAAGTTTAAAATTTAAAAGGAATCGAGGAAGTTTATTAACCAAACTACAAGGATACAAAACCAGAATAAAACTTCCAGATACCCTTTTTCCCCAGCAGCCACGCATTGCTGTGTTTAATTGACAACACAGAGGTAAAAAAAAACATTGCTCTGCTATAGTCTTTTCATCAGTCCTTGTAGGGAAAAAGAAGTTCTCTTTTGTCAATCTATGGAGATTTTCACAAGAAAAAACATTTTCTCATGCCTTCCTATTGCTCTGATGCCAGCTGCTTAGAAAACTCTGCCATCAGGCCTTTCCTCCCATTTGACACCAGTCCCAGCTGTGTTTGTGGGCCATGATTCAAGGGGTGTCATTGAATCATGAAGGATAAGTTCTTCAAAGGCAAAAGTTCTCTTCATTGGATTCTGTGATCATCTCTGGAAACAGGAATCTTTTGCTTTGTCACTTAAGAGCCACAAATCTTCAGCATCTCTCACTTCTCCTTTTCTCTTCCAGCATCACATAGCATTACAACAACTTCACCATTAGCACAGCTTTAGCAATGAATTCCTTTTGCTCAGAACTATGCTTTGAAATACTCCATTCCCCCCAAAATACTGTTTCAGGAATTCAAGGAGTTTCTTCAGAACATGATTGTCCCCCTCCATAGCTTGAATAAAAGAAAATTTCAGCTTCTTCGGGCATCTTCCTCTTCTCTTCCCATCTGAGGCTTAATTCCTTTCCTCGCTGCCTTGGGTGGTTGATGCTGCCTCTTTACCTGTTGATCCCTCTCTCTTCCCCTCTCTCTGGAAAAAGGATTCATCTGCAAGTCTCGTCTGGCTAGTGAAAGGCTTCAACTCTTGCCCAGGCACTGGGGATGGTCCCGGGGCCAGCGGCTGCAGCTCTTTGCCATGCAACATTTTCCCTAGCTGCTCTGGAGGAGTGTGGCCACTGTGTCAGCAAGCCACAGCTCAAGAGCTTTCCCTCCCCTTCCTCGGCAGTTGCTGCTGAAAGCCAGCAGCGGCACAAACTGCTGCCGAGCCAGGAAGCAGCCTGACCCGCCAGCCCCACTCTACAAGGCTCAGTGAGCCCTGCCAGAGCTTCAGCCCATCTGGGAAGGGGCCGCTGTCATTTCACACTCTCCAACCCCCTCCAGGAAGCGCCGAAATCCTGCCAGCCCCGCTCCCCCTGCGGCAGCCTTGTCCAGCTGGGGGAGCAAGAGGCTGAAGCCTAGCCATACTAGCTCTTCCAAAGGCAGAAACCAGAGAGAAAGAAAAATTCCTGGGCTTAGGTTTCAAAGGGTGGTGTTCACAAGTTGATCTCCCTTTACAATGGGAAAACGACTGTCTGTTCTCAGAGATGACCAGGCATTGGCCAGCAGAAAGAAACCCCATCAACCTCCAGCAGCTTTAATTTCTCTAGCAGTTTTTCTTTGTTTCTTATTTATCAGCCTATCACACACACAGCAGTGACAGCCCCAGGCGTCCCCTCTCTGTAACACCAGAGCAGCTACCGCCCCGGGGTTCCACTCTCTGTGACACCACAGCCGTGACAACACCAGCGTTCCACTCTCTGTGACACCACAGCCGTGACAGCACTGGGCTTCCCTCTCTGTGACACCACATCAGAGACAGCACCATTGTTCCTCTCTCAGTGACACCACGGCAGTGACAGCACCAGTTTTCCACTCTCTGTGACACAACAGCAGTGACAACAACTGCTTTCTAATCTCTGTGACACCATGGCTGTGACTACACCAGTGTTCCACTGTCTGTGACACGACAGCAGTGGCAGCACTGGGCTTCCCTCTCTGTGACGCCACAGCTGTGACAGCACCAGTTTTCCACACTCTGTGACACAACGGTAGTGAAAACAACAGCATTCCGCTCTCTCTGACACCACAGCAGTGACACCATTGGGCTTCCCTCTCTGTGACACCACAGCAGCGACAGCACTGGGCCTCCCTCTCTGTGACACCACAGCAGTGACAGCACTGGGCTTCCCTCTCTGTGACACCACAGAATTGACAGCAACAGCGTTCCACTCTCTGTGACACCACGGCTGTCACAGCACTGGTTTCCCTCTCTGTGACACCAGAGCCGTCACAGCCCAACTGCTCCCCTCTCTGTGACACCACAACAGTGACAGCACAGTCTTCTATTCTCTGTGACACCAGAGCTCTGACAACTCCAATTTCCTCTGCAATGTGATACTACAGCTGTGACAGTTCTAGTGTTCCACTCTCTGTGACACCCGAGCAGTGAAAGCCTCAGTGTTCCACTCTCTGTCACATGATAGCCATGACAGCCCCACTGTTCACCTCTTAGTGAAGCAATCGCTCTGATAGCTCCAATTTCCTCCTCACTCTGACACCTGTCATGGTTTGAAAGTATTAATTAAAAAATCACTGGAAAACTTATCCATTTCTTGCTTGAAGATGTGGAATATGAGAAGGCCAAAAGAAGTTTAAAATTTAAAAGGAATCGAGGAAGTTTATTAACCAAACTACAAGGATACAAAACTAGAATAAAACTTCCAGATACCCTTTTTCCCCAGCAGCCACGCATTGCTGTGTTTAATTGACAACACAGAGGTAAAAAAAACCTTTGCTGTTTAAAACAGTCATAACTCTGCTATAGTCTTTTCATCAGTCCTTGTAGGGAAAAAGAAGTTCTCTTTTGTCAATCTATGGAGATTTTCACAAGAAAAAACATTTTCTCATGCCTTCCTATTGCTCTGATGCCAGCTGCTTAGAAAACTCTGCCATCAGTCCTTTCCTCCCATTTGACACCAGTCCCAGCTGTGTTTGTGGGCCATGATTCAAGGGGTGTCATTGAATCATGAAGGATAAGTTCTTCAAAGGCAAAAGTTCTCTTCATTGGATTCTGTGATCATCTCTGGAAACAGGAATCTTTTGCTTTGTCACTTAAGAGCCACAAATCTTCAGCATCTCTCACTTCTCCTTTTCTCTTCCAGCATCACATAGCATTACAACAACTTCACCATTAGCACAGCTTTAGCAATGAATTCCTTTTGCTCAGAACTATGCTTTGAAATACTCCATTCCCCCCAAAATACTGTTTCAGGAATTCAAGGAGTTTCTTCAGAACATGATTGTCCCCCTCCATAGCTTGAATAAAAGAAAATTTCAGCTTCTTCGGGCATCTTCCTCTTCTCTTCCCATCTGAGGCTTAATTCCTTTCCTCGCTGCCTTGGGTGGTTGATGCTGCCTCTTTACCTGTTGATCCCTCTCTCTTCCCCTCTCTCTGGAAAAAGGATTCATCTGCAAGTCTCGTCTGGCTAGTGAAAGGCTTCAACTCTTGCCCAGGCACTGGGGATGGTCCCGGGGCCAGCGGCTGCAGCTCTTTGCCATGCAACATTTTCCCTAGCTGCTCTGGAGGAGTGTGGCCACTGTGTCAGCAAGCCACAGCTCAAGAGCTTTCCCTCCCCTTCCTCGGCAGTTGCTGCTGAAAGCCAGCAGCGGCACAAACTGCTGCCGAGCCAGGAAGCAGCCTGACCCGCCAGCCCCACTCTACAAGGCTCAGTGAGCCCTGCCAGAGCTTCAGCCCATCTGGGAAGGGGCCGCTGTCATTTCACACTCTCCAACCCCCTCCAGGAAGCGCCGAAATCCTGCCAGCCCCGCTCCCCCTGCGGCAGCCTTGTCCAGCTGGGGGGGCAAGAGGCTGAAGCCTAGCCATACTAGCTCTTCCAAAGGCAGAAACCAGAGAGAAAGAAAAATTCCTGGGCTTAGGTTTCAAAGGGTGGTGTTCACAAGTTGATCTCCCTTTACAATGGGAAAACGACTGTCTGTTCTCAGAGATGACCAGGCATTGGCCAGCAGAAAGAAACCCCATCAACCTCCAGCAGCTTTAATTTCTCTAGCAGTTTTTCTTTGTTTCTTATTTATCAGCCTATCACACACACAGCAGTGACAGCCCCAGGCGTCCCCTCTCTGTAACACCAGAGCAGCTACCGCCCCGGGGTTCCACTCTCTGTGACACCACAGCCGTGACAACACCAGCGTTCCACTCTCTGTGACACCACAGCCGTGACAGCACTGGGCTTCCCTCTCTGTGACACCACATCAGAGACAGCACCATTGTTCCTCTCTCAGTGACACCACGGCAGTGACAGCACCAGTTTTCCACTCTCTGTGACACAACAGCAGTGACAACAACTGCTTTCTACTCTCTGTGACAACATGGCTGTGACTACACCAGTGTTCCACTGTCTGTGACACGACAGCAGTGGCAGCACTGGGCTTCCCTCTCTGTGACGCCACAGCTGTGACAGCACCAGTTTTCCACACTCTGTGACACAACGGTAGTGAAAACAACAGCATTCCGCTCTCTCTGACACCACAGCAGTGACACCATTGGGCTTCCCTCTCTGTGACACCACAGCAGCGACAGCACTGGGCCTCCCTCTCTGTGACACCACAGCAGTGACAGCACTGGGCTTCCCTCTCTGTGACACCACAGAATTGACAGCAACAGCGTTCCACTCTCTGTGACACCACGGCTGTCACAGCACTGGTTTCCCTCTCTGTGACACCAGAGCCGTCACAGCCCAACTGCTCCCCTCTCTGTGACACCACAACAGTGACAGCACAGTCTTCTATTCTCTGTGACACCAGAGCTCTGACAACTCCAATTTCCTCTGCAATGTGATACTCCAGCTGTGACAGTTCTAGTGTTCCACTCTCTGTGACACCCGAGCAGTGAAAGCCTCAGTGTTCCACTCTCTGTCACATGATAGCCATGACAGCCCCACTGTTCACCTCTTAGTGAAGCAATCGCTCTGACAGCTCCAATTTCCTCCTCACTCTGACACCTGTCATGGTTTGAAAGTATTAATTAAAAAATCACTGGAAAACTTATCCATTTCTTGCTTGAAGATGTGGAATATGAGAAGGCCAAAAGAAGTTTAAAATTTAAAAGGAATCGAGGAAGTTTATTAACCAAACTACAAGGATACAAAACCAGAATAAAACTTCCAGATACCCTTTTTCCCCAGCAGCCACGCATTGCTGTGTTTAATTGACAACACAGAGGTAAAAAAAAACATTGCTCTGCTATAGTCTTTTCATCAGTCCTTGTAGGGAAAAAGAAGTTCTCTTTTGTCAATCTATGGAGATTTTCACAAGAAAAAACATTTTCTCATGCCTTCCTATTGCTCTGATGCCAGCTGCTTAGAAAACTCTGCCATCAGGCCTTTCCTCCCATTTGACACCAGTCCCAGCTGTGTTTGTGGGCCATGATTCAAGGGGTGTCATTGAATCATGAAGGATAAGTTCTTCAAAGGCAAAAGTTCTCTTCATTGGATTCTGTGATCATCTCTGGAAACAGGAATCTTTTGCTTTGTCACTTAAGAGCCACAAATCTTCAGCATCTCTCACTTCTCCTTTTCTCTTCCAGCATCACATAGCATTACAACAACTTCACCATTAGCACAGCTTTAGCAATGAATTCCTTTTGCTCAGAACTATGCTTTGAAATACTCCATTCCCCCCAAAATACTGTTTCAGGAATTCAAGGAGTTTCTTCAGAACATGATTGTCCCCCTCCATAGCTTGAATAAAAGAAAATTTCAGCTTCTTCGGGCATCTTCCTCTTCTCTTCCCATCTGAGGCTTAATTCCTTTCCTCGCTGCCTTGGGTGGTTGATGCTGCCTCTTTACCTGTTGATCCCTCTCTCTTCCCCTCTCTCTGGAAAAAGGATTCATCTGCAAGTCTCGTCTGGCTAGTGAAAGGCTTCAACTCTTGCCCAGGCACTGGGGATGGTCCCGGGGCCAGCGGCTGCAGCTCTTTGCCATGCAAGATTTTCCCTAGCTGCTCTGGAGGAGTGTGGCCACTGTGTCAGCAAGCCACAGCTCAAGAGCTTTCCCTCCCCTTCCTCGGCAGTTGCTGCTGAAAGCCAGCAGCGGCACAAACTGCTGCCGAGCCAGGAAGCAGCCTGACCCGCCAGCCCCACTCTACAAGGCTCAGTGAGCCCTGCCAGAGCTTCAGCCCATCTGGGAAGGGGCCGCTGTCATTTCACACTCTCCAACCCCCTCCAGGAAGCGCCGAAATCCTGCCAGCCCCGCTCCCCCTGCGGCAGCCTTGTCCAGCTGGGGGGGCAAGAGGCTGAAGCCTAGCCATACTAGCTCTTCCAAAGGCAGAAACCAGAGAGAAAGAAAAATTCCTGGGCTTAGGTTTCAAAGGGTGGTGTTCACAAGTTGATCTCCCTTTACAATGGGAAAACGACTGTCTGTTCTCAGAGATGACCAGGCATTGGCCAGCAGAAAGAAACCCCATCAACCTCCAGCAGCTTTAATTTCTCTAGCAGTTTTTCTTTGTTTCTTATTTATCAGCCTATCACACACACAGCAGTGACAGCCCCAGGCGTCCCCTCTCTGTAACACCAGAGCAGCTACCGCCCCGGGGTTCCACTCTCTGTGACACCACAGCCGTGACAACACCAGCGTTCCACTCTCTGTGACACCACAGCCGTGACAGCACTGGGCTTCCCTCTCTGTGACACCACATCAGAGACAGCACCATTGCTCCTCTCTCAGTGACACCACGGCAGTGACAGCACCAGTTTTCCACTCTCTGTGACACAACAGCAGTGACAACAACTGCTTTCTACTCTCTGTGACACCATGGCTGTGACTACACCAGTGTTCCACTGTCTGTGACACGACAGCAGTGGCAGCACTGGGCTTCCCTCTCTGTGACGCCACAGCTGTGACAGCACCAGTTTTCCACACTCTGTGACACAACGGTAGTGAAAACAACAGCATTCCGCTCTCTCTGACACCACAGCAGTGACACCATTGGGCTTCCCTCTCTGTGACACCACAGCAGCGACAGCACTGGGCCTCCCTCTCTGTGACACCACAGCAGTGACAGCACTGGGCTTCCCTCTCTGTGACACCACAGAATTGACAGCAACAGCGTTCCACTCTCTGTGACACCACGGCTGTCACAGCACTGGTTTCCCTCTCTGTGACACCAGAGCCGTCACAGCCCAACTGCTCCCCTCTCTGTGACACCACAACAGTGACAGCACAGTCTTCTATTCTCTGTGACACCAGAGCTCTGACAACTCCAATTTCCTCTGCAATGTGATACTCCAGCTGTGACAGTTCTAGTGTTCCACTCTCTGTGACACCCGAGCAGTGAAAGCCTCAGTGTTCCACTCTCTGTCACATGATAGCCATGACAGCCCCACTGTTCACCTCTTAGTGAAGCAATCGCTCTGACAGCTCCAATTTCCTCCTCACTCTGACACCTGTCATGGTTTGAAAGTATTAATTAAAAAATCACTGGAAAACTTATCCATTTCTTGCTTGAAGATGTGGAATATGAGAAGGCCAAAAGAAGTTTAAAATTTAAAAGGAATCGAGGAAGTTTATTAACCAAACTACAAGGATACAAAACTAGAATAAAACTTCCAGATACCCTTTTTCCCCAGCAGCCACGCATTGCTGTGTTTAATTGACAACACAGAGGTAAAAAAAACCTTTGCTGTTTAAAACAGTCATAACTCTGCTATAGTCTTTTCATCAGTCCTTGTAGGGAAAAAGAAGTTCTCTTTTGTCAATCTATGGAGATTTTCACAAGAAAAAACATTTTCTCATGCCTTCCTATTGCTCTGATGCCAGCTGCTTAGAAAACTCTGCCATCAGTCCTTTCCTCCCATTTGACACCAGTCTCAGCTGTGTTTGTGGGCCATGATTCAAGGGGTGTCATTGAATCATGAAGGATAAGTTCTTCAAAGGCAAAAGTTCTCTTCATTGGATTCTGTGATCATCTCTGGAAACAGGAATCTTTTGCTTTGTCACTTAAGAGCCACAAATCTTCAGCATCTCTCACTTCTCCTTTTCTCTTCCAGCATCACATAGCATTACAACAACTTCACAATTAGCACAGCTTTAGCAATGAATTCCTTTTGCTCAGAACTATGCTTTGAAATACTCCATTCCCCCCAAAATACTGTTTCAGGAATTCAAGGAGTTTCTTCAGAACATGATTGTCCCCCTCTATAGCTTGAATAAAAAAAAATTTCAGCTTCTTCGGGCATCTTCCTCTTCTCTTCCCATCTGAGGCTTAATTCCTTTCCTCGCTGCCTTGGGTGGTTGATGCTGCCTCTTTACCTGTTGATCCCTCTCTCTTCCCCTCTCTCTGGAAAAAGGATTCATCTGCAAGTCTCGTCTGGCTAGTGAAAGGCTTCAACTCTTGCCCAGGCACTGGGGATGGTCCCGGGGCCAGCGGCTGCAGCTCTTTGCCATGCAACATTTTCCCTAGCTGCTCTGGAGGAGTGTGGCCACTGTGTCAGCAAGCCACAGCTCAAGAGCTTTCCCTCCCCTTCCTCGGCAGTTGCTGCTGAAAGCCAGCAGCGGCACAAAGTGCTGCCGAGCCAGGAAGCAGCCTGACCCGCCAGCCCCACTCTACAAGGCTCAGTGAGCCCTGCCAGAGCTTCAGCCCATCTGGGAAGGGGCCGCTGTCATTTCACACTCTCCAACCCCCTCCAGGAAGCGCCGAAATCCTGCCAGCCCCGCTCCCCCTGCGGCAGCCTTGTCCAGCTGGGGGGGCAAGAGGCTGAAGCCTAGCCATACTAGCTCTTCCAAAGGCAGAAACCAGAGAGAAAGAAAAATTCCTGGGCTTAGGTTTCAAAGGGTGGTGTTCACAAGTTGATCTCCCTTTACAATGGGAAAACGACTGTCTGTTCTCAGAGATGACCAGGCATTGGCCAGCAGAAAGAAACCCCATCAACCTCCAGCAGCTTTAATTTCTCTAGCAGTTTTTCTTTGTTTCTTATTTATCAGCCTATCACACACACAGCAGTGACAGCCCCAGGCGTCCCCTCTCTGTAACACCAGAGCAGCTACCGCCCCGGGGTTCCACTCTCTGTGACACCACAGCCGTGACAACACCAGCGTTCCACTCTCTGTGACACCACAGCCGTGACAGCACTGGGCTTCCCTCTCTGTGACACCACATCAGAGACAGCACCATTGCTCCTCTCTCAGTGACACCACGGCAGTGACAGCACCAGTTTTCCACTCTCTGTGACACAACAGCAGTGACAACAACTGCTTTCTAATCTCTGTGACACCATGGCTGTGACTACACCAGTGTTCCACTGTCTGTGACACGACAGCAGTGGCAGCACTGGGCTTCCCTCTCTGTGACGCCACAGCTGTGACAGCACCAGTTTTCCACACTCTGTGACACAACGGTAGTGAAAACAACAGCATTCCGCTCTCTCTGACACCACAGCAGTGACACCATTGGGCTTCCCTCTCTGTGACACCACAGCAGCGACAGCACTGGGCCTCCCTCTCTGTGACACCACAGCAGTGACAGCACTGGGCTTCCCTCTCTGTGACACCACAGAATTGACAGCAACAGCGTTCCACTCTCTGTGTCACCACGGCTGTCACAGCACTGGTTTCCCTCTCTGTGACACCACAGCCGTCACAGCCCAACTGCTCCCCTCTCTGTGACACCACAACAGTGACAGCACAGTCTTCTATTCTCTGTGACACCAGAGCTCTGACAACTCCAATTTCCTCTGCAATGTGATACTACAGCTGTGACAGTTCTAGTGTTCCACTCTCTGTGACACCCGAGCAGTGAAAGCCTCAGTGTTCCACTCTCTGTCACATGATAGCCATGACAGCCCCACTGTTCACCTCTTAGTGAAGCAATCGCTCTGACAGCTCCAATTTCCTCCTCACTCTGACACCTGTCATGGTTTGAAAGTATTAATTAAAAAATCACTGGAAAACTTATCCATTTCTTGCTTGAAGATGTGGAATATGAGAAGGCCAAAAGAAGTTTAAAATTTAAAAGGAATCGAGGAAGTTTATTAACCAAACTACAAGGATACAAAACCAGAATAAAACTTCCAGATACCCTTTTTCCCCAGCAGCCACGCATTGCTGTGTTTAATTGACAACACAGAGGTAAAAAAAACCTTTGCTGTTTAAAACAGTCATAACTCTGCTATAGTCTTTTCATCAGTCCTTGTAGGGAAAAAGAAGTTCTCTTTTGTCAATCTATGGAGATTTTCACAAGAAAAAACATTTTCTCATGCCTTCCTATTGCTCTGATGCCAGCTGCTTAGAAAACTCTGCCATCAGTCCTTTCCTCCCATTTGACACCAGTCTCAGCTGTGTTTGTGGGCCATGATTCAAGGGGTGTCATTGAATCATGAAGGATAAGTTCTTCAAAGGCAAAAGTTCTCTTCATTGGATTCTGTGATCATCTCTGGAAACAGGAATCTTTTGCTTTGTCACTTAAGAGCCACAAATCTTCAGCATCTCTCACTTCTCCTTTTCTCTTCCAGCATCACATAGCATTACAACAACTTCACCATTAGCACAGCTTTAGCAATGAATTCCTTTTGCTCAGAACTATGCTTTGAAATACTCCATTCCCCCCAAAATACTGTTTCAGGAATTCAAGGAGTTTCTTCAGAACATGATTGTCCCCCTCCATAGCTTGAATAAAAGAAAATTTCAGCTTCTTCGGGCATCTTCCTCTTCTCTTCCCATCTGAGGCTTAATTCCTTTCCTCGCTGCCTTGGGTGGTTGATGCTGCCTCTTTACCTGTTGATCCCTCTCTCTTCCCCTCTCTCTGGAAAAAGGATTCATCTGCAAGTCTCGTCTGGCTAGTGAAAGGCTTCAACTCTTGCCCAGGCACTGGGGATGGTCCCGGGGCCAGCGGCTGCAGCTCTTTGCCATGCAAGATTTTCCCTAGCTGCTCTGGAGGAGTGTGGCCACTGTGTCAGCAAGCCACAGCTCAAGAGCTTTCCCTCCCCTTCCTCGGCAGTTGCTGCTGAAAGCCAGCAGCGGCACAAACTGCTGCCGAGCCAGGAAGCAGCCTGACCCGCCAGCCCCACTCTACAAGGCTCAGTGAGCCCTGCCAGAGCTTCAGCCCATCTGGGAAGGGGCCGCTGTCATTTCACACTCTCCAACCCCCTCCAGGAAGCGCCGAAATCCTGCCAGCCCCGCTCCCCCTGCGGCAGCCTTGTCCAGCTGGGGGGGCAAGAGGCTGAAGCCTAGCCATACTAGCTCTTCCAAAGGCAGAAACCAGAGAGAAAGAAAAATTCCTGGGCTTAGGTTTCAAAGGGTGGTGTTCACAAGTTGATCTCCCTTTACAATAGGAAAACGACTGTCTGTTCTCAGAGATGACCAGGCATTGGCCAGCAGAAAGAAACCCCATCAACCTCCAGCAGCTTTAATTTCTCTAGCAGTTTTTCTTTGTTTCTTATTTATCAGCCTATCACACACACAGCAGTGACAGCCCCAGGCGTCCCCTCTCTGTAACACCAGAGCAGCTACCGCCCCGGGGTTCCACTCTCTGTGACACCACAGCCGTGACAACACCAGCGTTCCACTCTCTGTGACACCACAGCCGTGACAGCACTGGGCTTCCCTCTCTGTGACACCACATCAGAGACAGCACCATTGCTCCTCTCTCAGTGACACCACGGCAGTGACAGCACCAGTTTTCCACTCTCTGTGACACAACAGTAGTGACAACAACTGCTTTCTACTCTCTGTGACACCATGGCTGTGACTACACCAGTGTTCCACTGTCTGTGACACGACAGCAGTGGCAGCACTGGGCTTCCCTCTCTGTGACGCCACAGCTGTGACAGCACCAGTTTTCCACACTCTGTGACACAACGGTAGTGAAAACAACAGCATTCCGCTCTCTCTGACACCACAGCAGTGACACCATTGGGCTTCCCTCTCTGTGACACCACAGCAGCGACAGCACTGGGCCTCCCTCTCTGTGACACCACAGCAGTGACAGCACTGGGCTTCCCTCTCTGTGACACCACAGAATTGACAGCAACAGCGTTCCACTCTCTGTGACACCACGGCTGTCACAGCACTGGTTTCCCTCTCTGTGACACCAGAGCCGTCACAGCCCAACTGCTCCCCTCTCTGTGACACCACAACAGTGACAGCACAGTCTTCTATTCTCTGTGACACCAGAGCTCTGACAACTCCAATTTCCTCTGCAATGTGATACTACAGCTGTGACAGTTCTAGTGTTCCACTCTCTGTGACACCCGAGCAGTGAAAGCCTCAGTGTTCCACTCTCTGTCACATGATAGCCATGACAGCCCCACTGTTCACCTCTTAGTGAAGCAATCGCTCTGACAGCTCCAATTTCCTCCTCACTCTGACACCTGTCATGGTTTGAAAGTATTAATTAAAAAATCACTGGAAAACTTATCCATTTCTTGCTTGAAGATGTGGAATATGAGAAGGCCAAAAGAAGTTTAAAATTTAAAAGGAATCGAGGAAGTTTATTAACCAAACTACAAGGATACAAAACCAGAATAAAACTTCCAGATACCCTTTTTCCCCAGCAGCCACGCATTGCTGTGTTTAATTGACAACACAGAGGTAAAAAAAAACATTGCTCTGCTATAGTCTTTTCATCAGTCCTTGTAGGGAAAAAGAAGTTCTCTTTTGTCAATCTATGGAGATTTTCACAAGAAAAAACATTTTCTCATGCCTTCCTATTGCTCTGATGCCAGCTGCTTAGAAAACTCTGCCATCAGGCCTTTCCTCCCATTTGACACCAGTCCCAGCTGTGTTTGTGGGCCATGATTCAAGGGGTGTCATTGAATCATGAAGGATAAGTTCTTCAAAGGCAAAAGTTCTCTTCATTGGATTCTGTGATCATCTCTGGAAACAGGAATCTTTTGCTTTGTCACTTAAGAGCCACAAATCTTCAGCATCTCTCACTTCTCCTTTTCTCTTCCAGCATCACATAGCATTACAACAACTTCACCATTAGCACAGCTTTAGCAATGAATTCCTTTTGCTCAGAACTATGCTTTGAAATACTCCATTCCCCCCAAAATACTGTTTCAGGAATTCAAGGAGTTTCTTCAGAACATGATTGTCCCCCTCCATAGCTTGAATAAAAGAAAATTTCAGCTTCTTCGGGCATCTTCCTCTTCTCTTCCCATCTGAGGCTTAATTCCTTTCCTCGCTGCCTTGGGTGGTTGATGCTGCCTCTTTACCTGTTGATCCCTCTCTCTTCCCCTCTCTCTGGAAAAAGGATTCATCTGCAAGTCTCGTCTGGCTAGTGAAAGGCTTCAACTCTTGCCCAGGCACTGGGGATGGTCCCGGGGCCAGCGGCTGCAGCTCTTTGCCATGCAACATTTTCCCTAGCTGCTCTGGAGGAGTGTGGCCACTGTGTCAGCAAGCCACAGCTCAAGAGCTTTCCCTCCCCTTCCTCGGCAGTTGCTGCTGAAAGCCAGCAGCGGCACAAACTGCTGCCGAGCCAGGAAGCAGCCTGACCCGCCAGCCCCACTCTACAAGGCTCAGTGAGCCCTGCCAGAGCTTCAGCCCATCTGGGAAGGGGCCGCTGTCATTTCACACTCTCCAACCCCCTCCAGGAAGCGCCGAAATCCTGCCAGCCCCGCTCCCCCTGCGGCAGCCTTGTCCAGCTGGGGGGGCAAGAGGCTGAAGCCTAGCCATACTAGCTCTTCCAAAGGCAGAAACCAGAGAGAAAGAAAAATTCCTGGGCTTAGGTTTCAAAGGGTGGTGTTCACAAGTTGATCTCCCTTTACAATGGGAAAACGACTGTCTGTTCTCAGAGATGACCAGGCATTGGCCAGCAGAAAGAAACCCCATCAACCTCCAGCAGCTTTAATTTCTCTAGCAGTTTTTCTTTGTTTCTTATTTATCAGCCTATCACACACACAGCAGTGACAGCCCCAGGCGTCCCCTCTCTGTAACACCAGAGCAGCTACCGCCCCGGGGTTCCACTCTCTGTGACACCACAGCCGTGACAACACCAGCGTTCCACTCTCTGTGACACCACAGCCGTGACAGCACTGGGCTTCCCTCTCTGTGACACCACATCAGAGACAGCACCATTGTTCCTCTCTCAGTGACACCACGGCAGTGACAGCACCAGTTTTCCACTCTCTGTGACACAACAGCAGTGACAACAACTGCTTTCTAATCTCTGTGACACCATGGCTGTGACTACACCAGTGTTCCACTGTCTGTGACACGACAGCAGTGGCAGCACTGGGCTTCCCTCTCTGTGACGCCACAGCTGTGACAGCACCAGTTTTCCACACTCTGTGACACAACGGTAGTGAAAACAACAGCATTCCGCTCTCTCTGACACCACAGCAGTGACACCATTGGGCTTCCCTCTCTGTGACACCACAGCAGCGACAGCACTGGGCCTCCCTCTCTGTGACACCACAGCAGTGACAGCACTGGGCTTCCCTCTCTGTGACACCACAGAATTGACAGCAACAGCGTTCCACTCTCTGTGACACCACGGCTGTCACAGCACTGGTTTCCCTCTCTGTGACACCAGAGCCGTCACAGCCCAACTGCTCCCCTCTCTGTGACACCACAACAGTGACAGCACAGTCTTCTATTCTCTGTGACACCAGAGCTCTGACAACTCCAATTTCCTCTGCAATGTGATACTACAGCTGTGACAGTTCTAGTGTTCCACTCTCTGTGACACCCGAGCAGTGAAAGCCTCAGTGTTCCACTCTCTGTCACATGATAGCCATGACAGCCCCACTGTTCACCTCTTAGTGAAGCAATCGCTCTGACAGCTCCAATTTCCTCCTCACTCTGACACCTGTCATGGTTTGAAAGTATTAATTAAAAAATCACTGGAAAACTTATCCATTTCTTGCTTGAAGATGTGGAATATGAGAAGGCCAAAAGAAGTTTAAAATTTAAAAGGAATCGAGGAAGTTTATTAACCAAACTACAAGGATACAAAACCAGAATAAAACTTCCAGATACCCTTTTTCCCCAGCAGCCACGCATTGCTGTGTTTAATTGACAACACAGAGGTAAAAAAAACCTTTGCTGTTTAAAACAGTCATAACTCTGCTATAGTCTTTTCATCAGTCCTTGTAGGGAAAAAGAAGTTCTCTTTTGTCAATCTATGGAGATTTTCACAAGAAAAAGCATTTTCTCATGCCTTCCTATTGCTCTGATGCCAGCTGCTTAGAAAACTCTGCCATCAGTCCTTTCCTCCCATTTGACACCAGTCTCAGCTGTGTTTGTGGGCCATGATTCAAGGGGTGTCATTGAATCATGAAGGATAAGTTCTTCAAAGGCAAAAGTTCTCTTCATTGGATTCTGTGATCATCTCTGGAAACAGGAATGTTTTGCTTTGTCACTTAAGAGCCACAAATCTTCAGCATCTCTCACTTCTCCTTTTCTCTTCCAGCATCACATAGCATTACAACAACTTCACCATTAGCACAGCTTTAGCAATGAATTCCTTTTGCTCAGAACTATGCTTTGAAATACTCCATTCCCCCCAAAATACTGTTTCAGGAATTCAAGGAGTTTCTTCAGAACATGATTGTCCCCCTCCATAGCTTGAATAAAAGAAAATTTCAGCTTCTTCGGGCATCTTCCTCTTCTCTTCCCATCTGAGGCTTAATTCCTTTCCTCGCTGCCTTGGGTGGTTGATGCTGCCTCTTTACCTGTTGATCCCTCTCTCTTCCCCTCTCTCTGGAAAAAGGATTCATCTGCAAGTCTCGTCTGGCTAGTGAAAGGCTTCAACTCTTGCCCAGGCACTGGGGATGGTCCCGGGGCCAGCAGCTGCAGCTCTTTGCCATGCAAGATTTTCCCTAGCTGCTCTGGAGGAGTGTGGCCACTGTGTCAGCAAGCCACAGCTCAAGAGCTTTCCCTCCCCTTCCTCGGCAGTTGCTGCTGAAAGCCAGCAGCGGCACAAACTGCTGCCGAGCCAGGAAGCAGCCTGACCCGCCAGCCCCACTCTACAAGGCTCAGTGAGCCCTGCCAGAGCTTCAGCCCATCTGGGAAGGGGCCGCTGTCATTTCACACTCTCCAACCCCCTCCAGGAAGCGCCGAAATCCTGCCAGCCCCGCTCCCCCTGCGGCAGCCTTGTCCAGCTGGGGGGGCAAGAGGCTGAAGCCTAGCCATACTAGCTCTTCCAAAGGCAGAAACCAGAGAGAAAGAAAAATTCCTGGGCTTAGGTTTCAAAGGGTGGTGTTCACAAGTTGATCTCCCTTTACAATGGGAAAACGACTGTCTGTTCTCAGAGATGACCAGGCATTGGCCAGCAGAAAGAAACCCCATCAACCTCCAGCAGCTTTAATTTCTCTAGCAGTTTTTCTTTGTTTCTTATTTATCAGCCTATCACACACACAGCAGTGACAGCCCCAGGCGTCCCCTCTCTGTAACACCAGAGCAGCTACCGCCCCGGGGTTCCACTCTCTGTGACACCACAGCCGTGACAACACCAGCGTTCCACTCTCTGTGACACCACAGCCGTGACAGCACTGGGCTTCCCTCTCTGTGACACCACATCAGAGACAGCACCATTGTTCCTCTCTCAGTGACACCACGGCAGTGACAGCACCAGTTTTCCACTCTCTGTGACACAACAGCAGTGACAACAACTGCTTTCTAATCTCTGTGACACCATGGCTGTGACTACACCAGTGTTCCACTGTCTGTGACACGACAGCAGTGGCAGCACTGGGCTTCCCTCTCTGTGACGCCACAGCTGTGACAGCACCAGTTTTCCACACTCTGTGACACAACGGTAGTGAAAACAACAGCATTCCGCTCTCTCTGACACCACAGCAGTGACACCATTGGGCTTCCCTCTCTGTGACACCACAGCAGCGACAGCACTGGGCCTCCCTCTCTGTGACACCACAGCAGTGACAGCACTGGGCTTCCCTCTCTGTGACACCACAGAATTGACAGCAACAGCGTTCCACTCTCTGTGACACCACGGCTGTCACAGCACTGGTTTCCCTCTCTGTGACACCAGAGCCGTCACAGCCCAACTGCTCCCCTCTCTGTGACACCACAACAGTGACAGCACAGTCTTCTATTCTCTGTGACACCAGAGCTCTGACAACTCCAATTTCCTCTGCAATGTGATACTACAGCTGTGACAGTTCTAGTGTTCCACTCTCTGTGACACCCGAGCAGTGAAAGCCTCAGTGTTCCACTCTCTGTCACATGATAGCCATGACAGCCCCACTGTTCACCTCTTAGTGAAGCAATCGCTCTGACAGCTCCAATTTCCTCCTCACTCTGACACCTGTCATGGTTTGAAAGTATTAATTAAAAAATCACTGGAAAACTTATCCATTTCTTGCTTGAAGATGTGGAATATGAGAAGGCCAAAAGAAGTTTAAAATTTAAAAGGAATCGAGGAAGTTTATTAACCAAACTACAAGGATACAAAACCAGAATAAAACTTCCAGATACCCTTTTTCCCCAGCAGCCACGCATTGCTGTGTTTAATTGACAACACAGAGGTAAAAAAAACCTTTGCTGTTTAAAACAGTCATAACTCTGCTATAGTCTTTTCATCAGTCCTTGTAGGGAAAAAGAAGTTCTCTTTTGTCAATCTATGGAGATTTTCACAAGAAAAAACATTTTCTCATGCCTTCCTATTGCTCTGATGCCAGCTGCTTAGAAAACTCTGCCATCAGTCCTTTCCTCCCATTTGACACCAGTCCCAGCTGTGTTTGTGGGCCATGATTCAAGGGGTGTCATTGAATCATGAAGGATAAGTTCTTCAAAGGCAAAAGTTCTCTTCATTGGATTCTGTGATCATCTCTGGAAACAGGAATCTTTTGCTTTGTCACTTAAGAGCCACAAATCTTCAGCATCTCTCACTTCTCCTTTTCTCTTCCAGCATCACATAGCATTACAACAACTTCACCATTAGCACAGCTTTAGCAATGAATTCCTTTTGCTCAGAACTATGCTTTGAAATACTCCATTCCCCCCAAAATACTGTTTCAGGAATTCAAGGAGTTTCTTCAGAACATGATTGTCCCCCTCCATAGCTTGAATAAAAGAAAATTTCAGCTTCTTCGGGCATCTTCCTCTTCTCTTCCCATCTGAGGCTTAATTCCTTTCCTCGCTGCCTTGGGTGGTTGATGCTGCCTCTTTACCTGTTGATCCCTCTCTCTTCCCCTCTCTCTGGAAAAAGGATTCATCTGCAAGTCTCGTCTGGCTAGTGAAAGGCTTCAACTCTTGCCCAGGCACTGGGGATGGTCCCGGGGCCAGCGGCTGCAGCTCTTTGCCATGCAACATTTTCCCTAGCTGCTCTGGAGGAGTGTGGCCACTGTGTCAGCAAGCCACAGCTCAAGAGCTTTCCCTCCCCTTCCTCGGCAGTTGCTGCTGAAAGCCAGCAGCGGCACAAACTGCTGCCGAGCCAGGAAGCAGCCTGACCCGCCAGCCCCACTCTACAAGGCTCAGTGAGCCCTGCCAGAGCTTCAGCCCATCTGGGAAGGGGCCGCTGTCATTTCACACTCTCCAACCCCCTCCAGGAAGCGCCGAAATCCTGCCAGCCCCGCTCCCCCTGCGGCAGCCTTGTCCAGCTGGGGGGGCAAGAGGCTGAAGCCTAGCCATACTAGCTCTTCCAAAGGCAGAAACCAGAGAGAAAGAAAAATTCCTGGGCTTAGGTTTCAAAGGGTGGTGTTCACAAGTTGATCTCCCTTTACAATGGGAAAACGACTGTCTGTTCTCAGAGATGACCAGGCATTGGCCAGCAGAAAGAAACCCCATCAACCTCCAGCAGCTTTAATTTCTCTAGCAGTTTTTCTTTGTTTCTTATTTATCAGCCTATCACACACACAGCAGTGACAGCCCCAGGCGTCCCCTCTCTGTAACACCAGAGCAGCTACCGCCCCGGGGTTCCACTCTCTGTGACACCACAGCCGTGACAACACCAGCGTTCCACTCTCTGTGACACCACAGCCGTGACAGCACTGGGCTTCCCTCTCTGTGACACCACATCAGAGACAGCACCATTGTTCCTCTCTCAGTGACACCACGGCAGTGACAGCACCAGTTTTCCACTCTCTGTGACACAACAGCAGTGACAACAACTGCTTTCTAATCTCTGTGACACCATGGCTGTGACTACACCAGTGTTCCACTGTCTGTGACACGACAGCAGTGGCAGCACTGGGCTTCCCTCTCTGTGACGCCACAGCTGTGACAGCACCAGTTTTCCACACTCTGTGACACAACGGTAGTGAAAACAACAGCATTCCGCTCTCTCTGACACCACAGCAGTGACACCATTGGGCTTCCCTCTCTGTGACACCACAGCAGCGACAGCACTGGGCCTCCCTCTCTGTGACACCACAGCAGTGACAGCACTGGGCTTCCCTCTCTGTGACACCACAGAATTGACAGCAACAGCGTTCCACTCTCTGTGACACCACGGCTGTCACAGCACTGGTTTCCCTCTCTGTGACACCAGAGCCGTCACAGCCCAACTGCTCCCCTCTCTGTGACACCACAACAGTGACAGCACAGGCTTCTATTCTCTGTGACACCAGAGCTCTGACAACTCCAATTTCCTCTGCAATGTGATACTACAGCTGTGACAGTTCTAGTGTTCCACTCTCTGTGACACCCGAGCAGTGAAAGCCTCAGTGTTCCACTCTCTGTCACATGATAGCCATGACAGCCCCACTGTTCACCTCTTAGTGAAGCAATCGCTCTGACAGCTCCAATTTCCTCCTCACTCTGACACCTGTCATGGTTTGAAAGTATTAATTAAAAAATCACTGGAAAACTTATCCATTTCTTGCTTGAAGATGTGGAATATGAGAAGGCCAAAAGAAGTTTAAAATTTAAAAGGAATCGAGGAAGTTTATTAACCAAACTACAAGGATACAAAACCAGAATAAAACTTCCAGATACCCTTTTTCCCCAGCAGCCACGCATTGCTGTGTTTAATTGACAACACAGAGGTAAAAAAAACCTTTGCTGTTTAAAACAGTCATAACTCTGCTATAGTCTTTTCATCAGTCCTTGTAGGGAAAAAGAAGTTCTCTTTTGTCAATCTATGGAGATTTTCACAAGAAAAAGCATTTTCTCATGCCTTCCTATTGCTCTGATGCCAGCTGCTTAGAAAACTCTGCCATCAGTCCTTTCCTCCCATTTGACACCAGTCTCAGCTGTGTTTGTGGGCCATGATTCAAGGGGTGTCATTGAATCATGAAGGATAAGTTCTTCAAAGGCAAAAGTTCTCTTCATTGGATTCTGTGATCATCTCTGGAAACAGGAATCTTTTGCTTTGTCACTTAAGAGCCACAAATCTTCAGCATCTCTCACTTCTCCTTTTCTCTTCCAGCATCACATAGCATTACAACAACTTCACCATTAGCACAGCTTTAGCAATGAATTCCTTTTGCTCAGAACTATGCTTTGAAATACTCCATTCCCCCCAAAATACTGTTTCAGGAATTCAAGGAGTTTCTTCAGAACATGATTGTCCCCCTCCATAGCTTGAATAAAAGAAAATTTCAGCTTCTTCGGGCATCTTCCTCTTCTCTTCCCATCTGAGGCTTAATTCCTTTCCTCGCTGCCTTGGGTGGTTGATGCTGCCTCTTTACCTGTTGATCCCTCTCTCTTCCCCTCTCTCTGGAAAAAGGATTCATCTGCAAGTCTCGTCTGGCTAGTGAAAGGCTTCAACTCTTGCCCAGGCACTGGGGATGGTCCCGGGGCCAGTGGCTGCAGCTCTTTGCCATGCAAGATTTTCCCTAGCTGCTCTGGAGGAGTGTGGCCACTGTGTCAGCAAGCCACAGCTCAAGAGCTTTCCCTCCCCTTCCTCGGCAGTTGCTGCTGAAAGCCAGCAGCGGCACAAACTGCTGCCGAGCCAGGAAGCAGCCTGACCCGCCAGCCCCACTCTACAAGGCTCAGTGAGCCCTGCCAGAGCTTCAGCCCATCTGGGAAGGGGCCGCTGTCATTTCACACTCTCCAACCCCCTCCAGGAAGCGCCGAAATCCTGCCAGCCCCGCTCCCCCTGCGGCAGCCTTGTCCAGCTGGGGGGGCAAGAGGCTGAAGCCTAGCCATACTAGCTCTTCCAAAGGCAGAAACCAGAGAGAAAGAAAAATTCCTGGGCTTAGGTTTCAAAGGGTGGTGTTCACAAGTTGATCTCCCTTTACAATGGGAAAACGACTGTCTGTTCTCAGAGATGACCAGGCATTGGCCAGCAGAAAGAAACCCCATCAACCTCCAGCAGCTTTAATTTCTCTAGCAGTTTTTCTTTGTTTCTTATTTATCAGCCTATCACACACACAGCAGTGACAGCCCCAGGCGTCCCCTCTCTGTAACACCAGAGCAGCTACCGCCCCGGGGTTCCACTCTCTGTGACACCACAGCCGTGACAACACCAGCGTTCCACTCTCTGTGACACCACAGCCGTGACAGCACTGGGCTTCCCTCTCTGTGACACCACATCAGAGACAGCACCATTGTTCCTCTCTCAGTGACACCACGGCAGTGACAGCACCAGTTTTCCACTCTCTGTGACACAACAGCAGTGACAACAACTGCTTTCTAATCTCTGTGACACCATGGCTGTGACTACACCAGTGTTCCACTGTCTGTGACACGACAGCAGTGGCAGCACTGGGCTTCCCTCTCTGTGACGCCACAGCTGTGACAGCACCAGTTTTCCACACTCTGTGACACAACGGTAGTGAAAACAACAGCATTCCGCTCTCTCTGACACCACAGCAGTGACACCATTGGGCTTCCCTCTCTGTGACACCACAGCAGCGACAGCACTGGGCCTCCCTCTCTGTGACACCACAGCAGTGACAGCACTGGGCTTCCCTCTCTGTGACACCACAGAATTGACAGCAACAGCGTTCCACTCTCTGTGACACCACGGCTGTCACAGCACTGGTTTCCCTCTCTGTGACACCAGAGCCGTCACAGCCCAACTGCTCCCCTCTCTGTGACACCACAACAGTGACAGCACAGTCTTCTATTCTCTGTGACACCAGAGCTCTGACAACTCCAATTTCCTCTGCAATGTGATACTACAGCTGTGACAGTTCTAGTGTTCCACTCTCTGTGACACCCGAGCAGTGAAAGCCTCAGTGTTCCACTCTCTGTCACATGATAGCCATGACAGCCCCACTGTTCACCTCTTAGTGAAGCAATCGCTCTGACAGCTCCAATTTCCTCCTCACTCTGACACCTGTCATGGTTTGAAAGTATTAATTAAAAAATCACTGGAAAACTTATCCATTTCTTGCTTGAAGATGTGGAATATGAGAAGGCCAAAAGAAGTTTAAAATTTAAAAGGAATCGAGGAAGTTTATTAACCAAACTACAAGGATACAAAACCAGAATAAAACTTCCAGATACCCTTTTTCCCCAGCAGCCACGCATTGCTGTGTTTAATTGACAACACAGAGGTAAAAAAAACCTTTGCTGTTTAAAACAGTCATAACTCTGCTATAGTCTTTTCATCAGTCCTTGTAGGGAAAAAGAAGTTCTCTTTTGTCAATCTATGGAGATTTTCACAAGAAAAAGCATTTTCTCATGCCTTCCTATTGCTCTGATGCCAGCTGCTTAGAAAACTCTGCCATCAGTCCTTTCCTCCCATTTGACACCAGTCTCAGCTGTGTTTGTGGGCCATGATTCAAGGGGTGTCATTGAATCATGAAGGATAAGTTCTTCAAAGGCAAAAGTTCTCTTCATTGGATTCTGTGATCATCTCTGGAAACAGGAATGTTTTGCTTTGTCACTTAAGAGCCACAAATCTTCAGCATCTCTCACTTCTCCTTTTCTCTTCCAGCATCACATAGCATTACAACAACTTCACCATTAGCACAGCTTTAGCAATGAATTCCTTTTGCTCAGAACTATGCTTTGAAATACTCCATTCCCCCCAAAATACTGTTTCAGGAATTCAAGGAGTTTCTTCAGAACATGATTGTCCCCCTCCATAGCTTGAATAAAAGAAAATTTCAGCTTCTTCGGGCATCTTCCTCTTCTCTTCCCATCTGAGGCTTAATTCCTTTCCTCGCTGCCTTGGGTGGTTGATGCTGCCTCTTTACCTGTTGATCCCTCTCTCTTCCCCTCTCTCTGGAAAAAGGATTCATCTGCAAGTCTCGTCTGGCTAGTGAAAGGCTTCAACTCTTGCCCAGGCACTGGGGATGGTCCCGGGGCCAGCGGCTGCAGCTCTTTGCCATGCAAGATTTTCCCTAGCTGCTCTGGAGGAGTGTGGCCACTGTGTCAGCAAGCCACAGCTCAAGAGCTTTCCCTCCCCTTCCTCGGCAGTTGCTGCTGAAAGCCAGCAGCGGCACAAACTGCTGCCGAGCCAGGAAGCAGCCTGACCCGCCAGCCCCACTCTACAAGGCTCAGTGAGCCCTGCCAGAGCTTCAGCCCATCTGGGAAGGGGCCGCTGTCATTTCACACTCTCCAACCCCCTCCAGGAAGCGCCGAAATCCTGCCAGCCCCGCTCCCCCTGCGGCAGCCTTGTCCAGCTGGGGGGGCAAGAGGCTGAAGCCTAGCCATACTAGCTCTTCCAAAGGCAGAAACCAGAGAGAAAGAAAAATTCCTGGGCTTAGGTTTCAAAGGGTGGTGTTCACAAGTTGATCTCCCTTTACAATGGGAAAACGACTGTCTGTTCTCAGAGATGACCAGGCATTGGCCAGCAGAAAGAAACCCCATCAACCTCCAGCAGCTTTAATTTCTCTAGCAGTTTTTCTTTGTTTCTTATTTATCAGCCTATCACACACACAGCAGTGACAGCCCCAGGCGTCCCCTCTCTGTAACACCAGAGCAGCTACCGCCCCGGGGTTCCACTCTCTGTGACACCACAGCCGTGACAACACCAGCGTTCCACTCTCTGTGACACCACAGCCGTGACAGCACTGGGCTTCCCTCTCTGTGACACCACATCAGAGACAGCACCATTGTTCCTCTCTCAGTGACACCACGGCAGTGACAGCACCAGTTTTCCACTCTCTGTGACACAACAGCAGTGACAACAACTGCTTTCTAATCTCTGTGACACCATGGCTGTGACTACACCAGTGTTCCACTGTCTGTGACACGACAGCAGTGGCAGCACTGGGCTTCCCTCTCTGTGACGCCACAGCTGTGACAGCACCAGTTTTCCACACTCTGTGACACAACGGTAGTGAAAACAACAGCATTCCGCTCTCTCTGACACCACAGCAGTGACACCATTGGGCTTCCCTCTCTGTGACACCACAGCAGCGACAGCACTGGGCCTCCCTCTCTGTGACACCACAGCAGTGACAGCACTGGGCTTCCCTCTCTGTGACACCACAGAATTGACAGCAACAGCGTTCCACTCTCTGTGACACCACGGCTGTCACAGCACTGGTTTCCCTCTCTGTGACACCAGAGCCGTCACAGCCCAACTGCTCCCCTCTCTGTGACACCACAACAGTGACAGCACAGTCTTCTATTCTCTGTGACACCAGAGCTCTGACAACTCCAATTTCCTCTGCAATGTGATACTACAGCTGTGACAGTTCTAGTGTTCCACTCTCTGTGACACCCGAGCAGTGAAAGCCTCAGTGTTCCACTCTCTGTCACATGATAGCCATGACAGCCCCACTGTTCACCTCTTAGTGAAGCAATCGCTCTGACAGCTCCAATTTCCTCCTCACTCTGACACCTGTCATGGTTTGAAAGTATTAATTAAAAAATCACTGGAAAACTTATCCATTTCTTGCTTGAAGATGTGGAATATGAGAAGGCCAAAAGAAGTTTAAAATTTAAAAGGAATCGAGGAAGTTTATTAACCAAACTACAAGGATACAAAACCAGAATAAAACTTCCAGATACCCTTTTTCCCCAGCAGCCACGCATTGCTGTGTTTAATTGACAACACAGAGGTAAAAAAAAACATTGCTCTGCTATAGTCTTTTCATCAGTCCTTGTAGGGAAAAAGAAGTTCTCTTTTGTCAATCTATGGAGATTTTCACAAGAAAAAACATTTTCTCATGCCTTCCTATTGCTCTGATGCCAGCTGCTTAGAAAACTCTGCCATCAGGCCTTTCCTCCCATTTGACACCAGTCCCAGCTGTGTTTGTGGGCCATGATTCAAGGGGTGTCATTGAATCATGAAGGATAAGTTCTTCAAAGGCAAAAGTTCTCTTCATTGGATTCTGTGATCATCTCTGGAAACAGGAATCTTTTGCTTTGTCACTTAAGAGCCACAAATCTTCAGCATCTCTCACTTCTCCTTTTCTCTTCCAGCATCACATAGCATTACAACAACTTCACCATTAGCACAGCTTTAGCAATGAATTCCTTTTGCTCAGAACTATGCTTTGAAATACTCCATTCCCCCCAAAATACTGTTTCAGGAATTCAAGGAGTTTCTTCAGAACATGATTGTCCCCCTCCATAGCTTGAATAAAAGAAAATTTCAGCTTCTTCGGGCATCTTCCTCTTCTCTTCCCATCTGAGGCTTAATTCCTTTCCTCGCTGCCTTGGGTGGTTGATGCTGCCTCTTTACCTGTTGATCCCTCTCTCTTCCCCTCTCTCTGGAAAAAGGATTCATCTGCAAGTCTCGTCTGGCTAGTGAAAGGCTTCAACTCTTGCCCAGGCACTGGGGATGGTCCCGGGGCCAGCGGCTGCAGCTCTTTGCCATGCAAGATTTTCCCTAGCTGCTCTGGAGGAGTGTGGCCACTGTGTCAGCAAGCCACAGCTCAAGAGCTTTCCCTCCCCTTCCTCGGCAGTTGCTGCTGAAAGCCAGCAGCGGCACAAACTGCTGCCGAGCCAGGAAGCAGCCTGACCCGCCAGCCCCACTCTACAAGGCTCAGTGAGCCCTGCCAGAGCTTCAGCCCATCTGGGAAGGGGCCGCTGTCATTTCACACTCTCCAACCCCCTCCAGGAAGCGCCGAAATCCTGCCAGCCCCGCTCCCCCTGCAGCAGCCTTGTCCAGCTGGGGGGGCAAGAGGCTGAAGCCTAGCCATACTAGCTCTTCCAAAGGCAGAAACCAGAGAGAAAGAAAAATTCCTGGGCTTAGGTTTCAAAGGGTGGTGTTCACAAGTTGATCTCCCTTTACAATGGGAAAACGACTGTCTGTTCTCAGAGATGACCAGGCATTGGCCAGCAGAAAGAAACCCCATCAACCTCCAGCAGCTTTAATTTCTCTAGCAGTTTTTCTTTGTTTCTTATTTATCAGCCTATCACACACACAGCAGTGACAGCCCCAGGCGTCCCCTCTCTGTAACACCAGAGCAGCTACCGCCCCGGGGTTCCACTCTCTGTGACACCACAGCCGTGACAACACCAGTGTTCCACTCTCTGTGACACCACAGCCGTGACAGCACTGGGCTTCCCTCTCTGTGACACCACATCAGAGACAGCACCATTGTTCCTCTCTCAGTGACACCACGGCAGTGACAGCACCAGTTTTCCACTCTCTGTGACACAACAGCAGTGACAACAACTGCTTTCTAATCTCTGTGACACCATGGCTGTGACTACACCAGTGTTCCACTGTCTGTGACACGACAGCAGTGGCAGAACTGGGCTTCCCTCTCTGTGAC
Organism: Cyanistes caeruleus; assembly: GCF_971803275.1. Taxonomy (NCBI): domain Eukaryota; kingdom Metazoa; phylum Chordata; class Aves; order Passeriformes; family Paridae; genus Cyanistes; species Cyanistes caeruleus. Next base: position 1,341,149 of record NW_028256296.1, on the reverse strand, counting down.
GCCACAGCTGTGACAGCACCAGTGTTCCACACTCTGTGACACAACGGTAGTGAAAACAACAGCATTCCGCTCTCTCTGACACCACAGCAGTGACACCATTGGGCTTCCCTCTCTGTGACACCACAGCAGCGACAGCACTGGGCCTCCCTCTCTGTGACACCACAGCAGTGACAGCGCTGGGCTTCCCTCTCTGTGACACCACAGAATTGACAGCAACAGCGTTCCACTCTCTGTGACACCACGGCTGTCACAGCACTGGTTTCCCTCTCTGTGACACCACTGCCGTCACAGCCCAACTGCTCCCCTCTCTGTGACACCACAACAGTGACAGCACAGTCTTCTATTCTCTGTGACACCAGAGCTCTGACAACTCCAATTTCCTCTGCAATGTGATACTACAGCTGTGACAGTTCTAGTGTTCCACTCTCTGTGACACCCGAGCAGTGAAAGCCTCAGTGTTCCACTCTCTGTCACATGATAGCCATGACAGCCCCACTGTTCACCTCTTAGTGAAGCAATCGCTCTGACAGCTCCAATTTCCTCCTCACTCTGACACCTGTCATGGTTTGAAAGTATTAATTAAAAAATCACTGGAAAACTTATCCATTTCTTGCTTGAAGATGTGGAATATGAGAAGGCCAAAAGAAGTTTAAAATTTAAAAGGAATCGAGGAAGTTTATTAACCAAACTACAAGGATACAAAACCAGAATAAAACTTCCAGATACCCTTTTTCCCCAGCAGCCACGCATTGCTGTGTTTAATTGACAACACAGAGGTAAAAAAAAACATTGCTCTGCTATAGTCTTTTCATCAGTCCTTGTAGGGAAAAAGAAGTTCTCTTTTGTCAATCTATGGAGATTTTCACAAGAAAAAACATTTTCTCATGCCTTCCTATTGCTCTGATGCCAGCTGCTTAGAAAACTCTGCCATCAGGCCTTTCCTCCCATTTGACACCAGTCCCAGCTGTGTTTGTGGGCCATGATTCAAGGGGTGTCATTGAATCATGAAGGATAAGTTCTTCAAAGGCAAAAGTTCTCTTCATTGGATTCTGTGATCATCTCTGGAAACAGGAATGTTTTGCTTTGTCACTTAAGAGCCACAAATCTTCAGCATCTCTCACTTCTCCTTTTCTCTTCCAGCATCACATAGCATTACAACAACTTCACCATTAGCACAGCTTTAGCAATGAATTCCTTTTGCTCAGAACTATGCTTTGAAATACTCCATTCCCCCCAAAATACTGTTTCAGGAATTCAAGGAGTTTCTTCAGAACATGATTGTCCCCCTCCATAGCTTGAATAAAAGAAAATTTCAGCTTCTTCGGGCATCTTCCTCTTCTCTTCCCATCTGAGGCTTAATTCCTTTCCTCGCTGCCTTGGGTGGTTGATGCTGCCTCTTTACCTGTTGATCCCTCTCTCTTCCCCTCTCTCTGGAAAAAGGATTCATCTGCAAGTCTCGTCTGGCTAGTGAAAGGCTTCAACTCTTGCCCAGGCACTGGGGATGGTCCCGGGGCCAGCGGCTGCAGCTCTTTGCCATGCAAGATTTTCCCTAGCTGCTCTGGAGGAGTGTGGCCACTGTGTCAGCAAGCCACAGCTCAAGAGCTTTCCCTCCCCTTCCTCGGCAGTTGCTGCTGAAAGCCAGCAGCGGCACAAACTGCTGCCGAGCCAGGAAGCAGCCTGACCCGCCAGCCCCACTCTACAAGGCTCAGTGAGCCCTGCCAGAGCTTCAGCCCATCTGGGAAGGGGCCGCTGTCATTTCACACTCTCCAACCCCCTCCAGGAAGTGCCAAAATCCTGCCAGCCCCGCTCCCCCTGCGGCAGCCTTGTCCAGTGGGGGGGGCAAGAGGCTGAAGCCTAGCCATACTAGCTCTTCCAAAGGCAGAAACCAGAGAGAAAGAAAAATTCCTGGGCTTAGGTTTCAAAGGGTGGTGTTCACAAGTTGATCTCCCTTTACAATGGGAAAACGACTGTCTGTTCTCAGAGATGACCAGGCATTGGCCAGCAGAAAGAAACCCCATCAACCTCCAGCAGCTTTAATTTCTCTAGCAGTTTTTCTTTGTTTCTTATTTATCAGCCTATCACACACACAGCAGTGACAGCCCCAGGCGTCCCCTCTCTGTAACACCAGAGCAGCTACCGCCCCAGGGTTCCACTCTCTGTGACACCACAGCCGTGACAACACCAGCGTTCCACTCTCTGTGACGCCACAGCCGTGAGAGCACTGGTCTTCCCGCTCTGTAACGCCACAGCTGTGACAGCACCAGTGTTCCACACTCTGTGATACAACGGTAGTGAAAACAACAGCATTCCGCTCTCTGTGACACAACAGCAGTGACAACAACTGCTTTCTAATCTCTGTGACACCATGGCTGTGACTACACCAGTGTTCCACTGTCTGTGAGACGACAGCAGTGGCAGCACTGGGCTTCCCTCTCTGTGACGCCACAGCTGTGACAGCACCAGTGTTCCACACTCTGTGACACAACGGTAGTGAAAACAACAGCATTCCGCTCTCTCTGACACCACAGCAGTGACACCATTGGGCTTCCCTCTCTGTGACACCACAGCAGCGACAGCACTGGGCCTCCCTCTCTGTGACACCACAGAATTGACAGCAACAGCGTTCTACTCTCTGTGACACCACGGCAGTCACAACACTGGTTTCCCTCTCTGTGACACCAGAGCCGTCACAGCCCAACTGCTCCCCTCTCTGTGACACCACAACAGTGACAGCACAGTCTTCTATTCTCTGTGACACCAGAGCTCTGACAACTCCAATTTCCTCTGCAATGTGATACTACAGCTGTGACAGTTCTAGTGTTCCACTCTCTGTGACACCCGAGCAGTGAAAGCCTCAGTGTTCCACTCTCTGTCACATGACAGCCATGACAGCCCCACTGTTCACCTCTTAGTGAAGCAATCGCTCTGACAGCTCCAATTTCCTCCTCACTCTGACACCTGTCATGGTTTGAAAGTATTAATTAAAAAATCACTGGAAAACTTATTCATTTCTTGCTTGAAGATGTGGAATATGAGAAGGCCAAAAGAAGTTTAAAATTTAAAAGGAATCGAGGAAGTTTATTAACCAAACTACAAGGATACAAAACCAGAATAAAAATTCCAGATACCCTTTTTCCCCAGCAGCCACGCATTGCTGTGTTTAATTGACAACACAGAGGTAAAAAAAACCATTGCTGTTTAAAACAGTCATAACTCTGCTATAGTCTTTTCATCAGTCCTTGTAGGGAAAAAGAAGTTCTCTTTTGTCAATCTATGGAGATTTTCACAAGAAAAAACATTTTCTCATGCCTTCCTATTGCTCTGATGCCAGCTGCTTAGAAAACTCTGCCATCAGGCCTTTCCTCCCATTTTACACCAGGCTCAGCTGTGTTTGTGGGCCATGATTCAAGGGGTGTCATTGAATCATGAAGGATAAGTTCTTCAAAGGCAAAAGTTCTCTTCATTGGATTCTGTGATCATCTCTGGAAACAGGAATCTTTTGCTTTGTCACTTAAGAGCCACAAATCTTCAGCATCTCTCACTTCTCCTTTTCTCTTCCAGCATCACATAGCATTACAACAACTTCACCATTAGCACAGCTTTAGCAATGAATTCCTTTTGCTCAGAACTATACTTTGAAATACTCCATTCCCCCCAAAATACTGTTTCAGGAATTCAAGGAGTTTCTTCAGAACATGATTGTCCCCCTCCATAGCTTGAATAAAAGAAAATTTCAGCTTCTTCGGGCATCTTCCTCTTCTCTTCCCATCTGAGGCTTAATTCCTTTCCTCGCTGCCTTGGGTGGTTGATGCTGCCTCTTTACCTGTTGATCCCTCTCTCTTCCCCTCTCTCTGGAAAAAGGATTCATCTGCAAGTCTCGTCTGGCTAGTGAAAGGCTTCAACTCTTGCCCAGGCACTGGGGATGGTCCCGGGGCCAGCGGCTGCAGCTCTTTGCCATGCAAGATTTTCCCTAGCTGCTCTGGAGGAGTGTGGCCACTGTGTCAGCAAGCCACAGCTCAAGAGCTTTCCCTCCCCTTCCTCGGCAGTTGCTGCTGAAAGCCAGCAGCGGCACAAACTGCTGCCGAGCCAGGAAGCAGCCTGACCCGCCAGCCCCACTCTACAAGGCTCAGTGAGCCCTGCCAGAGCTTCAGCCCATCTGGGAAGGGGCCGCTGTCATTTCACACTCTCCAACCCCCTCCAGGAAGTGCCAAAATCCTGCCAGCCCCGCTCCCCCTGCGGCAGCCTTGTCCAGTGGGGGGGGCAAGAGGCTGAAGCCTAGCCATACTAGCTCTTCCAAAGGCAGAAACCAGAGAGAAAGAAAAATTCCTGGGCTTAGGTTTCAAAGGGTGGTGTTCACAAGTTGATCTCCCTTTACAATGGGAAAACGACTGTCTGTTCTCAGAGATGAACAGGCATTGGCCAGCAGAAAGAAACCCCATCAACCTCCATCAGCTTTAATTTCTCTAGCAGTTTTTCTTTGTTTCTTATTCATCAGCCTATCACACACACAGCAGTGACAGCCCCAGGCGTCCCCTCTCTGTAACACCAGAGCAGCTACCGCCCCAGGGTTCCACTCTCTGTGACACCACAGCCGTGACCACACCAGCGTTCCACTCTCTGTGATACCACAGCAGTGACAGCACTGGGCTTCCCTCTCTGTGACACCACAGCCGTGACAGCACTGGCCTTCCCTCTCTGTGATACCACATCAGAGACAGCACCATTGTTCCTCTCTCAGTGACACCACGGCAGTGACAGCACCAGTTTTCCACTCTCTGTGACACAACAGCAGTGACAACAACTGCTTTCTACTCTCTGTGACACCATGGCTGTGACTACACCAGTGTTCCACTGTCTGTGACACGACCGCAGTGGCAGCACTGGGCTTCCCTCTCTGTGACGCCACAGCTGTGACAGCACCAGTGTTCCACACTCTGTGACACAACGGTAGTGAAAACAACAGCATTCCGCTCTCTCTGACACCACAGCAGTGACACCATTGGGCTTCCCTCTCTGTGACACCACAGCAGCGACAGCACTGGGCTTCCCTCTCTGTGGCACCACAGCAGTGACACCACTGGGCTTCCCTCTCTGTGACACCACAGAATTGACAGCAACAGCGTTCCACTCTCTGTGACACCACGGCAGTCACAGCACTGGTTTCCCTCTCTGTGACACCACAGCCGTCACAGCCCAACTGCTCCCTTCTCGGTGACACCACAACAGTGACAGCACAGTCTTCTATTCTCTGTGACACCAGAGCTCTGACAACTCCAATTTCCTCTGCAATGTGATACTACAGCTGTGACAGTTCTAGTGTTCCACTCTCTGTGACACCCGAGCAGTGAAAGCCTCAGTGTTCCACTCTCTGTCACATGACAGCCATGACAGCCCCACTGTTCACCTCTTAGTGAAGCAATCGCTCTGACAGCTCCAATTTCCTCCTCACTCTGACACCTGTCATGGTTTGAAAGTATTAATTAAAAAATCACTGGAAAACTTATCCATTTCTTGCTTGAAGATGTGGAATATGAGAAGGCCAAAAGAAGTTTAAAATTTAAAAGGAATCGAGGAAGTTTATTAACCAAACTACAAGGATACAAAACCAGAATAAAACTTCCAGATACCCTTTTTCCCCAGCAGCCACGCATTGCTGTGTTTAATTGACAACACAGAGGTAAAAAAAACCTTTGCTGTTTAAAACAGTCATAACTCTGCTATAGTCTTTTCATCAGTCCTTGTAGGGAAAAAGAAGTTCTCTTTTGTCAATCTATGGAGATTTTCACAAGAAAAAACATTTTCTCATGCCTTCCTATTGCTCTGATGCCAGCTGCTTAGAAAACTCTGCCATCAGTCCTTTCCTCCCATTTGACACCAGTCTCAGCTGTGTTTGTGGGCCATGATTCAAGGGGTGTCATTGAATCATGAAGGATAAGTTCTTCAAAGGCAAAAGTTCTCTTCATTGGATTCTGTGATCATCTCTGGAAACAGGAATGTTTTGCTTTGTCACTTAAGAGCCACAAATCTTCAGCATCTCTCACTTCTCCTTTTCTCTTCCAGCATCACATAGCATTACAACAACTTCACCATTAGCACAGCTTTAGCAATGAATTCCTTTTGCTCAGAACTATGCTTTGAAATACTCCATTCCCCCCAAAATACTGTTTCAGGAATTCAAGGAGTTTCTTCAGAACATGATTGTCCCCCTCCATAGCTTGAATAAAAGAAAATTTCAGCTTCTTCGGGCATCTTCCTCTTCTCTTCCCATCTGAGGCTTAATTCCTTTCCTCGCTGCCTTGGGTGGTTGATGCTGCCTCTTTACCTGTTGATCCCTCTCTCTTCCCCTCTCTCTGGAAAAAGGATTCATCTGCAAGTCTCGTCTGGCTAGTGAAAGGCTTCAACTCTTGCCCAGGCACTGGGGATGGTCCCGGGGCCAGCGGCTGCAGCTCTTTGCCATGCAACATTTTCCCTAGCTGCTCTGGAGGAGTGTGGCCACTGTGTCAGCAAGCCACAGCTCAAGAGCTTTCCCTCCCCTTCCTCGGCAGTTGCTGCTGAAAGCCAGCAGCGGCACAAACTGCTGCCGAGCCAGGAAGCAGCCTGACCCGCCAGCCCCACTCTACAAGGCTCAGTGAGCCCTGCCAGAGCTTCAGCCCATCTGGGAAGGGGCCGCTGTCATTTCACACTCTCCAACCCCCTCCAGGAAGTGCCAAAATCCTGCCAGCCCCGCTCCCCCTGCGGCAGCCTTGTCCAGTGGGGGGGGCAAGAGGCTGAAGCCTAGCCATACTAGCTCTTCCAAAGGCAGAAACCAGAGAGAAAGAAAAATTCCTGGGCTTAGGTTTCAAAGGGTGGTGTTCACAAGTTGATCTCCCTTTACAATGGGAAAACGACTGTCTGTTCTCAGAGATGAACAGGCATTGGCCAGCAGAAAGAAACCCCATCAACCTCCATCAGCTTTAATTTCTCTAGCAGTTTTTCTTTGTT